>NC_136063.1:702515945-703115945 GCF_964261635.1 Lissotriton helveticus | reverse complement strand
CATCTTTGAGGGTGATCTCACCGTTGGCGCCAGGGCTGTGGGGCACGTGGGTGGATGGCTGCGGCGCGTTCACTTTCGCCAAGTCCGCGATGTCTTTGTTGTAGGCATATTTTCCAGTCGAGGAGCCTGCCACGCCCGTGACCCCCTGCCGCTCATTGTTGCTTGCCGTGGCGGACTTTAAATTGGTCTACATGGGGCTGAGGAGTAGTAGTATGCCACTCGGTTTCTTCGTCGCCCTCACCACGTCTGTGCCGTCCTGGGACCAGAGCCGAGTATTCTCGTCCGGCACCCCCCTATCTGGGCCTTCGCCTTTCACGTCGCCTCTCTATTGGGGGCCCCTGGATGTCTATGAGTGGCTCTGGCCTCTGCGCCTCAAACGTTAGTAGGCACGCCTGAGCAGTGTGTCTGCGATTACATGGAGGCCTGTGCAGCAGCTCCTCCCGGGTTTTACACTGGCACCGAGTACCTCTTATGGTTGTGAGGCATTACTGCCGGGTGAACCCCTTTGCTTATGGGGCCGGTGTGTCCTTGCTCCACTCAGGGGGGGTTGCCGTTTGCAGCGGGGCAGTGAATGGCCTCCGCTTACCTCCTCAATGGCCCCGGGGGAGTCTTAGGCTGCCCGCTCCGCACCCAGCCCAATTCCGGGCCTGCTCGTGTCCGCTTCAGATGCAAGAGTGCTCCCCCACCATGGGCTGATGTCATCGAGGGTCCCGGTGCGCGGCGCCGGCCCCGCAGCTGCTACTGAAGTGTGGCGCCCTTCCCGCCACACTAGCCTCTGGGTCTCCGTCTTAATTTAGTCCCCGGCTCCGGCGGTTATAGCAGACCGCGATTTGCACAGCAGTGGAACTTGGCCGGGGCAGGGCGCCCGCGACGCTGGCAGGCTCTTCTCATAGCGGAGATGCTCCGGTTTCCAATCTGCTGCAGTGGCGCTGTTTTCGGGCAGGATAATTACGCAGATTTCGTGGGGAAGTTCGTCGGTTCACAGAGCTCTCCTAAGCTGCGGCCATCTTGGCTGGACGCTAGCCACGCCCCCCAGACAGCAGTTTTAAACAATGTTATATTATTTTTTTTGCCTGCCTAACAAGCAGTGTACAACCCATGTAAATATCAAGGGAATGTGCTTTAAAGGACAAAACTTCTGGCTCCAGTCGCACTCCCAATGCTTAATTTGTAACCTTGCAACTGCCGGGACTTTTTTAGGCAGCAGCTTCAGGCAACATACTTCTTTTTTAGCCTGCCTAACAGGCAGCGCACAACCCATGTAAATATGAAGGGAATGTACTTTAAAGGACAACACTTGTGGCTTCAGTCGCACTCTCAATGCTTAATTTGTAACCTTGCATCTGCCAAGGCTTTGAATAGGCAGCAGCTTCAGACAACATAGTTCTTTTTTTAGCCTGCCTAACAGGAAGCAAACAACCCGTGTAAATATGAAGGGAATGTGCTTTCAAGGACAAAACTTCTAACTGTACGAGCTCGGAAACCAGGTTCCATTCTCAAATGTTGCTCAATAGGGTGTGATTTTGCACAAATCAGTTTATTTCCCTACACGCATTTAACAATACAGGTGTCCTGGACTGCAGCTTAAGTATTTCTGTTGATTTTAGGTGCTCCTGTTGAGCAGCAGAAACCACAAGCTCATATTTAGCACTTCACTTTCCCCATGTTTAAAATACCACTACATACATAAAGCACGGTTTTAATGTAATATTTTTCTCAACAGCGTCTGATTTTGGACAAAGCACTTAATCTCCCTATATTTTTTAAAGAGTAACATAACAATGTTGTGTAGAAGGATGAATTAGGTGGTCTGTGTTTTTTTGGTGCATCGAGTGAACAGTACATATTTAATCTTTAATGGGCTACACAACTTACTTTTAAATTAAAGTCCTGCTTTAACTTAATGGACGGTTCATGGTTTTTATTTTAATAAGTTAAATGCATTGTTGTGGCTCACCGTAATATATTTTTTGTAAGCTTGCGATACACATCAAAACATATGTAAATATATTTAAAGCAAAAAAAGCTGGAGCTGTATTTAGGTAGCAGCTTTATCCACGTACTTTTCTTTCCCCTGAGTTTATCATCCTGTTGTTTTCTGTAGGTTACTGATCTGCATCCCACATTACGATCTGTACAACAAGGCTTCTTTTCACTTCATTAGCTCGTCCTGGTTTGCTTTCGCAACTGTAGGACCCATGCTAAGTTTTCACACAACAGCAGACTTTTAGGCTCCTTTTTTCCCAGAACAAATGCCAATGCACTAGGATTTAGTCACACCGCTACACAAGGCAGCATAAAAACAAAAATTTTGAGCTCCACCTATGTAACTTTAAACTTGTACTCCAGCTTTACGGTACATTTATAGCTTTTATTTAAATTAGGGAGATACATTGCTTTGGCTCAACTCAACATATTTAAACGTCCTTTGGTAAAATAAAATAAATAGTGGCGTGGTCCAGCTGCACTCCCAATGGTTCATTTGTAACCGAAGAACTGCCAGGGCTGTTTTTAGGCAGCATCTTTTAATGTCCTTCGGTAAAATAAACAAGCATTTGCAATGCAACAGGTCTCACATTTACGTGAGTCTGAGCTATTGACATCGCAAATAACGATTGTGACCAAATGGTCCACAGAATTGCTACCTCTATTAAGAGGCGCAAACTTGGATCTGTAGAAGGCCTTCTCCAATTTTGTGTACCTCCTCTACTCCAACCATACAGGCATGGTAAATGTAAATGTCCAGTATTTGTAAAGTGTGAAAAAGTACCCGAGTGCATGAAGCCGCTCTGGGCAGTCGGGAAAATTAAGTGAGCTCTTGAACAGAGTCACATGGTGCTGGGCTGATCTGCATGCCGGCACCGGGGATCGAACCGTGAACTCCATGGCCCGGAGTCAGCCACCCTGGCCGCTGCCACACACCTCTTCCCTGGTATGGTGGTGGACTGAACAATTTATTGGAGAAGTGTGGGTGGAGGGGAAGAGCGGTTTGCCTCTAGTAAATGCAGCTGCTAGAGGACAGTTGTAGTGACTCTGAAAAAATTCAGAAATTGTATTTGGAAGATTATGATATTATGTTTGATGCACAGTGTGGTTTCTAGCCTCACTACCATATGGAGTCAGTGTTACTGGCAGCACTTGATCACGTACACCCACCAATAAAGATGGTGTCAATGCTGTGATATTATCAGACTACGCTATAGCCTTTGACACTCCCGACCAGGGGGACTGTCCAACAATAGTTTCATCCTACTCTAAGTGAATGCACCATAAAGGTAAACATTATCCCCTCTGACATACAACTTCGGCAAAATGTCATGCTGTTTCACAGCGATCTGCTCTTTTGCTATATTTTAGTCATTTCCCAAGCCAACTTGTCTGCAACTTTGACCTTCAATTTTACATCCATGCAGACAACACCCAAATCCTCCTGAAAGTGAGTGTGGATAGGAAGGTCAGAGGCAGTTTTAAATACCTGATGGCGATCATCAACTGGCTGTTAAGAAACTGGTTAAAATTAAAAAGCAGCAAAGTAAATCTTAGTGGCTGATGGGAATGAAAACCTAAGGAATTCTAGATTATTTGCTAGTGCCCTTGGTGAATTCCTCAAATCATCCAGGGTTGTCAAAACATGGGCTTGAAGATTGATGCAGACCTAAATCTAATAGACCAGGTAGCAAAGTTAGCTCAGTGTTATCCTCCAACACAAGAAAACTATGGAACCTTTTGCTGTTGCTTGCTATGCGTGACGTATTACAACAGGGATGGCTTTGGTTAGAGTGCAATTAGATTATGTCAGGGCTTTATATTCAAGTGGCAAAAACGCTAATGAAGAGACTCCAAATAATCCACAAATATCCAGATTAATTAGTAAACCAGTCCAAAGATTCAACCATGCATCCCCAATAGTAAATGATGCCTTTCAATTTCCTCAAGGGGTTCTTTGAAGGTTATATGTCCTGAGCACAGAAGAATGTAAAATACTATTTTCCTTTATAAAGGAGAATTTTCTTATGATTCCAAAAGCACAAGTTCTTCAGTTTCTCTTTAGACACATATCTCACGGTTCACAGACTGAAAATTAAAAACAGATGTTTTCTCAGTTAAAGCTTCTAATTTTTGAAACAATTTTTTTAATAAAAAACTGCTGCATCATATTCCTGTTTCCTTTCAGAAAACATTTTAAAACATCACATCAATTTTCAAAGATGTATGTGCCCAGGTTACTGATATCTTGTTTGACTACTTCAGGAGTCAATTACCTATAGGGGTTTGCACTTTACAAATATAAAGTAGCACAACAATATTGGGGTTTGCCTCACTCAAGCCATAGTTACATTTCTGGATAACCTTGGCCTGAGTGGAAGACTAGAAATATGGTCTTGCTTAGTTTAGTTTTGGAGGAAAGCTGCATTCCAGTTCCCCAAATTTAAGACATCAGTTTTTTTTAGCTTAATTAGCTAATCCCAGAGAGGATACTCCGAGGTATAACTGTTTATCATCTGCATAATAATAGTGTTTTTCCACTGTCGCTTGAGATATAGTGCCCAGGAACAGAACAGAGTTTGAAAACAATGGGTGATAAAGTCAGGTCATGCAGCACCCCACCAGCCAGGAATCGTGAAAAATCAATACAAAACATACAGACTCTTTCCTTCAAAAAGGTTGAGAATCCCTTTAGCACAGCAGTTATAATTCCCACAAATTCATAAAACATGTACAGATGTTTAGTGGCAGACATCAAAAGTTTCTAAGTGATCTAGCAGAAACAAGAGGCAGACCTTGCCATGATCACAGAATGTCCAAACCCTGAGACAAACGTGTTTTTCTTTGAATACATCACCACATAATTTTATTAGCCCTTGTCATACATTTTTTACGTTATTTAGTCCTTGCGCATTTATGTTTTCTACTACGGTTACTTTAGGATTCTATGCTTTGTTATACATTTTCTAACTTTATAAAACCAGCTATTAATTCTGATTAGCAATTCTCATTTGTTTATACCAATGGTATAAAGAATAGAGAGAAAAGACCGGGAAAAGCAGGAAACAACAAAAATACTATGCTGGTATAAACAAGAAAGAAGACAGAACTACGTGAAGAACAAATACATTTACAGTGATTCTTTAAGGAAGTTCAGTACCTTTTGCTTTGGTGTCAACCTCATCTCCTGGCAAACCCAGCCGCTTCCTTCCAAAATTTGGTCCAAGGGGCTTAAAAGGTGCCCTTGCTGACTTCAAATTTCTTTTGTTTTGAAAGAATAAAGTAGAAGATAGGGAATCTGAGGCTGTAGGAACAACATAATCTGTAAGAGTGTCCATACTACTTCCAGTCAGCCAATTGAAACTTCTCCCACCTAGAAATAAAGAAATATACCAGATGCATAAGCAAAAGCTAAAAATGTAGGCAAAATAATTACAACCTATACAATTCATTTATAAAAATGTTTTATCTGATTATTTCTGCCCCATGGAAAGCGAGAGGACACTGCCATAGCATATAGTGTGTGATGATTAGGTACATAAAATAAAAGTGTCTAAAATAAGCACATTTGTTGAATCTGTAAACATCAAACGTTTCCTCATCAGGAATAAAAAGAGTCAGCTACCACTATCTTCATCAGCTGCTTCAGGACATAAAAATGCATCCAAAGAAAAAGAAAGCAAATAGTGGCAAACTATTCGCAGAAGAATGATCTGGGTAAAGCCAATCATTTTTATAACAGTATATTGAGTTCATGCCCACTGTCATCCATAACTTGTAATGTCTGCACATTTGAGAACCTATTTGTTTTCATTTGAAGATCTGTTATATAAGAACAAGTTACTTCCCTTCGGTAAGTAACATTAGTAGTGATAGATTCCTTACCTTAGAAGTACCCGCAGGCAGACTAGATCCCGAAGGTTTTCGTCAGCAGTACCCCTGCAAGTCGGAAGGTGGCGTCGTGCAGCTTTGCGTCCGTCGTTGGTGTCGTGGTAGCCGAGATGACTTCGCGGCAGCTACTTAGATGCTGCCCTTGTGCGCTGACGTAAGTTCTGTACACAACTTTCCGTGCCAGAAAAGCAGAGCCAGGCAAGATACTGACCACTGGTGCCTTGAAACTAGGGCCCTGAAAGGGATGACCTTAAACTTAGAAATCAGTTCGCACAACGGGGAGGATGGGTGGAGCGGTAAGGAATCTATCACTACTAATGTTTCTTACAGATATATAGTTACCGAAGGTAAGTTGTTTATCTGAAAGAAACACATAGTGATAGATTCCTTACTTTAGAAAGATACCCCAGCAATACGACCCCGGTGGTGGGTCTGCGGACCAAGATCACACCAGGAAGTCCCGGAGAACAGAACAGCCAAAGAAGCTGTCTTTCCGGACTTGGCTGTCCAGGCAGTAGTGCTTAGTAAAAGTGCGCAACGAGGCCCACGTACCTGCCTGACAGATGTCTTGTAAGGGGACACCACGTCTCAACACCGTAGTGGCAGCCGTCGCCCTGGTGGAATGGGCACACAGCCCCACGGGAGGCTCCTTTTTAGCCAGAGAATAACAGGCTTTAATACATGAGATAACCCATCGGGAGTTAGTCCACTTGTGTACAGCATGACCTTTCTTGGCACCATCTAAGCCAACAAAGAGCTGGTCATCCACCCGGAACTGTTGTGTGCGGTTCAGGTAAAATGAGAGCGCACGTTTTGGGTCCAGACAGTGGAGCCTCTCAATCTCTGGAAGGATGGGGAGGCGGAAAGAAGGTGGGCAAAGTGATGATCTTCCCAATGTGAAAGGCAGTGACAACCTTTGGCAGAAAGGATGGATGGTTTCTGAGCACAACCTTGTCCGGATGGACAGAAAGAAAAGGAGGTTTACAAGAAGGACCCTGGAGCTCTCTCATCCTCCTGGCAGAGGTGATGGCAACCAGGAAAGCTGTCTTCAGAGTCAGCAGACAATGAGGACTCAAAGGGAGCGCACATTAAATATGTAAGAACCAGATTCATGTCCCACTGTGGCATTACGAAAGGAATAGGAGGGAAAAGGTGAGTAATGCCTTTGAGAAATCTATTTACAACAGGGGACTTGAAAAGAGAGGGCTGATCAGGGAGCCTGAGAAAGGCCGCAATAGCAGAATGATAGCCCTTGATAGTGCCCAGAGCAGAGCCCTGTTGGGCCAAGGAAAGAAGGAACAAAAGAACTTCTGAAAGAGGGGCAGAAAGGGGATCCACAGCATTTGCTGTGCACCATGCCACAAATTTGTTCCACCTGCAGGCGTATACCAACTTAGTGGAGGGACGCCTGGCTGCCAGAATGACATCACAGACTTCAGGAGGCAAGTCAAAAGGAATCAACTGCCGCTGCTCAATCTCCACGCAAAGAGGTGGAGACTGGACAGGTTCGGGTGGAGGACTGTCCCCTGCTGCTGCGACAGAAGATCCTCCCGAGAGGCAGTCGGATTGGGGGATCGGTCGTCATACTGAGTAGCTTGTGATACCAAACTCTTCGAGCCCAGTACGGTGCCACAAGAATGACTTGGGCCCGGTCACGCCTGATTTTCTTCAGCACTCTGGGCACAAGTGGTACAGGTGGAAAGGCGTACAACAGACCGCAACTCTACTTGCGACGAAAAGCGTCGCCTAGCAAGTGCTACCTTGGAAATTCAAACGCGCAGAATTGCTGACATTGAGCTTTCTCTTCAGTGGTGAATACATCTAACCAAAGCTCTACCCACTGTTGAAAGAGACCTTGCGCCACGTCGGAGTGAAGACGCCATCTGTGATCCATCATGCACCTGCGGCTAAGTTCATCCGCCCTGGCGTTCAGTGAACCTAGATATACTGCGCACTGTTCACTGAAGAGAGCCTTCCTTATTTTAAACACTTTTTAATAAACAATGCATATTAACTTTCATATACATTACAATCGTATACCCAAAATCAGTTTTGTATATTCAATTATTCAAATCAGATTTTTTTTTACAAAACATATATATATATCTCATTAAAAAAACTTGTTACATTGTATTTCGATTCAACTTGTAGGTCATTCGATGTCTAAGTTGTCGACAGCTTGTTTGATGGAGCCAAATGCATTTCGGGACTTACCAGTCCCTTTGTCATGGGCCAATCTTGTAGCAGTCGTTATTCGAACGTGGAATTAGAAGACCATAATGACCCTGATGTAAATGCACCCAAGATGCTCCGTGCCTCTGTTCGCAGACGAAGCGGTCGAACACTATCTGATTGCTGCCGACTGGTCGATAACGACCGTAACTTCCCGTCAGTGTCTCTCCGCCAAATGTACGGCATTTGGTGGAGAGACACTGACGGGAGGTTATGATAGGGGACAAGAGATTTCAACGCAGGTATTTCCTCCTCAGGAATCATCAGATTCAATGGCCAAGACTTTCCATGATTAATTTTAAGTCCCGAGGCCAGCTCGAAGGACTGCAGCAAAGAAAGAATCGCTGGGAGAGAGGTGTGTGGGCGAGATAACGTGAGGATAAGGTCTTCAGCTAAAAGAGCTACTTTATGCTGTTGACCGCCATGGGGAATACTATGAACGACGGAGGCCTGGCGGATCATCATGGCCAGAGGTTCTACCACAAGGGAAAACAGCAGGGGAGAGAAAGGACAGCCCTGCGGGTGCCCCGTCGTATGGAGATGAAGTTCCTGAGTTGGCCGTTGACTCGCACCCGTGCTTGTGGGGAAAAGATAGTGGGCCATGATTCTGGCTATCATGAATTGGCATAGTCCAATTTTTTGTAGTACTGCCCGAAGGAAGGTCCAGTCCACCCAATCGAACGCCTTTTCTGCGTCGAGCGATAACAGACATGCCGGTATGTTCCAGTGTTGTACCTTACCTACAAGGTGCGCAATTCTACGAACATTGTCTGCCCCCTGGCAATGTCGAATGAAGCCAACCTGGTCTGGTTCAATGAGCCCAGGCAGGTGTGGATCTAGTCTCTTTACTAATACTTAATCCGTTCTGGTCTACAAGCTCTTTGCCGCTTTTTCTCTCATCCATTCTTGTTATCGAACTATGCTTGTTGATCAAGGGTCTTGAAATGCTACCACAAAGCAACCCTATGCGCCACACACTGTAAAACGTGGCCGGACCAATATGTGGGTTGTAGGTGACTTGCTGTGTAATGCGTACATGATCTATGTCACCACAGTCTCTCCACGCTTCCCTATACAACGCGGCCGGCCCTACATAGGGTTGTAGGTTTCAAGCTGTGTAAACAAAGTCCCTCCTTTTGATATATTTGCAATAATAAAACCGATTCAAACAAAGTATGACAAAAATGGTTTTATTGGTGCAACCGAAAAAAAACCACAAAAAAAATAACATCATGCATTACAGAAGGAGAGACTACAACTCCACTGTGCAACTGAAGGTGGAGATAAAGAACCTCACGACACAGGCGCTAGAAGAGGGTTGGATTTGTAAACAAGAATATGAAGTTCTTACATGTACATCTGAAAGAATGCCCATGATCTATGTTTTGCCTAAGATTCATAAAAGCTTAGAGAATCCCCCTGGCAGACCAATTATGTCAGTATGTGGCTCAATGTTGGAGCAACTAGCGAAATATGTTGGAACCTTTTTAAGACGCTTTGTGATAGAAACAAGGTAGTTTGTGAGGGACTCAATGGATCTTATCAGTAAAATAGAAAACCTGTCTTTCTATGCAGAAAAATAGCTATTGGTGTCTTTCGACATAGAAGAGCTATACACTAATATTCCGCAGAACGAGGCGCTAATAGTGTTGAGAGACACCCTGAATTAGAGAGAACAACCACACTCAGTACCAACAGAGTTTCTTACAGCAATAGCCAATTTGTGCCTTAAGAATAATTTCTTTACTTTCAAAAACAGTTTGTTTTTACAAATAAAAGGAGTGGCAATTGGGTGTTGCTTTGCACCGGAGATAGCGAATTTAGTGATGAATTGTTTTGAAAAAAAGTGGATATAAAGTCAAGAGAATCCCTTTCAGAGACACATAGGGAAATGGTTGCGATATATAGACGACATCATGATGTTGTAGGATATTGATTACAAGGGGCTACAATTGTTTCATGGATGGCTGAATGCAGGAACACCGGACTTGAAGTTCACAGTAGCACACAGCAAAGAAAAGCTTGATTTTCTGGATGTATGAATCAGGAACAAAGAGGGCACACTTGGGGTTAGCCTATATACTAAGCCTACAGACAGAAATACACTCTTGCACTGTGGCCATCCTAGGAGCTTGAAAGAGAAATTGCCCTATGGGCAATTTCTCAGAATTCTCAGAATTCACAGGAATTGTACCAACAAGCAAGACTACTTTGAGAATGCAGATAAATTAAAGACTAAACTAGTGGAGCGAGGTTACTCGACCAAACTGGTCTGAAATGCTCTCAAAAGATCGTGGTTTACACCAAGGGAGTTATTGGTCACAAGAACCCGTCCTGAGGCGAATCCACTCACATGCGTGTTGACGTACAATCCGAAAGCGAACACATTAAAAAAGATTATAAAAAGGAATTTGAGGATGATCAGACATCGGAGCATCCCCCAGCCGCTGTTTGCTATTCGGAGAGGTAGAAATATTAGCCAACAGACAGTTAGATCCACTAGACCTGGGGATTCAAAGAAAGATCCAAGAGGCATGCTTGGCCTCCCTTCAGTAGTTGGACATTTTAAATGTCACAATTGTGCTGCATGCCAAAAGACAATGGATTCTAAATCCATCATAAACGGATAAAAGGAACATCACGAAAGGATCTTTTTGAACTGCAATACCAAGAATGTAATCTACTGCCTCAAATGTCCATGTGGATTGTTCTATATAGGCCAAACCAGGCAAGCTGTGAAAATTTGCATCATTCAAAAGAAATCGAGAATAAGATGCAAAGTACAGGGCGCCCCTCTGGTCCAACATTATCAACCGATGGACCATAATGAAAATGAGATACAATGGTCTGTGCTGGTAGTGGTAATGAATGCAACTGGGGCTAATCTTCAGAGGAAGTTAGATAGATTGGAAGCAAGCATGATTGAGAAATATAGAACTGCCACACAGGGGCTAAATGAACATGATGAAATATGGGCATTGATACAGTCATCTTCCATGAAGGCTATAACTGTATCTGCATTATGATGATTTCATGAACAGATCGTTCTACCACTAATGCTGATGTTGCTGGTATCTGAGCTGTATAACTACTTGAACTAATCAGGGCAGTGATGTTGCAGGGCACCGGCACCAAGTTGGTGCAGAGCGTTACAATAATTAATGGAAATCCACAAGTGTTGGACATAGTGGCGTTCCATGCTGTGTACTCTTGTGTGTGGTTCTGATACAAGTACAATTACAGAACCGCAAGTCTGGGTTGTCACTTCCATTTTAACTAATCCGTCGGTTCGACAATACTCACTTTTGCCACCTCAGCGTGTGTGTGAGGAATGAGTGAGAACCACTGATTCTATAGGAGGCGAGGGCCTGAATATAAGAATAGTCCTGATGAGGAGGGAGCCAGGTAACCAACAGTTTTTCTGCAGATCACCTAGTTGATTGGGCCACACCACAAGTGAGCACAAGGTTCAGGTAGCTGTTGGATATAGTACATATGCAACCTTGTTAGACATACACAAACGCATCGGGCGATGGGCCCGCGATATTTGCAGTAATGTGTAACTGAAGGGGCAATAAGGTTTTGAAGTTTTGTAACACAGTGTGGCGATGGTGCCTAGATACGCAGAACTAGGCATTGTTTGTTGACACCCCCTGAAGGTGGGCGTGCAATGTTATGCATGGCACGTCACGGGCACGTCACTCACATGATACGGCCATGCTCCTTTACAATTGAAGGGGTGGGGGCCAGCCTGGAGGCAGCCACGAGGAGAACTTTCCCACGGTGCAGAAGAAGTGAAGCTGAGGAAAGAAAAATGCTCCGGTGAAGACCAGAAAGTGAGACTAGATATGCGAGGGGGTGCTGCCGCTTGTGTGAGTTGGCAGCCGCCCGATTAGTGTGACTGTGACTACGCCTCAGGTCTTGTGTATGTGCCTGTAGTTAGTACATATGTTTGTTTTTTGCCCACAGAACGAAAAGGTGAAGATTTCTGCAACCCAAAGTTTTTTGCAGCTCGCACAACGATGTGTGGAATTGGCGACATACTGCAGGGGATAGATTGAAGGTTCTTTAGAGACCTATCCCCGGTGTGGCACCGGGTGTATATATGTACCTTGTAGAGGGCAGCTATTCACTAAGAGGTATGATTTGACCCCTCTAGGTGCAGACGACTGACAACGCTAAGTACACATGCCCAGTGGTGCGGCAAGCTCACTCATGAGTAGGTCGCTTGTCATTATTTTTATTCGGTGGATAAGGTTAATTCCACACGAAGACCACACAGTGCATGTGATGAGCACTGGGGAGGTGTTACGAGGTGAATGACAAGAATAAGTAGTTTGAATGCATGATTTGTTGCACACAAGAGCGGTGTGCTTCACAAAGGTGTTTCTGGTTCCCTGTTACAGACAGCATGAGGAAGTATGTAGCACACATTGGCTATATTGTCTATCCGACGGTTTATTGTGGTGGTCACAATTAAAATTGAGCTTTTTTAATGGACATGCATGGCAACTAACATGGCATTGACTGTTGCAAAGGCAGAGGCTACATGGTTTTAATGTATGTATAATTGTTTTGTAGGTGAGGTTTGGTTGTGTTGTGTTACCCATGTCCCGATGAGGCCCGACTCAGTGGGCGGAAACACGTCGACCAGAAGAAGAGAAGGAGTCCATTGAATTAAAATATGTATACAGGCACCTAACAACTGAAGGAGAGTAGGATCTGCTTCTTATAGTTACCCCAACTTTTTGCTGATGTTTCACTGTATTCGACTTAGACTGGCTGGGATCCTGCCATCCAGGACCCCAGCCTAGCTGCTTTCTCCTCTAAATTGATTGCATGTACTTTAGGTACACTCCAGATTGGATTCTGGGGTACTCTTATAAGTTCCTAGTATATGGTATACTATGTACCCAGGGCATAGGTCCCCCAGAGGCCTCCCAGGGGCTGCAGCATGTATTATGCCACCCCTGGGAGACCATTCAAAATGACACCACAGGTCTGCTACAGCAGCCTGTGTAAGGTGGCGCATGCATCCCTTAATTAGATACAGGTTTACTATATCTACCTTATATTACTTCACATATAAACCTATTAGTCACCCCTATGGCAGGCCTTATCAATCCTGAAGGCAGGGTGCTGGGTTTTATGTGAGAGGGTACTCCTGCATGAGCAGAGCCCCTCTGCAGCCTTCGGAACCTATATCAGGGAGGTTTTTGTGATGCAGCAAACCATATACTTCTAAGTGCATTATAATCTCGCGGTAAATGCTAACTTTATAACGGCTGCAAGGAAACATGTTGTGTTTGGTGTCAAACACCTTGGAATCATAACTACCCGCCAGTAACTGGCGGGGAGGTATGAATCCACCCTCCTAGAGGGAGAAATATGGCAACACCGGTACACCAGGTACCAGCTTAACAGAACCTGGCATCACAAAATGGATGCTGCCAGCCACAGACACGAGTCTGCCCTCCTGCTGCTGGACGAAACTCCAGCAAGGGAAGGCTTGACAATAGGTTTCCTGTAAGGGAGGAGTAACCACCTCCCAGACAGGCTTTAGTGTATTGAGGCTGGGTGGGTGCACTCAGAGTGCTTTGATGTCTGCACTAGGGACACATTTGGTGTCCCTGTACATAGTTCAGCTCAAACCGGTTGCAGGAGCCATTTGCTCCTTCTCTGGCGCGAAACTGGACAAAGGACATGGGTATAGCCCCCTCTGCCCTGACCCTCCCATAGGTGGGTCCCCAGAATTTGTCCCACCCCTTCTTCGGGTGTAAATTAGGAACCCCTGACTACAGAGCTTTAGATTTTACCTGGACTAAACTCTGCTACAGAAACCAAGTACTTCGACGATCTGCACGACGCTGGACGACTGAAGAATCTCCCTTGGAGTAAAGGAGTTACTCCCCTGCTAAGCAGGCACCTAAACGTATCTGACCGGTTTGCATCTACAAAGCTCCTGAGGACTCCGGAGATTTCTGCAACACAGAGATGGGGGGGCGTGGCCAGGCGTCGATTAAGATGGCCGCCTAATCCCCGGGCTCCGTTGGAACTTCTGCTGTCCCCTCTAAATCCGGCACGAAATCCTGGCTGGGGCGCCTCTCCATCGGCGCACCGGCCCCCTGAGGTGAGGCGCTACCGCTCCGTGCCTTGAGCGGATTCCTAGGACCCAGCGGGGGCACAGAGCCGCGATCTCCAGTGCGGCGGGGGGCCCGGAGAAACGGCCTGGAGCCTGTGAGCCGGGAGCTGCCGTAATAGAGGGCCCAGCTTCACGGCCTATCTTCGAGGACTGGGCCAGAGTTAGGCCGTCTCTCCTTTGGGCGGGGCCCAAATCGGCGCCGGACCGCGCTGCGGACCTCAATCTTGTGTGGGCCAAGTACCAAGCCGGCAAAGGGGCACAGGAGCCTGAAGGGGCGTCACCCGAGCTCCATCGGCCATCACTACCGGCCCCGTGTGTGCTGCATACATCCTGGAGAAAGGGGGAATCGGCGACACTTCGCCGCGAGGAAAATCGTGCCGCGGGGGTGGGCCTGAGGATCATAAGCTGCTGGTGTAGGCGGCGCAGTGGCCGGAAAAGCAGATCGCCACGCCGTGGGCCTGGCCAGGCAGTAGCCCTGAGACGAGGGCGGGACGTGAGAGCCCCGGGCCTGGAGGTGGCGGGGGGGAAGCCTTGGTCGTCCAGCTGGCGTTGGAGTACTGGGCGGTTTTGCGCCGCAGGGGAGACGCCCCTGGGTGCGGTTCGCAGGCTGAGGCCTTGAGAGGTGCTGCACATAAAGACGAGGGGTGGCGGAGCTGCCCTGCCACGCGGATGAGACATTGACCTGGCGACGAAGAGGTGGTTGCGCAGGACATCACTACCAATGACCCACAGGCCGGAGGCCCAGAGATTTGGCAGTGAGGGCAGCGGTATCCAACATGCGACCCAAAGGGGGTACGTCGACCCAGACCAACAAACTCGATAAGTATGCGGTGCCGATGGGACAGGTGCAGTCTGGAGCGACAGTCGAGGACACGACGGCCCAGGCAGAGCCCTCCTTGACCTCCATAATGGCCGCAATCCAGACGCTGGGCACTAACCTCGAGACGAAAATGGACAAGATCTCCATTGAGGTAAACCTGCTACGCACAGACCTAGGCAAGACCACGGATAGGTCTAAAACTAACTAAACGGACATTAAGACATTGCAGGCCTCGGAAAAACGGCTTGAAGGTCGGATCAACGAGCTCGTCCACCAGCACTGCCAAATGGCCCTGCGACTCGAGGACCAGGAAGGGAGGCCCCGAAGGAGTAATATCCGCGTGGTAGGTGTGCCGGAAGGAACGGAGGAGCACAGTGTGGAACTGTTTCTGGAGGATCTTATTCTCCACCACCTGAAGCCAAAGAGACTCTCCAAGATCTTTACAGTTGAACGAGCTTACCGTGCCCCGGTCCCCAAGCCCAAGCCGGGGGCTCCGCCGAGAACCATCATCGCCAAAATATTGAACTATAGGGACCGCGATGCCATCCTCCAAGCGGCAAGACAACAGGGAAATCTGCAATACGAGGGGGCTACCATCCGATTTTTCCCTGACTTTACACTGCAGGTACAGCAGGAACGGCGCTCCTTCCTGGGAGTTAAAGCGGCGCTCCGAGAACGGGGCGTCAAATATATGATGTTCTTCCCTGCTAAACTCAAATTATTGCGGGGGGCAAGTCCCTATTCTTCACTTCACCAGCGGCGGTCCAGGAGTGGCTTGACCCGGCAGCACCGGAGACACGGGCGCGACAAGATCGCGACGACTGGAGGGAGACCGGTGCCCCTTCCCCTGGATCTGCAGCGGGGAGATCGGAGGGAGATGAGCGCAGCCAAAGGTCATGGCGTTCCAGATCGAGCAGTCCCCGCTGGGATTCACTCCGTGACACAGCAGCACGATAGGACTCGGACGGCGGAACCACGCTTTGCCGAACTGTAATGTATGACTTATGTATGTGGGATACGTGTTGTGTTACTGGGCTGGGCAGCGACCCCGTCCGTCCATTGAATCCGAGACTATGGGACTTATCCTAGAGTGCCACACAGAAACAAGGGACTTCTGGTCTGGGGGCAGCACAGGTATGGCGGCTGGAGTTGGGGCCGGCCCACGTTCTCCCTAACAGAGTTCCTCGGGGGGGGGGTGGTTCCCTCTCTCGGGGTTGGGCGTAAGGCGCTCTGCTAATTGGAGTAGTGGGTCGTTTTAAACCTACAGAGCAGGGAGCAGGGTGGGGTGGGTTTGTTCGGGGGGAGGGAGTGTGCGATCATCGGGGCCGGAAGTAAGAGGTTATGGGCCCCTTGAAATGTGTACCTATCTCTGCACTGTTTTGAATTGTGGGGGGGGGGGAGGGAGGCTTTTACGGTCACGTATTGTTACACTGAGCCGAGTCGAGGGACGCACCAGAGTGCATGGTCAGATTTTCTCGTACAGTAACGGATATGGCTAAGAGGTGGGACAAGGGTCTTAAGGGCCTCAGCTGGAATGTGAACGGGTTGGGGGACAGGCTTAAGCGGACTGTCGTCTTACAATTTATTAAACGCCACCTCCCCGATGCAGTACTACTGCAAGAAACTCACCTGCTGGGTAACGCGTGCCAGGCCCTCAATAAATGGGGATACACTCTGGCGGTTCACTCCGGCTTCACTTCTGGCTCCAGAGGTGTGGGAATCCTTCTGCGCCGTTCCCTGCCCCTCCTCATTGACCACACAGATACAGACCCGCAGGGCCGCTTTGCAGCACTGTCAGGAAGGTGGGAGGGTCGCAGGTTAAATCTAATCTCCTCTTATATCCCACCTGGTCTTCAAACCCAATCCTACGCAGACCTGGGCAAACTCCTACTCTCCCTTCCTGATGGTCAGCTAATTATCGGGGGGGACTTCAATGCAGTAGTCTCAGGAACCTTAGATAGACACCGTCCCAGAGACACACCCCAAGGGCAAAAATGGCTGGCTGACTTTTTAGAGGCCTTTGGGTTGACAAACGTGTGGCGAACGATGCACCCCACTGACGCTCACTTCACTTTCTTCTCTGGCCCACACCACTCATTCTCCCTACTGGACTATATACTAACTCCACTTCAAAAAATACTGTCATACAAGACGCCACACACCTAGCTAGGGGTATCTCCGACCATTCACCAGTTTGGGCACACATTACGGTCGGGACTAGACGAGAGGGCTGCATAACACCGATAAATGCCTGGTACCTTAAAAGTGAAGAGCTTAGAAAAATGCTGACCCTCTCCATAACTAGATACTTCGAACATAATGTTGGGTCAGTGAGCTCCTCTGTAACACTATGGGAGGCATTTAAAACCGTGCTTAGGGGAGAGGCCCTGTCGGCAATTGCCGGCCGCCGCAAAGACAAAGAGGCGCAGATTAAATCTATTTAAACAGACCTTAGGACGCTGGAGGAGGCTGCACGCTCGGATCGGAAACAAAGGACGCAACACCAGCTACACCGTAAAACGGCGGAATATAGGGAGTTGGTTACGGAGGCGGCCAAAACTGTGGCTAGAGATAGGACAGGTAGGATCTACGATCAGGGCGACAAAGCTGGTAAACTTCTGGCATGGCTTGAGCGTAAGCAGCAGGCGAATAGGGTCGTGCCAGAAATACGCACGGCTTCCGGGGCTGTGGTTACGGAGCCCCGTGAGATTGTTGCGGAATTTGCAAGGCACTTCCAGCAGGTCTATAGTAAGGGGTCAGACCGTAGCTTTATTGGCAGACATTCGGATGCCACGCCTGTCAGACGTTGACCGAGACGCCCTGGAGCTCCCACTCGGCACCACCGAGCTGGAGCGTGCAATCACAGACCTCCACCCAGGTAAAGCTCTTGGACCTAACGGTCTTCCGATTGAGCTTTACAAGCTAAAACCGGACGCCCTCAGTTCACACCTTAAACACATGTTTGAGGATAGCAAGGCGGCGGGATCCTTGCCGTGCGACCAACGCATAGCCACTATTGTAGCCATACCGAAAGAAGGGAAACCGGGAGCGTCCTGCGCATCATATAGACCTATTTCGCTGCTTAACGCGGAACCTAAAATACTAGCCAAAACTCTCGCCAACAGGCTCCAGTCGGTCCTACCCGCTTTAGTCCACCCAGACCAATCGGGCTTTATGCCCCATCGCAATACGGCGCTCAACCTTCGTCGCCTCAATGGTGTACTGGGAAGGTGTCACACCCTGCAAGAAGATGCGGTGGTGGTTTCTCTTGATGCCACTATGGCATTTGACACCCTAGAATGGCCCTACATGATCGCGGTGCTCCCTCCGTAAATTGGGATTCGGCCCAAACTTCCTCTATACAGAGCCACTAGCCCAAGTGGTAGTTAATAACAAGGTCTCTGAGATCTTTGCCCTGGAAAGGGGGACCAGACAGGGCTGCCCGCTTTCCCCCCTCCTGTTTGTACTCTCCCTTGAACCGCTTGCTCTCAAAGGGATCCGATGGGCGGATGGCTGGGAGGACAAGATCTCCCTGTAGGCTGATGACAGCCTCCTCTACCTAACGAGACCCCGGAGGTCCATTATGGCGGCACTTGACATATTTACGAGTTTCGGGAGGAACTCCGGGTTCCGGATCAACTGGAGCAAGTCTCTTCTTTACGCCCAACATGGCAGCTCCCCTGGGCTTCCCAGTACTTGCCCGATCACGTTGGCGAAGGACGGTTTCAAATACCTGGGGATCTTTGTCTCCACAGACAAGACTAAGATGTACGAAAGAAACCTACTACCGCCTCTCAGGCGGCTCCAACGCGATTCCAATACTTGGCAAAAACTACCACTATCCCTGCTGGGCCGTGCAGCCCTTTTTAAAATGATGGCCCTGCCGAGGTTTCTATACGCACTTCAGAACTACCCGGACCTGGTGCCAAACTCTTATTTTATAGCAGTGGAAGCGGCACAGCGAGACATACTCTGGTCTGGTAAGCCTAGAATAGCGCTACACAAACTTACATTGGGTTGGTACGACGGAGGGATAGCCCTCCCTGATATCCGCAAGTACTACTGGGCCGCACACCTCTCCGCGATTAACCAGGGAACATATAGTGACGGAAATGACCCAGGGTATGGGATGGACAGATGGCTACTCCCCGGAGGGAGCTTTGAAGCCGCACTCTATTCTCGACCCGGTAAATACCTGCTCACAGGACCAACTAAACACTCGGTGCAAATATGGCAAATGGCACAGCGGAAACGTGGCTGGTCCAATGTTCTTACCATGGCCACTCCACTATGGTCGTCCGAAAAATTAGGCAACTTGGGAAAAATGAAGGGTTTCCATAACTGGGACCTTATCGGTATCTCTCACATTAAAGATCTATGGGGGCCCCAAGGAGTTAGATCCTTTACCTACCTGCAGGAAACTTATGAACTAGCCCAAACTGAGTACTTTAGATATAGGCATGTCAGACATTCTCTCCAGACTAACATACCCCCGGGGGCCAAACCCCCACAAACCTCTCCACTCGAAGACAGACTGCTAGATAGGCACATGCCAGAACACGCCATCTCCCTCACATACAAAAAACTAATAAACAATTCCCCGGATACACTCCTTTCCCTTAAGGGGAGGTGGGAAGCGGATGGGCTGGAGAACGATGATGAGGAATGGATGAGTGCGTTGGCCTCCCCTAAGGAGGTGGCAATTTCGTCTAGATTAAGGCTCATTCAACTTAAAATATTACACAGAGTTTATCTCTCCTGTACTAGGCTGATGTTAATGGGTAGAGGAGGGGAGGGGCTTTGCAGGAGGGGCTGTGGAGAAACAGGCTCTTTCTTTCATATACTATGGGATTGCCCTATGGTGCGAAGGTACTGGAGACGTGTGGTGTGCTGCATGCAAGAGGTGTGGGAGGTAGAACTGCGACCAGAGGCTGAGAGATGCCCCTTAAACATCTGGGAGCCCACAGATTTGCCTACGAAAGGGAAGCTCTGGGTCACGCTTGGGCAAATGGTGGCAAAAAGAAACATCACTCGATTATGGGGCGCTCCTGCAACGCCGACACTAACTGAATGGAAAAGGGACATGGACTGGTGCATGCTGCAAGAAAAGACTGTATACATGGCACAAGGGTGCCCACGTAAATGGGGGGAGGTGTGATCGCGCTGGAACGACTTCAGAGGTAACATCTGTGAGCCTTCTCTGACCCACCGTTCCGGCATGGAGACTATAGACTGAAACTACTGTGTTCCAAATGCTGATTTCTTTCATACTGTGTAACTCATTATTCATGTATTTTCTGGTGCCGTGTCTGACTCGATCATACAAATGTACTGACCGCATTGACTTACTTAGCAAATAAAAAGAGTTTAAAAATAAAAAACACAGAGATGGGTTCCCGTGGTCTCTGAGGTTGATCTGCGCTCTCAGCTATTCTGAGGCCCGTATCCCTCGTGGGGACCGTGCAACCCAAACCCCTGTGCACAGTGTACATTTGCAGCAGCATATGCTTTCCGGCGACCCCTGGGGCTGTGTTTTGGGCTACTTGTAGTCGTGAACCCGAGCAGTGTTCCCACCGAAGATTACCGACCTACACTCTACGAGTGCTCCGCGGGCTGGTATTTTGGGATTCCTCTCGAGGTCCCTTCGCGATCCCTGGTCCGTTGGCCTGTGGGTCCCTGTGAAGGTGTCTTTAACCTTCCGTGGGCTTTCCTGATTGCTCCAGACATGCCCTGACTCTCCATTGCTTGGAGAGACCCCAGGACGTTGCTGGCCCTCACCGAAGCTGATTTCCTCTGACCGCGTGGGTTGCAGTTGCCAAGGATTGTTGGTATTCCATATGGACAATGACCTCCCCCCCCCCCCCCAGCACTCTACATTCTTCATGGGACAGCTCACCTCCGGACTTTGGTCGTCCTCGACCCCTCCTGGTCCCTGTGGCTGCATAGTCAAGCATCGCATCAACTCACCTGAAGCACCCGACATCGGTGGGCATTCGTCTACCGAGCCCCTAGTCACCCCGAAGTGACCCAGACTGTCCCCTCTGCTTTCAGGTTCTTCTTATCTCCGATCCAGGCATGGATCACATTGGACACTTTTCATCTTCCCGGCAGCAGCACTTTTCTGCATCATGCCATTGAAAACGACAAAGATTCCCGACATCACTTGACACCTATGCACCCGGCTTCCCTGGGCTAGGTAACACGGGCACTCCGGTACTCACAAGGGTGCTGGCCTTAGAACCTTCTATGTTTGAAACGGTTTGCTCAAAGTTCTCTCCGAAGTGTACTTAATGTTTAAAATTCCAACAGCGACTTTCCCATAGAGTTGTACGGAGCTCGCGTCCGTGTTCTTGCACTGCACCTGTCCTCCGTGGGGCTCCTGTGTCACTAATTTGGGTGGTTTCTTGGCGTCCCAGCGATTCTATGTGCCCTAGTCACTGTGTCTAGTCAAGTTGTGGTTGTTATACCACTTTCTTAGTATATGGTTTGGTCTCCCCCTGGAGCCCACTGTTTGTGTTTAGTAATAAACACATATTTTATATATTCCTTGTGTGGTTCTCCTTTCATTTGGTTATTCAGGAGGTTATACACTAGTAAAACAAGCTGCTTTACATTCCTTTGAGACTTAGCCTGAAGGCTGCTCTCCATAGCTACCACTAGCTTTCAATAAAGGTTGTCTTTAACCTAATCATCAATAAGGGTTGTTTGGACTTGTACAGGGTGGCCACTATAATTAGCGTACAGCATATACCAGATGCTTTATATCAGAAAGGGGGAGAAGGAAAAGTCTGTGATCCTTTCAGCTTCCTTAGTTTTAATATCAAAAAAACAATGGGGGAAGGGATCACTTGTCCTGAGTAACCAGGGTTTATTCTCAATTCGTTTCCGGTGCCGATAAAAAACCCTCATTCACATACCAAGGCTCGAATGGCGGTGTATCTTGATTCTCCGCCTTCTTGTTAGCAACGTGACAGCATCATCATAGGGTTTGATTGTATGCTTCCTCCACCCGGAGGTAAACCACTGGTTAGTACAGTAGTGATTAGTGATCAAAAAAAGGGATTGGGTAGGGGGTGTTCAGTTAATGTCCATAAAAAGGTCGACATGTTTCAGCCACAAGTTGCCCGCAAGGGGTCAAGTTGGCTTTCTTCAGGACCTAGTATCTATAGTGAAAAAAGAAAAATGGAGGTAACCTTCTTTTGTAGGTTAATTCTTGGAATATATTTTCCTGATTTTGAAAAGGCCTTTAAGTACCTTATTAGTGTTCGTTAAGAACCTCCTCGGGCGTGCGGAGAAGGCTGTGCCTGCTCCTGTGCAGTTTCTTCACGACTTGTGCTATCTCTGCCTTCTGAAAGACAGGAAGCATACAATCAAACTGATGATGCTGTCACTTTGCTAACAAAAAGGTGGAGAATCAAGATACAACGCCATTCAAGCCTTGGTACGTGAATGAGGGTTTTTTATCGGCACCGGAAACAAATAGAGAATAAACCCTGGTTACTCAGGACAAGTGATCCCTTCCCACATTGATTTTTCAGCATATACCATGCCCACTTCTCACAACAACACACACAATATATGGTCTAAACAGTGGAGGAGTTCCCCTCTATTTCTGTGTGTGTAAAGGATTACCTCCCCTCGGATTGCGTACATATATGTATTTTACTGCAACCAGGTTAAAATGGATGGGTACGGAAAGGTATAGGAGTTTTTTGTTGGACCTTTGAGTTTTGTATGTACAATGTTTTGTTGTTTGTGTGGCAATTTTTTATATATATATATGTATAACAAAAAATAGATTAAAAAAGACATGTGAAAGAATTGAGAAAGACTTCATGAGTGGGTAAATTTTTTACAAGTTACATTTGGGGACTAGGCTCCCACACAAGAAATAATACATTTCTTCCCTTGTTAAAATAACTGCTGTGTATCCATCCCCAGACATCATTCTCTTTTTGCGTCTCTATAGGTACCAGGCACGTAACCATCAGTCCAGACGATGTGAAGCCAAATAACGCCACGTACTGGGGTGCAGAGGTACTGCTCAAAAACATCTGGATCTAGTCTGAAACCTCAGGATTATTCTATGGTTAGGAATCTGCAGCTAGAAATCTCTATCATATGTTATATTTTACCACCCTCGGCAGAAATGACTGATGGTGCCTTCCACAGGGTGGTCGGGTGCCAGGAAGGACAAAGTAAAGTTCACTTTCCCTGAAAGCCTGGATGCTATCTACTAGATCTCTGCCCCATCCACAAAAGGACTGTGGTTCCTGCTGTGAGGACGGTGGACCTTGGAGCTGACAGTATCCCAACCATCTGGCATAGCCTCAACAGGGGAGAAACTGTTGAAGGTACTGTCTGGTGGGGGTGGCAAGGCCCAAGGAAGGTGCATGGGCTGGCTTTCTTTGAAGCATTCCAACGTAGAAGGAATTCTCGTCAAATATGCAAGATCCATTGAAAAGCATATCCATCAAAGAAACTTGTACGTCACCAGAGAAACCTGTGGATCATATCAAAGTGCACTGAGGAAGAACCACATTAGTTCAAACTGCTCTGCCCAAGCAATCAGTAGTATCCAGCCCAGAGCGGATAATATATTTTCAGGCATCCTGACTTTTCTTGATGGTTTGAGCCAGGTTGGCCTGATGTGCCTCAAAGCTGCTGCAAATATCTCACCAGCCATGTCCTATGAAGCATGGGAATATCTCTCTAGCAAACAGCTGGCATGAACTGACCGGAAGGCTAGGCTGGCCAAAGAACACAATCAGTTTCCCGAGTGCCGCAATTCGTTCTAACTCTGTTTGGGGGAGTTGTAGGGAATGACTTAGGGCTCAACCTACTGGTGAAAGCCTCAAGCGCGAAACTTTCTGGTGTAGGGTGCTACGTCAAGAAGTGTCCAGGTATCAGACTGTTCACCAATTGATGAGGGCAAGGCTTAGACTATGAGCCCATATGGATGTCAGTCAGGGCTTCATAGAATGGCAGCAAGGGTTCAGATCAGGATGTCCAGGTTAAAAACCATTGGTCAATACATTAGTTTTGGTTTCCATAGTGGACAGTTGTAAAACTAATGCATCCGCTGCTATTTCATTACCATGGCAAAGCAGGCACTCTTATCTTTTGATGGGCCAGGGGAAAAACACAGCGTCCCAAGATATTTAAATTCCACTGACCTCCTACAAGTTCAGTACAAATTGCCATCATCACAGTGTGGGATAAAATAATCCCCCTCAACTCCATTGTCATCTCCAAAGGCTGGAACCAAAAAGCTGTTTGAGTGCTGGGGTGCAGTTCTCAGGCAAAGGCATAGTTCTGTCTGAATCATATTGGACTGGGTAAGTTGGTATGAATTCAGAATGTGACCTCAGTTGGGGAAGAGACTAATTAGCTTGGAGTCAGACAGCACTATTGAGGTATGGTCTTCCTCTGGAAGCGTCGAGGTCGATGTCAAAGGGACCAGCATGGACTTTTGTGCCGAGCTGGAAGTCCGCTCCAGTGCTGGAGCAGAATTCAAGTAGGGTTCAGGAGGGTCACACTGTGGAAAGGTAAGACCCACTGCCAGCAACCAGAGTAGAGCCCTCTGTGGATCCTTGGGGCCCGAGGGTGCACCAGAGGGAGTTTGAAGAGTGCCAAAGATTTGCAACATAGCCTCTTTAAAGAACTTTAATCAGATCTAACATTACTAATGATGCCAGAAACACGGGGTGCATCGAAGTCAGTTGCAGAATCAGCTCCTTGCTGGGGGACAGGGAACCAGACCTGACAACCCTGAGACTTCTCATGCACTGTGTGACTGGACTGAGACAAATCCTCTTTGGCGGTCTTGTGCTTCCACTTCAACTTCAGCCTACCAGAAAACTTGGACTATGACCAGGACCTGTTGTGGGAACGGGTCCATGCCCTTAGCTTAGAGTGGGATTTTTGTGACTTATTTTGGTGTTCTGTGATGTACAGCTGCACATTATGTTCCCGAATAGCCTAGGGATTCATAAGTACACACTCCTCGACGGGCTTAGAGTTGCGCGCTAAACCCAAACACCACAGTAACACCTTGTGGGGGTCTGTTACAGACATTGGTCTGCTGCAGTCCCTACAAGCTTAAACTCTATAGGAGGGGACATATATTTGCACACGGGGGAAAAAACTGAATTTTCGGAAAAAAAATAGGCAATTGACAGGGAAAAAGTTGGGAGCAAGCTCTAGATCCGCATACAAAGGTGGGGAAAGAAAGGAAAGGATGTCGACATGCAGGAGTGGTGCTTATATGTGGCTCCACTGTCACTACAGAAATAAGTCAATGTGGGGTTGTATGGCACCACATACCGTCACACAGGAGTATTTTGTTTAAACCTTACCGGTACAGTCTGACGCCTGCAAATATGCACAGTTAAAAGTATCCATCAGAAATACTAAATCATTTAGATCATTAGAACACCGATGACAGCACCAGGGTGCAAATTAGTGTAACCAAGAACCCAAGCCACAATATAACTCTAGTACTGAGATATGGCGTTTGCAGTGTCCACACTGCTCCCTGTAACCTCTGCTATGACTTTAATATGGTTTTAGACTTCCCCCTGCAGCAGCTGCAGGACGATTTGGTATAGTACCTGATGTGTTAGGATTCAGGACAGCGCTGAGGTTGTATTTCAGGATAACTATGGCCTAGTGGTTGCTAAGTTTTATGAAACAACAGTTAGGTGGTATAGAATGCTGATCCTACCAAACCTACTGCACTTATTTGCTAACATCCAATTCAGCTGAAGGCATTCTTTAAAAACATGTGCCCTATATTGCTCAAACTAGTCTGGGGAGGTAAATATCCCAGATTAAATTGTGAAATAATGAATACCTAATGACACAGGTGGGATGTCGATCCCGCAGATGGAACATTAGCTTTTGAGTAGCCCAGGAGCATTTTTCTTTTGTACTGGTTCTACTCAGAGTCGCCAATGGCTCATATACCACTAAAGATGGACTTAAATGGGCCATATGCCCAGATTGGGCTCTTGTGCTTACCGTGCCATAGGACTCTAACTGCATCCTAGTGACGAGGACCAAAGAGGTTGAAACTGGTTTGGGGTTGCTTGTGCTATGCTCAGAGCTGTCCTGACTGAACTGTTTCTATTGGAGCAGGGCCGTGGTTGATTTGCATAAGGCTGGTTCCTGTCTGAGGTAACATGGTGGTAAAAAAAAAAAAATAGGGACTGGATTACACTGCACAGTAATTATCACTGGCTGCGATTAACTCAAGCAATTCACCTATTTCTTTATTGTTTTTCTGAGGACATGATGTAACAGTATTTAGGACACTGTCATTGTTAAACACGGACTATAAAATCCTAAGTAAAATCCTTAGTAAACTTTTGCCAAATTGCCTTCTTAAAGTTATTACCAATTCTAGTCCACCCAGATCAAAATGGGGTTGTCACTAGTAAGAATACATCACTAAAAATCTGAAATGTGTTACATGTTCTTGATAGAGTAACTACCCCTGCCCAATGCTATGGTCCTTGCTGCAGACCTAGAAAAGACATTCAATACAGTTAATAGGAAGTATATTAATGAAATGTGCTGCAAAGGGTGGGAATAGGGCAGAAGATTCTGGGATCGATTACGTTGTTCTACACCTCAAGGAGGGCCACAGTTTGCAGTGGTCATATAGTATTTGATGTCTATTCTATTAAAATGGAAACCACTCAAGAGAGTGTCCACTGTGCCTCATAATCACTTTATTAATGACATAATTAATGACAAAAAGACAAGGGGAACATACTACGCCCAATGCGTAAAGAAAGTGGTATCACAATTTTGGGAGTGAGACATGTTGCTTCCGTTATGCAGAGGACATCCTGGTGTACTAGCAAGATGCTGCCATTGGGCTTAGTCAAGTGGCAATAGTGCTAAAAGAGATCAGCATTGTGTACGTTTGCTGATTAATTAGATTAAGTTGTGTGTGTCTTCCCTATCCAAACCCACCCAAGTGCCAAGTGCCCTCATTGGTAGAGACACCAACTCTCACATGGGAGTCAAGATCCTTTTGCTATTTGGGCACACAGATCTCCCTCCCTGCCACAGATCTACCTCCCTGCCATAGGATTTATACATGTATCAAGATAAATAACTGAGCCTGGAATACCGCCTTATCTTGACTGTGGGTTGGACAGCATTATCGAAGGTTGTAGTCCTGCTGTTACACCTTTAATACTATTTTGCCAAAATGTCTTTTAGAATATCAATTTTTTTAAAACAATTTAAATGCTTTGCTATTCACCCTTATATGGGACACCACCAGACAAAGGGCAAGAAACATCCCAAGGACTATGCTCAGAAGAGGGGCTGTGAACCCCAGATTGCAAGCTCTATATTTTGCAGCACAGCTGCAGTGGCTGACCAGGAAGATTGCAGAGTCCCTTCTGTAAGTTAATTGCAACTGGTGACGGGTAAATTCAGCCTCATTGACATAATGGCTCTGCTGCTCACATAGATATGAACATGAACATAGCTCCCACAAATACTACAAGTGGTCAACCATTGATGGGTACGATTCCTAAAGTAGGAGACACTGGGAAGCTATGTTTGCCCTTGAGTCCTGATAGCAGTACTGACTGCTGAATCGGATGATGTAAGAAAGTGGCTCTATATATACTGAACCAAAGTAAGGTACAGTGTGTATAAAGACCACAAACCCCAGAGGTATAACAGAGGTTAAAGTTAGGGCTGACCTTACTCTCAAAAGTGGTAGCTTGGTCGAGCAGTAAGGCAGTACCAGAGGACAGTGCAAAGCATTTCTTGTACACACTCAGTCAGCAAAAAGTTTCACACACTCAAGGACTGAACTCCAGGCCAATTGTTTTTATATCAAAAGATATAGTTGCTTTATTTTTAGAACCGACAGGTAAAAAAATATACTTTTCTCAATAATGAGTGATCTCAGATAATTACTTTGCAGAAAGGTAATGACTTGGTAAATACAATAGGTACAGGGGTAGCAGGAGGCAACACAGTTCTAAACATAATTTAGCATTGAGCTCAATGAGTTTTTCTACACAAATACAGTTGATACTTTGTAGATTACTTTTGTAATTCCAGGACTGGATCGTAGATTCACTCTTGGGGTCTAAGCTGAAAACAGTTTAGTAAAAACGTTTTGGTTATTGCAATGATTTTTAAGGAATAAAAAGGTATTTTAAAAGTTCACACTTAGAAACTTTTCAGTGAAAATCTAGCAATGTTATCCAATGGGAGAAAATTCAGGTTACAGGTAAAGTATGTTCTCGTTACTTTTGTAATCCAGTACTGGGATCTCTACTTAAGACAGGTTAGTAATTACGTTTCAGTAATTAGTACGATTTTTAAGGAATATTTCAAGTTTTCAAAAGTAGACACTTAGAAGAAATTTCACAGAAAAGCAGACAATGAATTCCTATGAAGAAAATTCAGGTTCCTTGTAAACCCGGTTAGGATTACTTTTGCGGTTCAGTACTGGGCTACAACGTACAGTATTGGCTTCTCTCCTGATCACAGGTGAGTACTTCGGAATTTGGTATTCGGCTGATTTTATAGGAATATTTTAGAGTTTTAAAACTTCACACTTAGAAGATTCAAACCAGACAATATTATCCTATGGCAGGTAAGTGAGTTATCGGTTTCCAGGTGAGTACTCGACTGGTGAAGTTATGGTTCTGGGTATAGACTCAGGGGTCCCCCAGGGTCAGGTAGGTACAGTTGGTACACCCTCAGCGGCACAAGAGCAGCCGGGTGCAGAGGTAGTTAGGCCCAATGTTATCCAAAGAGAGGCAGGGGGCCTGCGGTTGGTGGCTGTTGGCTAGCAGGCCATGCAGCTGTGGGAGCTAGGCTCCTGGTCACTTGCTCAGGGCAGGGGGAAGTAGGATAGGACACAGGGTGCACAGCTAGAGGCACTCGGTGGGTGCAGGGTACTTTTGAGCCGTCGGGCGCTCAATGTTATTCAATAGGAAAGGTAAAAAGGGAACAAAGGCTGCAGACTCAGGGACGGTGATTCTTAAGGTGCGACCACCACTTCGAGAGGTAAGTTGGGATCTTGGAGAAGAGGTAGGTACCCCAAAGGGAGGTACAGGGAGCCGCCGGGTGCAGGGGTGTCTTTGGGCGTCGGGAAATCTTACCCTCAGCTGGTCGCGGTTGGAGGGGTCCCTGGTTCTGAGGCTGCAGGCGTCTTCTGGTTCGTCGAGGAGGGTCTTTGGGCACTGGACTTCGGGTCCCAGTCGCCGGGGGGACGTCCTCGTGGTCTTGGATCACTCTGGCACGGGCCAGACTCGGAGGGTGCAGAGTGGGTTGGTCTTGTGCTTCCTGGCTGGCACCAGGCGTATGGTTGTTGAAGCAGAGCTTCTGCTTATGGGAGTCCCAGTCTTTAAGAGGGTCAAGGTAGGCAGGTCCTCCGGGTGTCCCAAGGTTGCTGTCCGCAGGAGTCCCCGGGATTAAGCAGGAGCAGGTTCCAGGGTCGACAGGCCCGTAGGGCTGGGGCCAAGTCAGTTGGTATTGTCCTGTTGTTAGCTGCTGCACGGCGGATCTTCTTCTTCTTGATCTTCTTTCTTCTTTTCTTATCGGGATCTGAGGAAGGAAGGTTCAGGGTGCCCCTAAATACTAAGTTTAGGGGCGTTACAGGTAGGGCAAGGGCAGGGACCAATAGTTCCCTGTCCTGGGGTGGGTACACCCCCTAGCCTGCTCCTCTCCTGTGGGAGGGTGGCAGGAGCCTAGCTGTGACTGGGCAGGGCTCCCCATCTTCAAGATGGCTGGAGCCAGGGGTCGTGCTTCACCTCGCCTCCCCCACCTGAGGGGCGGGGTTGGCACAGGCTGGCACCCCACCCCCTTCCTGACGTAGGGTTTCCCGCAAGTCTTTCCGCCAGAGTGGGGGTTAGAACTGGTGGGGGCCAGTTGCTGAGTACAGCAAGTAGCCTGGAGAAGCTCACAAAGGCAGCATGCCTTTGAAGCTACCCCCTGCCCATCCTGGGGGAGGAGACCTAGCACCTCGCCTAGGATGTGCATTGCTGCAGGCCCAGGACAGGGAGGGGCTCTCCACCCAGGGGTCCAGCAACATGTCTGCTGTGTGGCAGCCTGGGCAGCTACTCAGACCAGTAGTGGATTGTAGGTTTGTTTTCAGGGGGCATCTCTAAGATGCCCTCTGTGGTGCATTTTACAATAAATCCCACACTGGTATGAGTGTGGGTTTAATGTGCTGAGAAGTTTGATATCAAACTTGTCAGTCTTCAGTGTAGCCATTATGGTGCTGTGGAGTTTGTAATGATAACCTCCCAGCACCATATACTCTTAATGGCATTACTGCACTTACAGTGCCCAGGAATGGCCCTGGGTACTGTAGGGGCACAGGGCTCATGCACCTGTGCCCACACCACTGGCATAGGGCACCCAGCTAGAGGGGTGACTGATTTATGCCTGGGCAGTGGGTTTGTGGGCATGGCACACAGGGATGTGTGCCATGTCGACTCTCTGTTTAGTTCTGTACTTAGACACTCAGCCTGCAAAGGCAGTGTGTGGGTGTCAGGGTACAGGGCCCCTAAGGTGGGCACAATAAGTGCTGCAGCCCTTAGGGGGTCTTCTCTAGTCACCATGCCCTGGGTACCTAGGGTACCATTTACTAGGTACGGCCAATCGGGTTTTAAGTTCAATACAGTTTTAGGGAAGGAACACAGGCCCTGGGTACCTGGTTGGCAGGAGCACAGGGCACACCTAGTCAAAGTACATCAGCAGTTCAGAAAAAAGTAGGGGCATACCAATGCAAGAAAGATGGCACTTTCTCACAGATGAGGATCTAGTTGAGTGGAGTGAGTATGGTATTCTGACATTAGGTGATCTTAATGAGTTTCCATGGCCTGGCAAGAGATTATGGAGTCAGCAAAAGATACTTCCTATGTTACAGTAGATTAGTGGGGACTCTACATTCAGTCCTGGTCCTACCTTACCACTAAACCACCTATTTTCAGTACCCCGAAAGTTCTAGTTCGAAACTAATCTTATAGACCCATGAGACAAAAACGTTACATTCCTTTTGTAATGCTCTTTACTTATCGAACTGCAAATATCTCACCTTTAAAATATTCCTAGAAGTTGATATGGTTGAGTGGCCCTTCTTGTTCGCTGTTCTTAATCACTTGGGCTTCGGCCCTAAATTCTGCGCATGGGCCCGTCTTCTATACACTAAACCAGTAGCACATGTTACGGCTAATGGGCACATTTCCGATTACTTTACACTGGCACGGGGCACACGCCAAGGCTGTTCCCTGTCGCCATTGCTTTTTGCCCCGGTGCTAGAGCCGTGGATTGGGTGGGAGCCAATGATACAAGGAATCAGATGGGCGGAAGGATGGGCAGACCGCATCGCCCTGTATGCGGACAACGTTTTGTTATATATGGCCTCTCCCAGGCGCTCCATACTGGTCCTCCTAAATATATGCGAGCTCATCGGACGGGCGTCGGGATACACTATAAACAGGGCCAAATCTGTCTTGTATATACTACATGGCCCTCCACCACAACTTCCTAGAGATTGCCCGCTCCAGATCGCGGACGACGCATTTAATTATTTAGGTATTTATATCACAGCCAACCTGGATGACTTCTTCAAAAGAAACCTGCTGCCCCCGCGAGAGAGCCTAAAACGGGATGCAATACACTGGGGGATGTTACCGCTAACTCTGCTGGGAAAGGCATTGCTTTTTAAAATGATGGCGCTTCCTCGATTTCTGTATGCGCTGGAAAATGCGCCACTTCCGGTACCACCAAGCTACTTTAAAGCGATAGCGGCCCAGGTTTCCTGCCTGCTGTGGGGAAACAAACCGGCGCATAGCACAGGCCAAGTTGGTTAGAGGATGGTATGATGGTGAGATAGCGCTCCAGAACATACAAATATATTATTGGGCGGCGCAGTTAAAGGTGGTTAACCAGTGGATACATGCCCCTCAAACAGACCCTGCATTTAAAGCAGGCAGATTTGTATTGAGAACAGGAAGTATGCTGTCTGCCCTTTACAATAAAAAGCAAGCCCCTGCATTAATAGGACCCACAATACATACAGTCACCATACGGCACGCTGCACAGGTTAAATGGGGCTGGCAAGGGGTTATAACCCAACTCACTCCTCTTTGGGACACGAAACAGATGAGAAGGCTCAGGAATAGTAAAGGCTTTGATCAATGGGACGCCATAGGCATATCCACGGTAGGTGACATGTGGCATAAGTGGGAAGTAATTACATTTGAGCGCCTCCAGCAACAATATGAACTGGCACCCTCTGAAATCTTTCGATACACACACATAAAACATGCACTGACAGCAGCACTACCGCCTGGTACCGAAGTCCCAGAAGCTTCACCTCTCGAGGACAGGTTGTTGCAGACCAAATGCATAAGCAGGCTACATCATTCACTTACCGACAGTTAGTTAACAACCTGCCGGACCCCACGATACCACTTAGGGACAAATGGTCTTGCGATGTAGGTGACCTTGACGACACAGAGTGGCAGGAGACATTGGCCTCACCGCGGGAGGTGGGTATACCCTCACGACTCAGACTGGTACAGCTTAAAATTTTGCATCAAACCTACTACACCAGACTCACCCTGTATAAGATAGGTAAAACATCGCACCCATACTGCCTGAGGCGCTGTGGGAAGGAGGGTACTTTTTATCACACCATATGGCAATGCAAGAAGATTAGGGACTATTGGAAAAAAGTGTTGAGAACAATATCGCAAACAGAGGAAGTGTTGTTGGTACCAGAGCCCAAGAGATGTTTGTTAGGCTCCCATACATTTAACCACTTGGATGCTATGGCATGTCCAACTCTTCCATGTAATTTCCATTGAAATGAATGGGCACTCCATGACGAGTTACCCTTGTCATTAGCATCCAAGTGGTCCACTTGGATGCTAATGACAAGGGTAACTCGTCATGGAGTGCCCATTCATTTCAATGGAAATTACATGGAAGAGTTGGACATGCCATAGCATCCAAGTGGTTAAATGTATGGGAGGCAAATGACCTTACTCGTCCAGCACAAGACTGGGCCACGCTGGAGATAATGGTTGCTAAACGCAACATTGCACAAAAATGGGGGGCAGCAGAAATATCGTCACTCGCCGCATAGTGTAAAGACATGGATACGGCCATGGTAACCGAGAGAACGGTGTTCATTAATCGCGGCTGTCCCCAGAAATGGAGCAAGATCTGGGGGGCGTGGAATAAATTCAGGGGAGATATCTGTGAACCACCACAAGAACAGGCAGATGAGAGTACGGACGAGGAACACTAGGGAGAGAGGCGTGAATAACATGAGGGGTACTGTTTACGAATATGTTGGACTGACTCCCAATGTAGTAATGTATTGGGGAAGTGCTTTGCTGATTTACAATGTGTATGTACACCATCTGGAAGATTTATGCCATGTTGATACTGATCATAATAAAAGAATTACAAAAAATAAAAAAATAAAAATATACCTAGAAGTCAAACAGGATCTGGAGATTTTTTTACCAATGACTCCCGCGTGCTGCGAGGTGGCACTGTGTGGCTCCATAGAGACCTTTAACTGCTCTGAAGTGATGAAGCGGAATCACATATAGATACTACCCCTGCGCACTGATGTCAGTTTCTTAATTTCTTCATCTGAGTCCTCAGACCAGGATAAGGTGTAACAAATTGTTGATAACTAACTTGGATCTTTTCTTTATGTTTTTACGATGAGCTGATCTCCACTTCACAGGCTGGTAAGGTGCATGAACAGTGAATTATCTGAGGTAATAGAGAGTATCCACCGAAAAGAGCATTGCTGAAGGGAAATAACGTATTTTTCCTATTTAGTTATACTTCCAACTACAAATTCCTCACCATTAGGATAGGTAACAAAGCTGTATCTCCCACAAGGTAGAATATCTTAGGATTGGACTACAATAAAAACATTGTGCAGGACAGAACGGGTGAAATGGCCGTCTCCCCTGAACTGGCTGTCAAGGGAGCAGTGCTTAGTGAATGTAGGCACCAATGCCTAAGTCACAGCCTGAAAGATGTCCAGAACAGGTATCCACCAGCACTGTCGTAGCAGCCTTGGCCATTCATTCTTGGTCACTGAGTAGCATATTTTTATGCAGAGGACAATCCACATGAACATGTATCGCTTTAATAACTTCCTTGTCAGCAGCGAACAGAGTTTGTCATTCACACGGTGTTCTCTCACGTACTCAATGTAAAAACACAAGAATCTTTCGGGGTCTAGCCTCTCCTTCCCTTTCAAGTTAATGTTATTGACTGTTCAACATGAAAGGGCGATTCCCTCTTTAGAAGGAAGGCAGCTTAAGTCCTTAGTACCAATTTGTGTGTGACGATAGTAGTGTGGGGAGGATGTACTGACTGTTTTGATTGCTAGAACCCAAGGAGCAACTATGCATGGGCTTAAATGGTGTACACATAATAAATGGGTGGACCAAATTAAGGTCCCAATTGGGACATGGTAAAGGATTTAAGAGGAAACACGAGTTAGGCCTGTCATTAAATGGATCACAACAGGCAATTTGAAAAGAGCAGGCCGATCTTGTAAAAAGAAAAACGCCGGAAGGCACACAGGTTGGTTCTCCGACAAGGAAAATTTATAGGATTCAGGCGTTTTGAGACTATACCAAGCAATTGGTCCCCAAAGCAATACGTTGTCATTTGCTTACCCTTTGTATACATATTGTGTGAAACTTCTTTCTACTTGGCACAGTGGGATCATTACAAAGCACTTTATTTCTGTATTTTTCTAATGGAAAATTATTATATATAAATGTGTCATTGTTCTACTGACATTTTCATAACTGTGATGACACAATGCCTGTTGACAATTTGTAAATTAAGAATCTGGAAATGAGACCAAAGCGCCACTATTTATTTTTTATTATATACTCAACTTGGTTCCTGATACGTCAACTAAGTGACCTGTGTTCTAAATGTTTAGGGAGCTAACAACCCACAATTCATACAATGAACTAAGTTTGACTGTAACCAACATATCACCTCACCTGGCAGTGCTGCCATACACAAAATGAGTTATTTTCCAGCCTATGGAAAACTGATTACAATTGGAGATGGCATGATGTAAGTGATAAAGATGCTTAACACATACCAACAACACAACAATTCTGAAAGATAATCCCTAACCAGAGAAAAGACTGCTGAAAACCAGAATACAAGGGAACAGAATAAACAAGGAACCAAGACACATAAAAGAGCACTTAGGAAATGACAAAATTCCACTGTAGTTCTTTAAAGAGACACACTACTACAAAGTCACAAATGGGGGATGGGAGGTGGAACAAAAACATTTTGTTTCTAATCCCAAAAGTCCACCACTTTTTGTATCTCTGGGACAACCCTCTCCATGCCTCAACGGGGTCGACAAAAATAAGCAAACTTTTCTGAAAGCTCCCATTTGGTGATGGGACATTTAAAATAAATAGTATACTTTTTAGCGGGTATAAAAGATGAGAAACATTTAACATATGGGCCAATTAAATATGAACTCACCAACATTTTGGGTAGGAGTGAATTCATATTGCAGCTGTGTGGCCCTCAGTTGGCCTCCTAGTGAACCTTGAGCTGTAAGCGATCCACCTTGTGTTCTGTGCCGGCTGCCACTTTGTGAAGCCTGGGTCTCCACGAACATTGGTGTGAGAACAGTACTGCGATAATGCCAGTTTGAATCTATCACATAGTCCTTAAAATGAAAAGAATAATGATTTTAAAGTGGTTGATTGGGCTCTTTTTACATTCAGAAGTATCTCTGGTTCATTGCTTACCTGAAATCTACATTCTGACAAAGGATGCTCAAACATTTGCCGAACGTAATCAGGGCTCCTGCTGGTCATTTCAAGTAGCAGATTTGTGGCTAAACTCAGGTAGCTAGTTTCTATTTTGGGAGAGTACAATGAGCTTAGCAAAGCCAACATACGATCAAAGGTGCCAGTTGGTAGCCTAGTTTCATCACTCCAGAAATTTCTGACAATCAACCTGTAACAAAGACAATAAGAAATGAAATTAATTTTTTAAAATCTGACTACTTTAAGACTATTTTAGGTTTGGGGCGAATGGAAACGTAAATATTTGCAATTAGCAATAGAATTCAAAATAAGCTAGTTTTTTTCTTTAGAATCTCACTTTGTAGAACCTCAGTAAAGGGTGCACTAAATATATAGGAATTTTTAGCAAAGGCAGCACAATACTTTCTTGACATCTGATTATGCTACTACATTTGTGGTACAAATAAATTATAAGAAACAAGGAACTGTGTAGAATGGAGGGTTGGTATATTGTGGCCCAGTAGTTAAAACTGAAAATGTATTTTATCTAAATTAAGCACCTCATGTTTCCACATCATCTTTTAGAGCAGCCATGTCAAACATTGTTGGATGAAGGCAGCATGTTTTCATGCCCTGCAGGCTTCCCTCCTTCGCCATGCCTCAAAATGCCTGTCCCTTGCCCATGTTTGGGGGGCTAATATTGTTGTATGCTACTCACCTCTCTCTTTGCATCCAACCTGAATTTTGAGGGCTCTTATCTTCTCCCCTCATACCGGTGCAGCTTTAGTGAAAGTCCTTATCCACTCTCAGATTGTCACATGTAGAGTTTCTGTTCTATTTTAGACGCTGGCTTTAGATTTTTGGTGCCAACTCCAGCTGATCTTGGAATTTTAGCAAACTCTGGCATCAATATTGAAACTTGCTCATCTGTCAATCTAGTTGAACATCATGGCTATCATCATCATTTTTTATTTTCACAGATGTTTATCAAAGAACAAAACACTTTGTAAACATATCTACTACATATATCACGCGTGAAGCCTGTGTAAAAGGAGTCTGAAGTTAAAGCGAAGATTGTTAGTCCAGTGGAAACGAACAGCAATAATAATAATGTGACTGTTCATTGTGAAAACAGGATTTGAAAATGGGTTTCAAAACCTCCAGTACATACCAAAAACTGAAATGAGCTATTTAATGTCTTTCAAAGCCTCTTCTTTTAGGGTAATTTATGGTGCCAAGTATCAGTGACTACCCAATCAACATTTGGAGATGTTGGCATAGGATTTTTTTGTCTTGCACAGTGGCATTCAACATGGCATTAACACAGAATGCAAATTAAAACATATTCATTTTTTTAGTACAAGAATCTGATGCTCTTATTTACTTTTTTATTATACTGATTCTTTGCAAAGCCCAGAACATTATAAAATTGGTGAGAAAACAGTATTGCCAATGCAGGTATCTAGAATATACTGTAAATAGGAACACTATAAATACATACTGAAGTTCAGCATCTTCATCTGTCAGTCCCTGAAGTAGTGACTCTTTTGTCAGGTTAAACACTTCTTGAGACTGGCTGTCCATTTGGCTTTCTGGATCCCTTGAGAAAAAGCATGCAGATACTGTTACTCATTTCTAGTATGTTATTAGAGAGGAAAATTAATTAGAAATCGTGAACATTTTTGAAGATGAAATCTAGGAGGATGGCTCAAATAAGTCATAAGTGGTGAATAGTATTTCTAAATAACTTAGACACACATCAACACATAGGGGCATGGTACTACATGCCATTTAACAGCTGATTCTTGTACACAAAAGTGTTTCCATTTCAACATTAATGCTTCCCATTTAAAAATCAATTGAGAGGACTACAACAGTACAATGCACGGACATAATGTGCAAGGAAACAAGCTATGCGATTACCCCCCCGACTAATGCCCCCTCACATCAAAAAAGATGGACTGTGCACCAAGGCATCACCAAGCACACACTTGGTCTAGGAGATCCTCTTTTTGCCAGACCAATTGAGGTCAAATTATGAGATTTTGAGTCACCTCAACTCTTTCAATAGCATGCTGAGTAGTCAAGACCTAACTCGAAGGAGGTGGCGTGAAGGTTCAGATCAGCTGCAGTACAACACAATCACTGCTGCAACGATAAGGATAAATATCCTGCCAGATGTATTTATTGTAAAAGTAAAATATTTAATTATACCGCCTTATATACACACATACATATATTTTGATATCTGTGTGCGTGTGCATGTAAGCTGGTATCACAGATAGTTCGACATATTTTCTATATAAGGTATGACAAAAAAAGCTAATTAATAAAAAGCAAAACAAAAAAATTACATGAAATTAAAACACTGGATGCTCACGTTAAATACAATATATGGTTTGCAATTTCCAACTAATCGAGACCAAACTCTGAGGATCAAGATCCTCCCACCAAAAGAAAGGGTTACTTACACTAATTAACAATCTTCCTGGTCAATATATAATCTTGCCCTGCCTTATAAAAACTCCTTTGAAGCTTCAGACAAATATTTTCCCAGGAACGACTCTAGTGCTGGCAGGTGGTGCCACATGGCTCCAGCCACAACTCTGCATCTGGATGTAATATGAATGAAGCGTAGTAAGCATCAACAGGTGCATTGATATTAGTTCCTGAGATTTTTCCTGCTCCTCATTGAGGGAGGCAAAGAGGAACTGAAGAACAAGTTACTCACCTTCGGTAACGCATTATATGGCAAAGACAATATCTAGCTGCAGATGCTTTACCTCTGAATTTCCCAGGCGTCATATTGGATCAGCAAAATATCGCGTGAACGGTACCCCTGGGTGCCATCGGGTGGCTTTGTTCGGTTCCATATGGTGGAGTTGGCACCGGAAGTGACATCGAGGTCACCTATACAGGTTCCACCCAGGCATGTAGACGTCAGTTACTTTTCATGTATTTTCATGCCAGGACCACATGAACTTAACTGACTGGTGTGTGTCCAAAGTATGGCCCTGAAAGGGGAGCAAACCTAGGCCTAAAAATGTGTCTTCAGACTTGGGAGGCATGGGTGGGTCTGTGGATAATCTACAGCTATTGTTTCTATCAGAGAATGCGTTACTGAAGGCAAATAACTTGTTCATCTGATAGAGGCTTCTAGCTGCAGATTCCTTACCTTTGAATAGATACCCAAGCCACCTGGAGGTGGGCTGCAGACAAATTGACTATCCTAAGATGTCAGGACCGAACGCACAAAATGCCCGTCTCTTTGGACCTTACTGATCAGGCAGTAGTTTTTGGCAAACATGTGCAGGGATGCTCATCTTGCTGCCTGGCAGATGTCCAGGACTGGAACCCCATGACCTAATGCCGTGGTTGCAGCTTTTCTTCCGGTGAAATGGGCTTGTAAGTCCTCAAGAGGCTGCTTTGTAGCCAGGGCACAGATTACCACGATACATAGAACGTCCCAGCGCAAAATGGTCAATTTTTGTACTGCCCGACATTTTTTAGCTCATACATAGCCGAAGAAGAGTTGGTCGTCCACATGGAAAGATTTTGTGCAGTTACGGTAGGTAGAACGACAACGCTCTTCTTGGGTCCAGGCAGTGGAGACGGTCCTCCTCTTTATAGGGATGTGGAGGAGTATAAAAGGTGGGTAGGGTGACATTGTCCCAAATGGAATGGGGTCACCACTTTAGGTAGAAAAGAGGCCCGGGTATGAAGCATCACCTTGTCCAGGAATACCATAAAAAAGAGAGTCTTAGATGATAAAGCCTGCAGCTCACTAACCCTCTGGGCAGATGCTATTGCCACTAGATAAGCTGTCTTGAGGGTAAAAATCCAGAAAGGACAAATGTGTAGTGGCTCAAAGAGAACACACATGAGGTAAGTGAGAACCAGGTTCAGATCCTACTGAGGTATGATGAAGGGCGAAGGCGGAAACATGTACAAGCCCTTTCAGAAACCTATGTAGAATAGGAGACTTAAATGAAGAGAGGTGGTCAGGAAAGCAGACAGAGCTTAGAGAGGACCCTTGAGTGTGCTCAGAGAAGAACCCTGCTGGGCAAGGGTGAGAAAGTACGTAAAAATGTCAGAAAGAGAGGCAGCAAGAGGGTCAATAGATGTTTCTATACAATAGCTTACAAATCTTTGCCAATGACAGGCGTATTCCTTTTTGGTGGAGGGACGTTTGCCCACCAAGATCGCTTTTGACCTTCCTTTCGAAGTCTGTAAAGTTATCAACTGTCACCACTCAATCTCCACGCAAGGAGGTGGAGAGTTGACAGATTTGGGTGGATGACCCTTCTCTGCTGCTGCAACAGAAGATTCTCCCGAAGGGGCTGTGTCAGGCTGGCTCAGTATATAGTGTTCACCTATGGTGAGGCAATGTGCACAGAGTCCAGGCAACCCTTAGTGACAGTGTTTAGGTCCCTGATAACAAAGCTCCCAAGGGGTAGCTATCAAGAGCAACTAAGGCTTATCCAGGAGGGTGTAAAGAGGCTGCATTTATCACAATAGCCAGTCAGTAAACCTTCACCCATGAAAGAAACACACAAGTGTTTATATAAATACTTCAGTATTTATTATACCAACACGAATAACTAACTTGGTATACCTCCTACCCGGAGATATGAAATACAAACAAGAAATACTTCACAAATAGGTAAGTAGCATAGAAAAACACTTGGGCCCCTATGGGGGTGGGGCAAACCATATACTAAGAAAGTGGTATGTGAAGTAAGTTTCAAAACAAGACTGATACCCAAGGATGGAGAAGCCCTGGGGTAGCACGGAACCACCAGAGGTGAGTAGCTAGGGACCCCAAGGCGCCTGGGTGCAGAGTGGTTAAAACGGGTCAAACGCCCATAGGATAACACAGGTCAAGTCGTGATTGGTATTTTCTTGTTTCAGAACCCTTCCAAAAGGACCCAGAGGAAAACGAGTAGGATCAAGGAAGGTTGGAGAGCCACTCCACCCATGGATACCCAGGATAACTACACCATGGAGTCCGGGTGCATAGGCGCGAAATGGTGTCTGAACTGCCCGTTGAAGCCATTGGAGGATCTTGGAAGTCCGGGCAGCTACAGCAACTCGTGGATCAGGACGGTGGAACCCAAACGTGGATTCTGGATAAGACATACCTGAAAGCAGAGGGGACAGAGTCCAAATCGCCCAGAGGTGTCCAGGAGGAGCAGGAGGACAATGCCACCCCTTGTTGAAGGTACTTGCTGTAGCACAACTGTGTTGATGAAGCAGCTGTGGTGCCCAGGCAACAATGCAGGAGCTGTCCATGAGCTATCCCACGTTGGTTGAAGACTGCAGGAAGGTCAGTGGCTGGCAGGAACCACCAACAAGCCTTAGCAACTGTAACAGTCGGTTTGAAGAAAAAAGATGCTTGAGTGCAGACCAGCATTGTCTGTGGGACTAACCCAGCAAGGTTAAGTCAGGGCCAGCCCTCAGCACGCAGTTAAGCCAGCAGGAATCGATGGAGCCCCCTCGAAGACCGGCTGGTAGCAGGCACAGGGAGTCGCAGGGAAGCCTCAGCAGCCAACAGAAGAGGGAGGCCCGCTGTGCAGAGGGTGCAGGCAGGATGTTGTTCTTAGAGGTGTGCAATGCTTGAGGCAGACTGCTTGGAGCTCAAAGATCTTCAGTGAGGAGTGTCAACAAGCAATGGCAGGCAGACGCGAGGCACAGGAAGGCGGTTCAGGTCGGCTGGAGAGGGATTACAGTCTCCCAAGTTGCAGGGAAGACTGGTCAGGACTCTGGGGAACCAACAAACCACTACCTGTGCTGCCAAGCAGAGAGATGTCTGTAGGACAGCAGGATCAAACCGGTCATCGATGTTGAGGTGCCTGCGGATGCAGAGAAGTGACTTCATCATTTCAAGGGAGACTCCTTCCTGTATGGAGCATGAAAAGTCCTTGCTGACTCGGAGGATGCACAGCTACAAAGTTGCATAAACTTGGAAGAGCACAGAGACTAAGTTGCAGCAGGAGTCTTCCCACTAAGAGCAGTCTTGTCTTTAGTCTTGGCTCGATTCAGCAGCAGAGGTCTAGTATCCAACAGCAGAAGTGTCTTCAGACAGGTCTTCACGAATCTTGACGAAGTCCAGGACAAATCTAAGGAACCACCCTCAAGGGAGCCCTTAAGTAACCATAAAAGGGGGGGGGGGGACGTCTTATGTGGTGACCCACCTATCAGGGGAGGTCAGGGACGCTACTCAGCTGGCCTAGCCAGTCAGATGCTTTCAGGGGCCAAGATTCAAGATGGCAGATTCAAGTGACCACGTGGAGGAGCTCTGGGCACCTCCCTAGGGAGGAGCTGGACAGGGGGTTCACACCAGAGCAGGAGCCAAGGGCTCCTGGAAACAGCAAAACTGGTTTATGCACAGAGGGCACCAAATGTGCCCTTCAATGCAGTCTGGTGGTGTTTGGAAGCGCCCCACCCCACATAATTCTAAAGGAGAGGTGGATAAACCTCTCCTTCGCAGGAAATCTGTTATTCAGCTTCCCATGACCTAGTTAAGCTCATCAGCAGGGGGGCAGAGCAGTGTCTGGGGTCTGTAGCAACACGAGCTGGCAGGTAGACCCTATAAGGCTGCACAGGTAGGCATAAGGAGCCTCCCAGTACATTATATCATGCAACTAACACTCCAATCGGTGCGGTTGCATCATTCGAACATGTTTGATACCAAACATGACCGGATTCGGAGCAGCCATTATGTGGCTGGGCATCTCGACTTGCCAGTGTCCACTACATATCCTAAAATGGCTGCCCCACACTTACAAAGCCCAGAGAATGGAGTCTGGGGTTTATAGGGGTCCCTTGCTCATGCAGGTGTACCCACACACTTAGAACCATGCACTCTGCCTTAGACTGAAGGGCCTACCTTAGGGGTGAAATATAGGTTTAAAGTGCAGTGACCGTGGGCACATTCTCAACAAACAAGAACAAATATTTGACAGAATACCGAAAAAAGTCTGTAAAAAATAGACAGGTGAGTAGCTCTTCTCCAGATCAGCAATGACGTGGAAAGAAGTGACATCTGCTTGCATGGGTGGCGCCTATATAGGTGATGAAGATGCCACTTTCTGCAGCAATGACACGCACAACAGGATGAAGCCACCTGGCGGCGTGCAGGGTTATTGGGCATGCAAACGTTTCCGGATCCAGTCTGACGCCTGTATGGGGAGACAGCAGAGTTGCCTGAGGTGGGTGTGATGTTGGTTTGTCCAAGAAGGTTGAGGATAAGTCTGGCTGAAGAGTTGTGTATGGTTTGAAGTCTCTGTAGGAGGTGTGCTTCAATTCCCATGTAGAGAGCATTGCCATTGTCTAGTCGGCTGGTGATGGTCTTCGTCACGGGGCATCTCATATGCAGAGGTAGCCACTTGAAGATCTTACGTAGCATGCACAGAGTGAGGAAACATGCGTAGGAGATGGCGATCTGTGATTTAATAGTAAGTTTGTTATCAATGATGATTCTGAGGTTTCTGGCATGGTTGGAGAGTCAGGGTGCAGGTCCTAGGTCTGATGGCCACTAGGTGTCATTCCATGGGTTGAGATTGTTGCAGTACTTCAGTCTTGTCTGTGTTCAGCTTTAGGCGGTTGCTCTTCATCCAGTCGGCGATGTTTGTCCTTCATCTGAGGAAGTTGGCCCTGGTTGTGGTAGGGTCATTTGTGAGTGGGAGAATGACCTGGGTGTCGTCTGCGCAGGATATTATGTTGAGACTGTGAGATTTCAAGATGTTGGTCAGCGGAGTCATATATGCGTTGAAGAGTGTGGAGCTGAGGGAAGAGCCCTGGGGGACACCGCAGGCGATATTCTTGGGTTCGGAGGTGAAAAGTGGTAGGTGGACCCTCTTTGTTCCGCCGGTGAGGAAGGAGGTAATCCATCGGAGTGCGTCCCCTTGTATGCCGATGTGGTGGAGTCTTTTGATCAGCATGTGGTGGGACATGGTGTTGAAAGCTGCCGAAAGGTCGAAGCGGATCAGAGCTGCTGTCTCTCCTTGGTAGAAGAGCATTCAGATGCCGTCGGTGGCAGCGATCAGGGCAGTCTAAGTGCTGTGATTGCCGCAGAAGCCAGATTGGGAGGTGTTGAGTAGCTTGTTCAGCTCCAGGCGTGTCATGAGTTGCTAGTTGATAGTCTTTTCGGGCACCTTGGCTGGGAATGGAGACACGGAGAATGGACATTAGTTTTTGAGTTCGCGGGAGTTGCCCAGAGGCACGCCAGGAGTGTCAGGTCACCGAAACATGAGGCACACTGAGTCATAAAATTCTTTAAGCTGGGCTGGGGTCACTCCACCTCCTGGAAAGGCCGGGAAGCGCAGTGCCAACCCAGGCACAGGTTCCACAGAACGAGGCCTAGAGCATAAAGACTCCTTCGTCACATCGGCCGAGGGATGGGGAGAAGTTGAAACATGCTTCGACTTCTCGTGTTTCTTATGCCTCTTATCTGATGACTTTGAACGGGAGGCAAGAACTTAGGACTCCCAGAGCAGTGCCCGAACCTTCTTCTCAGCCAGGATCAAGACCTTTGGGGAGAATGACTTGGTGCCAAGTGCCGGCCTGCAAGCAGCTTTTGGGACCACTCCCTCAAAGATTTTGGAGCCATGGTCTAGCAGTCGGAGCACGACTTCAAGTCATGGTCATGGTCATGCTCCAGGCACCATAGATAAAATGAGTGTGGATCTGTCACTGACATGGCACGATGGCAGGAGCAGCGTTCAGGAGAAGTAAGGATCACCCTACACAAAAGGAACCAGATTATAAGTTATAGAGAAAGTAAATTCATGTAAAAATGGAAAGAAGGTTTAAGGTGTCCCAAGTGAGATTAGAACCTATATATACAAGTGACAAATTGTGACATACACTAAGGTTAACAAAATAAATAAAAATGACCATTTAGTCAATATACAATAATCATTTACAGCCTTTCGTGACAATGATGAAGGATGAGTACATTGGTTCGTTTTATGAGCGGGTCAACGACATTTCGACCTCGCATAGGGTAGGAGGTCTCCTCAGGACCTTACAATGAGTGGCACCTGAAATCAGATAATTTAGGAAAGGTGATCAGTGGTCTAGATAGACTAAGAATTAGCAAAAAGTTGAGTAATGGCAAAAAAGGGCATACTCCATTATCTGGATTGAGAATCCTACTCTGTCAGAGAAGTGAGGTGCATACCCATAAAAAGTAACTCAAAATGAGTTTTAGGGAGGGAAATTACTTACATGGGGCCCAGCTTGGCGCTATTTGAGAGGAGACAGAAAAATGACAAATGGGGTGGTTAACTGCAGTGGGTAAAGCCTAGGAAACTGTTGTGCGCTACTAAGAAAAATCGAAAAAACTCATCCCTGTAAGTGGGAGGTGATCTGAGAGTATTTTCAGCATGTATCCATTTACACGTCTTAGGTATAAATGAAGAATCCGAATTGGTATAATACTTCTGGGGAATTAAAGAAGATAGAGTTAAGCAAGGGGCCAGTATGTTGTGCTTGTATTTAGAGACTCAATTCTACCGATATCCACACGAGTAGAAGACTCTTACCGCAAGTGAAGATTGCTTTTAGATTGAAATCTTCGAGGAAACGAGAACAATTAATGTCAAGTCGGCAGTTACCATATATATGTGCCCCTGCGAGGGCTTAGAAGTGTGGATCAGTCACTGACATGGCACAATGGTAGGCGCAGCACGATATGAATCCAGAAGTATTCTTTGACATGTTTGGAAACACCTACACATCAAAAATCGTCAATAAAACATCAAAAAAAGCTTGTCAAAAAGTGACAGAGAGTAGCTCTCTTAACGGAGCTGCACTAGTTGGTGCAGAAAGAAAAGAACTGACGTCAGCGTGCATTGGTGACGCCTATATAGGTGATTCTGACGTCACTTCCAGTGTGGACGGAGAGGACGTCACGGAGAGCCCACCGACGCCACCTACCGATGCATAAGGGTATTGCTTGAGTAACAGTCTTCCACATCTAGCCTGACACCTGGGAAATTCAAAGGTAATGAATCTGCGGTTAAATGTCTCTATCAGATTACTGAATTTCGGGGCATTTAGGGGAGTGTAGGGTAGCAGCCAAAGGGCTACTTACTTCTGGGTAACTACACACCCTATATGACAACTTCCAGAGGAGAGCAGGCATAAAGCTGACTCAGAATTCCTAGCTACACCAAGTCCAAGCTACTGAAACCCATCTTTCCTTGTTCATTAGTAGCCCCCTTCAGGGGAAGGGGGGTGCCTAGCCTGTAAGTGAACAGGCCTTATCTCTAATTTTCCCGCCTGCTCTGGTGTCAAATGGGCTTCAGGGCAGGGGGTGGCATTTCCGAGGTTGAGGGGGATACCAGTCAGCCAGTACACTAGAGGACTAGTAGTTTTTCAGTAGGCACCTCTAAGGTGCCCTCTGGTGAATGTCATAATAAATCTAGTACTGGCATCAGTACAGATTTATTAAGACAATGTGTTTTATACCAAACATCAGTGGTTTCAGTGCAGCCATCATGTAGCTAGGTAACTTGTAATGACCAGTGCCCAGTACTTGTATTTACTATGGCTGCCTGATCACATGCAATTTTTATTTTATTTATACTTGTAAAGCACCAAATCACCAACGGTCTCTAAGGGCTACAAACCATTAAACCAGGGATGCCATGATGCTTGCAGATAGCGCAAAATTAGGGTTTGAACTTCTCTAAACGCCTCAGTAAACAGGAGTCTTAAGTTTTTTCCTAAATGGTAGGAGAGATGCATCCCTGCGTAGACTCTCTGGTAGCTTATTCCAAAGATGAGGAATCACGACTGAGAAGGCACGTCAGCCTGAGGTGGTGCTGTTAACGTGTGAGCAGGCCAACAAGTGTTTGCCTGATGAACGAAGACAATGACCAGGCACATAAGGCTTCAGACGATCTTTAATGTAGCTAGGCGCTGCTCCATACATAGCTTTGTGTGCAATACACGGGCCCTTAAATCTGATCCTCTGTCTGATAGGGAGCCAGTGTAGCTGCTGTCATAAGGGTGTAGCGTGTGTTATTCTTGGCAGTTTAAGGATCAGATGTGCTGCATCATTTAACACCACCTGGATTTCCCCAAAAGTTTATCGGGGAGTCCTATGTGTAGAGCAATGCCATAGTCCAGGCGAGATAGAACTAACCCTGACACCACAGTACGCAAGGTAGCAGATGATAACAAGGGTACAAGTTTCCGTAGTTGCATTATCATTCCCACACAACTTCCCCCTACCACAGCAACCTGATTGCTCATTGCTAGTATATGTATTAATGAAACTAGACATCACAGGTTTCCATCCGCTCATGCAGATGCGCCTTCACTTATAATATAATGCACCCTTCCTTAGCCATCTAAGGCCTGCAGTAGGGGTGACGTACATGTACTATATGCAGTGCACCTTGGCATGGCACACTGTGCTATGTCGTGTTTTCAAAATTGTTTGCACCATTTCACGAAACCTGCAATGGCAATCTGCATGCAATTTTTGTGTAGACTCCTTTGGGTGGCCTTTTCGATGCTACAGCACATGGGGACTCTCTGTGATACCCATGCCCTGGAATCCAGGGGTACCATTTACTAGGGACTTACAATTAGACATTTACCTTGTTTTAAGGGAAAGAGCACTGGCACTGGGGGCCTAGTTAGCAAGGACCTAGTGCTCTAGCAGGCAAAACGCTACAGTACTAGGGCAAAACAATTGGGGGTGGTCATGTCAAAAAGGAGCACTTTCCTATAGTTTGTCCGACTAGTAGATGCCTGCACCACAAAGCTCTCAGGATAGGAATACTAAGTCAAAAATTATGGAATTTATATAGCACACAAATGCCCGAGGGCGTCTAGGCGATATGCTGAGGGCTGTACCAGAGATTCAGACAAAGATGGTGTAGCTTAGTTTGAGAATAGCCATGTCTTTAGCAACTTTCTGAATCCATTGCTTGGATTCAGAAAGTTGCTAAAGACATGGTTACTCTCAAACTAAGCTACACCATCTTCATCTGAATCCCTGGTACAGCCCTCTGCACAGCGCCTAGATGCCCTCGGGCATTTGTGCGCTATATAAATTCCATAATCAAATAAAATCAAAGAAAAAATGCAGGGTCGGGTAGGGGGGTGGCATCTCGCAATTTGGTGAATGAGGGGGGGGGGGGTAGGGGAGGGGAGGCAGAGAAAAGTTTAGCCAGGCCCCTAGGAAAGTACAAGTGAGAACTCTGGTCAAGACGTTAGTTTTAACATCTAAGGTGGTGAGCTGGAGGTCGTGATCTTCAGCTGCCATCTGCATTGCCAACACAGAGGAAGCACTCTTTTCAGTGGAAGGACATGGGGGTATGGGAAAGCCAGACTCTGGAAATGTGTCAAAACCACTGGCCTATTGGAGGTCACTATATCAACTCTCTTAATGGTAGGCTTGATCAATTTCGTCATCTGCATTATAATCGTTGTCAGACTCTGTGCCAAACAAGGAATGCAATATGAGGGAACTTCGTTGTGGAGATGGGATGAACAGCACAGGTTGGGGGTTCGATGGAAACCAGGCTTGGCCTTGGCTGAGGTTGTAGCGGTGCCTACTCTGGTCAGAGAGCGGACACCTCATCCTCTGGCAACAATGGAGTCTGATTCAGTGATGATGTTCCAAGAAACGGCGTGGTCGGTGAAACAGAGCAGAGATCGAGCGACCTGCACTGAGACGTGTGGCGGGTCTGCTGACCCGCGGTCTCGATTTTCAAGCTCCCTGAGGCGGAGATCTTGGCCTCAACCCATCAAGGCCCCTAGAGACACCGCGCTGCGGTTTGAAGCGGCACCCTTCTAACGCGGCGTTGAGTGGGGTGCGTGGATTTTCGGGGGGGCATCGGCGGCCACAGTGAGGACCCCGATCATCGGGTCTCTCCTCACCCCCCTTCTCCCCGCCTCCCGCTTCGTGGATCGGTCGACCGACGCAAGGCCCTCCGCGCCGCTGCTGGGACCACTACGAAGGGGCCCACACGTTGGAGGACACGCTACTTTGGCTGAAGGCCCTCTCTGACATCCTGTGACCAACGCGAGAGAGTTACTTGCTGTGGCAAGCCCGGATGATAGCGCAAATTGACCCAAGCTGCCCTCACCTCTGACTGCCTGGGCTGTGGACTCCTGCTGCGTTGGGTACAGCATCCGTCACGGTTCCCCCCAACAACGCTGCAAGTTGGAGCGATTGTAGCGCTTGGATGGAGAGTGAGTGCTGACTGACCTTGCTAAAAGTGCCTGACCACGCACGTGCGGATCGCTCCTGCCCGGGTGCACAGCGGCTGCCACACTGATGTATGGGCCTATGCCACACGTATGGGTGCTGAGTTAGGGACAATCGTTTCTGCCCGTTGACTGCCTGCTACTGGCCGCCTTTGTACTTGCAATTGCCCATACCGTATCACCACTCGCCCTACCATATCCCCGGGCCCGTACTGACCGCCTCTCAGTTGCGCATCCAACTGCTTCCCCCGGTCATACTTTTGCTGTGTGAACTTCCTCACTCTCACTCCCCTCACTGATGCTATCACCCCTCTCAGGCACGGACGTTGTGCCTGGAGTTGTATCCTGCTGAGAGTGAGTTTAGAGTGGGACCCGGAAACTGCGACTCACTTGGGGGGGATCCCCGGCTGAGGCCTCGTCCCGCCTGCGAGAGGGCACATTCCCGACTGATATGGGTCGCTCCGACAGGACGCAGTCCAAGCTTTCCTTCGGCCCCAAAAGCCTTAAGACGATGGAGGACGCGGGCGGAGGTGGAGCGGCGGACAGGTCTGAGTCAGACGAGACACAGCAGCAGGACTTACGTGGGATCCTTCTTACCATGGAAAAGAACCTGCAAGGGGGTATGGCGAACCTCAGCACGAAAATAGACGCACTTACCTACCGCATGGATCGTATGGTCGAACTGCTTGACAAACAAACGGAGCGATTAGATATGTCAGAGCGTCGGCTCACTGAGGTAGAGGAGGCCCAGACCACACTTGACTCGGAGAACAAACAAATTGGCAGAGCCATGCAGTCCCTCCTGGACAAAACTGAGGATTTGGAGGACCGCTCACGCCGATGTAACCTGCGCGTCACGGGCCTTCCAGAAAACACTCAGACAGGCAATATGGAGCTATTCATGGAGGGTCTCCTGAAGAAACTACTTGGGGACACGGCGTTCTCCCCCATGTTTATTGTGGAAAGGGCGCATCGCTCATTGGGTCCGCGACCTAAACCGGGGGGCTCCCCCCGGCCCATTATCGCCAAACTGTTAAACTATCGGGACCGTGACGTGGCCCTGAAACTGGCCAGAGAAAAGCAGCCGCTACAATACGAGGGCTCGGTTCTGTCCATATATCCCGACTTTACGGCCAAGGTGCAGGAGGCCAGAAAACAGTTTGCTCCTATGAAGCGACAGCTACGTGAACTGGGCGCTGATTATGCGATGCTATATCCAGCAAAACTACGCATCAACAGACAGGGGAGATCTATGATCTTCACGGACCCCAAGGCGCTACAAACGGCCCTAAAAGACTGGCAGAAATAGAAACGCTCGCCGAGGAAGGAGGACGACACTCTGGAGGGGGAGTCCCTGGAGGAGCAAGACTGAATGCAACCTTAGGTGTATTTTCTGATGCTTTGAAGTTTTACAACGTGGCGCGTTTGGTGTACGGGGGGGAGGCTGGGGTGCAGTGCCCTTATTGTTTCTTTTGCAGGTATGTTTATTGCTTGAGGGCCCAGTCTTTGATCTAGCAGCATATGCTGGAGGGAACGATGCCTATCCTACAGGTACTCTTTATTACAATCTCACGGGCTGATTATCTTTCAACCTCAGACAAAGTAAGATGATACGGTGTTCCCGGGTCCTACAGGGTTTGCTCCTTCATCCTTTCAGTCGCACTCTGCGTCGGAGTACTCGTCCGCACCTTGCAATACTGCCTAGTGATTTGGGAGCCCTCTGATTTCGTGTGTTTTTGCAGTTTATGATTCTGAATGTGTGGATCGAGACTTTTGGCAACTTAACACGGGGTGGTATTGACACCCTTCTATTTTCTTGATTTCTGGGTCAGAGGGGCGAAGTGGGGTAGTGAATTTGATGCTGTTTTTGAGTGATTTTTGCACTGTTTTTGTCATCTACATCTGCCCCCGTGTGATAACCACTGATTTCAAATGTATTTTCAGGGGGGTTTGAATGTGTTGGAATGGGTGACTGTGCGTGTTTTGTTGTTGGGGTATGAGAGGGGAGCTGGGGAATGTTTAGCGGGACGGAAGAATGAACGCGGCCTAGTTGGGGTTGGGCAGGTGTGGGTGGGGGGTTGGGAAGGGGAATCTGTGAGAACTGTTCTTATGCAAAGTTCTATGTTGGTTATATGGTTCACGGCAAACAAGCGAGATACACAAATAGGCAGAAATGTGTCCACAATACACCTTTCGCTCACACTCGACATGGTTGGGATGACCCTTCCACGCACACTTTGGCAGTTGACAAGATGGTAGGGGACGAAGCTCCTGATACTTTAAGATTCCTGACCTGGAAGGAGGAGCTACGTCAGCATACGATATGGCTGCTTAGGCTCCCGGCTCCGCCGACCTCCGTATCCCGCCGCAATATCCTGTACATTATCCTGATTTTACGCCTCTGTGTACATGAACTGTTCCGCACTCCGATGGTGAAATCCGGGAACTTTTATCGGCTGGTTTGACGAAGTTACATCGAGTTGAAGATTGTGGCCTACTCCAGCAGTGAAGCCGGGGCCTCGAGTACTTTCACAGCCGGGCTGCAGTGCAACAACATCGGCCGGGAGACCCAGGCTGTGTCCGGTCAATCGGAGTGGAGGCTTTGTTTAAGCCCGAATTTGGCAGCGATCGTTTCTATCGCTCAGCATCGATGGAGGAGTGACTCTGCTTGCTGTTGGCTGCGGGTGGGGGTCCCCGTCCCGCGGACCCGGTCTTGGGCCCGCCGGGGTTCGGTGGGTCGGGGTCTCTGGCCTGCGGCCTTAACCGGGTTGACCGTGGCTGCGAATAAAGACTGGTCACCCTCCGCATCTGCACGTTCGTGATCCTGTTTGTCCCCCCTGAGGATGCCAGATTCACCCGGGGAGGTGATTGTGATTGGTGTCAGGTGTGAGATTATGGATCGCACGGTGCTTGAGCCATCGCTGAGGTCAATATTGGCAGAAATTAGGGCGTTTCATTCACATGTGGATGTCTTATTGTGCAAATTGGACACGCGCCTATCTGAGATGCTCCTGGTGGAACCGGACCCAGCCTTACTGTTGGAACAGCAATCTGCAGCCATTCAAACCACGGCCATTTTGACTCCGTGCGAGAACCCCGTGAGGAAGCAAGTATTGATACCATCGGATGGTGCCCTGGAGGAAGGTGTTCCCGAGGTCGTCAGTGTATTGCCGAACCTTCCACCACTATCGACTTTGGAGGTATCGAAAGGCATTCCCCCTCCCGGAGACTTTAGTTCTTGACTTTCCATTCATCTTGTGGTCGTCTTCTCCTTTCTTGGTGACTTTACGACTCCTGGGCAAGATACGTTGGGACTGTCCATCTAGGAGGGAGAGTTCTTCTGCGTCTGAAGTTCTTGTGGACTCACTGCCTACAAGTCGTCATAGATTGATTCTTGATGACTCCCTTCTCCTCTATTACTCCTTTGTGTGCCTTTGGGTCTCGCTGGGGGGAGGGGGGGGTTCGTGTGCTGATTCGGAAGGGCCAAGGTTAAGATCAACTAGGTCGGGACGGGTTGGAGTGGCTTTTACGGGTGTTCGACCTGCAACTGTTTGATCTAAATGGCTGGGCGGTGTATTACGGTACCCCCTAATTTTTTCTATAAGTGTTGTCATACGTTGGTCTTTTAGTGATAGGGGGTGTCTGTTTCTGGTGGGGGGACTAAAGGGGCTGGGAGCCCAAACGTATAAGCCCTCCTCCACTCTTTTTCCTACTTTTAGGGTTTTAGTTATTAGGGGCGACAGGCACGCTGCTAGTGGGGTTAGGCTGTAGCCATTTGCAGGGGTGCAGGGTGGGGGGTTGGAAAGGGTTTTTTATTTTGCCTTTTTTTATTTCTATGGACCTTTTCTTTCCTTCCCTTTCTCTTCCTTAAAGGATAAGTGTAGCTTGTGAATCATTCGGATTCTTATCGTGTACTTGTATTTAGTGCTTATGCTTTTTATGATATCCTGATTCCCGGGTGGGCAGGCCCTGAGAACTTGCGCTCAACATTGAATGTATATTGTATTGTCGTTTGCATCGATCCATATGCTTTGGCGCCAATGTTCCATTATAGCGGTTCTTACGTGCATATCCTGTTTCTTGCCCTGTCCCCCGTATTCTTCTGTTTGATTGTATGGCACCTGATCCTTTCTTAAATAATATAAAATGGAACCTCTGTCTCATCCTGGGACTCAGTTGTGCATTCTAATACAAGCTCTATCCTGAATCGCTGCCGGACCTGAGGGTTGGCGGCTGATGAGCTGTGTCGTACTGTGATATAGGGGATCTTAATTTTGTTTAGCGGCCGGCCCCTGCGGTTGTAGGCCCATGCTTGTATTTATATTGAATGCTACAATAAAGGTTTTTCAAAAAAAAAAAAAAAAAAAAAAGATTCCTGACCTGGAATGTACGAGGACTGAATGACCACCGTAAAGTACGCAAAGTCCTTCAACATTTAGTCAGACATAGAGTAGACATTGCTGTCTTGCAGGAAACGCATCTACCATCAGATAGCCCAATCCTTCGATATAGAAGACTTAAGGGCAATATACACGCAGCAGGTTTTACCACGCATGCCAGAGGGGTCCTCACCTGGTTCAACCCAAAGTCCTTCTTAACATGGATGCCGCTAGTGACAGACAGCGATGGTCGATTTACGATCTCGGGCTGCTATGGCAGGGGCGCGGACATGTGCATAGTGAACACTTACGGCCCCAACTTTGATTTTCCTAACTTCTATACAGACCTGGCGACGAAGATTCTTACGTATGCTGACAAGATCACCTACTGGGGGTGGGGACTTCAATCTGACATGACAACCTGGGCTGGACAGGTCGGATGGCCCAACGCGGCTCCCCTCGGCCTCTGCACGGGCGCTGTCTATGCAACTTCAAAATCTGGGATTAGTAGATGTCTGGCGACATAGACATCCGTCGCAGGGCGTGTTTACGCACTACTCAGCCCCCCATAATATATATACGAGAATAGATTATTGGTTTGTGTCCTCTTGCTTCCTTCAGAACGTACGAGCATGCGAAGTCTTGCGGTGAACCTACTCGGATCATTCGCCAATCCTGATTACTTGCTCCATGCCAGGCCGAAGGATTCCGCCTTTTGCCTGGTGCTTTCCTTCATACTCCATGCTGGATCCTCTCTTTAAGGAGGAGCTGCTGACGGCACTGGAGACCTTTTTCTAAACAAATGTAGGTTCTGTCGATAAGTTTCAATCGGTTTGTGAGGCGTTTAAAGTCTATACTAGGGGGGTCGCTATCTCCAAGCATGCAGGGGTACTGAAGTCGATCAGGGGCCGTCTAGAGTTATTGGAAAGCAAGCTTAATGATTTGGAGACTTTGAGATCGCAGGCTGGGGATGATTCAATCGATCAGGAAATAGCGAGGGTCCTACGAGAATATAATGACAAGGCGGATTTGGAAATCAAGCATCTGGGGAAGTATGCCACAGCCCGGAACTATTGTGAAGGTGAGCGCCCATGTTCTGTCTTGGCCCGTCTGGCTAAACGCGGTAGAGATAGCACCTCTATACCGCTGCTGCGCTTGGAAGACTCGGATGTTCCGCTTTCAAGTGAATCAATCGCGGAACGGTTTCGTGATTACTACGCGTCGAGAGGCCCCGGTCCTGAGGAACGTATCGTGGATTACCTGGCACATATCGAGCTCCCGTGGCTCTCCGACCTACATCGAGAATGCCTCGCTCGACCATTTGAAAGAGAGGTGGTCTTGGCTTTGTCGTCCATGAAGAGTGGAAGCGGGCCGGGCAGCGATGGCCTTACAGTTGCCTTCTATAAGGCTTTCTCCAAACTTTTGATACCACACTTACTTACTTTGTTTGACGACATGGCCAATTCGGGTATCATGCAGCCCTCCATGAGAGAGGCTATCATCGTGGCGATTCTTAAACCGGGCAAGAGCCCGAGCGACTGTGCCTCATACCGTCCACTTTCTCTCATGAATATCGACACAAAATTTTTCGCTAAGCTTCTATCTAACCACCTTCAACCTTTGGTCACGTCCTTAGTGGCCCCAGAACAATCTGGCTTTGTCCCGACGTGCAATCTTACATATAACATTAGAACTGTCTTTGCCGCGTTCGAGCATACGCGCCCGGAGGTGTCAGCTGTCGCAGTCTTCTTGGACATGGAGAAAGCATTTGATTCGGTGGAATGGGCGTTCCTACATCAGGTTCTGAGCAGGATGGGAGTGGGACAGTTGTTCTTACAACTACTGACGGTACTGTACTCTTTACCGACGGCGCGTATTCGCATAGGCCCGTTGGTCTCGGAGCTCATCGATATCGGTAGAGGCACGAGGCAGGGATGCCCCCTCTCCCCGATACTCTATGCATTAGCTGCCGAGCCACTTGCGTGTGCGCTCCGGGAGTATCCTAGTCATCGCGGTATCCGCTTCCCTACATATAATCTAATTGTTTCCACCTATGCGGACGATACGCTACTTTATGTTAGGGACCCCGCTCACATCTCTCTCCGGTTCTGCGGAAGGTGGTTCTCTTTGGATCACTCTCAGGCATACCGGTTAACTGGGCTAAGTCTATTATGTACCCGTTGACGCCCTCTACAGAGCAGTTTGAGCCGGAGTACCCACTACAATGGACCACTGAGGCTGTTAGATACCTTAGAATACGCCTCCATACGGATTCAGAGATCGTTCTTAGTGAAAACTATGGGTGCGCTATATCTCGACTAAAGGACGACATAGAGAAATGGCACTCTCTTCCGCTATCACTTTTGGGGCGTATTTCCCTAATGAAAATGGTGATACTCCCGCGATTTCTCTTCTTATTTTGCAATATCCCGATGGTCTTATCTTCCCACTTTTTTCGCAGGTTACAATGTTTATTAGTGCATCTTGCCTGGGCGGGCAAGCAGTCTAGGGTTGCCTGAAGTGTCCTGGTCTGACCATATGCAGCGGGGCAGCCTGAACGCTCCAGACATGGAACTCTATTATCGCGCTGTGCAGAGTGCTCATGCTTACTCCTGGATACATGGCCCGCGTGATGCTCCCTACGTCCGTATTGAAAGGATTGTCGCGGATCCCACTCCTTTGCCAGCGCTGCTGACGCAATCTCGAGATCGCCGTACGGGTTTACTTGACTCCTTAAATTCTGTTATCCATGCCTGGCATCACATGATGGAGATTCAGGCGTGCACTTTATTGTACTCCCCGAGGGCGGCGATTGAATGGTGTCATTGGTTAGCACCATGCCGGGAGAAAGGGGTAATACTGGCTCTTCATCAACTCGGAATACGCACTATGGGTGCTTTATTTGTGGAAGGTGTAGGAAGGTGGAAACCTGACTATGGTTACCCCAGATTTTTTGACTTGTGTTTAGCTGGTTTTCGACTTAGTTGGCCTGGGATCCTGCTAATCAGGACCCCAGGCTATCTGCTCTGACTGTAAAATGGACTCCATGTACTCTAGGTACATCTCCAATTGGATATTGGGTCACCTTATCAGCCACTGTATGGTGTACCATAGGTACCCAGGGCATAGGTGCATCCAAAGCCTACCAGGGGCTGCAGCATATAACCTATAAGTCACTCCTATAGCAGGCCTTAACAATCCTGGAGGCAGAGTGCTTGGTTATGTGTGAGATGGTGCTCTAGCATGAGCTGAGCCTGTCTACAGCTTACGGAACCATGTCCTTATAGCTGTTCTATGATATTGCCATACCATATACTCTTAAGTGCATTATAATCCTTGCGGTTAAATACTAACTTTGGTTTGGCTTTATCCAAACATGTCGTGTAAGGTGTCATACGCTTTGGAATACTACCCCCTCGCCAATTCTGGCGACGGGGGTAGCATTCCACCCTTCTAGAGGGAGAAGACATGTTAGTTCCGACTATCCCGGTTAAAGTTAACCCGAGCCCCAGCATCACAAAATGGATGCTGCTGCCACAGACACAAGTCTGACCTCCTGCTGCTGGGAGTCCTTCCAGCGAGGGAGGTCTGGACAATAGGTTTCCTGCCTGGAGAGGTGCGAGCACCACCCCAGACAGGATTTTGTGTATTGGGACAGGGAGGGCTGAATAGAATGAGACTTGCCTGGGGCACACTAGGTGCTCCATGCATACCCCAGTTCAAACCGGTTGCTGGGGCACTCCAGCCCCAGCTCTGGCGCGAAACTGCACAAAGGAAAGGGGGTGTAACCACCCCCCTTCCTGGTCCCACCCATAGGAGGGACCTAGTGAGTAAACCAGCCCCCTTTAGTTGTATAAAGGTAGGAGCTGACCCAGGAGACTTTAGATTTAATCCTGATGAAACTTTGAAACAAAACTTTGGACCCTTCGACATTCACCTGAGCTGAAGACTGAAGAATCTCCCTTGTGGCCAAGGAGTGACCACCCTGGGAAACCAGGCACCATCCAGCAACTCGACGGCTTGCTTTGTCCCAGTTACCGCCGGAAACCGAACGCAGAGCCTGACAAGACCTCGACTCCCGGACCTCTCTGACCCCACTGCACGACTCCAGCACAGCTGAGCCCCGTGGAAGGCGTCGGAACTCGTGGACCCAGACAACTTGGAAAGTCTTCAACTTGCTAACAGCGCAGCTCCTGAGGCATCCTCGAAGCTGTGCACTGGGGACTGAGACACCCCGACACAGAGCTCCACCTGCACCGAAGACCAGCCCTCCACACTCCACGAGATCTGCGTGGGGCCCTTCTGCTTGTGTTCTGCTCGACGCGTTGTCCCGGTTGCTGGCCAGTTGGCTAGTAGCCCTGTGACAACGATTCTTTTGAAAATCCATTGTTGGTCTGGTTGCTCCAGACTGGCACTTGCTTCCCTGAAGAGGTGAAGTACCTCAGACCCTCCTGGTCTGCACCAGAAGCTCCTTGTGTATCCTGCGTGGGTTGCCTTTGCTTAGGCTTGTTGGCTCCGATCTAGAAGTCGACCCCTCCCTCTGCGAGAACCTTCGTGGGAGAGCTCCTCTCCAGCACCTGGTCATCCTCGATGCCTCCTGGTCCGCGTGGCTGCAAAGACAAGCTTCCCGACAGCACCAGATTGCTCCTCGATGACGTCTGGTTCCTTCCTGCTTCCACCCGGTCACTGGTTAGTGACCTAGACTCTGTCCCCTCTGCTTTCAGGTCTTCTTCAACTTCGATCCACCCTTGGATCCACCCGGACATCTTCCTCCTGGTCGCCTGCAGCATCTTCTTCCAAGGCTCCATAGGAATCAACGAGAAAACCCGACACACTTTGACACCTATGCACCCGCAGCCCGTGGGGGAGGTAATGAGAGTACTTCGGTGCTCCTGTAGGGATTGACTATCCTAGTGTTTAGTTTTGTTAGTTGTACATTCCTAGTTAGACCGGAAGTGTCCTAAATCTTCGTTACTTACCTTTTTAAGTTCCCATTGACTTTCTATTGACTCTCGCGTGAGTGTACTGACACTGCACGAGCCGCCTGTGGGCCTCCTACTCCTAACCTAAGGGTCAGATACTGTAGCCCCAGCGATTCCCTAGGCCTCTTCCTTTCACAAGTCGTGGTTCTTATACCACTTACTTAGTATATGGTTTTACGCGCCCCTAGGGCCTAACTGTAAATTGTGCTATTTAAAGTATTTTCAAGTGCTTTTGCTATGTGCTTTTGCCTCTGACCTCATAAAGAGTTCAGAGGAGTGTGTTAGTAAATAAATACATATATATTTTATATATATCCTGTGTGGTGTAATTTGGTATTCAAGGGGTTACATATGGTAAAACAGCTGGCTTTACACGCCCTCAAGAGTCTTTTAGCCTAAGACTGTTCTGTCCACGCTACCACTAGGATAGCTGGTCTATAAGGTTGACTTACAACCATCACCATAAGGGTTGTTTGGACTGGTGCAAGGTGCTCACTAGAATAGTGATCATCATATACCAGGCCAACTTCTCACAGGAGGCACGGCGCGAACGTGGGACGACATTATCACTGCTGAGACGAACCCCACACTGATATCACGTTTTCAATTCCATAGGGTGCGACACGCTCTGCGGGAGCTCCTAGGCGACGACATGGAGGAGCCGGTGACGGTTACTTCGTTTGACTATGTGGTAGCAGCCAAGTCTCCTTTGAAACTAACGACTAACCTCTATAGAATAGTCCAAGCCGAGAAATACACTGAGTATACAAAGCCAAGACTGGCCTGGCAGCGTGACTTGGGTACCGAACTGAGTGAGGAACTCTGGCAATACCACAGCACTAGCACTAGAAAGATCTCCCTAAATGGACGCCACAGGCTCATACATTATAAAATCCTGAACAGGACTTACTATACCCAAGAGAAGCTCCATAGGTACCGTCTGCGCGACTCATCAGAATGTGAGCGATGCAGAGCCCCACTAGCGGATTTCCTGCATGTAGCTTGGAAGTGCCCCGATGTCTTCTCCTTCTGGCAGGCTATCTATGGGGAAATTGACAGAGTAATGTCTTTAACCCTAGCCCCGGACCCACTGCTGGCCCTCCTGGGATACTCGAAAACCTTACGTCCTGCCCAGAGGAGACTAGTTGACATGGCGTTTCTAATAGCCAAGTGGTGTATTGCAAGAGGCTGGATGAGAGGCCCTCCCCCTACTCTTACTTTATGGAAGAGGGAATTAATATACTGCTGTACACAAACTGAGTTATACAGTGACCTGATGCCCCCGAAGAACAGGCCTAAGAATTTTTGGTCCCTAGTACTGGATGGCACGTTAATGTCCAATGCTCAGAACAGGGACAGTGCAGATGATGGAGGCACACAAGACGGTGAGGAAGCGACGACAGGGGACGCCCACTACGACAGCACTGACAGGACTAATACGCCGGGTGGGGCGATACACTGAGCCACCTCCTTGGTTTAGGCTGCTCGCGCTGTGAGACTAAGATGGTGGGAGCCGGGCAGGACAGATTGCTTGGTCTTGTCTTGAAAACTGTCTTTATTGCGTGGACTTCTGCCTTTTCGCTGATGCCATTATATTGCTGCCATTTTGATTCTCTGTCAAATGTAATCATTCTCATAATTGTGTTAATTGATGCTTGTGATTTGCCCACCTTTTTGTTTCTTTGTATCTTGCTACTTTTATCTTTGAAATTGCAATAAACAAATTATTAAAAATAAATAAATAAATAAATAATAATCTCAAGGATACTTTTCCAAGACTTAGAGAGAGATGGCAGGGTGATTTGGCAGGGATTAGTGACGAGGAGGGGCAGAAGTCTCTTATGTCCCCTCGAGAGGCGGCCATAACACTTAAGTATAGGTTGATCCAATTGAGGATACTACACCGCTCATACATGACAGGGCAGACATTAGCGAAAATAGGGTCCAGAGCCCGCGACTTATGCTTATGGGGCTGTGGCCAAAAGGCCACATTTTACCTGACTTTCTGGAGCTGCCCGAAGATTCGTAGCTTATGGGAGGAGGCCTCGGAACACATACAGGCGGCCCTACATAAAGAGATTGAATTGACGCCAAAATTGGGATTGTTGAACATCTGCGAGGCGACTGATCTCACGGAAGTATCATACCAAGAGTCCATACATGGGAGAGAGAGCTTGATAGAAGCATGCTGGCGGAAACAGAAGTCTTTTTAGTAAGGGGGTGCCTGAAAAAGTGGGATCGCAAGTGGTCGCTTTGAAATACTTATCGAGGAAACCCAGTGGTGACTCCAATGGTGGAACTGGACATGCATAGAAGTACAGAAGGTGCAAATGTGCTGTAATATTTTTTTTTGTCTACTGATTGTCCATTTATTATATGTATGCAAGTCAAAATTACCGTCCTTTTCTGTATACATGATTGTGATGTTTACCAATAAACAAATTTAATAAAAATAATAATAATATTCCCAGTTGTGGGGTTAGTTCTATAACTTTCCCAAGGGCTGTGCACATGTGGTTTGTAGCTCCCTCCCAAAGGGGGCGTACCATGGGGCAAGCCCACAGTGTATGATAAAATGTGGCCTTCTGACCACATCCCCTTACACACTGGCCATCGGGCTTAGATCCTATCCTAACCAATACCACTTTCTTAGTTTATGGTTTGGTCCCCCCCTGGGGTCCACTGTGTATTACGTGCTGTAGGAGAGTAGGATCTGCTTCCTATGGTTATCCCCACTTTTTGCTGTGTTTCACTGGTTTTTCGACATTAGTCTGGCTGTGCCCCTGCTAATCAGAAACACAGCCTAGCTGTTCTCTCTCTAAATTCATTGCCTGTACTTAAAGTACATACCAGATTGGTTACTGAGTTACCTTGTGAGCCCCTAGTAAAAGGTACCTAAGGTACCAAGGGCATTAGTACCCCAGAGGCCTACCAGGGGCTGAATCATGTATTATGCCACCCCTGGGAAGCCTTTCAAAATGGCACGACAGGTCTGCACTTGCAGCCTGGGTAAGGTGGTGTAAGCACCCCTTACTTAGATATAGTATACCTATGGTGCTTATGTATTATGTACTTTGGAGTCTAAACTGGTGTACACATGGGTGTGTACCCCCCCCCCAGCGGAACTTATGGCCGAATGAGAACACGTAATGTTGGACCCTACTGGTAATTCGAGATCCAAGGACCTGGACAAGGACACTGTATATGTGGCATTCACTTTTGATCTGGACTTTTTACATTCGGACCTCATGGTATGGTCCTTTACGTAACGACATGAAAATGTGATTTACCCTGCCTGTTATGGTTATGATTTTGTTATGTTTCTGAATTTGTTTTGACTTTGGTATGATTTTGGTACGATCTTGTATGTGACTCATTCCATGTATTAGAGATTTTGTGTCTTTATTTGCTTTTTCTTTCCTTCATTCTTTCTTATTCCTTTCTTCTTTTGTTTTTCAATAAAAATGATTTGAATACAACAAAAAAAAGATATAGTATACCTATATCTACCTATATATATATATATAGACACATAATAACCTATAAGTCACTCCTATGGCAGGCCTTGACAATCCTGAAGGCAGAGTGCTTGGTTTTGTGTTGGAGGGTGCCCTAGCATGAGCTGAGCCCCTCTGCAGCTTTCGGAAACCCTTCCTTATAGCGGTTCTATGATACAGCCATACCATATACTCTTAAGAGCATTATAACCTCGGGGTAAATGCTAACTTTGGTTTGGCTGCATCAAAACATGTTGTGTTTGTTGTCAAACACTTTGGAATCCTACCCCCCACCAGTTCTTGGGCAGGGGTAGAATTCCACCCTTCTAGAGGGAGAAGACATGTGCACACTGGTACACCCGGTAAATGTTTTAAAGAGCCTCAGCATCACAAAATGAATGCTGCTGCCACAGACACGAGCCTGACCTCCTGCTACTGGACGAAACTCCAGCAGGGGAGGCCTGGACAATAGGTTTCATGTCCAGGGAGGTGCCAGCACCTCACCAGACAGGCTTTAGTGTATTGGGGCAGGGTGGGTTGCATTCAGTGAATGCTTTTCAGTCATTGCCTGGGGCACACAAGGTGGTCCATCATTTCCCAGTTCAAACCGGTTGCTGGGGCACTCAGCCCCAGCTCTGGCGCGAAACTGGACAAAGGGGAAGGGGTGTAACCACCCTCTCCCCAGGTCCTCCCATAGGTGGGGCCATAGAGTTAGTCCATCCCCTAAACTCAGTATATGTATAGGAACCCAGTCCCTAGGACTTTACCCTGGACGAACCTCTGAAGATGAAATCTTGGACCTTCGACATTCCATATCGACTGGAAGACGGAAGAAATCTCCCTTGAGGTCAAGGAGTGACCTCCCTGTTCAAACAGGCACCAAAGATGCATCTTGCCGGTCTGCACTTTCAAGAATCTGCGACACAGGACACGTACTTCCAGACACTTCTGAGGCTGACACAAGTCCCTGGCAGAGCTGAGACCTGTAGCTATCACAAGAGACGCGGGACCAGAACTTCTGGACACAATGCAATTTTGCAACTGCACCTACTTCCCGAAGTTGTGCATTGGGCTATTTGTTGCCCTTGACCAGAGCACCTTTTGCACCGAAGCTGAGAGGCCTACACTCCACGAGTGTTCTGTGGGCCTTCTTTGTTCACTGCAGCTTGAGGCTCCTTCGCGATTCCTAGTCCGTTGGCTAGTGGGTACGCACAAAGGACAATCCTTTGTTTCTTGAGCTTTCCTGGTTTCTCCAGATGTGCTCTGACTCCCTTCCCAAGGGTGAGACCCTCAGACCTTGCTGGTCTGCACCGAAGCCAATCTTGTCATCTTGCGCGGGTTGCTGTTGCCAAGGCTTGTTGGGTCCAATCCGGATTACGACGCTGCAGCACTCGACATCCTTCGTGGGACAGCTCAAATCCAGCTCCTGGTCATTGTCGACGCCTCCTGGTCCTCGTGGCTGAAGAGTCAAGCTTCACCTAAAAGCACCCGACAACGGCAGGCATCTTCCTGTCGCCATCCTGGTCACTGGCTAGTGACCCAGACTCTGTCCCCTCTGCTTTCAGGTTCTTCAGATCTCCGATCCACCCTTGGATCCACCCAGACACTTTTCCTCTGGTGGCCTGCAGCACTTCTTGGCAGCTCTCCACTGGAATCGACGACGAAACCCGACACCAAATGACACCTATGCACCCGGCTTCCCTGGGTGAGGTAACATGAGTACTTCGGTGGTCCCGTGGGTCTTGACTTGAGGTTCTGTAATTCTCGAGTCTGACTCCATTTTGTTCTGTGCCACCATTTTGTGTTGCCCTCACGTAGGCCTGTAAAGGTAACCTGGCGAACGAAGTGGCCTGGCCTTCTTAGTTCATGTATACATTAACTAGGTTTCTCTTGGACTCTGAAATGAACTGTAGGAAACTGACCTCTTCACCTGAAACTGACCTCGCAAAGCCAATTTCCCTGATCGATCTTTTTTCTGAGATTGCCAATCAATGTTCAGGACATCGTTAACTTTTTAGTTTCCTTGCACGTGCTTATCTTGTTCAGTATCTGTTACTGTTTCTTTTTTTTATGTTTCTTCATTACATGGGTTATGCTTTCAATTATAGGTTTGTCCGGCTTGTGGAGATTGAATTTGGGACATGCCTAATAATTAACTTTTGGGTTGGGAAACTGTAAATTGAGTTTTTGCTATGTGATACTTTGTTTGAAAATGTATCTTATTGGCTAGAATTCTGTGCAGTGGGTGTACATTTATAATGTGAATATTGGGTATAAAAGGAGACGTCTCGCCTTAGTAAAATGAGCAGTCTCCTGAGAATTTACACCGTGATGTATTTCTAGGATTACTGTTACTAGCTGCAGCTAATAAACTTGGTCTCTGACGCCATCCAGAAGTATTCCGTGTCTTTGAATACCAAGACAGGTGAACTCAAAGATCTTAGGCGTGTCCCTGACGCCGCTGGATTAAAACCCGGTTCTTCAGACTCTCGAAGTGTCTAGGTCTAAAAGGGTTCCATCGTAGTTCACTCCCAAGTGTCCTTAATCTTTAAAATTGTAACTAGTATTTCCTCCATAGAAGTCAATGGCGATTCGCGGCTGTGTTTAGACACTGCATGCGTCCCCCGTGGGTCTCCTGCGTCCCTACCTTGGGTGGTTCCTGGTTGCCCCAGTGGTTCTACAGGCCCTAGGCCTCACTTCTGTTCCTCACGTGGTTCTTATACCTTTTTTTAGTATATGGTTTGGGAGGCCCCTAGGGCAAAACGTATACTGTGCTAGTTTACTGTGTGCTATTTAAGTCCTTGTATTGTACTTTGGCCTATAACCTCATAAAGAGACTGGAGGGGTTGTGTTTAGAATAAATACATATATATTTGATATTTACCTTGTGTGGTGTACTTTCATTTGATCATTCAAGAGATTATAGACTGGTAAAACAAGCTGCTTTACATTCCTTCAAGACTTAGCCTGAAGGCTGCTCTCCACAGCTACCACTAGGATAGCTTTCTATAAAGGTTGTCTTTAAACCTACCTTCAATAAGGGTCTTTTGGACTGGTGCGAGGTGCCCACTAGAATAGTGGACATCATATGCCAGGGCAACTTCTCACATTGGGGTGCAGCGTGTGGGATTCCAGCTTGCATTGTTTTACCAGATAATCTTGAGAATATCATTTGAAAAATCACTAAAGGTACCATAGGTACATATAATCCAAGCTTAGAATACTGTAAGTTCTACTGAACTTAGAGTTGTGGTCAAGGGCCTAGCACACCATTTCTACAACTCAAGAGAGGTTTAGTAGGAAACCAAATAGTGTAGGTAGGTGCATACACCACACCTCACTAGAGTCATGTCCTCAAAGAAGGGACCCAGTGGGTCTGTCCAAGATGTCAGTCCAGAACAGACATCTAAGTATGCCACATTTCCTTTCCAAGAGTTAAGGACTTTGTGTGCCATGAGAAAATTGTGGCCAGGACAAAATCCTAATACCCAACACCTTATAGAGATGCTAATGCTAGATGATTTTAAGAAAGCATCAGGCCCTGATAGGGTAAGGCAATGGGGTGGATACATCAGAGGAAGAGAACTCTGGTGGGTTGCCCCACCAAGACTCTGACAATGATGAAGACCAGGGAGTAAATAATGATTTAAACGTGGGGAATCCAAATCTACCTGGAGATAAAGAAGGACAGAATTGGCCTGCCCTTGCCACCCCCCCCCCACACCCAACCAACCAAGTAGACCTGGTGGTGTGCCCAGAAGGAACAGATCACCTTCAGTGGAATCTAACCATTCTGGTAAATTTATAGGGTCTTCTGCCTCTTCTCATAGGAGGGGTACCTCACTTGAGAAGAGGGATCATGTAGCTAGGATGAGAAGCCAAGCTTAGGATAAGGAGACAAGAAGTAGCCTTAGAAAAGGAGACTCTAGCTCTTGAAAGAGAGAGACAAAAGATGGGGCTAGAGCATTATCCCAAGAGGTAGGGATAGGTCTTATGACTATAGAAACCTGAACAAGATTGTCCCTCCCTATCAGTCTGGGGATGACATCCACAAATGGAATACGGCACTGGAAAGGGACTGCAAAGTACAGCAGGTACCCCAGGGGCAGTGGGCAGCAAGTTGTGGCTCTCCTTTGCAGACAAAGGTAGAGACAAGCTCCTCACTGTAAGAGAAGAGGATGCTGACAATTACAATGTCCTGAAGAGTGCTCTAATAGATGGGTTTGGCCTAACCACTGAACAGTACAGGTTGCAGTTCAGAGACACCCAAAAGACACAGACTCAGGACTGGGTTGACTTTGTAGATTGTGCTACTAAGGCTCTGGAGGGCTGGTTGCTGGGCAGTAAAGTGTGTGACTATACAGGATTGTATAATCCGATCATGAGAGAACAAATTCCTAATAACTGTCAGTACCAGCTGTTGCATCAGCACTTGGTTGACTCTGATCTGACCTCTCCCCAAGAATTGGGAAAGAGACAAATGGGTCAGAACCAGGGTGAAGCAGAAGATACAGAACCACGGTGGTGACCAAAAGAAGCAAGATCAAAAGGGTGGGGAGAAAGATAAAGACCAGAAGTCTTCAGAAGGTCCCCAAAAAAGCTTCTAATGGTGGGGGGACCCCAATCTAAAAAGAAAGAAGGCCAAAGAAAACCATGGTGCAAAGTTTGGAAGGTTAATAGTCACTGGACTAGTAATCGCACCAAAAAAGGAGACTGCTCCAGCCACCATTGCCCCTAAGGTAACAGTTCCCATAGTACAGCTACAAGTGGTGGTTCCCAGCAGAAGAGTGTAGTAGGGTTAATCCTGGGACCTGAGAAGCACTCTGGCCTAGTCAGAGTGCTAACTCAAGCTGTTTTGATCTGTGATGCAGGCATGGATATGACCTCTGTGAGTCCCAATACTTTGGTCAACTATAGACAAACACCTTTAGTCAATGAGAAGAAGGCTGAGGCCTACAGGGACACAGGAGCCAGTGTCACAATGGTGACACCAGACTTTGTGAACCCTGGACAAGTCATACTTGGTGAAACTTACCAAGCGATCAACGCCAGTAATGTCAGGACCACACATGCCCTGACAGTTGTTGATTTCTCCTGGGGAGGGGTAACTGGTCTTAAGAAGGATGTGATCAGTGAAGACCTCCCTGTAGAATGTTTACTTGGCAATGAATTAGAAACTTCAGCCTGGTCTGAAGTGGAGTTGAGGACCCATGCAGCAATGCTTGGAATTCCTGCACATGTGTTTGCTGTGACTAGGTCACAGGTCAGAAAGTCTAACACTGGACTGGCAATGGATTCTGGAATAATGGACCAGTTGCCTACCAAGAAAAGGATAAGTAGGGTTAAGGCAGTGCCTCCCCCCTGACTCAGAGTAAGGATCAGCCTTCTGAGGAAGCTGATTGTGAGCCTGAAGAAGGAACTGTCCCAGAAGAGGTTGAGCCTCATCAGGTTGAGTTTCTGGGGACAGGGGGCCCTTCCAGGGCAGATCTGAGTCAGGCGCAGTTGAGCTGCCCTTCTCTTGAAACCCTCAGACAGCAAGCTGCTGCTGTGAATGCTGTGAATGCTAGTGGCACCCATAGAATCTATTGGGATGATGGACTCCTGTATTCAGAGAGTAGAGACCCCAAGTCTGGTGCATCCAGGAGGTTGGTCATACATTTGGCATTCAGGGGCTTCCTATTGACACTAGACCATGATATTCCCTTAGCAGGACACCTGGGTCAGAACAAGACTTGGGGCAGAATTGTCCCTCACTTTCACTGGCCCCACATGTCTGAAGACACCAAGGAGTTTTGTCGCTCCTGTGTAACCTGCCAAGCCAGTGGCAAGGCAGGTGGCACTACAAAGGCCTCCCTTATACCACTACCTGTGGTGGGGGTTCCCTTTGAAAGAGTAGGGATTGACATTGTTGGACCAATGGATCCCCAAACTGCTTCTGGGCACAGATTTATCCTAGTGGTAGTGGATCATGCCACTAGGTACCCAGAGGCAATTCCTCTTAGGACCACTACAGCACCTGTGGTGGCAAAAGTCCTCCTGGGAGTTTTCTCGAGTGGGTTTCCCTAAGGAGGTAGTATCTGACAAGAGATGCAAACTTTATGTCTAGCTACTTGACTGCAATGTGGAAGGAGTGTGGAGTGAACTAAAAGGTGAGCACACCCTATCATCCACAGTGCAATGGTCTAGTTGAAAGGTTCAACTATACTTTAAAGGGTATGCTTAAGGGTCTCCCAGAAAAGCTCATGCGGAGATGGGATATCCTGCTACCCTGCCTTTTGTTTGCATATAGGGAGGTTCCACAGAAGGGGGTTGGCTACAGCCCATTTGAACTTCTGTTTGGGCACCCTGTTAGAGGACCACTTTGTCTGGTGAAGGAAGAATGGGAGTTACCTCTCAAACCCCCTAAACAGGATATTGTGGACTATGTACTTGGTCTTCGCTCCAGGATGGCGGAGTACATGAAAAAGGCAACTAAAAACCTCGAGGCTAGTCAGGAATTACAGAAAACCTGGCATGACCAAAAGGCTGTACTGACTGTTTACCAGCTAGGACAGAAAGTGTGGGTGTTGGAGCCTGTGGCCCCAGCAGCTCTCCAAGACAAGTGGAGTGGGCCCCACCCTACTGTTCAACAGAAGGGAGAGGTTACCTATTTGGTAGATCTTGGAACTCCCAGGAGCCCCCACAGGGTGCTTCATGTCAACAGACTGAAACCATATGTTGACAGGGAAGACATGGGCTTGCTCATGGCTACTGATGAAGGACAGGAGGAAGAGATTGACCCTCTCCCAGACCTGCTCTCTCAGAACCCTGATGATGGATCAGTTCATGGAGTAGCCTTGGCAGGCAGCCTCACTGATCAGCAGCAAACTGATTGCAGACAAGTTCTCCAACAGTTCAGACATATGTTTTCACTGACTCCAAGTCAGACTACCTGGTGCACTCATGAAGTGGACACTGGGGACAGTCTGCCTGTTAAAAATAAGATTTACAGGCAACCTGATCATGTCAGGGACTGTATCAGGACAGAAGTCAAGAACATGTTGGATCTGTGAGTGATTGAACCTTCAGATATCCCTTGGGTTAGTCCAGTAGTCCTAGTACCCAAACCTCACACCCAGGGTGGTAAGAGAGAGATGAGGTTTCGTGTAGACTGCAGAGGTCTAAATGCAGTCACTGGGACTGATGCCCATCCAATTCCAAGAGCAGATGAGCTCATACATATGTTGGCATCTGCCAAATTTCTGAGTACATTTTATCCAACAGCTGGCTACTGGCAGAGCAGACTAGCTGATGATGCAAAGCCAAAAACAGCATTTTTAACCCCTAGTGGACATTATCAATGTGTGGTAATGCCCTTTGGTCTGAAAAATGCACCTTCCACATTTCAAAGTTTGGTGAATACAGTCTTAACAGGCTTGGAAGACTATAGTGCAGTTTATCTAGATGATATTTCTGTCTTTAGCTCCACCTGGGAAGATCACCTGATCCACCTTAAAAAATGTTTTGCAGGCCCGGCAGAAGGCAGGCCTAACTATCAAGGCTACTAAGTGCCAGATAGGGCAGAGTCAGGTTGGTTACCTGGGCCACCTTGTAGGTGGAGGCCAGGTTCAACCATTGCAGAGCAGAATCCAGATCATAATGGATTGGGTTTCTCCAACCACCCAGACTCAGGTCAGAGCTTTCTTGGGCCAGACTGGGTACTATAGAAGATTTGTCAAGGGGTATGGTTCCATAGTGACACCCCTGAAAGGCTTAACTTCTAAAAGAATGCCTAAGAAGGTTCAGTGGACAGTCAGCTGTCAAAAAGCATTTGATGACCTTAAGCAGGCCATGTGCACTGCTCCAATTCTGCAAAGTCCTAACTACTCCAAAGAATTCATTGTCAAAACAGATTCTTCTGAGTTTGGTGTTAAACACTTTGGAATCCTACACCCCTCCCCCCCCACCAGTTCTGGCTGCTGGGGTAGAATGCCACCCTTCTAGAGGGAGAAGACATGTACACACTGGTACACCCGGTAAATGTTTTAAAGAGCCTCAGCATCACCAAATGGATGCTGCTGCCACAGACACAAGTCTGACCTCCTGCTGCTGGACGAAACTCCGGCAGGGGAGGCCTGGACAATAGTTTTCTTGTCCAGGGAGGTGCTGGGAGGTGCTAGCACCTCCCCAGACAGGCTTTAGTGTATTGGGGCAGGGTGGGTTGCATTCAGTGAATGCTTTTCAGACATTGCCAGTAATGTAAATTGATACTTGTATAGCGCACTACTCACCCGCAAGGGTCTCAAGGCGCTTGTACGAATACCGCTGTGGAACCCATCCTGGCTTTCCCTGTGAGGTGTCCACTCCTGGGCACCCCCAAGGTGGAGGCCAGGCATCCTTAGCGTTGTGGGGGCCGTTGTGGAGATTAAGCAAGCTATTGTCCAGAGTTGCAGAGTGGGGCTCCATGATTGGAATAGGCACCGAGGCGAGAATTATCAGGTCCATGGAATTTTTGAGCCCAAGACCCGCCGAGGCGGGGAAGTGAACCCTGGTCCCGGGCTAGACCTCTGCATCAGGGTCTGCCGCTCTAACGATTGAGCCACACTTCTCCACCTTGTGTGCCTGGGGCACACAAGGTGCTCCATGCATTTCCCAGTTCAAACTGGTTGCTGGGGCACTCAGCCCCAGCTCTGGCGCGAAACTGGACAAAGGGGAAGGGGTGTAACCACCCTCTCCCCAGGTCGTCCCATAGGTGGGGCCATAGAGGTAGTCCATCCCCTAAACTTAGTGTCAGTATAGGAACCCAGTCCCTAGGACTTTAGATTACCCTGGACGAAACTCTGAAGATGAAATCTTGGACTTTTGACATTCCATATCGACTGGAAGATTGAAGAAATCTCCCTTGAGGTCAAGGAGTGACCTCCCTGTTCAAACAGGCACCAAAGACACATCTTGCCGGTCTTCATTTTCAAGGCTCCCGACGGATCCCGAAGAATCTGCGACACAGGACACGGACTTCCAGACATCTCCGAGGCTGACACGAGTCCCCACCAGAGCTGAGACCTGTAGCTATCATGAGAGACGTGGGACTGGAACGCCTGGACATCCTGCAATTTTGCAACTGCACCTACTTCCCGAAGTTTCCCGAAGTTGTGCATTGGGCTATTTGTTGTCCTTGCCCCCCTGAGCACCTTTTGCACCGAAGCTGAGAGTCCTACACTCCACGAGTGTTCTGTGGGCCTGCTTTCTTCACTGCAGCTCGAGGCTCCTTCGCGATACCTAGTCCGTTGGCCAGTGGGTCACCACGAAGGACAATCCTTTGTTTCTTGACCTTTCCTGGTTGCTCCAGACGTGCTCTGACTCCCCTCCAAAGGGTGAGTCCCTCAGACCTTGCTGGTCTGCTCCGAAGCCAATCTTGTAATCTTGCGTGGGTTGCTGTTGCCAAGGCTTGTTGGGTCCAATCCGGATTCCGACGCTGAAGCACTCTACATCCTTTGTGGGACAGCTCGAATCCAGCTCCTGGTCATCGTCGACGCCTCCTGGTCCTCGTGGCTGAAGAGTCAAGCTTCACCTACTTCATCTTAAAGCGTCCGACATCAGCTGGCATCTTCCTGTCGCCATCGCCATCCTGGTCACTGGCTAGTGACCCAGACTCTGTCCTCTCTGCTTTCAGGTTCTTCAGATCTCCGATCCACCCTTGGATCCACCCGGACACATTTCATCTGGTCGCCTGCAGCACTTCTTCGCAGCTCTCCACTGGAATAGACGACGAAACCAGACACCAAAAGACACCTATGCACCCAGCGTCCCTGGGTGAGGTAACTCTAATACTCTGGTGCTCCCGTAGGTCTTGACTCTCGAAGTGTCTAAGTCTAAAAGGGTTCCATCGTAGTTCACTCCCAAGTCCCTTAACCTTTAAAATTGTAACTTGTATTTCTTCCATAGAAGTCAATGGTGATTCACGGCTGTGTTTAGACACTGCACGCGTCCCCCGTGGGTCTCCTGCATCCCTACCTTTGGTGGTTCCTGGTTGCCCCAGCAGTTCTACAGGCCCTAGGCATCACTTCTGTTCCTCACGTGGTTCTTATACCTTTTTTTTAGTATATGGTTTGTGAGGCCCCTAGGTCAAAACGTATACTGTGCTAGTTTACTGTGTGCTATTTAAGTCCTTTTATTGTACTTTGGCCTCTAGCCTTCTAAAGAGACTAGAGGGGTTGTGTTTAGAATAAATACATATATATTTGATATATACCTTGTGTGGTGTACTTTCACTTGATCATTCAAGAGATTATGGACTGGTAAAACAAGCTGCTTTACATTCCTTCAAGACTCAGCCTGAAGGCTGCTCTCCACAGCTACCACTAGGATAGCTTTATATAAAGGTTGTCTTAAACCTACCATCAATAAGGTGTCATTTGGACTGGTGCGAGGTGCCGACTAGAATAGTAGAAATCATATGCCAGGCCAACTTCTCACATGTGCTATTTAGTGTTTCTTTGCTGAATTATTGTGTGCATTGTGTTGATCTCCATGGTGGAGATATTTGAACGCACTAGAGAGTATTATATAATAAATACATATTTGCATAAATAATGGTGTGGTTCTTTTCGCTTAATCTATACTAAAATATTGCATTCTGGTCAAACAAGCTGATTTACACTCCTTCTGGACTAAGCCTGAAGGCTGCTCACCACAGCTACCACTTAGAGAGCTTTTTAAGGTTGTCTAAGATCTCTTAAATCACTATAAGGGTTGTCTGGACTGGTGAAGGTGTCCACTTACATAAGTGTACATCATATACCAGGCCAGCTTCTCACAACTGTTAAAACCCCATTCTCTTGGGAGGTGACTATACCCTTGCACAGTATTATTTATTTTTGAGGAAAAGAAGTCTCAAGAGACAAGTGGTAGCTCTGGATACACGTCAGGTGCAGCTGCAGCCCGTGCAGGTAAGAGCAGTGGGGCCGGGATTTCGATGGGCAATGATGAGGGGAAAATAAATAAATATTTTTCCCTCGTCATTGTCTGTCGAAATCTCCCCCACCCAGCCCCACTGCTCTTACCTGCACGGGCTGCGGCTGGTCAGGTGGCACAGAAAGAAAGTAACAGACATCTGTGCATGGGAGTGGCACCTAAACAGGCTCCGTATGTCATTTCTAGAGCAGAAGACTATGTCAGTGCAGAGCCACATGGCGCCACCTACCAGTGAATGAATGACTGCATTTTTATTAAATGATTGAATAATTAAAATTATTATAGTAAAAACAATAGCGCTTTGGGTGTATAGTGCAATTCCCGGTTACACTCATATTTATTTATGCTTAAAACCATTAATACGGAACATTAAAATGCTTGGACTTGATAGTTCTGGGTAGCTGGGTGGGACCCCTTAGTGCCTGTCGGGGGTCACCCTGATTGCTTTGGCATCATTTAGCATGTCTGTCACAGGAACAAGGTTGCGTTATTGGGACTCCTTTAAGGCAATCCTAATGAGATGCGTACATTTCCCCATACTCGCCAGATTCATGGTAGTTGATTTGGAAAAGCATATAGCCGAGGTCTCTCTGCATGTCTTAGCCTCGTTGGCAATAAAAATCGGGCAAGGAAGGCGCCTGCGGTCATTGTTTAGTTTTTGACAGCAGTACAGGAGATGCAGCCAGGAAAGGAGCACAGCCTGCGATCAATATTTTCCCCCTTGCGTGCCCATGCTGGATTGAAGTCAGTGATACGTAGCGTTTTAATAGTCTCATAAAAAAGAAACGTACTGTGGACTTGTGGTGTCAGCTACTCACTAAGATGGCGTTGAGCTTTCCCCAACATGTATGATTTGTTCAATGCCCTAAGTTGGAGCTTGAGCGGAGGGCTTTGATGTCTTGAGCAAAAGATATTTCTCGAACTTGCTGGTTTACTGCTCTCTTCCAGGCCGTAAGCGGGATTTCCAAGAGTTGCTAGTCTGCAACTCGTGGCTCTATCTTCAAAGAGTTGATGCAGAGGTTGACATTTCAAACTGCCCCAACCTCCTCAAAGGCGGATCTCAGTTGATATCTTAGGGAGTCAGCTGGGGTCCTCAGGATACTTAGATATAACTTGATAAGGTCCCCCTGGCACATCAGATCTGGCTTCTCATGGCCGAGCTCCAATCTCAGCCTTGATTTCTTGACAGACCGTGGAACAAGCAGAACTGATTTATACTCTTTAGCTTGGACTTGATTAAAAAAGGCATCTAGTGATCCTGTGACGGCCAATTGGCCTTAGCTGATGGCTGGAAGCAATTTTGCTTTTAATGCCGTCAGTATTGGGGGCCACTGTAGGGCTTAGCAGATGTTGGCTCAGCTGCTTTAGAGAGGGTATGACGTTCTTGGCCTTTGAGTTCAGATGGTTTAGATGAATATTTCCATTGGCCCGCTCTGAGAACCAAACCCCAAGAAAGTTATCGAAAGCCACTGAGACGATTTGTACATCCCCCATGAGCCATAGTGCTTGGCTTTTGAAGCAGTGTCTCCCAAAGACAATTACCTTAGTTTTCCCATGGTTGACCGTCAGGGTGTTTGCCTTGTTGCATCGATCCAACGCATGCAGGGCTCTTTGGAGGCACACTTTAATGTGGTCCATTATTGCCGTGTCATCAACATATTGTAGTACTGGCAGCCTCACATTTCCCAGCCTGAGAGCTACTAAGTTGGCACCTTGCAAAGCAGCCCCCCGATCGGCGGTGTACAAGTTGAAGAGGATAGGCGCCAACACACAGCCCTGTTTGAGCCCGTTATTTGTGGCAATTTTGGCGGTCACTGTGTGGGAGCTTGTTTTGATCCGCACCCAGGTATCCTCGTATAATGATCTTATTGCGTTCAATAATTTAGATGGTATTCCCAGATGTCTAGTTTCCACCATAACCTTGTACACCCACTTTGTCAAAAGTTGTGCTGTAGTCAATGAAACAGTAGAACAGTGGTAAGCTTTTCTTATTCACCGCCTGAGCCGACAAGTGAGCTAGTGCTATGTTGTTATCCAGGGTCGACGACTGTGACCTGAAGCCGGATTGATAGAAGGGATGATGCCTTTTTCTTGTACCCAGGTCTCCAGATCCTTCAGAAGTAGTCTGGCATAGGCCTTTGCTTCAAGGTCAAGAAGGACGATAAGCCTATAATTTGATGCCTTCATGCGGTCATCTTTTTTGAAGGTGGGGACGAGTATAGAGACCCTCTTAGAATCTGGTGTCTATGCTGTGGTAAAGATATTGATAAAGAGTGGCGCTAGAATTGCTGCCCAAAAGTCTGGCGCTGTTTTGAATACAGGTGCTGGCAATCCATTTGGCCCTGGTGCTCAGTCGTTCCTCATTTTCTTGAAGGTCTTGTTCATCATGTTGGTGTTCATTAAACCTGGTGACGTGCAGTGCTCCTCTTCCCAAATGGTCCGCTATGTGGGAACATTGTCGTAGATGACACTCCGATCTTGGAGATTTTCACTATTTATCCAGCTCTGCCCCACTCCCAAGCACCTCACTTCGGGGCTGCCTTTGTTAGAGGAGGCGGGCAAGAATAGTTGTGTTACATGCTTTATTCAGTCATGCTCTGCCACCCCATTTTCTCTTAGAAAACCTTGACTACTTAGCTGATTGATGTGCCTCCACAGCCCAGAGTGGTTCTTGTCCTTCAACAGGGAGAATACTTTGAGCCATTCCTTCTCTATATATTCCTTTTTGTGCTCTCACTGTTTCTTTTTTAAGGCTGTAACCGGCAGACCCGCGGCTGGTCTGCCCCCTCTCTTCCTTGTTTCTAGGGCCTTGCGGAGTGCTCGTTTGCCTTCGAGTATGAAATTTGGAAGACGTTTGCATACTGCTATTGATAATTCCTCGATGTATGAGCGTTGATTTTGAGGGTTTCCCAGTTTTAATTGGAGGTCTTCAACGATATTCTCCCAATCCTTTACTGAAGTAGCTTGAGGCTGTGAGGTACCTTCCTACTTCGAATCCAGCCAAGCTCACATCTTCTCTCCTATATATTCGGACCATTTTATCCTCCGGAGGACTTTATACTTTTCTTCCCCTCTTGACTGCCTTATTGGTTGAAAGATGGTGGCTGTTGGTACTTCTAGCTGAATCACAGCTCCCAGGGGTCTATGATCACTTTCGGCTGTATCTACTACTTCGAAGTCTTTTAGTCTGGCCACGATTGTCTCGCTGACTAAAATGTAGTCAATTGTCAAGATGTTCGGAAAAGTTGGATTTGGGTGCCATCCTGTCAGACATGCCTCCTTTAATATGCAATTGTACTTAACGTACAAGTTACTTACCTTCGGTAACGATGTATCTGGTAGAGACAATTCTAGCCGCAGATTCCTTAACGTAGAATTATCCCCAGGCGTGAGACTGGATCCAGAAAAGTTTTTGCCACAGCATCCCTGCGCGCCGGGGGGGATGGCACCACGCAACTCTGCCCTGACACTGTCTGGGGACGTGATGTCAGCGAGGTCACATAAGTCCCACCCCTGCGCGCTGACTTCAGTTTTCTTTGGAGAACTTTTCCGTGCCACAACGCGGAGCCATCACCAACAAAACTGTGGGAATATGGGAACAGTGTGCGAAAAAAATCTGTGAAACAGAAAGGGAAGAAGCAAATGGTGAAGAACAGCACCATAAGGGATAGTGCCAGGCACTGTGTTACTGAAAGCTATGGAAGAGAAAGAGCAGAGCACCGCTTCTGAGAAGCAACCCTGCAAAGCGAAGGCGATATCCACCCTGGAGGCAGAAAAACATGTGAAAAATGTCATAACAGACAACAGAAAGTCTGCAACCACAATCTATAACAGTGAAGGGCAACAAATCTGGAACAGATGAGTAACGATAAATTACCCCAAGACAACACCATCAAGGAGTGTCATATTCCCTGTAAAGAGCTATGGGCAGAGGCACAGAGACCCCAACCCAGAGGACTGTAGAGAAGTCAAAAACCCCAAGCAATGAAAAAGGGAGATTATGAGTAGGCCCCACACTGGACTAAAAGGGTGTAGGGATGCAGAGGTACGTGTGAACCTACTTACCAAATACCAGAAAGGAAGGGGTGGAACAAATAAACAGAACAAAGCATCCTGCCAGGGCGGAAGTGAAATAGGACACTCGCAGAAGACAAAGCCACCCGGACGGAGGCAAGTACAGAAGAGCAAACTGAAGGTCCTCGCTGAATGGGGAGGAAGGGCGGGCCGTGAAGGAATCGGCGGCTAGAATGGTCTCTACCAGATACATCGTTACAGAAGGTAAGTAACTTGTAACTTGTACATCTGATAGAGACTACTAGCCGCAGATTCCTTAACGTAGAATAGATACCCTAGCCATACCCAGAGGGGAGGAGGGTCTGCGAGAGAACCTCACCAGCTTGGAAGAACACAGGGCCCCAACAGGGGATGTGTCATGGGGACAGGAAGGACGGCCCAGCCCCCACCAAGCAGAAGTTAATAAGAACAAGGAGAAGGGAAGGCCAGGATACCACAAGCCTACCAGAGGGGCAAAGGGTGTCCGCCAGAGAACCCGGAGGGACAGACAGCACCAAGAGAGCACGAAAGGAAGAAAAGAACCTCCCGCAAAATCTAAGGAGAAGAGGTGGAAACGGAGGCAGAGCCCACCTCAGGAGAACACACACAGCCAAGGGAATAGCTGAACGAGCATCTGCCCAGAGGCAGGGGACAAGGCAACAACGGCCCCACAGCCAAGAAGCGCATATGTGAGAAAGAAGACACAGTCGCGCAAAGCTCCAGCAGAGCAAGGGACAGGAGCACACAGGTACACGCCGCGGCCCATGTAGGTGGACCATAACGACCATGCGTGCACAGCAGGCAGCTGGTACATACTATAAAGTAGTGTGTTCAGAACAAGCAGAGTGCAAGACTAAGATAGAGGCAAGGAAACCCAAAAACAAGCCCCAGAGAAGGACAGTCCCAGTGGCACAACCCGGCCCACAAAGAGAAGTGGGACCGGCCAAAACAAATATAGGAGAAGCGAGAAATATGTAGCACAGACCTAAAGCCGTCAACCAGAACACAGGCGAACAACAGGAATATCCTAGTCCCCCTGGAACACAAGGTAGAGGACCAGGCCAAAACGTCAGATAATAAGAGTGGAAACACCAAGACATGACGCCATAGACGGCAGGACAAAAGTCGGTCTGGCGATTCAGAGGCTGAAGAGGGAAGGCAAAACGAAAAAAGGGCACAACGTACGACAGGCAAGCCCTGTAGAAGGAGGATAGAAACACCATTGGATACTAGGGTATGACACGTCCCAAAACAAAACAGGGGAACACCTTTTAGAGAAACCCACAGCAGAGGTAAAGAACATAAAAGACCTGTGGGTATCATCACAGACGAAAAAAATACACAGATGGTCCAACCTGAGGACCTATACAGCTTCACTAACAGCCAAAAAACACACACTACAAAAGCTGAAGGGCTGTACCAGCAGCCAAAAGTACAGAGGGGCCAACTTAAGGACCCTGAAGGCATTCCCAGCCACACACAGCACACAGAGGGGCCAACTGAATCACTGGGCCCAAAGAGAAAGGTGGGATAAACACCTCCCATAAGTCAACTGAGGACCGACAAGCCGAAGCTTACGGAGGGGGAGGAGGACGTAGCCCCACAAGGAGTCGCTGAATAACGGAGTTGGCGTGGGTGTTAAATAAAAGAATCTAATCAAAGGGCAGGTCAACAAGACGCTCCCGAATATTCTCAGGAAAGAAGCTATCCCGCAACCAAGCATGGCAGCGGAGGGCCACAGAACTCGCCATAGCGCGGGCGAGAAAATCAGAGACATCCTAGGCCGAACGTAGAATAAATGGAGCTAACTCCCAACCATCCAGCATATGGTGCCGCAGATCAGCGCGGACATCTTCATGGGAGCTGCGAGACAGAAGGGACTCTGCGGAATCCCATAAGTCAGAGGTAGCCCCGGCCAACACACAAAGTGTTTTGAGCGTGTGTAGAGCAGCACTAGTGGAAGCGAAAATGTTACACCCCCCAGGAGTCCAACCACCGGGCCTCCCGTGACGGAGGGAGCAACACTGAAGGCAAGGAAGGGAAAGCAGTTTGCAGGACAGGGCCCTGGGCAAATGGGTGAGAAAAAAGGCAGAATGGATCGTGCGGGGCAGGACGGTGGCGGTGAAGGAGCGGCTGAGGCACCGGATCCCCCGTAGCAGGACGCCTCCAGGCTCCCAGAAGAGAGTTGTGGAGCGAAGCTTCAAATGGAAGAAGTGGCTCCCCTCCACCAGAGCCCTGGTGTAGAAACTCCAACAAGTGATCTGTTGGGAGTGGAGCGACCGGGTTGCCCATTTGCAAAATGCCGGTGGCTGTGGAGATGGCCCAGACAAAGGCTACACTCGCCTCCGTAGGGCGACATGGGGGAGCGGGCAACTCCTCCGTGGGCGTGCCCCGCTGGAGGAAGAATCTGCCCGCCCCTGTAGGATGGAGGACCCATGGACAAGTGAAGAGCCTGAGGGGTCTCAGAAGAGGGCGGAGAAGCCTGCGGGGCAACCAACTGCCCCGGGAGCTGCAGGGGAAAAGGCAGCAATGCGGCGTCCAGTCTCCGGTGAAGAGGAGACAAGGAGATGACAATCCTCCGGAGAGGAAGGGACATCGGAGAGGAGTCGATGATGCGACGCCGGGACGGCGCCCGGGGAGTCAACTATGGGCACCGGTGTGTCCTCGATCTGCATCGAGGTGTCCATCGGGGTGCCGAGTCGACCTCCACCACCACGTGCCTCATAAGAGAAAGGGGCGGGGTCGGAGCTGTAGCGGCCAATGAACAGCACTGAAAAGGCGCCGGCTTGACCTCCGACGAGGCAGCCACCTGCGCAAAGGACTGAGAGAGACTCGGGGAGGTTTCCCGGGTCCTGGCCTCCACCAGCGGCGCCGCCGCGGCCAGGGAGGAAAGCCGGTAAGACAGCCACCTGCCCAGAGGTCCGAGGGGGACGCGGGGACAAGCCATAAGTCTCGGCTCCCTCCTGCGACACCACAGGGAACCCCGCTGGGTTTTGCGGCGAGGCAGGGATGCCGTGGGTCAAAGAGGGGAACCCCGTAGGGCCGCACCTCCACGACACCACACCTCCAAAACCTGAATCCGAACGCGTTGGCGCTGGGGGCAAATCCGCCGGCGAGTCTGCGGAAAGCCCCGTGCATGGCGAGGGATCCGCGGACATCTCAGGAAGAGGAGGGGGCCCAAAGAATGTTGCAGAGCCATAGCGTAGGCCTTCATTTGGGCCCTTGTCGTCCCAATGCCAGGAAACGGCAGATAGGGTGGCGACAGGCGAGGGGACACGTCCCGAGAAGAACATGCGCCCTCTGCAGAATGAGGATAAGGCCTCGGTGGCAAGCTGCAAGACTTACCGGCGGGCGAGCGATGCCCGTGGGGCCTCGGTGAAGGACGATTCGGCGGCTTCTGGACCCCTCCGAGGTAGGGGACAGACACGGTGACGAGACCGATCTGGACAAGCGGGCCGAAAGCAATTTCATCAGGTGCTCCCGCTGGAACTTCGGCTTGAGATGCTGACAAGCGTCGCAGTCCGTAGAATCATGGTGCTCGCCCAAACGCCACATACAAATAGGGTGAGGGTCCGTCGCCAACATCGAACAGGTACAAGCACACTTCTTGAAACCTGAAAGCATTGCACACTGTTCCCAACACAAAAGCGTTAAAAGAGGCCTGAAAATAGGTCAAGGGAACTCAATCCGGATCCGCGTTACACGCGGAAAAGAAGGAAACTGAAGTCAGCGCGCCGGGGTGGGACTTATGTGACCTCGCTGACGTCACGTCCGGGGACAGTGTCAGGGCGGAGTCCCGTGGTGCAGCCCCCGACGCGCAGGGATGCTGTGGTAAAAAAAAATTCTGGGTCCAGTCTCACGCCTGGGGATAATTCTACGTTAAGGAATCTGCGGCTAGTAGTCTCTATCAGATTTATGATTATTGGAGAGATCGTAGAGGGTTCTGCCCAGCCTTACACCAGGGTGGGGTTCACTTTATCTACGTCCCTCAAATTGAACTCCCCCACTATGATTGCTTGATGTGATATATATAGTTAGTAAATCTTCAAGAGTCCGTGTCAGCGTATCCATATGGTCTTTCATAGTATTCTGAGCTGGATTGATGTAGCAATTTATTAGCAGGAGGCGAAGAGGATCTGAATTTAAGTTCAGGCCTCCAATTAATAGGACTTGTGTCCCTGGGGTGGTAGTTTGAAATTCTGTGACCACAAAACGACTGGCATGTTTTATGAAAACTGACAATCCGCCCGATGGACGACCAAAGATGTTCCTTTTGGTTGCTGCTCCAGGATATTCGTAGTACCTGCCAATGGAGTGCTAGACAGAGCCCATGTCTCTTGGAAGCTTAATATGTCACCCTTCTCTAGAACCTCCTTCATTTTATCCCCTTTTGTGATTTTACTGATCCCCGATATATTCCAGGAGATTATAGTCAGTTGCTGCTTAGCCGGATTTGCTCCCCTAGGATCAGCTTGGCTGTGCCACCTACCAATGTTTCATGATCTAGTCTGAAACCTGAGGAATATTCAAAATTTGATGAATCTACGGTCAGAAGTCTCTGTCAGAAATAGCAGTGGTGGTCAATAAGAGTTAAACAGGGAGAACTATCAGTAACAAAGGAAAAACCAAGACGTTGAAAGGTGGAGAATAAAGTGACAGTCCCACCAGAGGCCGAAGTGGGCTTCTTAGCCATTCTGTGGCCCTGACATAGGGTAGCAGCAATCCATACCATATCGTAGGCATTCTAAGTATTACAATGACTCTCTTTGGCTTGCTCTGGGCATTCTAGGCATTATGGTGGTGCGTTTTGGTAAATGTCTGCATTATATAAACAATATACTCGGTTATATTCTGGGCCTTGTAGGCAACAGAGAAGCCATGCCATAATGTAGTTGCTTTGACATATTGTGTGCATTTATGTGCCACTAACAAAAAGGTTCTCATTGCCATATTAACAGAATCATGGCATCTATTTCTTGTATATCAGTGGGCATCCTAGAAATACTGTATACATCCTCAGGGTCGTCTTGGTCATCTCAGTCCCAGTTCCTGTGTTGGTCATCTCTCATTTATGGCTGTTGGTGGGTATCCTGGCGAAAGGTATACGTTCCTAACATGTGGTGCCTACCATTAGCAAATTAAGTGCATCCCTGATGTGCTTCTGATACATTGAGATATAAGGTAGACATGAATTTACTACATCTGAAAATCTGGTATTTAGGTAGCAGATGCTATAAAATGTCAACCTGAAAAGCCAGATTGCTTATCCTGTCTATAAAATCCTGCAGGTTTGGATACAATACGATTTCTAGTCAATATTATGTTCTATTACCACATACAAGTTTCTCTTTGGGGAAATTCCCCAAAGACATGATTATCAAAACATTTTTAAATGCATGAAAACCTTTTTAGCCAAATTTCTGATAATTGTGCTACTATAAAATGCACCACATGTCTCCATTTTTTTTTAAATATTTTTTTTATTGAATAAACAAAACAAGGGAGTACAATAGCAGTGACTTACATTGCGATATGAAAGGATAAATGATGTACATACAGAACATAGTGGATGGGAACTATCACCAAACATTCTCATAAGCCATCGCAGGTAATCGGCCACAGGAAATTCAGGATATTCAGTTAATTGACAACCATCAATCCTACCCCCCCCCCCCCTGAAAACAGGATAAATATCGAGCAGCAGTTCAAAGTAGAAGGGAGGGGAAAGGGTGGAGCGATAAACATTACGATACAGCAGCCGCATCTCGGACACATCAAGGGACCACGCAACAATTAGGTTAATTATGCCAGTAATACCCAGAACCCATCCATCCAAAACACAAACGCGCAATGTAAATACACCAACTGTATCAGGATTATAAAGGATAACGAAAGAAAAACTACAAATACAAATCTAAACAAACACACCCCTCCCCCCACCCTGCACCCCAGCATGTGGCTTTCGCCCTATCCCCAACTAGCTGCGTGCCGGTCGCCCCATCTAACTAGGTACTAAAAGTAGTAAAACTTGGAGGAGGACATCTCAATACGGGCCCCCGGTCCCTGCTCCCCCCCGCCAGAACCAAGCATCACCGTATGAAGCACAGAAATTTGTAGAAAAGCAAAGTTAAAAAACGAAATAGGGGGGACAGTAAACACCACCCTGCCTCCCGTCAACACAATGGCGACAGAACCCAATTCAAAAACCTATGGTGCCAAACTCCAACAATCAGTCTCATCCTTGTCCCTGTAAGGATATTGAAAATTTCGAAGAGGGATGAGACACCGAACCATTCCACAGAAAGTTCCAAGCACGAGCGTCTGGAAGGGGGGCACAATGAGAACAAGCTCGGAAGGAGATGCTGATGGGCTGGGCGATCCATAGAGCACGTCGAGTACACGATCATCGGCCATCACGTTAGAATGAAGCTCCGACACCTCTTGTGGCACGGGCCCATCGCTGCCATGGGGACTGTCGTGGGTGATATAGACGGATCAGGATATTGAGACTGTATAGGGTCCGGTCCTACTTGTCCGAGATCGTGTGCAGTTGCAATCGATTTCTGGATCATGGACTCCACCCGGGAATGGAAGGCCCAGAGCGCTGCCAAAACAGATCGTATCGACGGTTCAGACCCAGTCCGTCCCACGGACTCCTGTTCTGAAATATCCATGTTCGCGTCCCCCCCGAGGCCCGGCCTACCCCGGGGGAATCAATTAATCCTGAGACTGACTGTCGCAGAGGGAGACTGACGGCTTACCAAGGCCGCGGTCTAGGTCTCGGTGCCAAGCGTAGATCCCATTCCGGAAAACACCGGCGGGGGTCAGACCGGGTCCCCGGGCGAGGGACCCACACCCTCAGCGCACTGTTGTGCCTCGTCAACCCTCCATCGGTTGTATGCTAGAGAAACAACCGCCGTCAAAATCGGGCTCGAAAATTTTTCCACTTCCAAGGACCGGACCCTGACTATCACCCACAGTCGTTGTTATTCAACTGGAACCCGGCTGGGCCAGTACTCGAGTCCCCGGCTCACGAGCTGGTGTAGGCCCAAAGTTAAAACTCAACGGTACTTCTTCTAGAAAGCTGGAAAAAATCCCGGGATTGCACCAAAATGGAACGTAGTGGTTCACACACCCGGAGGCAGGGTGGAAAGTCAGGATTTATAACAGGATTATCCAGCGGGGGACGGAGGTCAGCGGAGCCGGGAGCCTATGCAGCCATCTTGGTTGCAGGCGTAGCTCCTCCCCCCATGTCTCCATTTTTAAATAAATAACAGAGAGGAACCCACCACCTGCACCCCTTGAGAAGGTCAGCTTTAACCCCTTGCATGCAGCGCAAATTTTCACGCTGTGCTGGCTTTTTTAAAAGTGGGCGGGATTCGGACGGCCCCCAGCCGTCCTCCGCACACGCCCACCGTGATGCATGATGGGCGGGGGCCATCATGAGCATGCAAGGGGTTAAAATGGAAGTCTTGATTTTTCAGATGATTTTAAGAATACCCTAGGAGAACTGGCTGCAAATGTGCAACATTTTGGTAAAAATATATTTGAAGGTTGTGCTGTAAAACAGTCACCATATGGCTCCCTTATAAACAGAAAAATGTTTGCGGTGGTAGAACACTCTTCCTAATGAGGGTGAGGCTCTGTCGCTGAAACTGGCTCACTGTATTATTCACGATATGGTTCAAAGTTGGGAAAATTTTATTTTTCTGGATACTCCCTTGCTCGGTTACCAGAGAAGGTAGCATATTCAGGTGGCATTATTTCCCATCTGTGGTCCCAATTTCAAACCTCATGCTTCTGAAATGGGAAGAGGCAGGTTGTTGGCTCACTCCAGTGAGAGAACAGTTATGACCACATGAACTAATTATTCATAAAAATGGAATTTGTCTTGCTGGTTACCAAAGCGATTGTCTAATTGACACACAATGCGTAATAACCTTCCTTTATCTTCGACTGAGTTGCAGAAAACATATTACAAGAACGACAAAAGAACACATTGAGGCTAGCAGCTACTTAATTTGGAGAAAGTCCAAATTACATTGTTTTAAGCAGTAATTCAGTAGAATGATAACTGCATAAGTTACAGCCTGACCCATGGAACAGACATGTGCGCTTCAGATCACAGATTGGCAAAATGAAGATGTAAGCTGGCACAATTTGGGAACTGTACACAGATACAAACGTAAGCATAGCAAAAGAAAGCGCACATAGCAAAGGAAGCATAAATGATAACAAAAATTAAGCACCAGTAATAGATGGTCTTGTGAAATCGTAATATAATTGTTGTTTTTAACAGAGTGGGCCGAAGTGGAGGATGGTGGGCTGAAGGAGTAAGCTGAAAGCAACCCCACTAATTACAAGGAAGAAATGCATTCCTGAAAATCTTGAACAAAATTGGTGGCAATTATGAAAGTTATTATAGGACTCAAGGAAAAGTCAGTCAGTTGACACTGATTTTTAGTCGTAGGGTAAAGAGGGGTGGTAATAACTTTATTGTACTAAGGAGACACTTGTGGACAAAATGGCAAGGAAGGCCTCAAGTAGTGATGGGAGACAGGCAGGGAAGTACAGACTAAAACCGCAACTGGAACTTCAATGCAAGGATAAGAAATGCAAAACAAAAATAAAAGAATGTACCGCTGACAGTTTAGTTGCTGCAAACCCAGGTGAATTTAAGGCACCAAACACAGATATGGGGACATAGGCATGAACCTCTGTTATTAACGAACAAGTTACTTACCTTCTGTAACGATATATCTGTAAGAAACAGTAGTTAGTATTAGATTCCTTACCTTAGAATATCCCCAGGCGTCAGTCTGGATCCGGAAACTTTTGTGTAGCAGTACCCCTGCGCGTCGGTAGGCGTCGTCTGCAGGCGTCCCCTGCGGCTCCGCGTCCGTCGTCGGCGTCATGCGCCGTGATGACGTCGCTGGAGTATATAGACGCAGCCTCCGCGCGCTGACGTCAGTTCTTTGCACACAGCTTTTCCGCGCCAGAACACGCAGAGCCATGTGAGAACCAACACTGGTGCCATTTGAAACTAGGGCCCTGAAAGGGATGTCCTTAACCCTAGGTATCAGTTCGCAGAACGGGGAGGATGGGAGGGGCGGTAAGGAATCTAATACTAACTACTGTTTCTTACAGATATATCGTTACCGAAGGTAAGTAACTTGTTCATCTGAAAGAAACAGGTTAGTATTAGATTCCTTACCTTAGAATAGATACCCCAGCAATACCAACCCCGGTGGTGGGTCTGCGAACCAATACAAACCTACACCAGAAAGTCCTGGAGGACCGAACGGCCAAAGAAGCCATCCCTCCGGACTTGACTGTCCAGGCAGTAGTGCCTCGCAAAGGTGTGCAGCGAGGCCCACGTAGCCGCCTGGCAAATGTCCTGCAAAGGGACTCCCCGGCCCAGGGCAGTAGTAGCCGCCGTGGCCCGAGTGGAATGGGCTCTCAGCCCAACAGGAGGCTCCTTTCGAGCCAAAGAGTAGCACGCTTTGATGCACAGGACGACCCACCGAGAGATGGTTCGTTTCTGTACCGCCCTTCCCTTCTTCTCACCCACGTAGCCAACAAACAGTTGGTCATCCACCCGGAACTGGCGTGTGCGATCCATCTAAAATGAAAGCGCACGTTTTGGGTCCAGACGATGGAGCCGCTCTTCATCTTTTGAAGGATGCGGAGGCGGGAAGAAGGAGGGTAAGGTGATGGACTGCCCGATGTGAAAAGCAGAAACTACTTTGGGCAGGAAAGAAGGTCTAGTTCTCAGAACCACCTTGTCTGGATGAATGGACATGAAAGGAGGTTTGACAGAAAGAGCCTGGAGCTCACTCACTCTCCTGGCAGAGGTGATGGCAACCAGGAAGGCCGTCTTTAAAGTCAGAAGACGGAGAGGACAGGAATGAAGCGGCTCAAAGGGAGCGCACATCAAGAAAGTCAGAACCAGGTTCAAGTCCCACTGAGGCATCACGAACGGAACAGGTGGATACAAGTGCGTGATGCCCTTCGAGAATCTCGTTACAATAGGGGACTTGAACAAAGATGGCTGATCAGGTAGCCTTAAGAAGGCGGAAAGGGCAGAAAGGTAGCCCTTGATAGTGCCCAGAGCAGAGCCCTGCTGGGCAAGAGAGAGAAGAAAGAGGAGAACCTCGGAGAGAGGGGCAGAAAGGGGATCCACAGCCTTTGCTGTGCACCATGCCACAAATCTGTTCCACCGGCAGGCGTATACCGACTTTGTGGAGGGACGCCTGGCTGCCAGAATCACATCACAGACTTCAGGAGGCAAGTCAAATGGCCTCAACTGTCGCCGCTCAATCTCCACGCATGGAGGTGGAGAATGGACAGGTTCGGGTGGAGCACCGTCCCCTGCTGCTGCGACAGAAGGTCCTCCTGAAGGGGCAGGCGGATCGAGGGACCGACTGACATGCTGAGTAGCTCGGGATACCAGTACCTTCGAGCCCAGTCCGGAGCCACAAGGATAACTTGGGCCCGGTCGCGCCTGATCTTCTTCAGCACTCTGGGCAGAAGTGGTATAGGCGGAAAGGCGTACAACAGACCGCAACTCCACTCGCGCCGAAAGGCGTCTCCGAGCGAGTGCAGTCTTGGAAACTCCAACGCGCAGAACTGATGACATTGCGCGTTCTCTTCTGTGGCGAATAGATCTAACCAAGGCTCGTGATCCACCGAGCACCGACGGCTGAGTTAGTCCGCCCTGGCGTTCAGAGAACCTGCCAGGTGTTGAACCGTCAGAGTCACGCTCTGACGTTCCAGCCATTGCCAGAGACGCAGGGCCTCCTGGCAAAGGGTCCACGACCCCACTCCGCCCTGCTTGTTGCAGTACCACATGGCGGTGGTGGTGTCCGTGAACACCTGCACTACACTCCCGTTGACAAAGGGGAGGACTGCCTTCAGTGCTAGGCGAATCGCCCACAGCTCCAACATGTTGATATGGAGCCGGGACTCCGCCGGAGACCAGATGCCTCTGATCTCCGCCTCTCCCAAGTGGCCTCCCCAGCCCTGGAGGGACGCGTCCGTCACAACTACGTGCTCCGGTTGGGGAAGGGAGAGGGATCTGCCTCTGACCCAATCGCGGTCCGTAAGCCACCACTGCAACTGTCTCGCAGTGCCCTCCGAGATCAGGACATGGTCGGATAGGTTGCCTTGATGCTGGGCCCACTGAAACTTCAGGTCCCACTGCAGAGCCCGCATCCGCCACCTGGCGTGATGCACCAGAAGGATGCAGGAGGTCATCAGCCCCAGAAGCCGCAGCGTCAACCTGACCGAGACCCGGGATAACGGCTGAAAGATGGGAATCAAAGCCTGTATATCCCGGACCCGCCGTTCCGGAGGATAAACCCGAAACTGCGCCGAGTCGAGAACCGCTCCGATGAAAAGGAGCTTTTGAGAGGGACACAGGTGTGATTTCGGCACATTGATGGAAAACCCCAGCTCGTGCAGGAGGTCTGCCGTCATCTGAAGGTGGTGGACGACTGTCTGGGGCGAGCCCGCCTTCAACAACCAGTCGTCGAGGTAGGGGAAGACTGAAACCCCTAACCGGCGCAGATGAGCTGCGACCACCGCCATCACTTTCGTGAACACCCGTGGGGCGCTGGTAAGGCCGAATGGGAGCACGATAAACTGAAAGTGCTCGTGGCCTACCGTGAACCGCAGGTAACGCCGGTGGGCCGGCAGGACGGGGATGTGAAAATACGCATCCTGCAAGTCCAACGCCACCATCCAGTCTTGCGGGTCTAGAGCAGCCAAGACCTGAGCCAAAGTCAACATCTTGAACTTCTCCTTTCGGAGGAAGCCGTTGACGTTCCGTAAATCCAAGATAGGACGCAGGCCCCCATTGTCCTTCTTGGGTACCAGAAAGTAGTGGGAATAGCAACCACACCCTACTTCTGTTCCCCCCCCCCCCCCTGAAAACAGGATAAATATCGAGCAGCAGTTCAAAGTAGAAGGGAGGGGAAAGGGTGGAGCGATAAACATTACGATACAGCAGCCGCATCTCGGACACATCAAGGGACCACGCAACAATTAGGTTAATTATGCCAGTAATACCCAGAACCCATCCATCCAAAACACAAACGCGCAATGTAAATACACCAACTGTATCAGGATTATAAAGGATAACGAAAGAAAAACTACAAATACAAATCTAAACAAACACACCCCTCCCCCCACCCTGCACCCCAGCATGTGGCTTTCGCCCTATCCCCAACTAGCTGCGTGCCGGTCGCCCCATCTAACTAGGTACTAAAAGTAGTAAAACTTGGAGGAGGACATCTCAATACGGGCCCCCGGTCCCTGCTCCCCCCCGCCAGAACCAAGCATCACCGTATGAAGCACAGAAATTTGTAGAAAAGCAAAGTTAAAAAACGAAATAGGGGGGACAGTAAACACCACCCTGCCTCCCGTCAACACAATGGCGACAGAACCCAATTCAAAAACCTATGGTGCCAAACTCCAACAATCAGTCTCATCCTTGTCCCTGTAAGGATATTAAAAATTTCGAAGAGGGATGAGACACCGAACCATTCCACAGAAAGTTCCAAGCACGAGCGTCTGGAAGGGGGGCACAATGAGAACAAGCTCGGAAGGAGATGCTGATGGGCTGGGCGATCCATAGAGCACGTCGAGTACACGATCATCGGCCATCACGTTAGAATGAAGCTCCGACACCTCTTGTGGCACGGGGCCCATCGCTGCCATGGGGACTGTCGTGGGTGATATAGACGGATCAGGATATTGAGACTGTATAGGGTCCGGTCCTACTTGTCCGAGATCGTGTGCAGTTGCAATCGATTTCTGGATCATGGACTCCACCCGGGAATGGAAGGCCCAGAGCGCTGCCAAAACAGATCGTATCGACGGTTCAGACCCAGTCCGTCCCACGGACTCCAGTTCTGAAATATCCATGTTCGCGTCCCCCCCGAGGCCCGGCCTACCCCGGGGGAATCAATTAATCCTGAGACTGACTGTCGCAGAGGGAGACTGACGGCTTACCAAGGCCGCGGTCTAGGTCTCGGTGCCAAGCGTAGATCCCATTCCGGAAAACACCGGCGGGGGTCAGACCGGGTCCCCGGGCGAGGGACCCACACCCTCAGCGCACTGTTGTGCCTCGTCAACCCTCCATCGGTTGTATGCTAGAGAAACAACCGCCGTCAAAATCGGGCTCGAAAATTTTTCCACATCCAAGGACCGGACCCTGACGATCACCCACAGTCGTTGTTATTCAACTGGAACCCGGCTGGGCCAGTACTCGAGTCCCCGGCTCACGAGCTGGTGTAGGCCCAAAGTTAAAACTCAACGGTACTTCTTCTAGAAAGCTGGAAAAAATCCCGGGATTGCACCAAAATGGAACGTAGTGGTTCACACACCCGGAGGCAGGGTGGATAGTCAGGATTTATAACAGGATTATCCAGCGGGGGACGGAGGTCAGCGGAGCCGGGAGCCTATGCAGCCATCTTGGTTGCAGGCGTAGCTCCTCCCCCCATGTCTCCATTTTTAAATAAATAACAGAGAGGAACCCACCACCTGCACCCCTTGAGAAGGTCAGCTTTAACCCCTTGCATGCAGCGCAAATTTTCACGCTGTGCTGGCTTTTTTAAAAGTGGGCGGGATTCGGACGGCCCCCAGCCGTCCTCCGCACACGCCCACCGTGATGCATGATGGGCGGGGGCCATCATGAGCATGCAAGGGGTTAAAATGGAAGTCTTGATTTTTCAGATGATTTTAAGAATACCCTAGGAGAACTGGCTGCAAATGTGCAACATTTTGGTAAAAATATATTTGAAGGTTGTGCTGTAAAACAGTCACCATATGGCTCCCTTATAAACAGAAAAATGTTTGCGGTGGTAGAACACTCTTCCTAATGAAGGTGAGGCTCTGTCGCTGAAACTGGCTCACTGTATTATTCACGATATGGTTCAAAGTTGGGAAAATTTTATTTTTCTGGATACTCCCTTGCTCGGTTACCAGAGAAGGTAGCATATTCAGGTGGCATTATTTCCCATCTGTGGTCCCAATTTCAAACCTCATGCTTCTGAAATGGGAAGAGGCAGGTTGTTGGCTCACTCCAGTGAGAGAACAGTTATGACCACATGAACTAATTATTCATAAAAATGGAATTTGTCTTGCTGGTTACCAAAGCGATTGTCTAATTGACACACAATGCGTAATAACCTTCCTTTATCTTCGACTGAGTTGCAGAAAACATATTACAAGAACGACAAAAGAACACATTGAGGCTAGCAGCTACTTAATTTGGAGAAAGTCCAAATTACATTGTTTTAAGCAGTAATTCAGTAGAATGATAACTGCATAAGTTACAGCCTGACCCATGGAACAGACATGTGCGCTTCAGATCACAGATTGGCAAAATGAAGATGTAAGCTGGCACAATTTGGGAACTGTACACAGATACAAACGTAAGCATAGCAAAAGAAAGCGCACATAGCAAAGGAAGCATAAATGATAACAAAAATTAAGCACCAGTAATAGATGGTCTTGTGAAATCGTAATATAATTGTTGTTTTTAACAGAGTGGGCCGAAGTGGAGGATGGTGGGCTGAAGGAGTAAGCTGAAAGCAACCCCACTAATTACAAGGAAGAAATGCATTCCTGAAAATCTTGAACAAAATTGGTGGCAATTATGAAAGTTATTATAGGACTCAAGGAAAAGTCAGTCAGTTGACACTGATTTTTAGTCGTAGGGTAAAGAGGGGTGGTAATAACTTTATTGTACTAAGGAGACACTTGTGGACAAAATGGCAAGGAAGGCCTCAAGTAGTGATGGGAGACAGGCAGGGAAGTACAGACTTAAACCGCAACTGGAACTTCAATGCAAGGATAAGAAATGCAAAACAAAAATAAAAGAATGTACCGCTGACAGTTTAGTTGCTGCAAAGCCAGGTGAATTTAAGGCACCAAACACAGATATGGGGACATAGGCATGAACCTCTGTTATTAACGAACAAGTTACTTACCTTCGGTAACGATATATCTGTAAGAAACAGTAGTTAGTATTAGATTCCTTACCTTAGAATATCCCCAGGCGTCAGTCTGGATCCGGAAACTTTTGTGTAGCAGTACCCCTGCGCGTCGGTAGGCGTCGTCTGCAGGCGTCCCCTGCGGCTCCGCGTCCGTCGTCGGCGTCATGCGCCGTGATGACGTCGCTGGAGTATATAGACGCAGCCTCCGCGCGCTGACGTCAGTTCTTTGCACACAGCTTTTCCGCGCCAGAACACGCAGAGCCATGTGAGAACCAACACTGGTGCCATTTGAAACTAGGGCCCTGAAAGGGATGTCCTTAACCCTAGGTATCAGTTCGCAGAACGGGGAGGATGGGAGGGGCGGTAAGGAATCTAATACTAACTACTGTTTCTTACAGATATATCGTTACCGAAGGTAAGTAACTTGTTCATCTGAAAGAAACAGGTTAGTATTAGATTCCTTACCTTAGAATAGATACCCCAGCAATACCAACCCCGGTGGTGGGTCTGCGAACCAATACAAACCTACACCAGAAAGTCCTGGAGGACCGAACGGCCAAAGAAGCCATCCCTCCGGACTTGACTGTCCAGGCAGTAGTGCCTCGCAAAGGTGTGCAGCGAGGCCCACGTAGCCGCCTGGCAAATGTCCTGCAAAGGGACTCCCCGGCCCAGGGCAGTAGTAGCCGCCGTGGCCCGAGTGGAATGGGCTCTCAGCCCAACAGGAGGCTCCTTTCGAGCCAAAGAGTAGCACGCTTTGATGCACAGGACGACCCACCGAGAGATGGTTCGTTTCTGTACCGCCCTTCCCTTCTTCTCACCCACGTAGCCAACAAACAGTTGGTCATCCACCCGGAACTGGCGTGTGCGATCCATCTAAAATGAAAGCGCACGTTTTGGGTCCAGACGATGGAGCCGCTCTTCATCTTTTGAAGGATGCGGAGGCGGGAAGAAGGAGGGTAAGGTGATGGACTGCCCGATGTGAAAAGCAGAAACTACTTTGGGCAGGAAAGAAGGTCTAGTTCTCAGAACCACCTTGTCTGGATGAATGGACATGAAAGGAGGTTTGACAGAAAGAGCCTGGAGCTCACTCACTCTCCTGGCAGAGGTGATGGCAACCAGGAAGGCCGTCTTTAAAGTCAGAAGACGGAGAGGACAGGAATGAAGCGGCTCAAAGGGAGCGCACATCAAGAAAGTCAGAACCAGGTTCAAGTCCCACTGAGGCATCACGAACGGAACAGGTGGATACAAGTGCGTGATGCCCTTCGAGAATCTCGTTACAATAGGGGACTTGAACAAAGATGGCTGATCAGGTAGCCTTAAGAAGGCGGAAAGGGCAGAAAGGTAGCCCTTGATAGTGCCCAGAGCAGAGCCCTGCTGGGCAAGAGAGAGAAGAAAGAGGAGAACCTCGGAGAGAGGGGCAGAAAGGGGATCCACAGCCTTTGCTGTGCACCATGCCACAAATCTGTTCCACCGGCAGGCGTATACCGACTTTGTGGAGGGACGCCTGGCTGCCAGAATCACATCACAGACTTCAGGAGGCAAGTCAAATGGCCTCAACTGTCGCCGCTCAATCTCCACGCATGGAGGTGGAGAATGGACAGGTTCGGGTGGAGCACCGTCCCCTGCTGCTGCGACAGAAGGTCCTCCTGAAGGGGCAGGCGGATCGAGGGACCGACTGACATGCTGAGTAGCTCGGGATACCAGTACCTTCGAGCCCAGTCCGGAGCCACAAGGATAACTTGGGCCCGGTCGCGCCTGATCTTCTTCAGCACTCTGGGCAGAAGTGGTATAGGCGGAAAGGCGTACAACAGACCGCAACTCCACTCGCGCCGAAAGGCGTCTCCGAGCGAGTGCAGTCTTGGAAACTCCAACGCGCAGAACTGATGACATTGCGCGTTCTCTTCTGTGGCGAATAGATCTAACCAAGGCTCGTGATCCACCGAGCACCGACGGCTGAGTTAGTCCGCCCTGGCGTTCAGAGAACCTGCCAGGTGTTGAACCGTCAGAGTCACGCTCTGACGTTCCAGCCATTGCCAGAGACGCAGGGCCTCCTGGCAAAGGGTCCACGACCCCACTCCGCCCTGCTTGTTGCAGTACCACATGGCGGTGGTGGTGTCCGTGAACACCTGCACTACACTCCCGTTGACAAAGGGGAGGACTGCCTTCAGTGCTAGGCGAATCGCCCACAGCTCCAACATGTTGATATGGAGCCGGGACTCCGCCGGAGACCAGATGCCTCTGATCTCCGCCTCTCCCAAGTGGCCTCCCCAGCCCTGGAGGGACGCGTCCGTCACAACTACGTGCTCCGGTTGGGGAAGGGAGAGGGATCTGCCTCTGACCCAATCGCGGTCCGTAAGCCACCACTGCAACTGTCTCGCAGTGCCCTCCGAGATCAGGACATGGTCGGATAGGTTGCCTTGATGCTGGGCCCACTGAAACTTCAGGTCCCACTGCAGAGCCCGCATCCGCCACCTGGCGTGATGCACCAGAAGGATGCAGGAGGTCATCAGCCCCAGAAGCCGCAGCGTCAACCTGACCGAGACCCGGGATAACGGCTGAAAGATGGGAATCAAAGCCTGTATATCCCGGACCCGCCGTTCCGGAGGATAAACCCGAAACTGCGCCGAGTCGAGAACCGCTCCGATGAAAAGGAGCTTTTGAGAGGGACACAGGTGTGATTTCGGCACATTGATGGAAAACCCCAGCTCGTGCAGGAGGTCTGCCGTCATCTGAAGGTGGTGGACGACTGTCTGGGGCGAGCCCGCCTTCAACAACCAGTCGTCGAGGTAGGGGAAGACTGAAACCCCTAACCGGCGCAGATGAGCTGCGACCACCGCCATCACTTTCGTGAACACCCGTGGGGCGCTGGTAAGGCCGAATGGGAGCACGATAAACTGAAAGTGCTCGTGGCCTACCGTGAACCGCAGGTAACGCCGGTGGGCCGGCAGGACGGGGATGTGAAAATACGCATCCTGCAAGTCCAACGCCACCATCCAGTCTTGCGGGTCTAGAGCAGCCAAGACCTGAGCCAAAGTCAACATCTTGAACTTCTCCTTTCGGAGGAAGCCGTTGACGTTCCGTAAATCCAAGATAGGACGCAGGCCCCCATTGTCCTTCTTGGGTACCAGAAAGTAGTGGGAATAGCAACCACACCCTACTTCTGTTCCCCCCCCCCCCCCCTGAAAACAGGATAAATATCGAGCAGCAGTTCAAAGTAGAAGGGAGGGGAAAGGGTGGAGCGATAAACATTACGATACAGCAGCCGCATCTCGGACACATCAAGGGACCACGCAACAATTAGGTTAATTATGCCAGTAATACCCAGAACCCATCCATCCAAAACACAAACGCGCAATGTAAATACACCAACTGTATCAGGATTATAAAGGATAACGAAAGAAAAACTACAAATACAAATCTAAACAAACACACCCCTCCCCCCACCCTGCACCCCAGCATGTGGCTTTCGCCCTATCCCCAACTAGCTGCGTGCCGGTCGCCCCATCTAACTAGGTACTAAAAGTAGTAAAACTTGGAGGAGGACATCTCAATACGGGCCCCCGGTCCCTGCTCCCCCCCGCCAGAACCAAGCATCACCGTATGAAGCACAGAAATTTGTAGAAAAGCAAAGTTAAAAAACGAAATAGGGGGGACAGTAAACACCACCCTGCCTCCCGTCAACACAATGGCGACAGAACCCAATTCAAAAACCTATGGTGCCAAACTCCAACAATCAGTCTCATCCTTGTCCCTGTAAGGATATTAAAAATTTCGAAGAGGGATGAGACACCGAACCATTCCACAGAAAGTTCCAAGCACGAGCGTCTGGAAGGGGGGCACAATGAGAACAAGCTCGGAAGGAGATGCTGATGGGCTGGGCGATCCATAGAGCACGTCGAGTACACGATCATCGGCCATCACGTTAGAATGAAGCTCCGACACCTCTTGTGGCACGGGGCCCATCGCTACCATGGGGACTGTCGTGGGTGATATAGACGGATCAGGATATTGAGACTGTATAGGGTCCGGTCCTACTTGTCCGAGATCGTGTGCAGTTGCAATCGATTTCTGGATCATGGACTCCACCCGGGAATGGAAGGCCCAGAGCGCTGCCAAAACAGATCGTATCGACGGTTCAGACCCAGTCCGTCCCACGGACTCCTGTTCTGAAATATCCATGTTCGCGTCCCCCCCGAGGCCCGGCCTACCCCGGGGGAATCAATTAATCCTGAGACTGACTGTCGCAGAGGGAGACTGACGGCTTACCAAGGCCGCGGTCTAGGTCTCGGTGCCAAGCGTAGATCCCATTCCGGAAAACACCGGCGGGGGTCAGACCGGGTCCCCGGGCGAGGGACCCACACCCTCAGCGCACTGTTGTGCCTCGTCAACCCTCCATCGGTTGTATGCTAGAGAAACAACCGCCGTCAAAATCGGGCTCGAAAATTTTTCCACATCCAAGGACCGGACCCTGACGATCACCCACAGTCGTTGTTATTCAACTGGAACCCGGCTGGGCCAGTACTCGAGTCCCCGGCTCACGAGCTGGTGTAGGCCCAAAGTTAAAACTCAACGGTACTTCTTCTAGAAAGCTGGAAAAAATCCCGGGATTGCACCAAAATGGAACGTAGTGGTTCACACACCCGGAGGCAGGGTGGATAGTCAGGATTTATAACAGGATTATCCAGCGGGGGACGGAGGTCAGCGGAGCCGGGAGCCTATGCAGCCATCTTGGTTGCAGGCGTAGCTCCTCCCCCCATGTCTCCATTTTTAAATAAATAACAGAGAGGAACCCACCACCTGCACCCCTTGAGAAGGTCAGCTTTAACCCCTTGCATGCAGCGCAAATTTTCACGCTGTGCTGGCTTTTTTAAAAGTGGGCGGGATTCGGACGGCCCCCAGCCGTCCTCCGCACACGCCCACCGTGATGCATGATGGGCGGGGGCCATCATGAGCATGCAAGGGGTTAAAATGGAAGTCTTGATTTTTCAGATGATTTTAAGAATACCCTAGGAGAACTGGCTGCAAATGTGCAACATTTTGGTAAAAATATATTTGAAGGTTGTGCTGTAAAACAGTCACCATATGGCTCCCTTATAAACAGAAAAATGTTTGCGGTGGTAGAACACTCTTCCTAATGAAGGTGAGGCTCTGTCGCTGAAACTGGCTCACTGTATTATTCACGATATGGTTCAAAGTTGGGAAAATTTTATTTTTCTGGATACTCCCTTGCTCGGTTACCAGAGAAGGTAGCATATTCAGGTGGCATTATTTCCCATCTGTGGTCCCAATTTCAAACCTCATGCTTCTGAAATGGGAAGAGGCAGGTTGTTGGCTCACTCCAGTGAGAGAACAGTTATGACCACATGAACTAATTATTCATAAAAATGGAATTTGTCTTGCTGGTTACCAAAGCGATTGTCTAATTGACACACAATGCGTAATAACCTTCCTTTATCTTCGACTGAGTTGCAGAAAACATATTACAAGAACGACAAAAGAACACATTGAGGCTAGCAGCTACTTAATTTGGAGAAAGTCCAAATTACATTGTTTTAAGCAGTAATTCAGTAGAATGATAACTGCATAAGTTACAGCCTGACCCATGGAACAGACATGTGCGCTTCAGATCACAGATTGGCAAAATGAAGATGTAAGCTGGCACAATTTGGGAACTGTACACAGATACAAACGTAAGCATAGCAAAAGAAAGCGCACATAGCAAAGGAAGCATAAATGATAACAAAAATTAAGCACCAGTAATAGATGGTCTTGTGAAATCGTAATATAATTGTTGTTTTTAACAGAGTGGGCCGAAGTGGAGGATGGTGGGCTGAAGGAGTAAGCTGAAAGCAACCCCACTAATTACAAGGAAGAAATGCATTCCTGAAAATCTTGAACAAAATTGGTGGCAATTATGAAAGTTATTATAGGACTCAAGGAAAAGTCAGTCAGTTGACACTGATTTTTAGTCGTAGGGTAAAGAGGGGTGGTAATAACTTTATTGTACTAAGGAGACACTTGTGGACAAAATGGCAAGGAAGGCCTCAAGTAGTGATGGGAGACAGGCAGGGAAGTACAGACTTAAACCGCAACTGGAACTTCAATGCAAGGATAAGAAATGCAAAACAAAAATAAAAGAATGTACCGCTGACAGTTTAGTTGCTGCAAAGCCAGGTGAATTTAAGGCACCAAACACAGATATGGGGACATAGGCATGAACCTCTGTTATTAACGAACAAGTTACTTACCTTCGGTAACGATATATCTGTAAGAAACAGTAGTTAGTATTAGATTCCTTACCTTAGAATATCCCCAGGCGTCAGTCTGGATCCGGAAACTTTTGTGTAGCAGTACCCCTGCGCGTCGGTAGGCGTCGTCTGCAGGCGTCCCCTGCGGCTCCGCGTCCGTCGTCGGCGTCATGCGCCGTGATGACGTCGCTGGAGTATATAGACGCAGCCTCCGCGCGCTGACGTCAGTTCTTTGCACACAGCTTTTCCGCGCCAGAACACGCAGAGCCATGTGAGAACCAACACTGGTGCCATTTGAAACTAGGGCCCTGAAAGGGATGTCCTTAACCCTAGGTATCAGTTCGCAGAACGGGGAGGATGGGAGGGGCGGTAAAGAATCTAATACTAACTACTGTTTCTTACAGATATATCGTTACCGAAGGTAAGTAACTTGTTCATCTGAAAGAAACAGGTTAGTATTAGATTCCTTACCTTAGAATAGATACCCCAGCAATACCAACCCCGGTGGTGGGTCTGCGAACCAATACAAACCTACACCAGAAAGTCCTGGAGGACCGAACGGCCAAAGAAGCCATCCCTCCGGACTTGACTGTCCAGGCAGTAGTGCCTCGCAAAGGTGTGCAGCGAGGCCCACGTAGCCGCCTGGCAAATGTCCTGCAAAGGGACTCCCCGGCCCAGGGCAGTAGTAGCCGCCGTGGCCCGAGTGGAATGGGCTCTCAGCCCAACAGGAGGCTCCTTTCGAGCCAAAGAGTAGCACGCTTTGATGCACAGGACGACCCACCGAGAGATGGTTCGTTTCTGTACCGCCCTTCCCTTCTTCTCACCCACGTAGCCAACAAACAGTTGGTCATCCACCCGGAACTGGCGTGTGCGATCCATCTAAAATGAAAGCGCACGTTTTGGGTCCAGACGATGGAGCCGCTCTTCATCTTTTGAAGGATGCGGAGGCGGGAAGAAGGAGGGTAAGGTGATGGACTGCCCGATGTGAAAAGCAGAAACTACTTTGGGCAGGAAAGAAGGTCTAGTTCTCAGAACCACCTTGTCTGGATGAATGGACATGAAAGGAGGTTTGACAGAAAGAGCCTGGAGCTCACTCACTCTCCTGGCAGAGGTGATGGCAACCAGGAAGGCCGTCTTTAAAGTCAGAAGACGGAGAGGACAGGAATGAAGCGGCTCAAAGGGAGCGCACATCAAGAAAGTCAGAACCAGGTTCAAGTCCCACTGAGGCATCACGAACGGAACAGGTGGATACAAGTGCGTGATGCCCTTCAAGAATCTCGTTACAATAGGGGACTTGAACAAAGATGGCTGATCAGGTAGCCTTAAGAAGGCGGAAAGGGCAGAAAGGTAGCCCTTGATAGTGCCCAGAGCAGAGCCCTGCTGGGCAAGAGAGAGAAGAAAGAGGAGAACCTCGGAGAGAGGGGCAGAAAGGGGATCCACAGCCTTTGCTGTGCACCATGCCACAAATCTGTTCCACCGGCAGGCGTATACCGACTTTGTGGAGGGACGCCTGGCTGCCAGAATCACATCACAGACTTCAGGAGGCAAGTCAAATGGCCTCAACTGTCGCCGCTCAATCTCCACGCATGGAGGTGGAGAATGGACAGGTTCGGGTGGAGCACCGTCCCCTGCTGCTGCGACAGAAGGTCCTCCTGAAGGGGCAGGCGGATCGAGGGACCGACTGACATGCTGAGTAGCTCGGGATACCAGTACCTTCGAGCCCAGTCCGGAGCCACAAGGATAACTTGGGCCCGGTCGCGCCTGATCTTCTTCAGCACTCTGGGCAGAAGTGGTATAGGCGGAAAGGCGTACAACAGACCGCAACTCCACTCGCGCCGAAAGGCGTCTCCGAGCGAGTGCAGTCTTGGAAACTCCAACGCGCAGAACTGATGACATTGCGCGTTCTCTTCTGTGGCGAATAGATCTAACCAAGGCTCGTGATCCACCGAGCACCGACGGCTGAGTTAGTCCGCCCTGGCGTTCAGAGAACCTGCCAGGTGTTGAACCGTCAGAGTCACGCTCTGACGTTCCAGCCATTGCCAGAGACGCAGGGCCTCCTGGCAAAGGGTCCACGACCCCACTCCGCCCTGCTTGTTGCAGTACCACATGGCGGTGGTGGTGTCCGTGAACACCTGCACTACACTCCCGTTGACAAAGGGGAGGACTGCCTTCAGTGCTAGGCGAATCGCCCACAGCTCCAACATGTTGATATGGAGCCGGGACTCCGCCGGAGACCAGATGCCTCTGATCTCCGCCTCTCCCAAGTGGCCTCCCCAGCCCTGGAGGGACGCGTCCGTCACAACTACGTGCTCCGGTTGGGGAAGGGAGAGGGATCTGCCTCTGACCCAATCGCGGTCCGTAAGCCACCACTGCAACTGTCTCGCAGTGCCCTCCGAGATCAGGACATGGTCGGATAGGTTGCCTTGATGCTGGGCCCACTGAAACTTCAGGTCCCACTGCAGAGCCCGCATCCGCCACCTGGCGTGATGCACCAGAAGGATGCAGGAGGTCATCAGCCCCAGAAGCCGCAGCGTCAACCTGACCGAGACCCGGGATAACGGCTGAAAGATGGGAATCAAAGCCTGTATATCCCGGACCCGCCGTTCCGGAGGATAAACCCGAAACTGCGCCGAGTCGAGAACCGCTCCGATGAAAAGGAGCTTTTGAGAGGGACACAGGTGTGATTTCGGCACATTGATGGAAAACCCCAGCTCGTGCAGGAGGTCTGCCGTCATCTGAAGGTGGTGGACGACTGTCTGGGGCGAGCCCGCCTTCAACAACCAGTCGTCGAGGTAGGGGAAGACTGAAACCCCTAACCGGCGCAGATGAGCTGCGACCACCGCCATCACTTTCGTGAACACCCGTGGGGCGCTGGTAAGGCCGAATGGGAGCACGATAAACTGAAAGTGCTCGTGGCCTACCGTGAACCGCAGGTAACGCCGGTGGGCCGGCAGGACGGGGATGTGAAAATACGCATCCTGCAAGTCCAACGCCACCATCCAGTCTTGCGGGTCTAGAGCAGCCAAGACCTGAGCCAAAGTCAACATCTTGAACTTCTCCTTTCGGAGGAAGCCGTTGACGTTCCGTAAATCCAAGATAGGACGCAGGCCCCCATTGTCCTTCTTGGGTACCAGAAAGTAGTGGGAATAGCAACCACACCCTACTTCTGGCCCAGGAACGCGCTCGATGGCCCCCTTGGCCAAGAGGGCCGTAACTTCCTCCTGCAGAAGTGTCAAGTGGTCCCCCGACACACGGTGGTTCTGCGGTGGCATGGCTGGAGGAGTGGTCTCGAGGGGGAGGGAGTAGCCCCTTCGGACAAGCTGCAGCACCCACCTGTCCGATGTGATAGTGCGCCAGCGGGAGTGGTGATGGTGAACCCTGCCACCCACTGGCATCACATGGGCCTGAAAGCACGGACTAGGAGGATTTGGAGGCTGTCGCTGCGGGGGGAGGTGTGGTCTGACCTCGCAGTTGTCCCCGACCGCCTCCACGGCGGAATCCACGGCCGCCACCGCGTTGAGAAGTGTTCTGCGGTGCGTGGCTGGCAGCACGTGTGGGACCGCCCCTTCCTTGGCCACGAAAGGAGCGAAACGAACCCGTTTGCTGGCACTGGGTCGAAAGACCCAAGGACTTGGCCGTGACCCTGGAGTCCTTGAAGCGCTCCAGCGCGTGGTCCGCCTTGTCGCCAAACAGGCGACTGCCATCGAACGGCATGTCCATCAAAGTATTTTGGACATCTGCCGAAAAATTGGCGGATCTCAGCCAAGCGTGGCGACGAATCGCCACCGTCGTGGACATCGCTCTGCCCAGCGAGTCGGTCGTATCAAGACCACACCTGATGGAATATCTTGCTGCATCTCGGCCTTCAATCATAGCCTGGCCGAGTTTTGCCCGTACCTCCTGCGGGCATTCAGGCAGCAACTCCGCGACCGTATCCCACAGAGAGTGGGTGTAGCGTCCCAAGAGGCATGCGGTGTTGCAAGACCGCAGTCCCAAACTCAGGGACGAGAAGACCTTCTTCCCATACTGGTCGTACCTCTTAGATTCCCGATCGGGCGGGGCCGACGGGAATGCGGTCTGGGAAGTTGAGGCCTGGATCACCAGACTCTCAGGGGTGGGATGGGTGGACAGGAACTTGGGGTCGTCCGGACACGGACGGTGGCGTCTGGCCACGTTCCTATCAACAGGCGAACCTGAAGCGGGCCTGGACCACGTGCCCAAAAGAACGTCTGTCAAGGCTTCGTTGAACGGCAGCAGAGGCTCCTGCGGGCATGCCTGCGGTTTGAAGACCTCGGTGAGGATGTTAGGCCTCACGACCGCGACGGGGAGCTCAAGGTGTAAGGCCTTGGCAGCCCTCATCAACACCACTGAATAAGCAGCCCCAGCCTCCGAGGCCACGGTAGGAGGCGAGACAAAACCAGGGTTAGGAGAGTCGTCCAGACCACTGGCGTCACCCAAATCACCTGTCCAGTCCACGTCATACTGACACTCGCGTGACAGAGGGTCCTCAGACCCCTCCCAACCCTCTCCGTATTCTACATCTTCCCCGTATTCGGAGTCAACAATGTAGACCGGCTCCTCGGGGCCCATGGGCCCCATCGGCGTCGGACTCTGCGTCGGCCGACGCCGGTCCGACTCCGCGTCTGGAGTCGGAGAGGGAATGGGGGTGGCGCCGCCCGGAGCCGGCGCCGGAGGCCCGGAGCCGGCGCCGGAGGCCCGGCGCCGCGCGGAGGCGGCACCATGGGTTGCCCCGATGGAATCGGCGCCGGAGAGGCCGGTGGACCAGCCGGCGTCGACCCCGAAGGGCCCAGCGGCGCCGGGGTCGGAGCCGCCGGCGGCGTCGGGGCCGGAGCACCCGACGGCACCGGGGCAGGAGCACCCAAACCGCTCGGGCCCCCGGACGGGACCACCGGGCCCGCAGGCGCCGTAGGCCCCGTCGGAGGAGACAGTGCCCTCATGGCCATGAGGAACTCCTCTATCTCCCCGCGCGACGCGCCGTGCCCAGGGACCGTCGGGTATGGAGCAGGCAGCGTCGGCAACCCTCGCGAAGCCGCGGGGGTGGGGCCACCTGAACCCCCGGCCGCATCGCGCGAGCGTCGGGGGGAGTCGGGGGTACGATGACGACACCCCGACTTCTTGTGTTTCTTACCTGAGGAACTAGAGGAATGGCGACGACTTCCGGAGCGCTCGTGGCGGCTCCGCGACCGCTCCCTCGACCGCTCCCTCGACCTCCGGCCGGACCGGGACCGCTCTCGACGCGGGCCGACACCCGGAGCTCGAGTAGCTTGCGGGACCGCTCCCGCCTAGCCTTACTCGTCAAGGCCCGGCAGTCGACGCAGGAGTCCACGTCGTGGTCCGGGCCCAGGCACCGGAGGCAGAGTCGGTGGTGGTCCGTGACCGACATCGTGCGGTCACACCCATCACAATTCTTAAAACCGGGCATCCTACCGGCACCTTAAGAGTAGATATAATCAAAAAACTATGGTCAAAAGACCGGAGTACTGCTCTTCGGATCTGCGCTAACTGGCGCGGAAAAAAGAAGAACTGACGTCAGCGCGCGGAGGCGGCGTCTATATACTCCAGCGACGTCATCACGGCGCACGGCGCCAACGACGGACGCGGAGCCGCAGGGGACGCCTGCAGACGACGCCTACCGACGCGCAGGGGTACTGCTACGCAAAAGTTTCCGGATCCAGACTGACGCCTGGGGATATTCTAAGGTAAGGAATCTAATACTAACCTGTTTCTTTCAGATTATGTTTTATTAATGTTTTTATCATATATTACACGAAGGACAACTGCATGGACTTATTATACTTAGCAGCTCACAAAATCATCAAACAATGTATTTTGATAATCAACACATGTATCCTACTTGATACATTATTTAAATTCACAGTCATTTGCCTCACTTCACTTTTACAGTTTTTTCACTAGAACAAAACACATTAGCCATCTTTTTTCTGCATGTTGAAATGAAATGCCAATCTTATCCACATTGCAGGGGCTGATTCTAAAACATATTTTGAATACAAAATGTTCCATTCAATAAGTGTATAGTTCGAGTTTAGCCCATGTGGAAACTTCCTTCAACAATTTGATAAATTATACTACATTATCACCATACCTGTAATTGTCATAGGTCCACATAAGGATATTATACATTCGTTCACGACACAGTGGAGATGGGTGCGTGCTGAAAACTAGAACAGCTGGCAGAAGTTCCTTCAGCTCTGATGGCTGCAGTTTGGCCAACATCTTATACACAATATCCAAGCAGACTTTCTGTCTTTCATCATCTCTAAAATATCAAAAACAAAATAGATAGATCAGCTCTATATATGTATTGTAATGACATTTTATTTTTAAATTGATTATCGGGTTTATTTTCCACTTTAAATGGGATACATTGGTAAAAATGTACTTTTCACAAGTGTTCATATGTTTTTCTTTTTTAATATGTATTTGTAGTTATACTTTTATTACAATGTTGTACAAGGTAATAGCTCACCAGGTATCCTCCTGAAATATAGGGTTACATTCTAAACGACTTGCCAACCGCGACCCTATTTATCTTCCATACAAAGGATGACCCCGAGTCCAAGCGCGCATGAAAATACATAATGCGGAAAGTGCCATTTTCTGTAACCCTCCCACAGCCCTACTTGGCCATATGCCTCACGTGAAAGGCTGGGGCTTGCAGCGAGGTTGGCAAATCATAAATGTAGCAGCAGAGCCTGAGAACAAGCAGGATCCCAGGACACATTCCTCACGGAATCTTGCACCAAAATCCAAGAGCAGATTTTGCTCATAAAACAGCTAAGGGAATATCCCCCGTAAATCAGAAGCGCAGCTCTGCCAGGTGTCAGCCTCCCTCGCGCACAATAACGAGAGAAAAAAAAGAATTTCACCCTTCCACCTCCACCCACCAGGTTATCGCAGCCCTGCAGGGGAAGGCTGGGAGTTAGCGAGGGTTTTCCTGGCCGATGAAGGGGGTTTTCTGCTTTGTGCGTATCAATTGCGAAGGGAAAGGGGTGAAAAACAGCAGCAGCTGCTGCAATGCAACAAACCAGACACAGCAGCGAAAATACCGGGCTCTAGAAGGTGCCGACACAAGCCACCGCAGCTCTCTGTGATCGGTTTGATAATAACACCAACAAAAACCTCATAGTGGTTTCACTTACTCGGAGGCCGATTTTTCATATGGTTTGGAGGGTATTCTGCAGCCAGAAGAAATATCATCTTACCTAAGTGGGGGAGCTGCAACAGCCCCAAGGGGAGAAGGTTGAAGTGTATGCTTATGTGTAACACTTAGGGAGCATAGAATGAGGGCGTAGATGGGTCACTATATATCATGTATAAAAAGGTGTAAGGCTGGCCACATACTTTGTATGCCGTACCGTAAACAGAAAGGCCCGTCTACTTGCTGCTACCATCTCACAACTTGTTGGGCCAATTGATAAATTCCATTTCCAATTAACGGAACCGCACACGGTCAACCCAACATAATTCCTGGAGAGACCAGTTCCATGTTTGTGAGCTCCAGAAACCCCGTCACCTGGGGCTTCGGGGACACATTTCTCTTCACATCCAATGGTTCTATACAAACCTCTGATCTGTGGCTAATTTAATGCAGGGTAAAGACCCTTTTTACACTACGCCCGCCCCTTTAACCGTGTAGTAATGCAGAGCGGAGCTATATAGAACAGCCGGCAGCATAGATCTGGCAAATAAAATATCAGAACACACATGCCATGAACCTACCGGAAAGCAAAGGGTAAGGCAAGTGTTCAGGTGTGGTGGCTGCCTGGCAGGGCTGGAGGCAGCATCACCTGCGTTTGTCCATATTAGGTTCATGTTAATGCACGATGGGCTACAAGAAGCCCCTCATTAACCAGAAACACTACCAGCACCCACACCCATTGCATTTACTCCCACTTTCACCCACCGCACCTTCATTGCATTTGCCCTTCAACCAGGTAAATATGAAAAAGAAACCAAGATGCAGTGACTGCGGGTGATTCATTACACAAAGTTAAATGAACCCGTGCACTTCTCCCAGCACGGGGGCGGGTTGTCCTCCTGCACGCAGCATTAAAACGAGGAATAAATAGTCAAGATTTTTTTTCCCAATGGAAACCTAAATATAGCGGCGCAGCGCGGCATCTCCATGGTGACCGGCGGCTCCTCACCTCATCGTGGCTGCTGCTGGGAGTCCGGGCGGGGTGGCGGGTCCTCTGGAGTCCCACCCAGGGTGTCAGGGGTCCCGGGTGCCGCGCAGCTACCAGTCGGGGGGCAGCCCCGTGGGGCCAGGGCCATTAACCGGCTGCTGCAGGGGGCGGCGGCGGAGTGCGGGGCACCGGCGTGCAGCTGTGTCCCGGCGGGCTGGGGCTCCTCGGGCTTTTGTGTCCTGCCCCCGCGGCGGCGGCCTCCTCCTCCCGTTCCTGCCACCGGCTCTCTCAGCTCGTGCGCTCTCTCTCCTCTCGGGCTCGGCGAAGCCAAAGAAATACCGTAAGCGTCTCTCCAGCAGGGGGCTGCGCGCGCACACCGATGGATGGGGAGGCGGGGGCGTGCCCGCAGCTCCGTGGGATGGAGAGGAGCGGGGGCGCGCGCAACCGAAGGGATAGGGAAAGTGGGAACGAGGGAGGGGGCGCAGACGGTCCTCGGGACGGGCTGACAAGTGGGGGTGACGGTCGCGAGCGTGCAAAGTCCAAATGGAGGCGCTTTCAGACAAGGGGGTTGGGCAGCGTTGAGGGCTCGCACAACTTCTTCTACCTAGGGCTGGAAATTGAGATGGGTGAAGTCCAAGAAGTAGCTGGAAGGATAGAGGGAGCAGGGAGACAGGTCACTCGGTGTGTGCGCACGCGGCGGCCATCTTTAAGCAGGTCGATTACGCTAGGCGAGTTAAAATAGTTACCCAGAAACGAGAGTATTTTTGGTTTGTGCCAATCTAATGAAAGAGCGTATTCTTTTAAGTGAACTTTAGACACGTAGCTGTGTTTTTTGATTGCACGTATCTTTTCAATTAAATCGTAATCCAAAATTAATAACAAAAGTGACACATTTACTTTGTTAAAATCGCGAATTAATAATGTGGATTGAATGCGGGAAATGCCAGCTTCATCGTTAATTCAAATGGAAGCTCGTGCGAAGTTTTACAAGTATAGCCATTCCAAGATGGCCGCTTGCGGCCAAGGAATGCTTAAGCACCTCACTCTGTCCCTTAAAGTACTTTGGGGACAACACTTGCATAATTCTTTCAACGGTTGGGTGTGGGGAAATTTGCTGGGAATAGAGGATACAGCCGTATGGAATAGCACATACATGACTTCACATAACCTAGTCTATAATATAATAAAACTTTTTTTCCTAAACCACCCCCATTTAAGAACAAGAGAGGAGCACTCCACACAACCATGTTTCTCCGAGGTGATGCAGAAATGCCTCGGAGAAACGCAGCCTCATTTTGGGATTTGGGGGCGTGTTTTTCTTTCTCTCCTCTTCCCATTGGCTGGAGGGTAAAATTCCAGCCAATGGGAAGAGGAGAGAAAGAAAGTAAAAAACACACCCCCGAATCCCAAAAAGACGGAGCTTGAACGGAGTGACGCCCCTCTCCTCCAATGGCTGGCCTCCGTTTAGGAAGCCAGCCAATGGAGAAGAGGGGCGGGTTCAAGCCCCACTCTGTAAAACATAAGATCTCCCCAGCGAGTCTGCGCAAGCGCAGCCTTTGCTAGGCGGAGACCTAAAAAAGGCATTGCCCTTTGTGTCACATGATCACAACAAAATGCACTCAGCCTAGTGAATAGCTACTTTGTTCATAGCGGCGGTACTCTAACAACGTCCAATACAACATATTCTTTTATAGTTGTAACAAATTAAAATTCACACATTATCAGTTTTCACTTGTGATTATTCACAACATTGTTTCTGACGATAATAATGAGAATTGGAGTTTCTACTTCTTCTGTAATTCTCGTAGCACAACACAGAGGAACAATAGTTATATGCCGTTAAAAGTACATGACAATGAAGGTATGTTATGTAGATTTAATTTAAGCTATGACAATGCCGATATACGGCTAGAATGGGGCACTTGATACATAAGAAATGTGTAATCAATGAGGGATAAACATGTTCTAAAGTGGCGACGCTGTATTCACTAACTTGCAATTGGAAGCACTGACCAATGTGTAATTGACTGGTCACATGTGCGCATGTGCAAAAGCAGATACGCAATGTTAAGCATAATGACAGGCATTGTACGAAAAAGGTATTGATTCAATGCTTTATTTGTGAAAGTTGCGGCATGTAAATTGTGATTTAAAAGCAGTTAATAATCTGTTTCAGGAATGGGGCGCAGGATGCTCGATCAGTGACAAAAAGGGTTGCGCGAGCATGTGTCATAATAATGATGGATATCTGAAACTGGTTGAAATATTGAATAATATTGACGAATACCTCTGTGAAATAAACGTACATTGGTAAAAAACTGGTAATTTACTATTGTGTACGTTACGAATATGCATTACAATATGGCGCTGACGGCACTACCAGTATTATGATCCCTTGTTTGTGGCAATGCTAATGCTCATGACTGTAAAAATGGCGACTTCCCGGTGTGTTAACACCGAGGAAGGCTGCACGCCGAAACAAGTCTGTTTGATTGAATAAAAGAAGCCAGTGGATTACTGCCTGTGAGTGCTTATTTCCTACTTGATTGTTGGAATGCGAGCTTTATATTAATGTGGATGGTACCGCCACCTACGAGCACCCGTTCGCGAGTTACTCCAGCTGGGTACAAAGTAAGCGTAACTTATATATATATATATATACATACACACACACAAAACAGACCGAGAATTCCATGAAGGTGCAAAAAATCCAGCAGTTTATACAATATAGCACAAACATTGGATGCCCAACGCGTTTCAGCTGAACAGACAACCTTGTTTGCATTGGTCACTTTAATGTTTTCATGTCAGTTTAAAAAGGCATTGCCCTTTGTGTCACATGATCGCAACAAAATGCACTCAGCCTAGTGAATAGCTACTTTGTTCATAGCGGCGGTACTCTAACAATGTCCAATACAACATATCTTTTTATAGTTGTAACAAATTAAAATTCACACATTATCAGTTTTCACTTGTGATTATTCACAACAATGTTTCTGACGATAATAATGAGAATTGGAGTTTCTACTTTTTCTGTAATTCTCATAGCACACCTGTGTTTAGTCAGAGTAGCAAGATTAGTAAACTGTCCATATATGGACAGCATAACATAGTGGGCTCCAATGGGATAATTCTACACTCACTTGGGACATTTCATATCTTTGATCTTTTGTTGTAACATGCAGTTGACCCTCTTAATCTTTTACTTAAGCCCATGTGGGCAGAAGAGGTTATTTTTTTAACTTGTTCTGTCTGTAGGAGGCTGGCTCAGAATATAGTGTCCACCTATGGTGAGGCACTGTGCACTGAACCTGAAGGGTGACCGCAACAGGAGCTGGTAAGAAAACTGGACGCTAGAAGACACCTCTACACCCGATGCCCTATGGCATTGGGAGGCCCAACCGACAGTGTCCAGGCATCCCTCAAGAACTTACTTTTCCAGCAGGTGGTCGCTTTCAAGAAGTCTACCTGTCAGAGCCTGAAGCAACTTCGCAGAACCGATGGTCTCCATTTAAAAGCACAGGGTCCTTTACAGGTGTTTGCCACCCTGCACCCGACCGCCCCAGTGCAGCTGGAGATGCAGCTACTATACTGGTCACTTGCCACTGCAGTGCTGACCTTAACCTCAGCAGCTTGGCTCCCACACCAGAGTGGCCTGCTCATCAGAGGTCTGTAACCGAAGGCCTCATTGGCTAATACTGCCGCCAGTGCCGCTGGTAGTGCAACTCGAGAGCCCATCTAGACCTTGGGGACCCTTGATCCTAAAACTCCCACTTGTAAGACATTTACTAACCTGCAAAACCGATAATAGGTACCCATGTTATGAGATTTTGGGCCTAAAATGATCTAAGTGTTGAACTGTTGTTTTTTGGGGGAAAACAGGAACTATAATTCAAACCAAGAAAAGTCTTACTTACATTGTCTGTGAGATCCTGAGGTGTGGTATCTAGGCATACCACCCTCAACATTCAAAGTAATCCGAAACAAATTGAAAACTATTCTGAAAGTAATTACTGTCTTATTCAAACTGCATTTGAAAGTGATACCAACCTGTAGCAACTGCACATCCATACTCAGCTGCATTTCTGTATAAAAGTTTTCAATTAAAAGTATATTTTACCTACCTGTAACAAGTCCTGCTCGGTTATAGAAATAAAATACAAGCATATATTTTTTTATACTTACCCAATTGGTCTGGATTCAGTCTCTGAGTGTGTGAATCAGCCTTGATTAAGTGAATACAATAAATGCTTAACACACCCTCTGGATAAGCCAAACTGCTCGCCCACACTATCACAAAGAAAGCAGTTAATACTTACCTAATTTAGCCTCTGCTATACCTCTTGGGTCCCCCTGGACTCTGTGCCTACTATACTTTACTTTGGTATAGTATATACAGAGCCAGCTTCATACACTTCCCTTTATGTCAGTGCAAGCTGTTCCATTATGGTGAAGTGGCTCTATTTTCCAAACCATCCACTGCACCTGAGTAACCAAAATGGTTACCTGAATTCTTAATGCAATCACTTCAGTCATTCATTTACTGTATTGGGCAGTCTCACTTTTGTGTAAATGTTTGTATGTGTACATGAAGGCAGTGATTAGATCAAGAACCTTTTAAATAAGTTAACACATTTTGAAGAAATATAATATTTACTGAGCATTGGTAAAGAACTTGACAGTCACTGCTGCCTGTTTCTTGCCCACATTTGTTTGGCATTGGCTGTCAGCCAAACAGGAAGGAGGTGAGCAGCTGATCTGGACAGAGGGAACATGCACTGCAAGTAAAATGACATATCCCTTTTCTTCAATCAATCAATTGTTCAATCAGGATTTATAATGCATGCCCAAATCACCCGATAGGGTATGCAAGCGTGTGCAGGTTACGGAGCATTATTCAAACAGCCAGGTCTTGAGGACCATTCAGGAAGTGAGGTGATGGTCGGGAGTTGCGTGGGGAGGCTGTTCCAGGTCTTTGTTAGGACGTGGGAGAAGGAGTATCCTCCACTTTTGCTTCGGTAGATGCGGGGAGTATGGACAAGTAATAGAGAGGCAAGGCATAGTCTTCTGGCATAGTCCTAGTCGGCTGGCAGTTATGAACATTAAACGAAGATCACACCACGAAAATCTATTGTGTTTCTCTGGCAGCTGCAACTAGCTCTTTACATGTCTATTAAGACGGAGAACTTTTATACTTGTTTCCACTCTGGGTGTGTGCGAGAGGCATTTGTTGTACTATAGTCTTGACGGTTGGTGAAAGTTCAACCGTGGTTAATGTAGGTGGGACCTTCATTTTGTTGGTTTTCTTGCCACTGGTTAATGCAAAGCTGCACATATTCCCTATGAAAAAAAATCCAATGGAAGAGCCAACAACCTTCCGACACAGGCAGCTTCCGGAAAGCGAGACAGTTTTCAAAGGATAATATTAAGAATCACACATATAATTGCAATAGGAATACACAAAAGTAGTTTTGGGCAACAAGTGATCACAGGGACAGCAAATGCTCTAATATTACGATAGGAAACCCATTCACACAAGTTTGATGAAAGGTTTCAAAACTGGATCCCCACTAAACGCTCTCTATTCAAATATTATAAATACAACTTTGAACCTCAGGACACCAAAAGGACCTACAGTTTACAACAAACATGCTACGCTCTATACAAAAAAAAAAAATAGTAGTACATACATTTTTCTACAACTACACAGTATTTAGCAATTCCATGCCATATCAGTTTCTCTGGTAACTACAGGATTGTGTAACTGCGGAGACCCCACCACCCACTAGCTAATAGGAGCCGAATTTTGCTGAATCTTGGTGCCAAACAGTTGTGTATTTTGCCGCCACTGCCTGGGTCCTTGTTGAAGAGGCCCTAGGACCATCGGAGCCTGCCAGCCAAAGCCCGGAACCACATCCCCCAGCATTCTGTGCGACGCGCACGCAGCGCACCGCACCACCGAGCGTCCGGAGGCGTTTTAAACAGGGTGAGGGCTCCCGCAGCGCGGGAGCCGCATTTTGCTGAATCTTGGTGCCAAACAGTTGTGTATTTTGCCGCCACTGCCTGGGTCCTTGTTGAGGAGGCGCGAGGCACTTGCAAACCGCCACCTGTACGCCGAACTTGCTCGACCATCGGAGCGTGCCAGCCAAAGCCCTGAACCACATCCCCCAACATTCTGTGCGGCGCGCCCATATGCGGCGCACAGAATGCTCCCCAAGAGTACTCTCTCCAACTGTAATTATAGCGAATAAGGTGAGCGGGGGATTAGAACCCCTGTTGGGGTCGGAGGGGCCCAATGGCACTGTGAATTACGTGCCCCGGGTAGCACCCTGTAATGTGGGCCAATTTGGAAATATCAAGGAGTCCCTTAGGTCAAGTAGGAATGTTAAAAGAAAGTCCAAGCCAATAGTCAGGCAGGCTAAAAAAATTAAACCAAATGCACCCTCTAATTCGGTCCCTAAAAAGAAGGTAGCTGCCAATCAATTGCAAAATACAGTTAACCAGGACATGTTGGAAGCATTTAAATCCATCATGAGTTGCATGTTGGATGATAGGCTGAGTCTCATTGTAGGAAAATTGGCCCATATTGAGAAAACTCTGGTAGAACTCAATAAGCTTTCACAGATTACACATATTCCTAATTCTGTACTTCCTAATTCAAATGTAGTCTCTATGATGTCATGCCTTATCCCTCCATCTACAGAAGTGGCAGTCTGTCAACCCCCCATTAGCTTTCAAAACAGTAGCGTAAATGTGGCTGCAAAAGATTTAGGTGGGGTAGCTGATGGTGTGTGCAGCGGACCAGATACCGTCAGGGCTCGATCGATTATCGGTCAGGGCCAGGCTCCGCAGAGGACAGGAAGAGCCATAGCCGATCACCAGGGACTCCCCACTCCTGCCCCCACTTTTGCCAATCAGAATTAAGTAGTTGTCGATCCTGCACCACAATCCATGCCCCTGGTAGTTATTTTGACAAATGTCCCGCCACTCCCCCTTGGATCTCAGGAAAATTTCACTCAACTCAGAAATAAGGTAACTTATTGGCTATCTAGTAATACTTCACTGAGACCTATGGTAGAACGTAATATATTAATGGTGCGTCGAGTGGGGTGGATAGGGAGCTCACGGAAAAACGTAGGGGGCAATTGTATTATTGTGAATTTTAACTGCAGCCACCTTGTGGACAGAATCCTTCGGGAGGTTTACCTTGATTCTCCTAACAGTGATTTTGGCATAAAAGTCCTCCCATTGGGTTTCTTCTATAAGGTTGTTCCCAGAAGCCGGTTGAATTAAAATTTGCCCATTAGCGGTCGGGCTCAAAGATCTACTGTGGCATTGGGGATGGGTTCTTTATTTCAATTGGGAGGCGTAGGGAGCCAAGAGGAGCAACAGTCGGTTTACCGGCTGGAGCGCTCTAATAGGTTTTCAGCCCTTTCTAGGCTGGAAGAGTGCGATTAACTACACTCGAGGCCACCGCCAGTAGGAGCATTAACCCAAAGGCATGAGGAATCTTGCATAACCACACAAGATATTGTGTCTGGTGGTGGAGAACAACTTTTTAAAACGCCTCCTTGGAGTGCCTATGGGTACATCTAATTTGGTGGTCCACAAAGAAGTGAGGCTGCCTTATATTAGTGACAAGTTGGCTATGCCCCCCTTGTTGCTCTGGCTCAATTGTTGGCCGAACGATGAGTTAGCTCTTAACCACCAGATTTTAAGGGATATTTTAAGTCTGGACTTCATGCCACGAATTCCGTGGTTAAAATATATTAGGAGCTGCTTTGAGGAGCTAGGGCGGCCTGACTTATTTTTAAAACTTGATCTTATTACCTTGGAGGATGTGGGCTAGCTCAAAAAGACTTTTTTGATAATTAAAAAGCTTGAGAGAGACCACATTGAACTGGGGAAACACAGTTTTCGCAAATATGTGATGCTCAAAACCATCTCTACCATGGAACCATATCTTCTGTGGCCATTATCAACCCACGAGCGTTTTTTATTGATCAGGTTTCGTTTGGATTATCATTTGCTTTTAGCGGTTCCGAAGGGGAGCTGCAGGGGACAAGTGCTAGCACCCTGTGGCTGCGATGGAGTGTCTCCACTGGATTTGCTGCACTTTGTGTTTTTCTCTACTTTTTATACTGACCCTCGCAGATATTTTTTAATTCCTCTACTAAAGAAGCTGAATTTTATCCAGGTCCGCCCTGCTCTATTTTATCTACAACTGCTGAAACCAGACTGTATCCCATTTGTAGTAGGTTTTTTAAAGTCTGCCTTGCGATCTAGAATATGTACGGAGTAATGATAGCTTATGTTTATGTTTTATCTCTTTTCGCCTTTTGAGCTTGTACTTTGTACATTGTTTGTTTGGCCCTGTATATCCTCTATAATTAGGTGTCAGATGCTTACATTTTAATCCTATTTTATTGTAATTGAATATATTACTATTTTTAAAGATACGTCCTGTATTTTATAAACTGTTTTATGGTGCTGTGTAACTTTTATGGTTTTATTCCTAAAACCGAATAAAGTATTTTTGAATTTGAAGTGGCAGAAGACAAGGCTGTAATTTTGAGTGTATCTTTGCATGAATGATTTGCTGAGAGGGTTAACATACAGGGGCTAAGTCCCCCTTCTATGGCTTTATTTATAGAAACTGTCTTAACCTATGAGTGGGCAAGACCACCTTATCCCACAAAGGAAACATTAGAATAGTATGTTGATGTAGACAATTTCAGATAATATCAGAAGTTCTATTATGGAGTCTTTAGTCGTTCATATTTGATATTGTCTGTTTTTTTAACATACATTTAAATGTTGTTGATTATGTTGATGCAAAGCCTTGAAAAACCCAAGGCTAGCGTGCCAGTTAGGGGGAGAAAAATGCATTAGCTTGTTCATTTGTAACATCGGTTCATCAACAACTTATTCAAAGAAATATATGTATTCTAATAAACCTTATTCTACAAGCACAAATGACTGGGGACTCTCCATAATAGAACTTTTGACATTGTCTAATACTGTCTACCTAAACTTACTACTCTCTTTGCATGTGTGTGTGTGCAGGTGTCTGACTGTGAATGTGTCAGTGTTTGGTCAAAGTGCTTCGACATAGGATGGAGATACAAGGCATAGGATGCTGATGACAGTAAGATATACATACTGTAGATACTTATGAATACAATAACGGTCACTGATTACCTGTCATATAAAGAAAATACAGGACACGTTATTGCAGTACTTGGCATATGACAATTTTCAATATTGTGATAAAAACTGGCATATGAGGATATTTGTTGCCAAATATAGATGATCACTGACACATGGCGGTAACCCATGGCATATGTTGCTAATTACAGTACATAGGTACGTGGTGTCGCTATCTAAAAAGGCAGGTATACGTCAGGCAAATTGACATGGGGCAATGTCAAAACTAGCATGACAATGTATAGTTAAATGGGGCAATAGGAAACCATGCGACAAGCTGAGTTTGCCCGCCCTGGCGTTCAAAGAACCTGCTAAGTGTTGAACCACCAAGAAAATGCCTTGATGTTCCAGCCATGTCCAGAGACGCAGAGTCTCCTGACAAAGGATCCATGACCCTACCCCACCTTGCTTGTTGCAGTACCACATGGCGGTGGTGTTGCCCGTGAACATCTGCACTACTCTCCCCTTGACAGAGGGAAGGAATGCTTTTAGTGCAAGTAGGATCACCCAGAGCTCAAGAAGATTGATTTGGAGCTTGGACTCCGCGGGAGACCAGAGACCTCTGATCTCCGCCTCTCCCATGTGGCCGCCCTATCCCAGGAGTGACGCACCAGTCACCACTGTGTGCTCCAGTTGGGGAAAGGAGAGTGATCTGTCGCTGACCGAATGCTGGTTCGTGAGCCACCACTGCAATTGTCGTGTAGTGCCCTCCGACATCTGGACGTACTTGGGACAGGTTCCCCTGATGAAACTTCAGGTCCCACTGCAGACCCTGCATATGCCATCTGGCATGATTGGTCAGCAGGATGCAGGAGGCCATTAGGCCTAGCAGCCTCAAGGTCATCCAGACCGAAACCCAGGACAAGGGTCGAAAGATCGGAATCCTAGCCAGAACGTCCCGGACGGGCTGTTCGGGGGGATAAACCCGAAACCGCGCCGTGTCCAGAACCGCTCCGATATAGAGGAGCTTCTGAGAGGGAATCAGGTGCGACTTCGGCACGTTGATGGAGAACCCCAGCATATGCAGGAGGTCGGCCGTAGTCTGGAGTTGGGAGACAACTGCCTACGGGTGAGTCAGCTTTCAACAACCAGTCTTCGAGATAGGGGAAGACTGAAACCCCTGATCTGTGCAGATGAGCTGCGACCACCTCCATCACTTTCGTGAACACCCGAGGGGTGCTGTGTAAGGCCAAAAGTGAGCATGGTGAACTGAAAAATCTTGTGGCCTACGGTGAACGGCAGGTAACGCCGGTAGGCCGGCAGGACAGGGATATGAAAGTAAGCATCCTGCAAGTCCAACGCCACCATCCAGTCTTGCAGGTCTAGGGTAGACAAGACTTGAGCAAGTGTGAGCATCTTGAACTTCTCCTTCCGGAGGAAGCGATTGACGTTCTGAAGGTCTAAGATAGGACGTAGGCCCTTGTCCTTCTTTGGAACCAGGAAGTAGTGGGAATAACAACCGCGACCCACTTCTGGCGTCAGAACACCCTTGATGGCCCCCTTGGCCAAGAGGGCCGCAACTTCCTACTGGAGAAGTGTCAAGTGATCTCCCGACATGCGGTGGAATTGAGGTGGCATGGCTGGAGAGGTAGACTCGAAGGGGAGGGAGTAGCCCCTTTGGACTATCTGTAAAACCCACCTGGCTGAAGTGATGGTGCGCCAGTGGGGGAAGTGATGGTGCGCCAGTGGGGGAGGTGATGGCGAATCCAGCCACCCACTGGCGTTCGATGGGCCTGCAACACCGGACTACGAAGGTTTGGAGGCAGTGGTGGACTGGCCCGCCTGCTGGCCCCGTGACCCACCTCGGCAGGTCCCACGTCCGCAGCTGCGCTGAGAATGTTGCTGTGCAGGCCAGAGGCTCTGAAACGAAAGTGTTTGGGTACCCCTTCCTTGGCCACGAAAGGAGCGAAAATCAGAAGCCGAATGAGTGCGCATGGCCAAAAGGCCCAGGGACTTGGCTGTAGCCCGTGCTCCAACGTACTATCTGCCTTGTCCTCAAAAAGGCGAGTGCCATCAAAAGGCATGTCCATCAGAGTGTTCTGGACATCCCCAGAAAAGCCAGTTGTCCTCAGCCAGGCATGACTGCGTAACGCCACTGTCGTGGAACTCGCTCTGCCCAGCGAGTCGGTGGTGTCAAGACCACAACGAATGAATGAACTTGGCTGCATCTCTCCCTTCAACAATAGCTTGGGAGAGCACCGCCCGGGCCTCCTCCGGACACTGAGGCAGCACATGCGCCACCATATCCCTCACAGAGTGGGAATAACGGCCCAAGAGGCATGCAGTGTTCACAGACCGCAACCCTGAACTGGCGGAAGAGAAAATCTTCTTCCCAAACTGCTCCAGTTTCTTGGATTCCCTGTCCAGAGGCAAGGAAGGGAATGCGCTAGGGTACGCAGAGACTTGGACAACCAAGCTCCCAGGGGTAGGGTGTTGGAAGAGGAAAATTGGTCACCCGGGGCCAGGCGATGGCGTTGGGCCACGTTCCTATCTACAGGAGCCCCTGTGTTGGGCCTGGACCAGGTGTCCAAAAGAACGTTTGAAAGTGCTTCATTGAAGGGCAGCAGCGGCTACGCAGAGGAAGCCGCCGGCCGAAGCACTTCTGTCAGGAGGTTAGTCCTGATGGCCACTGTAGGGAGCTCGAGGTGGAGAGCCTCGGCTGCCCTACGTAACACCACTGAATAAGTACCACCCTCCTCGGTAGCCACGGTAGAAGGAGACCGTGCGCTAGGTTCTGGAGAAAAATCCAGTCCACCTGCGTCCTCCAAATCCTCTGCCCAGTCCGGGTCTAACTCGCATTGGGCTGCGAGAGGGTCTTCAGACCCCTCCCAGTCCTCCCCGTCCTCTGTAACCTGCTGGGCAGGCAGAAAAGAAGAAGGATGGAGAAAGGGATAGAAATTCCGCATCGGCGTAGATCAACACCGGTCCGGCACGTCTCCATGTCGGGGTGGAAGCCAGGGACGACATCGGCCAGGTGGCCAGTCAGCGGCGGTGCCGTAGAAGTCGACGGAGTTCGTACGAGGTCAAACGACATCGGCTGTGATCCATGCATGGATCCATAGGGGTATCGCTGCGCCGCGGATGGAGCAGTCGACGACGTCGGGCCAGAGCCGACGACGAAGAAGGGCGAGGACCCCCAGTCGAACCTGCGGGGCCCGAATGCACGCCGCACCCCAAAGAGGGGAGCCATGGCTGACAGGAAGTCCTGCAGCTTGGCCGGAGTCGAAGACGGACCCGGGAAAGGCGGGTAGGCTGTCGGCAACTGCGTAGGCTCCGCCGGAGCCGCAGTGGCGACACCACCCGCACCCTCAGCTATGTTGTGCGACAGGCTAGGGGAAGGCGAAGAGCCACGGCGCTTCTTCAACTTTTTGTGCTTCATCTTACCTGACGCTGAGTGCGAAGACTTTGTTGATTGAATATGGCGGCTCCGCGATCAGGCACTCGACATCCCACAGGAACGGGACCTTGAACGGTGCGGAGCTGACTCATGGGCCTTAAGCAACTTTCGGGACCCAGGCAGGTGTGGTGAAGGTCCGTCACCGACATCATAGGGGGACAAACTTCACAAGATTTGTAACCGGGCATCCCTACAGCACCAAGAGTCGATAGACTCAACAGAGACAAAAGTCCCAAAAACTCAGTCAAAAATTGACAGAGGGTACCGCTCTCTCCGGATCTGTGCTTGCTGGCATGGAAAAAGAAAGAACTGACGTCAGTGCACGAGGGCAGCGTCTAAGTAGCTGCGGCGACTTCATATCGGTGATCACAACGCCTACGACAGACGCAGGGCCGCACGACGCCACCTCCCCATGCGCAGGGGTACTGCTGATGAAAGCTTACTGGATCCAGTCTGACGCTTGGGGGTAATTCTAAGGTAAGGAATCGATCACTAACGTGTCTCTTTCAGATGATGTTATTTACATTGTGTAATACATTAAGATTCCTCACTATACTAATTCTTCATGACAGAGGTCTATAACACACAGATAACACCAAACAATAGTAAATAGTACCTTGTAGTTCAGCTCTGGTGTTCTATTTCTTTATTTAATTAATATTATGAATTTCTACTTTGAACGCAGACCAAAATGTAATTAATACAGTCATTCTTAATTGACTGCTTAATACTTTCCCTAAAGGACATTTTCATTAATTATTGGCTGCAATTTGCATGTACGAATTATTTTAAAATTAGGTTTTCGGCCTTAGAGCAGCCTTGTCCAAACTGTTTGGCATGTCCATCAACCACAGAGATGTTAAACACTGAGAAGCACGCGGTATGTGCAAAATGGCAGGCACTATTTGGAGAGCGCCGAATGAGTGCGGTTTCCAAAACCACTTTGATTTCTGGTTTTATCAAACCCTTATCATTGCACAGTAAGAATCCAAGGAGAAAACCTATAATTGTTGATCCTTTTCTCTTTAAGTCTACACAACCAATGGGATCCAAGCCATATGTTTCACCAAGCAGAAATGGCATATACTGGAATTAGTGTAGGTAAGGCTAGTCTTACCTACACTTTAACCTAGGAGTGACAACCCTCTACAATCATTGCACCAATTGACAAGAAGGTCTAAAATACTTATAATTTAGGAGTGTTCCACGCGCATCCCATATTCATATACTGGAATTAGCCATATTTTGCCATCTGGAAATTATCACAATAGCAATCTTGAAAAAGTATTTACTTTGTTCTCTATTATCATTAAAAGTTCCACAAAAACAGTTACATATGCATAGGGGCTAATATTGTTTTGGTTGGGAAAAATCTGAGAGAAAATTGTTTATCTATGATACCTCAATATTGAAGAGAAGGAAGACGAAGTGGAAGAAATGGAACAGTGTTTGATAGCCTACATTGGTATGTGATAAGTGTTGTCAGTAGAAGTGAGGATGAATGGTTTAAGGTTGTGGAATTGAAATACATTTTGGGACCGCGTGAGATGTGGTATAATGAGGGTGGTTGAGAGAAAGGAGTTTGAAAGAGTTGCAATATTACTAGAAAGTGGATGACAAGTTATTTGAAGAAGAACGGTTGCTGATCGAAGGGGAGAAAACAGTTGCGCAGTCCATGTTGAGCAGGAGATTGTTGGGTAAGGAACATTTGGAAATGACAATGAAGATGAGAGTTTTGAGATAAACATTTTGGAGGCCAAAAATGCTTTTGGAAGTGGAGGTCTATGTGAGATAATGTAGAATATGTGCTGGAGGAGACAAGCATTTGACAACAATCTCAAAAACAGACCAACTCTTTTGCCCTTGGAGTGTGCAGAGAGAGCTTGAGACACTGGAACATGATTGGAGGTGACTTACTAAGACCTTTAAATGTTTTGTCTGAGGAAGGTATATAATAGTGAACATCTAATATTTATCAAAATGGACAGAAATGAAGTTTGTTATGGAATCCAAAAGATGAGTGTTTCTGGATGTTTTGATGAGTTTTTCCCTTGGTTAACCTATAAAAACACTGAGAATTGTTTTCAGTTTACTTCAGAAGAAATGGTAGGATATCTCGAGGAGAGGGTGATTGTTCCTGTGAAGTTGGCATTTTAAAATCCCTAGACCAATGGGTTGTTGGAGAGGTTCAACTGAAATATTGTGGAGTGTATTCAGAGGGCCAGTCATTTCCACAGCTGTACCGGATGAACAAGTTACTTACCTTTGGTAACGCCCTATCTGGCAGAGACAGGATCTAGCCGCAGATTCCTTACCTTTGAATTTCCCCAGTGAGAGACTGGATACAGAGTTTTTTCTTCGCCGGCAGGTGGCATTGGTCGGCTCCGCATAACGTTGTTGGCGCCGTACTGACGTCTGTGTCACCTATATACAAACCACCTCGGAGCGCTGATGTCGGTTACTTTGCATGACTTTTCATGGCAGAAGCACGGAGCCATGAAGTGCACTGAGATTGGTGTATTTAACCCTCCTGGGCAAGGGTTAAAATAAAACATCATAAAGGTAGGCAGAAAGAGGTTCAATAGAGTTTTCTGTACAATATATTACAAATTTATTCCATTATCAGAGGTATACCGCCTTGGTGGGGGAACGCCTGCGGACCCTGTCCTTTTTCAGAATAAGAAATTAGCATAAGAAATAGTCCTTGCCTTGCTCAGGGTCCGTTACCTGTTCAATTGCACCTTTAGAGATTAAAAGAACTACTCTCCTGCATCAGCATGTGAAAGTGCTTTTCCGAAGTTAGTTTTCACCTGAGAGGTAAATGAGGTGGGAGGGAAATGAGGGATAGTTTGTAGACCCTTCCAACCAGCTGTAAGAGCCATTTATCTGATGCAGTGGATCTCCAGCCAATGAGGATACTGCCCCCCTCCGCCTGGCATGGGTCATCAATTACAAACTAAAGCACTTTGGTAGATACTGCAACAGGAGTTGTTGGAGGACTTTCTTTCCTTTTGCCCTATACACAATCTGTCGGTGATGCAGCCCTGAAAGGACAGAAAATGATGTAGCCATACAGATTGAGTGGCTGCTGCGGTCTACAGGCCAACACCCCAGAGCAAACTCTGAGCTTAAGGAACTGCTGATGAAATTGTTTTGCTGGTGTTCACAGCCCTAAAGAGTGGTATACAGTCATATCGAATAAAAAATATCCAATGGGCAAAATATCGAGTCAAAAATATAGAATGGACACAATATCGAATGGACACAATATAGACTACAAAAATATCGAATAGAATAGAAAAATATCGAATAGAATAGCATTAATATCGAATCCAAAATATAGAATGGACAAAATATCGAATGGATAGAATATAGACAACAAAAATATCGAATGAGGTAAGTAAGTTAATATCAATTTTTTAAGGTGTTTTTTATGTTACTATATGTGTGAAAAGTGTATATTTATTTTATAATTCAATTTAATAAATTAATTTAATTGTATTTAATGTTTGCGTAATATAATTCTTAGCGGGTTGTGGGTTTATAGGGGAATAGGGTGGGAAGTAATTTAAATATAATTATTAAATATGTTAATTTATTTATTGGTATTTATGTTGAATTAATTGGCAATTAATTATTAATTGGTAATTAATTAAAATATAATTGGTAATTAATTTTAATTAATAGATTAATTGATAATTATGTTAATTAAATTAATGTATTTTCTGTAGCGGGTTGTGGGTTTATAGGGGAATAGGGTGGGAAGTAATTTAAATATAATTAATTAAATATGTTAATTTATTTATCGGTATTTATGTTGAATTAATTGGTAATTAATTATTAATTGGTAATTAATTAAAATATAATTGGTAATTAATTTTAATTAATAGATTAATTGATAATGTTAATTAAATTAATGTATTTTCTGTAGCGGGTTGTGGGTTTATGGGGGAATAGTGTGGGAAGTAATTTAAAAATAATTAATTAAATATGTTAATTTATTTATTGGTATTTATTTTGAATTGGTAATAAATTTTTAATTGGTAATTAATTAAAATATAATTGGTCATTAGTTTAAATTAATTGATTAATTAATAATTATGTTAATTTTATTAATTTATTTTCAGTAGTGGGTTGTGCGTTTATAGGGGAATAGTGTCGGAAGTAATTGAATTATAAATAATTAAAATTTTAAATTTATTTGTTTATTTTTGTTGTAATATTTAATTATTTTTTAATTGTTAATTAATTTAGTGTTAATTGGCAAATATTTTGTATTAGTAGGTAATTTTTTAAAATAATTACATTACATTTGTAATTTTAATAGAATAATTAATATATTATATAAAATTGTTAATTAATTTATATTATTTGTAATTGGTATTAATATTTAATTTAATTTTATTCATATATGAAGTATTTACTTTCCCTACTGTTGCACTCACTGGAGTGGGAATAGTAATTTTTACCCCTACGCTATCCAGCGCTTTCCCTACTGTTGCACTCTCTGGAGTGGGAATAGTAATTTTTACCTCTACGCTATCCAATGCTTTCCCTACTGTTGCACTTTCTGGAGTGGGAATAGTAATTTTTACCCTCCCGCTATCCAATGCTTTCCCTACTGTTGCACTCTCTGGAGTGGGAATAGTAATTTTTACCCCTACGCTATCCAATGCTTTCCCTACTGTTGCACTCACTGGAGTGGGAATAGTAATTTTTAATCTCCCGCTATCCAACGCTTTCCCTACTGTTGCACTCACTGGAGTGGGAATAGTAATTTTTACCCCTACGCTATCCAATGCTTTCCCTACTGTTGCACTCTCTGGAGTGGGAATAGTAATTTTTACCCCTACGCTATCCAATGTTTTCTCTACTGTTGCACTCACTGGAGTGGTAATAGTAAATTTAACCCTCTCCCTATACTACGGTAAAAATATTGTATATGTTTTGTTAATAATGTATATATAACCTAACCCGGGGAAAAGGACATCGCCGTGAGGAGAGCGCTGGAGAGTCTTTCTGGGGCCCCTGACGAGAGACGCCTTTACCGGTGAGCCCATTCTTTTACATATGCGTGTAAGATACAGCGGGTGATCAAGGTAGAACGACCAAGGAGTGAGAGATTTCACGGAAGTGGGGAATACGCACTTAATGTTGCCGGGATAGCAATAGTGCAACAATTGCACTGAACAGCATGTTTTCTGATACTGAACGCAACAACGCAGCTAAAGATATGTTTAAGCGAAGAGAAACGCCTTCACAGGCAGCAACAACAACGCTGACGGCAGCGCCACAGAACTGCAAACTGAAAGAAACATTCACGAAGTTGGAGAGACTTCATGAGCGCGAAGTGCACAAATGGTGGGAAGCCACAAGTCTAACTAACTATGTGGAAGAACAGAGGGTCCCAAGAGGCCTAAGGGTTCATACAGTACCCTCCTATGAACATCCCGATCCACAACTCCTAACGGACTGGTTTGAGCACACTGCATCTTATTGCGAAGGTACCCTTAAAATTCTGGTCAAATACGCCTGGAGTGACAGGGAGAAGGCGTTGGCCGAAATTGTATTAATTGATGAAGAAATGGAGAAACAAGTGGACCCTGGACAGAGAACATTGATATCCCAGATGAGAGATCAAATGAAGGCGAGGCTCACTAAATATGAGCAGAAAATAAGAATGCGCAAACAAGAGAAATATGAGCGCGACGCCAATGATTACCATACGGGACGCGTACTAACGTACGCTAAGAAATACGATGCTCCTCGAAAGGCTCTCCAGAAAGGAACCGAGACTGGCCTCAGTGCTAGTGCTAGTGCAATACCGGAAACAGAGCCTGCCACTTCAGAGTCTGATCTCACCGAGAATGAGTCCGGAGATGAACAACAAGGGCTTGGTGGCCCTGGCAATCAAAATGCAGTCCACGCTACACTAGGTGCCCGACCAAAGAGAACTCCTTTTCAGGAGGAGTTCGAAATCATCAGAAAGTCCTGGCTGCACGATGGCAAGAACAAACCGCCAGATGTAGATGTAACATCGACAGCAGGAAAACAAGGAGGACGAGGAGGGCAGGCGGCGGGAAGAGGAGGCAGAAGCAATGCAAGAACCTCCCATTGGTCCAACCGCAATGCGAACAAGAAACAATAAATACTGATGAGCATGACCCTGGCAATCAAGTTAATCTGACAGTAGTCAATCTGACAAAGAAAAAATTGACTGATGCAGAAACAGAAGTATTGAGCCTGGGCCTTACATTTTGCCCCACCAATGATCTTGAGTACACACAAACAAGAATAGATTTGTTCCGCTTCACCAGGAAGCTCAAACTCCACAAACATTTTAAACTACGTCCCCATTTGAAAGACCGTAACAAGAAGGGCACAAGAATAACGGCAACAGACTCTCTTAGCAGTAGAGATTTACCAGCTATCGAGACCCTTGAGGATTTGCGATTAGAACAAGAACATGATGTTGGCAACCTGAATATCGCACAACGAGCTATCCTACAAGGAGCCGAGCAAGAAAGGGATGAAAGTATGTTCAAACCCATCTCTACTTTTTTGCCACAATAGCCATGGGACGCTGTGGATGTATTCACAGAGGCAATGAAGAATGACCTCTTGCAGTACAGGAAAGCGGAACATCGCACTTCAACAAATAACATCACTGATCGGCGTTGATGGACCTGATTAATGACAAAACTCTGGTGATGAAGCCCTCCGACAAAGGGGGGAACGTGGTCTTAATGAGTAGAGACCAATATAAAGAAGAAGCACTGAGGCAACTCGCAGATAACATTTTTTACATGGAACGTACAACTGCAGTATACCGACAGAGTATCACACAATATGAGACACTAATACAGAAGTGGTACAGCCTCAAGATGCTGGGAAAAGATGAACATCTCTTCTTAAGGAACAACACCCCTATGACACCCACCTTCTACCACCTCCCTAAATTACATAAGAACATGGATTGTCCCCCTGGTTGCCCAATTATTTCATCCATTGGCAGTTTAACAGAGAATATGTCACGCTTTGTAGACAATGTCCTGTTTCCTTTGGTGGTGAAATTTAAATCTTACATACGTGACACCAAAGACTTTCTAACCAAAATCCAGGAGTTAACATGGAGCCCTGGATATCTGCTGATGGTGCTGGATATTACAAGCCTATATACACGTATAGAACATGGGCAAGGCCTAGAGGCCGTCAAATATTTCCTTGAACAGCGCCAGATGAGATTTGCTAGACACAATGAAATGATCGTTGAATTCACAGAGTTTTGTCTAACTCACAATATCTTTCTTTTTGAGGACCAGTTATACATCCAAAGGTCCGGGACAGCGATGGGCACCTGCTTCGCCCCCAGCTACGCAAACTTGTTCGTTGGCTGGTGGGAGGAGCGGGTGCCCAGGAGCTGCACAGTGGGCCAAGACACAGGGGAGGTCATATGCTGGCATCGTTACATTGACGATTTCTTTATTGTCTGGAACGGTGGGATCAATACAGCAGAGGAATTTATCAGGGTATTGAACACCAATGACCTCAACTTGCACTTCTCGGGGTCAGTTAGTCCGGTGGCAGCGGATTACTTGGATCTGAGAGTGTTTGTTGAGGGGGACCATCTGCATACCACCCTCTATAGGAAAGAAACTGCTGGCAATTCGACACTCTTTGCCAGCAGCAGCCACCCTCCTCAGCTAAAAAATAGCATTCCCTACGGAGAATTACTTAGGCTCCGAAGGAATTGCTCAAGGGACTCTGACTTTGAGGCGGCTGCCTCAGAGTGTCTAGCGCGCTTTTCCATTAGGGGATATGGTGAAAAACTATTGAACAACACACTAAAGAAGGTCAGAAGGGTTCAAAGGGCAACACTCTTGGCTACAGACAATCAAGCTGCAGGCCTAGAGAAGAAAGCTGCCGCAAATGAAGGGAAGTTCAGGCTGATCACCCCCTATTCATCAGGTGCCAATGATTTAAGAACTATGCTCAACAGGAACTGGCACATATTACAGACAGCATACTAAAGGAGGATTTACCAGCTCATCCTCTAATAACGTTTAGCAGAGCTAGATCATTGGGCGACATGTTGGTCTCCAGTCACCTGGAGAAACCAACACCAAAAACGAACACCTTGAAGCAAATGTTGGTTTTTTTTCCCTTGTGGGCACTGTAAGGCCTGTGCCGGGAGTAGAAGAGTGCTATCGTACACCATACCCGACACGGGAAATACAGTGCCCATCAAGAAATTCATAACCTGCAGCTCCCAGTTTGTAGTGTACTGTTTGCTCTGCCCGTGTGGCCTCCGCTACATCGGCAGTACAATTAAGGAACTCAAACTGAGGATATTGGAACACCTTCGGGCAATCAAGAAGGTAGACACCGCATACCCGGTTGCCCGGCACTTTGCCGGAGAACATGGTAAAGATCGCAACAAACTCCAATTCTTTGGGTTGGATATTGTCCCACCCAACGCTAGAGGAGGCGATCGGCTGAGAAGACTCCGCAGGTTGGAATCAAGGTATATCATAGATCTTTCCACCAAATACCCGAGAGGACTTAATAGCGGAGAGGAATTGTCATTCTATTTAGGTAAATGACATTGAAACAACCACACTACCTCCGGGGAATGGTCTACCTCTATGCTGTCTTTTATGAACCATGAACTGTACGATTGCCATGTATGAATCTTGCATTTCTCTTTGCTTAGTTTGATCTCTCTTTTTTGCCCTGCATTTATTTACCACCTACGCAGTTATTGCAGGGCTCATGATGTGTATATATGTATATATAGAGAATTTTGAAAAGGGAAGGCTACTATGTTTATGAACTATATCCAATGTCCATGAAAAGAAGAAAGAAAGAATTACATAAGCTTAACTTACTTTCTTCACTAGAATAGACTGGAATTGACCAATAGATTTAATGTAAATAGTTCGTATAATATGCTTTTGATATTTTGAATATTGCATTGATCGTAGCTAAGCCTGATGAACTTTGATAATAATGATAATTTTGATAATTTTGATGATCTATATTACGACACATTCTTTGATGAACTGCAGTGTTATTCTCAGTATATGTTTAATGTAAGAATCATGATAAGACACCTTGTACATAGGATACTAGCCGATCCACGGCTTTATTGAACGTCATAATCAAACGATATCTCATAATTATTACACCCTCTCAATGGATATAACCACTCCAAGATGGCGCCCACAGTGGTGCTTGAGGGTTGAGTCCTATGTCACTGTCAATGATTGCAAAGAAACTTTATTAACCTGCTGTTTGCATGTCACGAGTGACACACTGACGAAGGCTCACGACGAAACGCGTCTTGTGCTTTTTTCCCCACAATAAACCACCGTGAAATCTTTAAACTCCTTGAGTGCTGCTTCTTTTCTTACCAATTGAGAAAAGTTTGAGCGTCATATATATATATATATAAAAATTAATATTTAGTTTCAGTTACATTAAGTATTTATTAATTTTAAGTTGATTTAAGTATTTTAAGTATGTTGACTGTCTATATTTTTTACAACAATATTTTGGATTCGATATTTTTGTACTTACCGGTTTGTAGATAGGAATTCGATATTCTGGCATTCTATGTTTTCTCCACGATATTTTGGCAGGTCGATATTTTGCTCCTCGATATTCTGTCAGTGATCCCTAAAGAGTGCGTGGCTGTCCTTGAACCTCTCTAGAACCGAATCTGTTTTTCCCCTAAATAAATCAGGACCCATCAAAGGGCAGGGCAATTAAGAATGCCTGTAGATAGCCTCAAAATCCTGTAGGCCTCATTCATGCATGCCTTATCAAGACCACACTGGTACCAACAGCCATGCTAATGCCGACTGTAGTGACCAGGACGGCACAAATCTTAAAAACTTTGCTTCATCCTGTCCACCTGTGATCTTCTAAGAACCCCCAGCAAGACCGCGCTGGCCATACCCCACAGAGCATGTGTATATCTGCTCAGGAAGAATAATGTTTAAAGACCTCAGAGACAAATTCGCAGAAGAAAGCACTCTCATGCTGAATGTGTAAATCCATTTGTATTCCCAATCCAGGGCAGTGGTTGTAATAAAGTTAGGGTTAACCTTGCTAGTGTAAGCCCTCATAATGAGGCTGTCAGGTGTATGGGTGTTTAATTAAAAAAATCTGGGTCGCTTAGAGCAAGAATGTGTCTTTGGGCTACTGATCTGCTAACTAGTGGGCAAGAGCAGGATTTTGATCATATAGCCCAGTAAAGTGTTAGTAAGGGGCGCATAAAAGAAAACAATGGCTCGAGTTTGTAGGTCCTCGCTGAAGAATCTCTGTAAGAACATATCATTTTGTCTCTCTGAAGGGCACCTGCATTTCAAGAACTTCAGCAGCCCTCCTAACCATCTGTGAAATGTAAGCATTTTCCTCGATTGGTGGTCCATGCAGAGAGTCAAAGTCAGTGTCAGAGGGATGTGAGCAACCCATTAGCCTTTTGTATGTCTTGGTATAATACAGCATCAATATAATTAGGATGGAGCAAATTATCCCTCTTCATTATCAGTATACTCATAGACCATGCCTGGATCCTTCATATGCCAAAAGTCAGAGATAAAAGAGAACGGAGAGACTGTTGGTAACTGTCGCCGTAGAAGTGTTGCATGAGTAACAGACTGAATGATAACCAGTTGCGCTTTTATAATCTCGTAGCGGTACAAAAGAGGGTGGTGATGGACGAAGCAGCTGAACCAATCAAACACTCACACCCAGTCAACAGATCTGGGTTTAATCCATCACCATTCTTTAGCCCACTCTGCCACCCCAGTTCAGACATGGTTGGACTGTTCCCATGGGGCACACGGTCAAGACTGATTTGCATATGGCTGGGTTCAAACTGGAATGGCATGGTGAGCAAAGAAACAATGGATTTAGGCCCAGATCTCTGTATTGGGGTGAATGTATGACATTGTTCTACATGCTGTCCATCAACTGTTGTTTTTGCATTTGTCACCCTGAGTGGGATGGGTATGCTCAGACGTGAGTCCCGTGCTCTCCATGCCACTGGAATCAAGCTATCCAGGCTGATGAGGGCTGAAAGCCCGAAACCGGTCCTTGGATGCTTGTTTCCAGTCCAGGGAGGACCTGGCTTGGCAGTTCGGGCTGGACTGTTCCCATGGGGCACAGGGTCAAGACTGATTTGCATATGGCTGGGTTCAAACTGGAATGGCATGGTGAGCAAAACAAAATTGATGGATTTAGGCCCAGATCTCTGTACTGGGATGAATGTATGACATGGTTCTACATTCTGTCTATCAACTGTTGTTTTTGCATTTGTCACCCCGAGTGGGACGGGTATGCTCAGACGTGAGTCCCGTGCTCTCCATGCCACTGGAATCAAGCTATCCAGGTTGATGAGGGCTGAAAGCCCGAAACAGGTCCTTGGGTGCTTGTTTCCAGTCCAGGGAGGACCTGGCTTAGGAGTTCGGGCTGGACTGTTCCCATGGGGCACAGGGTCAAGACTGATTTGCATATGGGTGGGTTCAAACGGGAATGGCATGGTGAGCAAAAAAACGATGGATTTAGGCCCAGATCTCTGTACTGGGGTGAATGTATATGTTATAGTTAGCTTGTGCGACTTCCCTGCTGCTCAGCTGGTGTGGGTCTTGGAATGCCTGATGTCATTATAGAATCTTGGGTGCCTGGCTTGTGTGTGGAGTGGCTGTTGATGTCAGGCAGGCTGAGCGGCAGGGAGGCTGCTCCTGGTGGGGCTTTTGTCATCTTTACTTATTTACTTGAATTGTTCTTTCCCTAAGGAAGGGGATATGTAATAGTTAGCTTGTGTGACTTCCCTGCTGCGCAGTCCTTCCTGTGCAGTTTGTTTTAGGGTAGTAAGTGCCCCACTGCGGTGTATTTAGGGTGGTTAGTGCCCTACGGTGGTGAGTTTTGGGGTGGTGAGTACCCCGTGCAGTTTGTTTTAGGGTGGTGAGTGCCCTATGCTGGTGAGTTTTTGGGGTGGTGAGTATCCCATGCAGTTTGTTTTAGGGTAGTAAGTGCCCCAGTGCGGTGTATTTAGGGTGGTTAGTGCCCTACGGTGGTTGAGTTCTGGGGTGGTGAGTACCCCGTGCAGTTTGTTTTAGGGTGGTGAGTGCCCTATGCTGGTGAGTTTTTGGGGTGGTGAGTATCCTGTGCAGTTTGTTTTAGGGTAGTAAGTGCCCCAGTACGGTGTATTTAGGGTGGTTAGTGCCCTACGGTGGGGAGTTTTGGGGTGGTGAGTACCACGTGCAGTTTGTTTTAGGGTGGTGAGTGCCCTATGCTGGTGAGCTTTTGGGGTGGTGAGTATCCTGTGCAGTTTGTCTAAGGGTGTTGAGTGCTCTATGGTGGGGAGTTTTTGTGGTGGTAAGTGCCACAGTGCAGTGCATTTTAGGGTTGTGAGTGCCTTAATGGGGTGTGTTTGTGGGCTGGTGAGTGCCCCAGTGCACTTTATTTTTATTTCTGGATGTTTACTAGATTTTCATGCATTTAGTGATATGCTAACCAGTGCCATTTATGCTTGTTTTAATTTTCCCCTGAGAGTGGGGGATGGGGCAATGTAAATGTTTAGTTTGAGAATGCATTGCATACATTGGGAGTTAATGTCAATCTCTTTAGAATGCAATGTAAATACTTTCTTTTCATTATGCATTGTTTATTTTCATTGCATATTTTGATGGTTGTTCACATTTCCTTCCTTCACTTGTGAATTGTTCTTTCCCTAAGGAAGGGGGATATGTTATAGTTAGCTTGTGTGACTTCTCTGCTGCTCAGCTGGTGTGGGTCTTGGAATGCCCGATGTCATTATAGAATCTTGGGTGCCTGGCTTGTGTGTGGAGTGGCAGTTGATGGCAGGCAGGCTGAGCGGCAGGGAGGCTGCTCCTGGTAGGGCGTTTGTCATCTTTACTTATTTACTTGAAACCTAACTTGGAACTAAGCTTTATTAAATCCAGTGTGTTACATATACCTGGCTCAAGGACCACTTTAATTACAACATTATGACATTGTTCTACATTCTGTCCATCAACTGTTATTTTTGCATTTATACTCTCGTAGCTAGGCCCAATGTCTGTATGGGATCTAATATAGGTGGCAGAACCGGGTCGTCCATGCACAAATCAAGTTCAGGGTTGGTGTTAGTGTGGCGAAAGCCAGTGTGAATCTCAGAGCCATTGTGAAAAACTTTACCAATGCAGTCAGCCTCCTTGGGATCATTTAATTGCTGATTTGGGGTCCCTCAGCTGAAGAAGGGACATCATATCAAGGTCACTGAGTTGTTGGTATCAAGCAGGTTTAAATGTGTTAGTTTTCAGGCTGGGCTTTTGGAAGGCCATATTGCTTGGAACATCTCATCTCATCAAATTCAGATTTAATTTTTCAGATTACATTTTTAAACATTCTTTCCTTTCCTGTATGAGAACATAGGTAGCTCTTGGCATGTTTCTAGTGTATTCGGTGTAGGCCAATGTTTCTTAATAATTTTCACAATCTGAGTGCTATGTGGGTAAAATGTGGTGATACAGATGTTTTTCTTGACTGAGGTCTTTTATTTGCACTTAAGTATTTCTTCTTGAGGACTATTCATTTCATTGATGTTTTTATCAGTTTCTTAGGGTAACCTCTGTCGGTTAGTTTAGTACTCAGAATGTTTCTTTCCTTGAAGAAATCTTCTCTGTACAATTCCTTCTTAATCTTAAAAACTGCCCATAAGGTAGTCCATCTTTTAGGGCACGAGGATGGAAGCTTTTGTACTTTAACAGCGTACTGCGCTCAGTTGGCTTTCTGTAAGACTTACAATTAGTTGATTGTCCTTGTTAAGTACCAGTAGATCAAGGAAAGGGACCTTTTCTTTGTCTGCATTGTAGGTGAAGGTAAGTAAAGACTGGCTGTCGTGAAGATAAGTAATGAACATTTTCAATCTTTCCTCCGTACTTACCCATGTCATGAAAATGTCGTTGTATATAGTTTCCAACATTTGATGTTATCATGAAATGGATTGTCCTGGGTAGTGATGTATTTGGTTTCCAAGTTACCAACGGAGAGATTGGCTAAATTAGGGGCAAAACTTGCCCCATACATGTTCTGGAGCATTGCTGATAATATGTAGAGTTAAACAGAAAGTAGTTTGTGGTTAGAGCAATCTTCAGTAGGTCAGAAATTAACTTGGATGTAACAGTGATTGGTGTAGGACGTGAATCTAGAACTTCTTTGAAAACACTGATACTTTCTCTTTGTGGGATATTGGTATACAAGGATTCTATATCCAGTGTCACGTGCATTTCATCCATGGGGTTGTAATCTATACCTTCAATCAGATTAATCATATATGTACTATCACGTAGGTAGGTCTCCAGGACAGGGACACATTTCTTGATGTAAGTATTTATATATTGTCCCAATGACTCAAGGACTGATCCACAGCCGGAAAGTATGGGTCTACCGAGGGAATTCATAGTGTCCTTATGAATTTTAGGTAGGGTGTATAACACCGGGGTCGTGGGGTTCTTTTTATGGAGGAATTCAAACTACAATTGAGTGAGCAAACCTTCTTCAAGGCCATTCCTAGTTACTTCATGTATCCATTTTTTGATCAAAAGGATTGCGGTTGAGCTCTTTGTAATGATGAACTTTTCCCAGTTGCCTCATTATTTCAGCTTCATAGTGTGGTCTATCTTAGATCACAATTCCTCCGCCTTTGTCTGCTGGTTTGATGATGATAGACTCTTCTTTCTTTAGCTTCAATAGTGACTCTCGTTTTTGCAATGAGATGTTATATGGAGTGAATGATTTCTTAGGTTTTATTCTATTGATGTCTTCTAGAACAGCTTTCTCAAAGGCAGTATCTCCTGGGGCATTAGGGCATTTGATGGCATGAAGGCATATTTGGGCCTTCGAATGGGCTGTTGTACAGGATGAACTGCTTGGTTATCCTGGAGGATAACTTTTAGCCTCAATGTTCTAAATAATTTATGAAGTTCTATATGCAATTTGAAAAAGTCGGACCTTTCTGTCATAGCATATGACAATCCTTTACTCAGGAGGGATAGTTAACTGATGTTAAGTTGATGAAGCGAAAGAATGAAAATGGGAATGGTGCTCTCTTGATTAGGGTGCTCAGTATTCTGAGTGATAGCCCGTGTAAGGTCTGACTCTTGTGAGACTTGATTCATACAAGTGGGGTTTTGATGGCCCACCTCAGTTATGAACCTTCCAGACCCCCTTGGTAGTATCGTCGGCGCGTTTGTTGCTCCCCAGCAAACTGGTGCCATGTTCATTTCTGGTCTATCAATGTGTGGAGGTTAGTCGATCAATGTGAAGACCACACAGACTGGATCCTAACCCAACACTGACGCTAGATGACTATATTAATTATGCCACCGGCATATCAGAAGTGCCCAGGGTAAGCATAAGTCCTTCTCATTAATCACAGCCCACGATTAGCCATGTAGTCCAACTAATTCCATCTCACATTTACAGTCCCCAGAATCTCGGTCTTGAAGAGACCCCGTAAACATAGAGGGTCGAAAGTTTGTTGACCATTGATAGAGAAGACCAAGAAAAACTAGAACATACTCTAGTGTCTATGAATCACTCTGAAACCCTTATGGACATCCTTTCTACTCCAATAACCAACTCCCCTTTTTAAAATTGTCACTGTAGTTATATTCACTGTTTTTGTTATGGTCACTCCACTGGGGTCACATAAGTCACGAAATTCCATTATGTGTGTGTAAATAGTGTTAATACACAGTATAAACTTACGAATATGTTCTACTTCCATTTGAAAATAAAAGCACTTACTTTGGTTGAAGTGAGTGCTGCATTCTGCATGAGCATTGCTTTGTGGCTTAGTGTTTTCCTTTAGTCATATGTGTTCTTTGAAGTCAATTATTTAGTATAACTTCAAATGAAACACAAATGTAATACCAATTGACCACATTGTATGCTACTTTGCTTAAATCAATACAAGACAGTAATACCTTGTCAAAATGTAAATGCTTCCATGTTTTAAATGAGTTCCTTGTGAACAGCTATAGATAGGCTGTTAGCTAAACCCAGTTCACTGGGATGTATGAATTGCTCTTGTTTTTGTTTATTAGATATTTTTCTAACATCTTTGAAAGTTTTGGACAGCAAAGAAGACGGGTATTTCACCCACTTACGTTCCAAGAATCGGCTGGGAGAGAACCATTGTTTGGCAGCTTCAGTTTTGGTTCTTTTCTTCAATTGGGTGTGCCAAGTCATCCAAGTGGTAGCAAGGGTTATGTTGTACAAATTACTTACCTTCGGTAACGATGTATCTGGAAGAGACGATTCTAGCCACAGATTCCTTAACGTAGAATTATCCCCAGGCGTGAGACTGGATCGGGAAAACTTTTGGCACAGCATCTCTGCGCACCAGGGGGACAGCATCACGCGACTCCGCCCTGACGTCCGCGTACGTGACATCAGCGAGGTCACATAAGTCCCACCCCGGCGCACCTACGTCAGTTTTCTTTGGAGAACCTTTCTGCGCCAAAACGCTGAGGCATCAGACAAAACTAGGAAAGTATAGGAACAGTGTGCGAAAGAGTGGAAAAATAGGAAAAAGGAATGGTGAGGAACAACACCATAAGGGGCAGTGCCAGACACTGCAGTATCTAAAGGCAGGGGAAGAAGAAAGAACAGGGCATTGCCCTGGGCAGCAACCCTGCCAGTCGGAGATAGCTCCCCTGGAGACAGAAGAACATATGAAAAAATGTCATGATGACCTGTAGCAGGACTACAACCCCAACCAATGACAAAGAAGGGGAACAAGTAAGGGACAAACAAGTAACAACAATATTCCAAGGCAGCCTCATCAAGAAGTGTGACATCCCCCACAAGGAACAAAGGGTAGAGGCCCAATCAAAAGACCCCAACCTAGAGGATAGAAGAGGGGTCAGACCCCAACTGGAGCAACCTGAACATAAGGCACAGAAGTACCTATAAAACCACCCACCAAAGGGGAGGAATGAAACAAACTTGACGAAGCATCCTGCCAGGAAAGAAATGAAAGACTGTAACTCACAGAAGACAGCCACCCACAGGGAGGCGAGTGCAGAAGACCAGCCGAAGGTCCTTGCAGAACGGGGTGGAAGGGAGGGCCGGGAAGGAATCTGCGTCTAGAATCGTCTCTACCAGATACATCGTTACCGAAGGTAAGTAACTTCACATCTGATAGAGACTACTAGCCGCAGATTCCTTAACGTAGAATAGATACCCTAGCCATACCCAAGGGGAAGGAGGGTCTGTGAGAGGACCCCACCAGCCTGGACATAACAAAGGGTCCCACATTGGACGGGTCCAACTGACATGGAGCAGAGCCCTGTCCCCACAGGCAAAGGGGAGCCCCTGCCTCCAGAAGACCGCCAACCCCAGAGGGAATGCGGGAAGTCAAGAAGAGAGGCAGCCCGCCGTCAACGGCAGGAGAAACGAGGGCAAAGCGAAAGGGGGCCAGAGCGCCCCGCACCCATTCAAGGTATCAAGAATCTCCACCAGGAGCCCAAAGGCCCAAGCAATGACGAGGAGCACCGAGGAAGAAGAGCAACCTAGAGACTCCAAGGAGAAGAGGTAGAGTGAAGGCAAGCCCCCCCACTGGGAACACACCCAGTGAAGAGGGCAGCCGAGCCTATCACAGCCGGAAGGCAATAGACAAGACAGAACGGCGCCTTCATTAACAAGGTAGGCGGAAGCAGAAGGGTAGCCCGAGGTCACCCAGGGAGGACTGCCCAACACCCTGCAGGGACAGACAGCACCCGAAGAGGCACAAGAAACTCAAGATCCTCAAGAACCACCTCAAACCCTAGGGAGGGGACGTAGAACTGAAGGCAGGACCCACTGGAATAGGGTCGAACTCTCCAGCCTCCAGCAGCGGACAATGCAAGAACGGCTGCCCCGCTAAAATGCCAAGAAGACACAGTGATGCAAAAGAACAGCAGGTCGGCACAAGCATGCACTGCCAGATGCAGACAACAGCACGGAACGATGCACCCAGGACAAGCCAGACGCTAGCCAAAGTCAAAGGCCAGGAAAGCCAAGAAGGATACGGACACACCCCGAGGGAGGGGTCCGCACACATGGCCCAAAAAAGAAGTGGAACCAGGCAGAGCCAAGATGAAAGGCCGCAGACAGTAGGCCAGGCAAGGCTGGCAACGCAGGGACCCCGGAGAAGGACATCCTGGGGCACAACTCAAGCCAGGCCAAAAACCATCAGCAAGAGGATCGCACCAGCAACTTACCGTAACACCACGGAGAGCAGAGGCCCGAAGGCGACCACACCTCCCCAGCACATGACAGAGCTATATAATAACTACCAGTACCCCACATAGGGCATGTTATGTCCCAAGACATGGGAACCCTCTTAGGAAAAACTTTCCGCAGCAGAGGAGAAACAGAAAAGACCTGCGCACAACCTGCAGACGGCTTGCCAATCAGCCAATAAGAACAACAAAAGGCCTAATCTCAGGGCCAACACGGCTCAATAAAAGTCAAAAATCACAATCCAAAAAGGGGGCTGGACCAGCAGCCAACAGCACCACAGTCCTAACAAATGGACATGAATGCACAGTAACCACACAGAACGTACACAGGGGCGACCCGCCCCAACAGAAGAACACTTCTCAAAATCCAGATCAACTCGCAGGTCACTGAGGGGGAGGAGGAGGAGGAGGAGGCCAGAGCCCTGCCAGGAACGTCTGAATGGCCAAATCCGCAGGGGCATGGAACAAAAGAGCGCCATGAAAGGGAAGGTCCACCAGCATTTCCCAAACGTTCTCCGGGAACCCACTGTCCCGAAGACAGGCAGGTCGACGAAGAGCGACGGAAGAAGCCATGGCACGGCCAAGCACCTCCGAAATGTCCAGAGCAGAGCGAAGAATAAACGCCGCCAGCTTCCGGCCGCCCAACACATGGTGCCGCAGATCAACACAGCACCCTCCTGAGAAGCGGCCGACATAAGGGACACCACCGAGTCCCACAAGCAAGAAGTGGCCCTAGCCAAGACACATAAGAGTGTTAAGGGCCCGCAGCGGCTCACTGGAGGAGGCAAACATATTCCGCCCCCAGGAGTCTAGCCAGCGGGGCTCCCGTGACGGGAGAGACAACAGCGTCGGCAGGGAGGGGAAGGCATTCTGCAAAAGAGGACCTTTGGTAGAGTGTTGGAGAGAGAGACACAGGATCACGCAGCGCAGGATAGTGGCGGTGCAGAAGGTGTTGGGGCACCGGGTCCCCCGGCGGGGCGACCCCAACCCCCCAAAAGAGAAGAATGGAGTGAATCTTCGAAGGGAAGCAGCAGCTCCCTACCACCAGAGCCCTGATGGAGGACCTCCAGAAGATGATCCGCGGGGAAATGGGCAGCCGGATCACCCATGCGCAAAATCCCCACAGCCATGGAAACAGCGCGAGCGAAGGCCACACCCGCCTCCGTGGGACCCGAGGCAGAGAAAGCAGCTTCCCCGTAGGCGACGGCTGCAAGCTAAGGCGGCCGTCCCCCAAGCCAACCGGAGGAAGGAAAGGCCAGGTCCGGAAAGGAGGAAGGGAGGAGCTGAGGAGTGAGGAGCCTCCGGTCGAAGACCGCGGGCCGCGGAGACGGTGAGGAGCCGTCCTCCAAATGACATTGGGGAAAAAGCCACGACGCGGCGGCCCATCTCGACGAGGACGAAACCAGCAAGCGCCGAACCTCTGGAGAAGAGGAGGCGTCCGAAGACGAGTCAACCACCAGACATCGGCCTGGAGCCGTAGAGTCTGCAACCGGAGGCAGGTCATCATCGACCGGCACAGAGGGAGACGCCGGAACGACCTCCGCCACAGCGCTCGGCGCAGGAGACCGAGGCTGGGCCGGAGCCGGAATGGCGCCGGAAAGGCGTCGACTCGACCTCCGACGAGGTAGCCACCTGCGTGGAGAGACGAGGAGTCCCCCGCCAGCCTCGACCCATGCAGGGGCGAGAAGGGCACTCTGAATGCCCCTGTGGCGCCGCCAGGGACAGCAGCCGCCGGCGCTGAAGCGGCGTCACCTCGGACAAGGCCACCGCCTGTCCAAAGGACTAGGGGACCTCCCGCGACACCACAGGAACTCCCGTGGGTGTTTGCGGCGAGGCAGTGGCGCGGTGGTCCGAAGGAGGGACCCCCGAAGGGCCGCACCCCAACGGCACCACATGCTCCAAACCTGGATCCAAACTGGGGCCGGAGCCGCCGGCGATGCCACAGTAGTCCCCGTACACGGCAAGGGATCCGCAGACATCCCAGGAAGAAAAGGAGGAGAGGGAGAAGCCAACGAGGCCTGCAAGGCCGCCGCATATGTCTCCATCTGGGCTCTAGTCGCCCCCACACCAGGAAACAGCAGATAGGTGGATGACACCATCTGCGGAGAGCCCGCACCCACAAAAGGCCGAGAAACAGCACTCGGGGACAGACTGCGACACCTACCAACAGGTGAGTGATGCTCTTGCGGCCTGAGAGAAGGACGATGTCAAAGACGGAGGTTCCTGAAACCCTCCGCAGGGGCCGGAATGGGCGAGACCACGGACCTGGACATGCGTGCCGAAAGGAGTTTCATCCGGCGCTCCCGCCGGGACTTCAGCTTCATCTGCTGACACGCCTCACAGTCAGTGGAATCGTGCTGCTCCCCCAAACACCACATACAGATGGGGTGAGGATACGTCGCAGACATCAGGTGCGCACAAGACGAGCACGTCTTAAAGCCCGAAGGCATTCGCACACTGTTCCCACCCACACACAACAAGCGAAAGGGAAAAGGTCTGAAACAGGCCAGGAGCACGATCCGCATCTGCGTTGCATGCAGAAAAGAAAAAAACTGACATAGGAGCGCCGGGGTGGGACTTATGTGACCTCGCTGACGTCACGTACGCTGACGTCAGGGTGGAGTCGCGTGATGCGGTCCCCCGGTGCGCAGGGATGCTTTGGTAAAAGTTTTCCGGATCCAGTCTCACGACTGGGGATAATCCTACATTAAGGAATCTGCAGCTAGTAGTCTCTGTGAGAAGTTGGCCTGGTATATGATGTCCACTATTCTAGTGGGCACCTTGCACCAGTCCAATCGACTCTTATTATTGGTAAGTTATCAAGTCTATAGAAAGCTATCCAAGGAGTAGCAGGGGAGAGCAGCCTTCAGGCTAAGACTTGGAGATGAGTTAAGCAAGTTGTTTTACCATTTATAATCTCTTGAGTACCAAATGAAAGCACACCACACAAGGTATATATCAAATATATATGTATTTATTCTAAACACAACCCCTCTGGACTCTTTATGAGGTCAGAGGTAAAGGTACAATAACAAGGAACTTAATTAGCATACCTCACAAACCATATACTAAAATAGTAATATAAGAACCACATGAGGAATAGAAAGCAGGCCTAGGGCCTTTAGAATCGCTGGGGCTACTCAGGACAACCAAACGTTAGGATGTAGGAGGCCCACGGGAGACGCGTGCAGTGTCTAAACACAGCTGCGGGTTACCATTGACTTTCTATGGAGAACAAACACGTTACAATTTGAAAGATTAAGGGTGCAAGGAGGTGAACTGCGATGGAACCCTTTTAGAATAGGACACTTGGAGAGTCAATACCCACGGGAGCACCAGAGTACTCGTGTTACCTCACCCAGGAAAGCCGGGTGCATAGGTGTCTTTTCGTGTCTGGTTTCGTCGTCGATTCCAATAGGAGCACGGTAAACTGAAAGTGCTCGTGGCCTACCGTGAACCGCAGGTAGCGCCGATAGGCCGGCAGGACGGGGATGTGGAAATATGTGTCCTGTAAGTCCAACCCTACCATTCAGTCTCCAGGGTCTAGGACAGCCAGGACCTGAGCTAAAGTCAGCATCTTGAACTTCTCCCGGAGAAAGCCGTTGACACTCCGGAGGTCCAAGATAGGGCGTAGGCCTCCTTTGCCCTTCTTGGGTACCAGAAAGTAGTGTGAGTAGCAACCACATCCTACTTCTGGCCCAGGAACGCGCTCGAGGGTCCTGTTGGCAAAGAGGGCCATAACTTCCTCCTGCAGAAGTTGCAAGTGGTCCCCCGAAATGCGGTGGCATGGCTGGAGGGGTCGCCTCAAGGGGAGGGAGTGAATGGCCCTGAAAGCTCGGACTAGGAAGGCTTCGAGGCAGATGCTGCGGGAGCGGAAGTGGACTGACCTTGCCGTTGTCCCCCGGCACCACCACGGCGGTTACCACGTCCACGGCCGCGTTGAGGCTGTTACTGCGGCTTGTGGCTGGCAAGACGTGGGGGGCACCCCTTCCTTGGCCACGAAAGGGGCGAAAAGCAGAAGTTTGCTGGTGCTGGCCCGAGAAGCCCAAGGACTTGGCCGTAGCCCTCGAGTCCTTGAAATGCTTAAGAGCACCGTCTGCTTTGTCACCAAAAAGGCGACGGCCATCGAAGGACATGTCCAGCAGCGCCCGAGAAATTGGCGGACCTCAGCCAGGCGTGGCGGTGAACCGCCACCGTTGTGGAAATCACCCTTCCCAGCGAGTCCGTGGTATTTAGTCCACACCTGATGGAATAACGCGCAGCATCCCGCCCTTACGCAAGGGCTTGGGCGAGCCGAGCCCGGGCCTCGTCCGGGCACTGGGGCAGCACGTCTGCAACCGTGTCCCACAAAGAATGGGTATAATGGCCCAAAAGGCAAGCGGTGTTGATAGACCGCATCCCCAAACTCAATGAGGAGAACAGTTTCTTCCCAAACTGATCAAGAGGCTCCGAGGAGCTTACTGGCAGCTGAAGCACATCAGTGAGGAGTTTAGTCCTCACGGCCGCAGCAGGGAGCTCAAGAGCCAAGGCCTTGGCTGCCCTGCGTAACACCACACCATATGTAGCACCCTCCTCCGTAGCCACGGAGGGAGGAGAGATGAATCCAGTGTCGGGCGATGTGTCCAAAGCACTTGCCTCCCCTAGCTCATCTGCCCAGGCCTGGCTCAACTGGCACTGCTGTGCCAGAGGGTCCTCAGACCCCTCCCAGTCCTCCCCTTCATCCGTGTCCTGGTAAACAGGTTGGAATGACGAAGTCGGGTCGTAGGTGAAGGTGTCACCCATCCACGCCAGACACGGCGCCGAGGGGCACCGTTCCGACGTCAGACCCGGACTGAAACTGGGGCCAACGTCGTCGGAGGACAGCGCCGGGAGCGACACCATTGGGGTCGCCCCCAGCGGCGGAGTCGTGAGGTCAACTGGCGTCGACCGGGATCCAGGCCTGGATCCCACAGGTACCTGCGGCGTCGGAACCGAAGTCGACGAAGGCGCCGGGGCCGAAGCCGCAGGCCCGCTAGGGCCCCCAGCCGGGTCTGCAGGGCCCGGAGGCGCGCCGACAGGCCTCAGCGGAGGGAAGTGAGTCCTCATGGCCACGAGGAAATCATGTATCTCCTCTGGCGTCGCTTGCAGGCCAGGGACTGGAGGGTATGGGCCTGGGAGAGGCACCTGCGGCTCCGGTGGAGCCGTGCGGGCGGTGTCGCCCGAACCCTCAGCCGTGTCCCGCGAGCAGCGAGGGGAGTCAGAAGAGCAATGTGGCCTCTTCGACTTCTTTTTCAAATGCCTCGACTTACTGGAGGACTTGGAGCCCGACGAGTGGTGGTGATGACTCGACGAGCGACGACTACGGCTCCGCGACCGGTCCCTCGACTTCCTCCTCGACCGGGACCTTGAGCGGCGCGGAGCCGACTGCAGGATCTCGAGCAGCATACGGGACCGCTCCCGCCTAGCTTTCGAGGTCTATGCTTGTGGTTGGCCCCGAGGCAGTTGAGACACCGATGGTGGGGGTCGGTCTCCGACATCAAGCGGTGACAGGCGTTGCACGGCTTGAAGCCAGGCATCCCTACGGCACCAGGAGTCGAAGTCCACTCGAAAAAAGAGATCCAAAATAGATCAAAAAGTTAGTCAAAAAATGACTAAGAGTACTGCTCTTCCCGGATCTGCGCTAGCTGGCGCGGAAAAAAGAAGAATTGACGTCAGTGCACGAGGGCGGCGTCTAAGTACTCCGATGACGTCATCCCGGCTATCACGACGCTGACGACAGACGCAGAGCCGCAGACGTCGACTACCGACGCGCAAGGGTACTGCTGACGAAAACATTCCGGATCCAGCCTGAGGCCTGGGGATATTTTAAGGTAAGGAATCTAACACTAACCTGTTTCTTTCAGATATAAAATATCCCAACATGTCTATGTCGGACTCACAGAAAGCCTTGGGATTCACGTCCATCTGAGTTGAACTGATACATCTATTGTATTTGTCAAGAAACATTAGTTCTGACAGAATTGTAATAGGTGAACCAGAATCGGCCATAACGAGAACCTCAATATTTCCAAACAACGCATTACACCTGGGTCATTTAACTCTCTTTGTATCAAAAACAGCATTACATCCAACAGTCAACACATAATGTATTTGTTTAGAACACATTTCAACAGAATCAGTCATCTAAACACTTAACTCTCGTAGATTTTTTTCTACATCTACAAACTCCTTGGAAGTGACCAATTTTCTTGCATAGCATGCATCTTATACCCATTGAAGGACAGTTAAGATTATTGCTGAGATGTGTCCTAGAGCCACATCTAAAATAAAAGGTAAGACCCTTTTTGAAAGGTTGCCTACCAGGTTTAGAAATATTAACTGCATTCACAGAACAGCACCACCATGCCCAGAAACCTTTAAAGCATTAAGAACGGCTGTTGATGTAACCATTGAATGATCAACGCTTTTAGCAATATAATTTGGTTCCGCGATTGTTGGTTTTCTACAACTAAAAAGACGTTCCTGAATTTTCTTGGAAAAACAGTCAAAAACAAATTGATCCCTTATGTAAATATCAGTATGTGCCTCACATTTGCATGTGGCTCCCAGCACCCGTAATGCTGAAATATACTCGTCAACACTCTCATCTGCGCTTTGCCTCCTCATGAAGAAGTTATGTCTCTCAAACTTTATACTTAGCTCTTCATTATATTGTTTTCCCATGCGAGCCAACACCTCCTTGTAAGCATCCCAGTGCTCACCATCACCAGAACTTCCTTGGGGAGGAGCAATAGAAGGTACATTGCTTAATACTTGCTGAGCTACAAGACCCAGACAGCCATATAATAATGTTACCTTGCATGCAGGTGGGAACTTGACAGCGTCAATGGCAACTATATGACTCTCAAAAATTTGAATCCATTGTGGCCATCTAACAGTGGGCTTTCCTGGATGTTACAAAAAGGGAGGAGGCTGCGCAAACTGCTGTAAAGTGGCCATATTGCAACCCCACAACAATAAAAAAATAAAAAAATGAGATATGGCAGTGGAGAAATCCAAGGCAAGTAGTTAAATGAAGCAAACACCAAAAATAAGTTTCAGAGTGAGAGACGACGAGGAACAGAAATTTAAATAAAAAATCATTTCCTCCTTGCTTCCCTTCTTCTTTCCTCTTTAAAAAAATATTAATCATGTGACTGTCAGTAAAGCTAGAGGCTGTCCCCGAAAATTCCAAAGAGTGTGGGGAAAGTGGAGAAGGTACCATGGCCTTGACGGAGGGTTGGGTTCCGATTGATGTGCTAAGGGTCCTGCTGATTGGGACCGTGTTTTGGGGTCTTGAGAGGTGGCACGGTGGTCTCCGACTCAAAGAGGGCCGCTGGCCGTTTAATGGACTATGCGAACAGATGTACTGTAGAAGGGGGTTGGATTTTGATATGCTGATGACTCTGGTGCTATTATTATGGTGGGTGGGTGGGGGGCCTGGGGAGCGCAGAGGTGTATGGTTATTCGCTTGTGATGTGCCAGATGTGTTTATGTTGTTACAAATGCAAATACACATATTTAAAAAAATAAAAATCATGTGACTCAGTGTGAAACAGTGTTAAGGTGAGCCTGTCACGAGAGTGCAGGCTTGAAACCAGAGAAAATGTAATAGTGAAGGGTGTACCTGTCACCATGAGGACAGGAAAACCAATAGTAAGCTCAAAACAAAGGTGTGCCTGTCACATGAGTGCAGGCAAACCCTAATCCTACCTGTGGATGTGGATGTGGAATCTAGGGATCTTGACAGGTGCTGCGAGCTGTCAGAGAAAAGCTCAGATTAAGGCCTTGACGAGGTGCCCAAAGCAAAATGGCTGCCACGTTGATGACCTTTACGTCTTGACCTAGCGTTGCCTAGTGATGACACCACGCATTCAGGCACCTCAAGTCTCCTTTGTTGCCCGTAAATCAGTTACAGCAATGAGCCACAATAGCACAGTATTTCAATAGCTGAAGGTTTAAGCATGATACAAGAAACAAACATCATGAAACAAACAATGCATATAGGCCCTCACACATTACCTGTGATTCATGACCTGGTTGAAGTCCTTACTCTTTAACTGGATGTAAATATCAGGAATCTCCTCAGCTCTGTACATTACCACCTCAAGGCAGTAGGTTTTTAGTACCCCATGAAGTTTTGGAAGCAAGTAGAAGACAACTGTCATAAATCTGTGAACAGATGAGCAGAACATTTCTGAAATTGTTGAAGTAAAAACTAAAGCATGTGTTGGGCGTATGTTAGCTGTTTTACCTGTCAGCCAAAGGAGGGAAGTTCTTTGCCACTTTATTCAAGCACATGATAAATTTGTCCTCCTTTGTGCCTTGATGCTTTTTTAGTTCCTTGATGACAAGATCAAAAATGGGTCCATCTATAACCTACAAAAAAGATATATATAATTTCATGCTGCAGCTATTCTGGAGTCAAACTTAAACAATCTGATGTTAGATGAAGAAAACACGACCTCATAAGCTAGGTAAAGAAGACTTGACTACTTTTAAACCATTAGTATCATCTGCACACTTTAGGTTTGCTTTCTCATTTTTTTTTAACAAAGAAATCGTTTAACAATTAAAGGGCTAAATGATGATCTCTGCAGATTTCATAAGAATTCTGTGGCACTGACTACAAATGGCACTGTATTCATACAGCACTTGTTGCAACTAGTATGGCAAGTAAAACTCAACGCGCCCTAGGAAATTATATAGGTACATGATTGCGTGCATGAAAGTATTGCGTGGTGAAGACTATGTGAAGGAGATGTTTTTCAGATCGTCAAATTGGGTAGAGCATAGATGTTGCATGTAGAGAAAAATGTTACCTAAATGCTGATTATGAATGAAACAATGAATGAAGTAGCACTTATTGAGCGCGTAGCTACACGGAGGCATCCCAGCGCTAAGCGATTAAAAAACGAAGGGAACGGTGGAGTCATTTAGGGGAAGAGCCACGTTTTTAGCAATTTACGAAAGGCCTGATGGTTGGGTTCCTTTCTTAAGTGCTAAGGAAGGGAGGTCCATAGTTTTGCGGCATTGTAGGAAAAAAGCCGACCACCACTTCTGGCCTTCTTAATCCTGGGTACAATGGCCAGATGCAGTTCATCTGAGCACAGCCGCCTATAAGCCCGATAGGGCTGAACCATGGAGTGATTGATAGCTGGTCCATTCCCTCCTAACATCTTGTGAGTGATGCACAAAGCCTTGAAGTTAATTTTCTCCTGCACAGGGAGCCAGTGGAGGGACTTCAGGGCAGGTTTCGCAGAGTGCCGATTCGGGATCCCCACGAGCATCCTTGCAGCGCAATTCTGCACTGTTTGGAGTTTTTCAAGTGATGAGCTTGGTGCACCTAGATATAGGGCATTACCGTAATCCAGCGTGATAGGAAGAGTGCCTGGACCATCAGCTTCCTCGCCTGAAAGGGGAGAAGGGGAAGTACTTTGCGAATCATCCTGAGAATGCCATAACAGGAAGCCACAACTTTCCTGGTCTGTGCCTTGAAGCTAAGGTCCTGATCGAGCCAGATGCCCAAACTCTTTATCTCAGTCTTAGGGGCGGGAGCAGGGCCCAAACAAGCTGGCCACATTATGTCAGCTTTAAAGAGGGAGGGATTGCCAAGAATCATGATCTCAGTCTTGTCGCCATTCAGCTTTAGATACAAGTCATTCATCCACTTGGTGACTTCTTCAAGGCAGGGACGGAGGCCATTGGAGGCCTGTTCAGGGTGATTCAATGCTACGACCAGTTGGGTATCATCGGCATAGGTCACTATATGAACCCCAAAAGGAAGGACGATCTCTGCAAGCGGAGCCATATAAGCATTAAAAAGGGTGGGGCTCAGGGACAATCCCTGAGGGACTCTGCAGTGAAGGGGTAAATATTTTGAAGTATGTAAGTAGCATGTGTCTTGCTAAAGCAGGGAAGAAGCTGTTGATGGGTCAGTAGTGAATATAAGTGAAGAGTAAGGTGGTGTGTGTGTATGTGTGTAGAGGTAGCATGTGTGAGGATCAAAGAAGGGCTTTAATTTTGGTACAGCAAGCAGCAGGCACAGCTAAGTCAGTGAGGGTTCCAGAATACCTGCATCCTCAGCATCAGTCCAGTGTGCTCTTTGCCACTGATCCAGTCAAAATGATGCTAGGTCATTTGTTTGTCCTACTTTGTGTGGTGCAAATGACCATATTGTACTCTGTGGTACTGGCAAATGGGAACAGTTATAATTTCAGCACTTTCCGAAGTAAAAGTTACTCACCTTCAGAAATGCTTTTTCTCATGAAAGGTTAGTAATCTGCTGCCACTGACAAAGGTAAGACACAGACTGGTGCAGCAGGAGGTGCTGCTGCTGCAGCTGTCAACTCAATGGATTTTGTAAGATTCTTGCTGCCCCAACTAGTGATTTGGCAGATTGCCAGGTGGCTCCGCAACAGTGGGTTCATTGGTGCAGAACCTGGAACTGCCAGTTTAGGTAAGTTGAAGGATCCAAGTCCACCTTGCTGGCTTGCGTTTTTTTTTATGTAAACCCTCAATTTATGAAGTGGTAGCTGAAAAGGGCAATGTTAATTTCTACTTTTACAGATCATTATCTGTTCATCAGAAGTGGGCGACTCTGGAAAAGGTAAAGCCTTTTCCAACTGTCAGGCTTTTCATTAGAATGGGGTATTTTTCTGAACGAGAAAGAAATTCGCCCCTTGTTGTGTTATATTAATGTTTCTTGCGCCAGGAAAGTTACCTCTCAATAGGATGGGTTTACATTTTGAGGGAGAGGCCAACCATGAAATCCCTCTACAACAAGCCTTGGTTGGCAACAACTCGACTTTTCTCCCCCTAGTTACTTTGGTATGCATAAATGAGTATTTGCAGCACTTCGTTAAGATGTGGTCTACCCTGAGCCACCACAAGTATGTGGATCCAGATCTGAAAAACTGATGACATGATTTTCTACCATAAGTCTTAAGTCAGATTTGACAGGAACAGAAGTACACTCCCATAAAGAAATAATTTGAAAACTGTTATAATAGAAGAGGCTGCTCCACATCCAGGTCTTAAGAGCATAAACAAAAAACTGATGCCAGGTATCTTAAATGGATCCTAACCTTCACAACCAATGGGAGAAGCATAACCATGGCTTGAGATACAATAATGTCCCCTGGCACCACCACGAAGAAAATTCCTAATAAAGTGTGTGGACCTAGTGTAGAGTTAGGAGCGTACTTACAGATGAAGATCCTGCAGGAAAAAATATCCATCAGCAAGGCTAGGTGGCCATGGAGTTTCCTAATCTGAGATACAAACGCGTTCCGAAATTTAAAAAATGTATTAAGAAGGTGGGCCCTTCATTTCAGGAATTGCACTACACTGGAATTTCATTTCTGAGGTGAATCTTTTGTCCAGCATTTCGTCATATTTGTACGTGCTTATTTTTGTCTGGACAAAGCATGGTAAAAAATTGTCTTGAGAACCTTTCCAGAAAATTCTGCTTACAACTGGGAACCAGTGTATCATATGCAGGCTGAGCTGATGTGGTACACAGGAGACGTCCTGCTGAACTGTTTTTAACTTGTTTCACCTTCAAAGCAGATATTTTCATGAACAAAGTAAGGTATAGACCATTTGCCTAGTACATGCAGGCTAAAACAGGGTTGAATGTTGTATTCAAGTGACTGAAGCCCAGTGAAAGCAAGTCCTTATGGCAGTGTTGATTTGTGGTCAGGGCAGAGTTCAGTGTCCAAAGTTATTTTAAGCATCATTACTGCAGGTGCTGGTAGGGAAAAAGTCTGTGGGCCTCAGCATTACAGGACCTGTGTGCGTCAAAGACTAGCTTGAGGATTTATGTCTTCTGTTGTTCTGTTACAGTGGATTTCTGACCATCCAGTGGAAGATGACAGAAAGGCAGTACTCGAGTGGAGAGCAGCCTGTGTTTGAATTACTTTCAAGTTGTGGCCTGGAAAACCAAATTATTATATGAGATAGGGAAGATGTTAAACAGAAATGGTGCAATCACAGTGCTCTGTGGTATGCTGCATTCTCTTGACTGAGGACACATGCTGAAGATGTTGTCAAGGTGATCTGTGTGCTGCTGGACAAAAAGAAAAAAGGCCATGTTTAGGGCTTTGTCTTGTATTCCAGTGTTATGGAGATTTTCAAGCAGAGTGGGGTTATGAACCATGTCCAATGCAGTAGAGCAGTCTATAAGCAGGAGGGCATCCACTACTTTGTTGTCCATTTGGAACTTAAATATGTTAGGATGGATTTTGTTCTCCCACAGTGTTCCTAGAGCTAAATGTGGTCAATGACTTAGATGAATGTAACTCTTTCAAATAACATGCATATGGATGTTTACAATAGTTATTAGATATTATGCCTCTGCACATATACAATTGCATTGATGTTCTTAAAGCCATCAGCTGGCTGGAAGAAATATATGCAAGAACAAGTCTATAAACTCCGACAAGTTTGCACTCCTGCTTAAATGAGTTGCTGACCTTGCAAGTGTAGACTGTTTTTAATGATGCGTTGGTGCTGTGCCCTACAAAACAAATATTTCCAGGAGAGTGTTGTAGCGAGATATCTTTTTAGTTACATCAAATTGACTGAATACTGCACTAAAGCTCAGTGTGCATTGTATTCAAGCAAAGATACTTTCATTACAGTATCAAGCAGTGCATAAAACGGAATAGACTCAATCGTTTTTCATGTGTGTATGCCTCTGTGACTTTGTTTTATAACTGGCTAGGGTTGCTTTAACTTTCTCTCTGCACTAGCTCGGAGAGAAAGCCACAGCAACCTTAGAATAACTCTGCTCAGCTTAGTGAAGAAAATTAGAATTTCAATTGGTATGGAGTCATGGCCTTTCAAGCAAGGTGGTAATACTGTTTTCTTATTTTTGTAATAGGGCCCGCTACCTTCTAGAACTATTCACTCATCCTGAATTTTTACAGGATAAGATGTAGCTCCAAAAGGCAGATAATTGTTGGAAGAGGGGAACAGAACTGGCTTTGTCAAAAAGAAAAACACTGCTTGAATACAAACAGTCTAAAGAGTAACAGAAATTCGAAATATGAGCGACAGGGGGAACAGAAGGAAAAAGGAGCAGAAGTAAAGCCTCTGATGAGAGCAGCAACCATAGAATGCAAAGTTGTGGCAAAACAAAAACTCAATCTGAGCCCCTTTAACAGTAAGTGAGATTAATCTGGAAATAACTAAAGAGAATACAAGAAGGACTACTAAAGTCGATCTTAGATTGGGATGTGCAGTAGGTTTTAGTAAGGCAAAAGGACGCATTCTCAATTAGAAAAAAGAATCCTGGATTCTCACAACAACTTGATTGTTCTATGAATGTAGATCTCAACCATGGAGCACATCTAGCCTTATGCGCCATGGACTGCTCAGACGAAAAGAACAAGTTACCTAACTTCAGTAACGCCTTATCTGGTAGAGACTATATCTAACCGCAGATCCCCGGTGGTCGGTCTGAAGAGCAATTTCGAATAAGGAAGTCCTGGAAGACCGAATGGGCTAAGTGTCCATTCAGCAAGGACGCTGTCAGCTGCGGTGCGGGTACTTTAAAAAAAAAAAAAAAAGTCTATTCTTATAATTTAGCACAAGTTCTTGTTCGCACCTTAACTGCTTTTAATTTCCAATAACCTTACCTAATTCCCGGCAACTCCTCGGCCCCGGTCCGACGTGGCTTGTGCCGTTTGTTCGGAGGGCCCCTGGAGTGTGGAATCTCGTCTTCTGGGCGGTTAGCGCTCTAGCTCCTTGCGCTCACACAGTATTTAGGGGGAGCATATACTCCCGCACAGCGGGCGTGCCAAAGGCAAGCCCGTCTGTGCCCGTCCGCGCCTGGCCCGGGCCGAGGGCCAGAACCCCTGCATCACAAAGCCCAACACACATCACCACTCTAGAGAAGACCTATTAGGTTGGAGACCTAGGTCAGCGACTCCTTGTTGCCCAAGGATTAACACTTTGATGGAGCCAAGTAAGGGCCCAAACTGCAACTTACGTTTCTCTTATGATCTAATTGAACAGCCGTTACCTTCTACCAATCACAAACAGCTAGAACCTATCATAGAGATCAGGGCCATGCTACTTAACACTCGCTCATTATTTAGATATAATACGGAAATGGCGGAGATGATAGACAGTCTCAAGCTAGATCTAGTATTTGTTACGGAAACCTGGGCCAATGAGACCTCTGACCCGGACTTATTACAAGCTTTTCCCTCAGACTTTAAAATTACTAGAGCAGACAGACCCAATAAAGGAAGTGGCGGACTTGCGATTATCGCTAAAAACGAAATATCAGTTAAGGCATCCTCGCTGGGCACCTCACAGGACTGCGAACTGCTCGCGTTTCAGATCCTACTCAACCATAATGACTCCTTGAATGGCCTTTTAATTTATCGACCACCTAAAGCTCAGCTACACTTCCAACCCTAAGATTAACATACACAAGATACTCCCGGCAGTATGGTCAGACCATAGAGCAATCATATTTACAATCAAATCTACTTCCCAAAAAAAGCAGTGTCCGAACCACCCGCGATTCATTCTTATCGTAACTGGGCAAAAATCGACCTTGACCACTTTCACACACTACTTCAGGAGAATGAACCTAACTTGGGACTAGACACCAACTTGGCGGTCCAGAATCGAACTGAATGGATCACTCAGGCAGCCAACACAGCTGCTCCTCTCCTAACTTCCTCTACAAGAAGGAAAAAACCATCTGAACCTTGGTTCTCAGACAAGTTAAGGACTCAAAATCAGTTGTGTAGAAGGACAGAAAAACAATGGAGATTAAATTATAATATGGAATTGAAAATAAAATATGCCCAGTCTCGGGCCATATATAAAAAGCAAATCAAGGAGGAAAAATGCAGATACTATGCAGACAAAATTGCGGCAACTAACAACTCAAGCAAAGAGCTCTTCAAGACAGTTAAAAAACTGGCCAAACTCCCTGACAAAGCCACTACAGGCGTCAACCCAGAATTCTGTAATACTCTGGGCCAAGCCTTTGCCGACAAGGTGCAAGCAGTCTATGATAGCTTTTTAAATACCCCTACTGAGCCTCCTCCGGCAAAAACTGTCTCCGTCCAAAATCTTACTAGCTTTTCCTTCTCCCAACCCAGCAGGGATCAAATTATACAAACTATTAAAGAAACAAAATCAGGGGCTCCCTCAGATCCATGTCCCCCTAAAATATTCCACCTCTGTCCGGAGAAGTTCAGCACTCAACTAAACAAGCTGTTCTCTGGAATCATACTCCATGGGAAGTTCCCCGTGGCTTGGAAAACAGCTTCTGTGCTTCCCTTGGTAAAAAAAAAACCCGCCTGAACCCAGACGATCCCAATAGTTATAGGCCCATCTCCAGAATTCCTTTTTTCTCTAAGGTTCTGGAGAAAATACTCAATATCCAGCTTTCTACCTTCATCACCACAAACAATCTGCTAGACCACTCTCAAATGGATTCAGAGAAGGCCACGGGACTGAATCTGCATTAATCACTGCAAGTGAAGAGCTCAGGAAATCTCTTGACGGAGGCGGGAAGGCCGCCTGATATTATTAGACTTATCGGCGGCCTTCGATACCGTCAATCATAATATACTAATTACGAGACTGACTGAGCTGGGTGTCCACATTTCCGCTACGACGCTACTGTCATCTTATCTCTCTGAAAGATCTTTCAGAGTAGAAGTAGACATAACAAGCTCACAAACCTTCCATCTTCATTGCGGAGTACCGCAGGGCTCATCCTTGAGCCCCACGCTCTTCAATGTTTATGTGGACCCTCTGGCCGCATCGATCAGACAGTTTGGGTTCTCAGTAATCAGCTATGCAGATGACACACAAACTGTAGTGTCAATCACCAACAATGAAGACGAGTTGGCAGAACGTTTCAACATCTGTATGTCCCACGTTAACAACTGGATGCAATCCAATTGCCTAAAATTAAATGGCAGCAAAACCGAAGTCCTACTGCTGGGTGCCAATCCATTAGGTCGGTCTCCGAAATGGTGGCCCACTGAGTTGGGTGAATGCCCTCCACCAGTTTCCAAGTAAAAAAATCTAGGGATAATTTTCGACTATCGGTTAACCTTCGATAGCCAGATCAACTGCCTTACGGCAAGGTTCTGGGCTATATTAAAATTGATCAGAAAGATTTGGTCCTTTATTCCCCGGATGCCCTGAAAACCGTGGTAACTGCCCTCGCAATCTCCAGGCTGGATTATGGTAATGCTCTTTACCTAGGGATCCAAACTCAACATCTGAGTAAGCTCCAACGCCTGCAGAATGCAGCAGCCAGATTGATCTTGAACATTCTCAGGCACGAATCAGTGTCCCAGCGGCTGCCAGTCCGGAAAAGAATCTTATTTAAGGCACTCTGTATTACGTTTAAGGCACTCCAAGGAAGAGGACCCTCTTACCTGACTTCTAGAATAAAATACTATGTCCCGTCCAGGAATCTCAGATCTACACAACTGAAACTGCTTCAAGTACCTAGGTTTAAGCAGGTACGTTGGGGAGGAAGGAATTTTCTGCTAGGAGGAGCAAAACTCTGGAATCTCCTACCTTTCTCAATCAAAAGCAGCACGAATCTCACCTCATTCAGAAAATCACAAAAACCTGGCTTTTCCAAGCAGACCTTTAACTCGCCCGCATCTATCCTGATTTGACCTCTTAGTCCTCAGCGCCAAGACGTCCCCGGGCGTTCCTACAGAGCTGACTGTCCAAACAATGTTTGGTGAAGATGTGCAGTGAAGCCCACATTGCTGCCTGACAGATATTCAGAACAGGAACGTTGTGAGCTTAATGCAGTGATCACAGCTTTTGCTCTCATGGACTGAGCTTGCAAACCTTCTGGAGGATGCTTCTTGGTCAATGCATAAAGCAAACACAAAGAAATGATGAATGGAGCGCTGAAACTTTTCACACTCTCCCCCAGTAACAGATCTGGGTTGAATCTTCATTGTTCTTTAGCTCACTTCGCCGCCCCAGTTCCGACACAGGTATATGCAAATCAGTCTTGACCCTGTGACTCATGGGAACAGTCCAGCCCGAACTGCCAAGCCATGTCTTCCCTGGACCGGTAACAAGCAACCTGGGACCGGTTTTGGGCTAACAAACCCTCATCAGCCAGGCTAGCTTGAATCCAGCGGCAAAGTGAGCAAGGGACACACGTCTGGGCATACCCTGCCAACTTAGGGCTAGCAAAGCAAACACAAGGAAATGATGGACGAAGCGCTGAAGGGTTTTGCAAAAGGCAAGCAGGGACACCTGAAGCATGGCAATGGCACCTGCCAATTTTCCGATTGGCTGGGGGAGACAGAAAAAGACTTGGCCCAATCCTCTACTATGGTACCTTCTCTTCTACTATGGTATCCTTCAATGCTCTGTAAAAGGGAAGAAGGGGCTCCAAAACATATGCCCCAAATGGAGAAGCTCAGTCAGAACTTTGGTTTTAACCTCCAAGGTTGCTAACTGGAGGCGAAGTACTTTGGCTGCCCTATGCATCACCATGGTACAGGAAGCGGATTTCTCCACGGCTGGTTCAGGGGGTGAAATAAGACCTATTTCTGTTGAGCTATAGAGGCAGCTAGCCTCTTGCAAGTACTGGTACCAATCATACTATTGGTAGGGATGAGTAAACTCATCACCCGGGTCATAATCATTATCGGAGACCATCCTAAAAAGGGAATGCAAAGTGTGTTGTCTCCTTTCTGGAGGTGGTACATCAAGTGGGGAAAGTGGTATATCAGGCATTATCGGGTGCAACTTCATTCAAGGTTAACCGGATTTGGAGAGAACTATCAGTATCTCCCCCCACAATGTCAACGGAGTCGGCACAGGCGTTGAAGTGCCCAGGGCCGGCATAGGTTGTGGTGCCAGAAACTGGGTCGAGACAGAAGCCGGAGGAATGATGGACTTGGAAGGCACCACGGGCGAACTCGAAGGCCCCTCAGAGGGAGTTTGCAGGGATCTGAAGAACAGGAGCATGACTGGGCAGACTTCTTTGATCGGATATGACGTGGCTATTGGGCCCAGTAACATGGGTTGCACTGCAAGTAGTTACAGTATCAGCTCAGAAGTAGGCCGACTTTGAGAGTGAGAACGAGCAGTGTGGCGCTACCTTCGTGCCTGCTCAGGTGAACGAGAGTGCCACAAGGCAGTGGAATGCCACTTCGAGTTCTTGTGTTTCTTTTTAGACTTAACTGACAATTTGGACCATGGTGAAGGCTAACCTCTCAAGCAGCCCCCCAACTCTGGTAACAGAAACAAAGTTTGGATGCGGACCATGAGTTGGAACCATACCGGTGAGGAGCCTTCCTATCCTTGCCAATCTAATGTTTTGCCTCACGGCCCCATATATCCTTCAAGTTCATCGAAGTACAGTCAGTGCAGACCATGGAGTTGTGGCATGACCCTAGAAACCACAAGCACACCCCCTGGGGATTTGTCACAGACATCTCTTTGCGACAGTCCCTACAGGGCTTAAAATCTGTCATCTTTGGGGGTGACATCCCTTGCACACTGAAGAAACATTTTGTGGTAAACATAACAGAGAAACACAAAGGGAGCTCCAGCTCCAAATCTGGTGTCGCAGAATGACAAAAACTGATGTCAAAGCACAGGGTTGCAGCCTGAAAATGCTCACACTTCATTTCCTGAGTGGAAAGATGTCAGTCTAGAGCCTCACTGCGCCACCTGACCACACGCTGAGGTACTGCTGAAAAGTCTTCGGATCCAGTCTGATGCCTTGGGAATAATAAAAAAAGAGATTATTCTGTGGCTAGAAATCTCTATCAGATAGTGGGGTATTAAGGAACAGAGCCCCTATTTAGCTGCCATGCAAGAAGCTTCAGGTAGGGAGGGTGCTGGTTAATTATAATGGTTTAAATAAGTGCATGATCTCTTGAAGTAGGACTAGCATCAGTTTGTTTCTCAGAGCACTAATAAAAAGCTATACGATTGAGGAAACAAAGTTTGCTGTGAGTAATTGGGCTGACATATAGCACTTTAGAACTGATAGATTTGAGAGATTAAATGGTGTACCACAACCTGAACCCTTTTCAAAAGTGGCTGAGCCATAATGTGGCATCAGGTATTACATTTTGATATAGCAAATTTAGGTATAGGAGTTGCAACTCAACCCAGTCACGAGGAAGGGTATCTTTTCAATATGCTTATTGTTTTGTCCTATGTTTTGTGGTCATTGAAAGAAGTGGTTGCTTCAAACACTGACAAAATTAAGGATTATCAATGGTTTTTGCTGTGTTTAGATGATTGCATTCTGCACAGCTTATCTGTGAGAATTTGGTTAAATACAGTACAATAGGGCTCAGGGTGAACTCGAGTGATTATCAAGCCTCTTAGAATAGATATATTTTATTGTATTACACACATTATTTTTTTTGTTTAAATGTCCTTATTTATTTTAAGGGACACAAATAACGTATGATAATGGCATACATATTATAAACCCTGCGGCAGGGTCTGCGAGTCTGAAAGCTAAGACAATAGCCGTGAAACCAAAGGACAAGAACATAGCAAATAACAGAAACTTCTCCCCTCCCCCAATTCCCCCCTCTCTCGCCTCTAGAAGGCTTAAGGTGCGCAGCAATGATGTAACCAAGCTCCCCTCCAATTCCAGATTGCCTAACCCTCTGTGCCGACATCTCAGTTGATGATTCGTACTGAGGTGGGTCTGCTAAACGTAGAAGTCTCAAGTATTTGGGGCAGGAGAGTTCCTTTAATTCGGAGGTCAATAGCGACAATATAGGTCCCCACAAGTCATGAAAGGAAGCCCCTGGCTTGGTCAGTGAGAGGGAGATTTTCTCCATTCCGAGTAACCCCCCCAGTCTATGCAGCCATCCGACATAGGTGCCTTGAGACCCTTACAGGTGAGTAGTCGCGCTTAACAAGCACATGATTGATTGATTGAGGTAGGCGGCGTTGTTTTGGGATAGGATGTTTTGCCTAGGAGAGCGTAAGATGGGAAGCGAGGTATTTAAGACTGGAAACGAGAATCAATGTAATCCAAAACCTGTTGCCAGTTGTGTGAAAGCTGGGGGCATTCCCATAGTAGATGGGTCAGCGTACCCACTGACCCGCAAGCTCTCCAGCATAAGGGACTACGTGCAGGATTACCTCTATGAAGCTGTGGAGGTGTCAGGTACCAATAAGTTACTATATTCGTCGCAGTCTCTATATTAGCAACACTTTGTGCAGAGTGGCGTTCCCTGTAATAGATGTCCAGCCATTCCTTCAGCGTTAACCACTTGGATGCTAATGACAAGGGTAACTCGTCATGGAGTGCCCATTCATTTCAATGGAAATTACATTCAATGTCCAGGCTCTATCTTAGCATCCAAGTGGTTAAAGTCCTGCCCAGATCCCTCTACCATCTCTGCTGACTAGGTGTTTTCCCAGGACTGGTACCCCCACAGATGAATTTGTAAAGATCCGTAGTCAATCGAGTATCCGTGTGTCTAGTGAGTAGCCATTTTTCAAAAGACGTCAGCTGTCTTCTTGCCCCCTTTCGTACCTCTGGCTGCAATGCCCAGTGTCTAATCTGTTGGTAACAGTAATGTTCATTTTCAGAGAGGATATGCTGTGCCCGCAGGTCGTTAAAAGACAACGGACACTCCACGTCAAACAAGTGGCCTACCGAGCGACAGTCTGTTTTTGACTAGTATTGTCATTTTAATGGCTGTGACATGGCCCAGCCAGGACAGCGAATATGGCCATCATTGCCGAAGACAGTAAAAAATCTGCCGCAGCAGGGCCGTGTAGTTCAAGATGGTACAAAAGGGGGTGGTGACAGTGCTCTGAATATTGTTTGCCAGTTTCAGTCCCAGGTATGGGATAGAGTCCAGAGCGAACTGAAGGCAGTGAGACCGTTTTAGTGAGTCCAACGTAGCTGGACTGAGAGTCAGACACAGAGCCAGGGACTTGCTAACATTCATCTTGAATCCCGACGCGAGCAAGAAGCTTTCAAGCTCTGTCAGCAGGGCAGGCAGCGACTGTTTCGGATGCTCCAGGGTGGCGACCACATCGTCAGCATACAGGCTGATTTTATGATCACCCCCACCAAACTTTACTCCGGAGATTAAGGGGTTCTCTCGCACTGTTTTTGCCATGGGCTCCATATATAGAGCGAATAAGAGTGGTGAGAGAGGACACCCCTATCTTGTCCCTTGTTGGATAGGAAAGGGGCCGAGACTACTCCATTTACACGGACTGAAGCGGTAGGGACGGTGCAACTAGCGAAGACGCAGCTGACAAAGCAATCCGTCAGTCGAAAGTAAGGTAGGGTGGCTTTAAGATAGGGCCAGTGTACCCTGTCAAATGCCTTCTCGGCATCTACTGAAAGGACCATGCGTTCGTACGGAAAACGCTCAGTTTTGTCAATGAAATGGAGAAGATGATTAGTGTTGTCCGAGCACTGGCGTCCCGGTACAAAGCCCGACTACTCACGGTCGAGTAACCCAGGAAGGCAAGATGAGAACCTCTGTGCCAGAATCCCTGTGAATATTTTGAGGTCAACATTAAGGAGAGAAATAGGACGCACATTTCTGCTTATCCTTCCCCAGTTTAAGTATGACCTTGACTAACGCCACCAGCATCGAGGGTGGAATAGGGGAGGACAAACCGATCGAGTTAAATACCCTCGTTAGGAGTAGGGCAAGGATAGGACAAAATGTCTTGTAGAAGAGGGAAGAGAAGCCGTCCGGGCCCGGAGACTTAAGTGGCTTTAATCGTGAGATGGTCGGAGATAACTTCCTCAAGTCTAAGCGGTGCTTCAAGGTCCTTCACCTGACTAGGAACCAGACTGACTGTGTTAATACCTTGTAGATACTGCGTATGAGCCATTTCAGGAAGTTCCTGCGCCTTGTACAGGGATGCGTAGAATTGCCGGAAGCCCTCTGCAATGCCATGACCTGTGGTCTGCTCCTGCCCAGTGCTATCTATAATCAAGGGAACATTGGCCAGTTACCACTGCCCTCGCAATTTGCTGGCCAGAAGCCTCCCACACCTATCCCCCTTGGTATAAAAAGGCATGCCGAAGCCTCAGTGCCACGTGTTCAGCCCAATCGATGTCCGGGCCGGCAAGCTGGGCTCTCGCCGCCGTCAATTGCTTCCAGACCCTGGGAGCCCCTGTCCTCTGGTGCATCCTCTCCAGTTCCGCCAACGAGTCTGAGAGCTGCTCCCTTTGTTCCCTCTGGGATTTGTTATCCTGTGCGGATATTGCTAGAAACTCCCCCCTAACTACTGCCTTCCGTGTGTCCCACAGCATGGCTATGGGGGTGTCCGGCATATGGTTGATGGACAGACAGTCCTCTATAGACCTGGTAATACACTGAACTACCACAGAGCACTGTTGCATCGTCTCTCTTAACCTCTGCAGCCGCCAGGTAGGGCGCGGATAGGAGAGGGCTAGAGATAAGTGCACCGCTGAGTGGTCTGACAGTGCACCAGGAAGCATTTCGACCTGTTGGGTCTGTTGAGCTACCGGGCCAGGGGTCAATATGTAATCAATTCTGGCGTACGTCTTGTGGGGATAATGGGCCGTATACTCTCTTGACATCGGGTCCTCCATATGTCTGTCAGTCCCAGCTCCCGTAGCATCTGTCTCCCTTTGTCAGAAAGTGCCCCCGTTTGGCCATATCTCTGGATGAGATTGAGATCCCCCCTATGACTAGTGATCTGTCCAGGGATTCGGCCACCCCTGTTACCACCTTGTGAAGAAACTCCTCCTGCCCTGAGTAAGGGAAATAAACTGAAGTAATGGTCAGCGCATGATGACCCAAGGTAAATGTGTGTGCTAAGAGTCTACCCTTGACTTCAGCCCGCTTGGGACTCACTTTGCCCTGGAAAGTCGATGAAACTAAAATGGCAACTCAGGCGGTTTTGGCCGAGTGAGAAGAGTATAGCTGATGGGGAAACGCCCTGGCCAGCAGCCTACGAGTGTCTCGGGCAGTGTGTCTCCTGAAAGAGGCATATATGTGCCCCTGAGTTTTCAAGAACGGAAAGGGCGGATTGCCTCTTTGAGGGGCTGTTAAGACCTTTGACGTTGAGTGAAATTTATTTAAAAGATGCAGCCATTGGGAAAGGTTTTGGGGACCTCTGTCATGGTTGTACAATCATGGTCAGCGCAAGGGCATGGGACGCTAGGGGATGGAGGCCCGACTGACCTGCGGGGGCCCGTCCCGCTGCGACAACCGCGGAACAGGTGTCTTGTGGCCGATGGAGAAGAGAACCAGTATAACCCAAAGACATGAACAAAAACCCAACAAGAAAACATGTAACCTCAAACATTTTCATAGTCCTGGGTGATCAACCCCTTGGAAAGGCATAAGATGTCAGCAGGATCCGTCACGCCCCCTTGCCCCGCCCAGGCCCCAAGCAAGTACGACGCTGTAGCATTCAATTACAAACTGTAGTAGCTGTACCCCTTTATGTCGGCATGGCCAAACCTCTCTTAGTCCGCGTTAGCAGGTTCCTCTCCCAGAGAGGCAATGACTGCCTGCTTCTCCTTGGCGATGGTCTCGGAGTCCTGCCGAAGGCAAGATGCAGAGCTGCTGATCTTCCTCCAGCCACCGGGTCGCAGCTGGCGCCGTCTGGACCCTGGTTGCTCAGACACGGTCAGGTCTGCATCAGTCAGGCCAAGCGATTTCTTGGCGTCCTACAGGGAGCGGATCTGGACCAGCGAACCCTCCCACCTGAAGATCAAGCAAACGGGGTGACCCCATGAATAAGATATGTCCTTGGAGCACAGGTGTGAGGTGATCGGCCTGAACTCTCTTCTTTTTTGCAGGGTAGACGCCGTCAGGTCCTGGAAGAGCAGGGGTTTTGTAGGTCTGAATTCAATGGGATGCTTGGCTTGGGCCTCGCGGAGAATCCTCTCTTTAAATAGGAAGTCGTGTACACACGTAAGTATTTCTGGAGGGGGCGCCGATGCCGCTCTCTGGTTGGTTCTGTCTAGCTTGATCCATTGCTCCGGAGGGGAGCCCAGAATGGAGCGAAGAGCTCCTCCACAAAAGCTTCAATGTCCTGCCCTTCGAACCCCTGAGGAACCGCAAGGATCCGAATTTTGTTCCTCCAGGAGCGATTTTCTAGGTCTTCAGCATGGGCCTGGAGGTTCAATTGTTGCTCCCGCAGGCGAATCACCTCCTACTGGAGCTGTTCCATCTCCTCGTCCTGTGTTGTAGCCTGCATCTCCAATGTGTCGACTCTCTCGCCCAGTGAAGCCAGGTCCTTCCTGTCTCCTGGAGCGCCGGGGTCATTTATTTTTTCATTGCGTGGATATCCTCTTTTAGGGAAGCCAATTGAAAATCTAAGAAGGCCCATGTGATTGGGCTATCCTCCTCCCCCGGCTCCGTGTCGGCAGGGAGTCCAGCAGCAGCAGGGAGGGTCTCAGCGCCGGACCTGAGTTAGAGGTCCTTAACCGACCTGTCCTTCATGTTTTTAGTGGAAGCCATGTCGATTGGCGCTGTTCTTTGCCCCGCAGGGATACGCTGCCAGACCTCGCTGGGTGCGAGGGATATCCACCGTCTCACACCTCCCGCTCTACTACCGCCACTGTTCCGCAGCCCCCGCACCGTGAATGGTGTGACTTCGCCGCGGCTGAAACTCTGTGTCAAGGCTCCAGGTTGCACGAGTCCGGCTCCTCCCTCCGTCAGCCAAGGGTTGTGACAGGGTCCCAGGCCCTATGGGCTATGGCGCACTGAGCAGGGTCTAATGTCCTAGCTCTCACACAGGCATATGGGTGAGTGGCGCTCCACTGCCTCAGGATGTCAGGTGCTGTGTAGGGGGGACCAGTGCTGACAACCACTAGCCCTTTGGGTGACCAGATACACCACTCTTCTGGGTCTCGTTAGTACATATAATATAATATAATTTAATAATATAATACAATATAATCCACATTTGTAAAGCGCACAATCAACCGTAAGGGTCTCTATGCGCTGGGGGCCGTCGGGAAGATTAAGCAAGCTATTGCCCAGAGTCACATGGTGCTGGGCTAATCTGCCGCCGGTGCCGGGGATCGAACCGTGATCCCCAGATTCCGGAGTCAGTCGCCCTAGCTGCGGCCCACACCCCTTCCCACGTACACGACTGCTGCTTGCAGTGGGTAGCTGGGCTGTGTCCGCAGTGTTCTCCTTGCCTGTGCTCCCTTGCCACCGCCACCCCCAGCCGCAATGTCGCTCGATCGCACTTGCCTCCACTCCGTGGGGGCGGGGGGCTGATTCAAGGTGGCTTCACCAGCTCCACTCCGGCCACAATGGAAGGCCTCATCCCCACTGGCAACGCTAATCCTGGGTGTGTGTGTGGGGGGGGGGGGGGGGGGGGGGGGGGGAGGGGCTCCACATTAGTGTCCAGGCCCAAACTGGGCTCAGCTCAACCCCATCATGGCAGGAGCAAGAGTCTCTTCGCATTGGCCGCAATGGGTACCTCCACAACCCAGCCAGAAAGCAAGCGACGGGGGAGGGGGCCCCCCAGTCGTCGCCGTGCTGCTCCTCAAGTGATTCCAGCCAGAGACATCTCTCTGCTAGGCGGGCCCCTATAGCGTGACTCACTGTGTCAGGGTTCCACCTCACACGTACTTCTCCACAGCAGGGATGAACGTCGCCACAGGCTGGGTGGGAGGGTGCCGGGCCCCAAGTCCAGTCGCCACAATCCCTCTCGTCCCCAGGTAGGCCTCTCGTGTCCTGGCCGCCTCTTTTCCTCAGCGCTGCTTCCACTGGGTGATGGTGCGCAGACGCCGCGACCCCTCACACACTGGTCCGGCGGCATCTCTCAGGCCCGCCTCCCGGCCCGGTCTCTGGCATGAGTAGACGATGAAGGGGGAGCAGAATCGACAAAGCTCCTGGTACTCGGTAGTTTCCTGATGGCGGAGCGGGGAGGCGACCTGGCACATCCTACTCGGCCGCCATCTTGGCCACGCCCCCACACACATTATTTTTAAAGGGCCCCACTTTAGTCTGAGCTGATATTAGTGGAATTACTACAGTTTTCCCAGAGCAGACGTGCATAAGGAAAATGATACTTACCAGTATGCATCTGTTCTTGGCATGTAGAGCTGCAGATTCGTATGCTTGTGCCTAGATCGCCATCTGGTGTTGGGCTCGGATTTGCACTTTGTTTTTGTCTTGGAAGAAGTCTTTTGTAGTCACAAGGTAGATGACTCCTCCTTAGGACGATAGTGCGCATGGGCATCGACTCCATCTCCAGATTGTTTTGCCATGGAGGGTTAGGGTGGAGTTAGTAAGAAAAAGAAAATGATGTCCATGTGTAATGTATCTAAGTAAGATAATACTGGAACAGATCGAGGTATCCAGGGAGGTGGGTGGGCGTGTACAAATCTACAGCTCTACATGCCAAGAACAGATGCATACTGGTAAGTAGCATTTTCCGTTCGAGGCATATGAGCTGTAGATTGTATACTTGTGCATAGACTATACAGCAGTTACCTCCTTAGCGGTGGCTACCCGTATCTGTTGCAGTGGTTTGAAGAAGTTTTTTAATACAGCCTGGCCCACACTAGCTTGTTGCTTTGCATGCACATCTACACAATAGTGTTTTGTGAAAGTGTGCGTGTAGAGCATGTATAAGAATGTTCCCTAGGAATGCCATAGAAGCCGCTAGTTTGCGTGTAGAATGCGTTCTAGGGGGAATGGATAATGTACGCTTTGCTTTTTGGTAGCACATATGGATGCATTTAACGATCCACCTGGCAATTCCCACTTTTGATATAGGATTGCCTTTATGTGGCGGTGAAAAAGCTACAAAAAGCTACAAAAAGTTGTTTTGTTTTTCTGAAAGTTTTTGTCCTTTCAATGTAATAAAGGATAGCTCTTTTGATTTCAATAGTTTTTATCGGTTGTTTCCAAATTAAGCGGTACATACAATACATCAAATGAGGGACATACGGAATAGACACACGAAAATAAACAATAAGAATAAGACAATAATTAAATGGCAAGCAGATGTCACTGGTAAACAGATTGATATGGCAGTAAATCACAGTTCAAACACATGTAGTATCAGAGTAGTACCACATAGGCGATTGAGTCTATTATCGATGACATGAGAAGAATTACAATATTACATTTAGAATTACATTTGGTGTGGTTCATGGTGGTTTGTGTAGAGATCAAGAGTGTCCAACATATGTCTGGTAGGAGATTTCCACGGCATGTTCTGGAGAGTTAAGTTATCAGCCCCTCTTAGGTTGGTGACCCAGTTTAACCAGCAATTAAAGGAAGCTTTGCCTGTGTCCTTCCAATTGCTGAGTACAATCTTGATCACTGCTATTAGAAGTAGGTCTAGGAGCGCCCTATCTTTTTCAGTAAGTGAGTCAGCTCCCTGGCAGACCATAAGAAAAAACGGTGTGATTACCCTCATTGCCAAAAAATCCAATATCACTACTATCTCACACACACACAATGATGATGGGAGACTATTAGTCACGCACCTGCAGAGAGGAGACGACCCCATCCATGTAGTCAGCATCTATGGCCCTAACGCTGATGAACCCGATTTCTGGGAGAGGATCTCAAACACTCTTCAGAGCCTCCCTCAGGAAGATCTCATTATAGCTGGCGGTGACTTCAACTTACCGCTGGATCCTCATATAGACCGTCAATCTAAATGCAAATACCAACCCTCCCGTTCACACGAGATCCTCAAAAGAATATGCTCCAAGTTTAATCTAAGGAACTCATGATGCCTCCAACACCCAGACACGAGGGACTACACATTTTATTCGGCACCTCATATCTCCTACTCTAGGATAGACTACATCCTACTCTCAAGTTCGTTCACACATCTCATAGATGAAACAGATATAGCTCCCATATTAGACTCCAATCACTCCAGCATCAGCACCAAACTCGCAGGTACCCATACCATCCTACCCCCAAAAAGATGGCTATTTAACGATGACATACTCTCTGATCTAGAAAATAAACTTAAGATTGAAACCGCAATTAAGGAATACATTACACTAAATGACCTCCCTGACATGAGCACCTCCACTTTATGGGATGCTCTTAATGCGACCATTAGAGGAGTCATTATCAGTATTAAAGCACAGGTCAACAAAAACCTAAATCTAGAACTTGAATCGCTAGAGAAAGAAATCAAATCATTCGAAATAACACACTCTGTGGATATAGACAACAAAGACGCCCTTGATCAATTGATTAAGAGGAAATACGAATACAATAAAATAGTGAGCAAACACGCTGGAGTGTGGATCAATAAATTCAAGGCACTCAAGCTATGTGAAGGGAACAAGGCAGGCAAATTGTTAGCATCATATCTCAAACACAGAGGCAATTTACTATATCCTCTATTAAAGATTCCAGGAATGTCATCCAAACCAAACAAAATGAGATACTAAGTGCGTTCCAAGCCTTCTACGAGGATCTATATAAAAATGAACAAACTAGGGATCCTGAGGGCTGCACTAAATACCTAAAGTCACTGGACCTATTAAAACTAACAGAAGCAGATAGATCAGCGCTAGGGACCCCCATTTCTGAAAAAGAACTCTCGTTCTCTATTAAATCCCTCAAAAACAATAAAGCCCCAGGCCCAGACGGCTTCTCGGCCTCCTTTTACAAGGAGTTTGATAGGTCGCTAAAACCTACCCTACTAAAATTATTCAACTCTATAGCTAAAGAGGGCTGTGTCTCCAAATCAATGGGAGAAGCCAATATTATTGTCATTCCGAAAGAAGGGAAAGACCCCCTCTTAACAAAAAACTATAGACCAATCTCGCTCATCAACTTGGACTGCTGGTGCAAAAATCTTAGCCAATAGACTGAATGCGATCCTTCCAAAATTGATCAGTAACTCGCAGGTGGGGTTCCTTAAATATTGCATGTCTAATGACAACACTAGATTACTGTGCCATATTCTAGAGAAAGCTAAAATAATGGCTGTCCCCTCTATTGCCATTACCCTGGATGCAGAGAAAGCGTTCGACAGGGTATCATGGTCATTCTTAAAACAATTCATGTTATCTTTTAATGTTGGTGAGGCATATATCAACATGGTGCTGGCACTATACTAAGACCCTACTGCCCGAATTGCTATTAATGGAACCCTGTCCGTGTCATTCCATTTAGAGCAAGGCACCAGGCAGGGCTGCCCTCTCTTTCCTGCACTGTTTCTCTTGGCCTTAGAACCACTAATCACGGATATCAAACACAACGACGAAATAATGGGTGTAAAATTTGGAGATCCTCAAGTGAAAATAGCCGCATATGCGGATGATATCCTCGTGGTTACAGAGAACCCGGGCGATTCCATCAAGGCACTCATGACCACCATAGAAAGATACTCTAGACACTCTGGATACAAATTACACCGGGATAAGTCCGAAGTCAAGCCACTGAATATTCTCGGGACTCGGGAAATGCTAGGTGACTCCGGCCTCGCATGGCAGCCAGGATACATACAATACCTAGGGATTGAATTCGGCAGCACAATATTAAAGACGCTCCAGCATAACGAAACTAACACCCTAGAGAAAATTAAATCTCTTCTAGACGCATGGTCTCCAAGATTTAATACATGGTGGGGTAGGATCAAGGCCATTAAGATGATGATCTCTCCCTTAGTTAACTATCTAATTACTATGCTACCCCTCATGCTGTCTGAGGACTTCCACCATAAGCTGGACATTTTACTCTCAACATTTTTATGGAAGGGGAAAAAGCAAGAATTAGTATGAAAAAACTTAGACTAGATAAATCTTTGGGAGGGGTCAACCTGCCTGACTTTAAGCTATACCAGACGGCATTTTTGGTAAAACAAGGCTCATACTGGCTCGTGCCACCTGACAATTACACCCCTGAATGGCTAGACATTGAGAAATCACTTCTTATGAATCTTCCCCCAGCGGCCCTTCTGACCGCAAATCTTACCGTGGTCACCTGTTCAAAACCCCTATTCAAGAACACAAAATCCGCTCTGCTGAAGATAGACAAACTTTTAGAAATTAGCATTAAACGGTCCAATCTTGAATCCCTTTGGAACAATCATAAAATACTCTATAAAGGGAAAACCTTACATAACGACTCATGGGTTAACAAAGGTATCTAATACCCCCAACAAATCTTCAACGGTGCCTACCCTCTTTCCTTCAAAGAAATACAGTCTAAATACAACCTGGAGTCACTTGAATTCTATAACTTCTTAAAAATAAAATCAGCAATAACTAAAGTGAAACTATCACCCATATCCCCTTCCCTGCCGAGTTATCCATCAATACTACATAAATTAGGTCACCAGGTTTCCTGGATTTATAAGCCAATTCGCCCATAACATTCTGCCCTCAATAAGAAGCTTACATCTTTCTGGGAGTGTAACTCCTCTTCTCCGATCTCTGAGTTGGACTGGACCAAAACTTGGAAATCAACCATGAGAAATAAGATCAGCCCAACACTCTCCCAGACAAAGTTGTGGTTACTACATAAGGCCTTTTGGACACCAGCCCGACTCCACTCACACAAAATCAGGGAGGATCCCGTCTGTTGGTACTGCAATAACAAAGTAGGTGACCTAGAACACTTATTAGCAGTGCGAATGCGTGATACCTTTCTGGGATAAGATCTTCGAATTCATATCTAAACTCTTCTCAAAGGATAGCTCTTTTGACCTCAAGCGTATGAAGAGCCCGTTCTGCTACTAAGTCTGGTCTGAGGAAAAAAGACTGGCAGCTCAAAACACAGGTTAAGGTGGAAAGCAGAAACGACTTTTGGTAAGAATTTAGGGCTTGTCCTAAAAACCGCTTTGTTGTGATGTATTTGCAAAAATGGTTCTTGTATGGTTAATGCTTGGAGGTCACTAACGCTTCTGAGAGATGTGATCACTAAAAGGAAAGCTACTTTCCACGTGAGAAATTGCAACTCACATTTATGTAAAGGTTCAAATAGGGGACCCATGCGCCTGGGAAGGACAATGTTTAAGTTCCATTGTGGAGAGGGTGGAATTCTGGGAGGAATTATTATTTTAAGGCCTTCCATGAATGCTTTGATGGCAGGTACCCTAAACAATGACAAGTGTTGTGTGTTTTGTAGGTACGCCGCTATAGCAGCAAGATGTAATCGTATAGATGTGTGTGCCAGATTACATTTTTGTAGATGCAAGAGATAACAAATAATGTTTTGGATTGAAGCATCTAGTGGATTGACTGTGTGGTTTTTAAAATAGTTAACACATCTTTTCCATTTAGCTGCATAGCAGGCTCTAGTGGTAGGACTTCTAGCCTCTTTAATGATATTCATACAGTCTGAGGGAAGGCTGAAACTTCAGGAGCCAAATTGCTAGGTTCAATTGAGCTGGATCTGGATGCCTTATCTCTCCATGGTTGTGCGTGAGAAGCTTTGGGGAAAGGTGCAACTTTTGATGTGGAACTACTGAGCGTTCCAGCAGAGTGTGAACCATGGTTGCCCGGCCCATGTTGTAGCAACTAGGATCATTGTGAGAGACTGCTGTTTGAGCTTGCGCACCAGTAAGGGAATGAGCGCGAGAAGCAGAAAAGCGTACGCAAATCTGCCTGACCAGTTAATTCATATTGCATCGCCTTTGGACAATGGGTGTGGATACCTGGAGGCGAAGTTTGGGCATTTTGCGCCTAAATGTGTGGCAAACAGATCTGTGTCTGGGTGGCCCCACATCTGAAAAAACGGATGAAGAACTTGCGGATTAAACTCCCATCCGTGGATTTGCTGTCTCTGACAACTGAGCAGATCCGCAATTTGATTGTGTTCCCCTGTAAGATGTTCTGCTAGGAGATATATTTTTTGAGGAATGGCCCATCTACATATGCTTTGCGCTAGGCGTGAAAGCTGCAAAGAGTGTGTGTCCCCCCCCCCTGTTTTTAGGGCTCGGCCTACGTCAACCCTGCGTCAGCAGGGGAGGCGGAGCTCCGAGCTCTTATGTTATTACAAAAAAAAAAAAGTTTCTTATGGGGTCCGGGCTGCAACATTCCTTAGTGCGCGCGCGTTTTTTATGGCATCTGCATAGTGATTCGTCTTCGCTGTGCTGTGTTTTTAGTAGCCTTGACGCGATAGGCTTAATGTAATTTGTCATTCGCCATGTTGGCATTTTCTGTGTGGTTACGCGCACAGCAGTGCATTAATTTCAATTAGGAGCTGTCAGATGCCGCGATAATGTAATGCAGATGTTGTGGGCGCGTTCACCAGTCTGCAGTGAATGGCGCGCGTTCGTGCTTTTCTTGTGTTTTCTTTCCGTGTAGGGCAGACGTGAAAGGCATGGTCTTAAGAGCAGAAGGCCATATATCTTCAATTATCTCGCCATCACGGCGGAGATAATTGAAAACATATGCCTGGAGTGGCGCGCGCGCGCGAGGCCGAGAGCTGAGCAGGATGACTCCATGCCACAGTGTAAGCAGTGCTTAATTTGTAGAAAAATAAGTCCCGGTGCTCAAAATCTTTCTTATGCGGCAGCCGCAACTTCTCACAGTTATTCACCTGGTTAAATTACTACGCCACCCAATTGTACCATTGTTATGGCCACTGCCTACACTGACAACTCGGAAGCAGCCAGAATCAAAAATAAACTACTGCTTGAGCATCACGACATCGATTATAACAGTCTACTTATTTCATAACTGCATTCATTCAAACAAAATGCATTTGAAAGTGCGTTCCTGGGCAAATTGCTTTCATGTGCCGAGCATTACGATCTGCTGCAATAAAGAGGTGTTTTTTAGAAACAAAGTTGGGTAGACTGTTAATTGCTATATGTAACAAAATCAGACCATTCAGTTCAGCGTGTAGAAGCAATTTACTTGAGAATGTTTTTGCATGAAAGTATAGCCATTCAAACATGTCAAGGCACTGGATTGTCCAGAGGGGATTAAACAGTCCACCTAAATAATTTTTTATTTATTTTGTAGTGAATTTATGAGCGTTTATGTAGTGAATGCCACCTGGTAGGCATACGCCTTTTGGTGCAAGAGCTTTACATTCTTAAAATGTATTAGTTTGTAAGGGTAGTCCACTGTGCCTCGCAGCGCTTTGGTCGCCTTTGACTATGAACATGAAGCAGCTTTGGAAAAGTGCGTTTTGCCTACTAGCCCCGAACTAGTTATAAGTACAGGGCCAGTGTAATGCCCCCAATAAGCAGCGGGTGCTGGTAAAAGGTAGCAGTGGGCATTCTTGGCACAGTGGTGCAGTGTGCAGCCTGCAGTGGAAGGTAACCACGAGCGCAGGCAAGTGAGTGTGCCCAGCACCTGTCAAAGACTTTAATGCCTCTGGGCACAGCCCGGGTAACTTGCCGTTATCGTGTGTGTAGTGAGTGCAGAGTAGTGAGTGCAGAGTAGTGAGTGCAGAGTGCAGAGTAGTGAGTGCAGAGTAGTGAGTGCAGAGTGGTGAGTGCAGAGTGGTGAGTGCAGAGTGGTGAGTGCAGAGTGGTGAGTGCAGAGTGGTGAGTGCAGAGTGGTGAGTGCAGAGTGGTGAGTGCAGAGTGGTGAGTGCAGAGTGGTGAGTGCAGAGTGGTGAGTGCAGAGTGGTGAGGGCAGAGTGGTGAGGGCAGAGTGGTGAGGGCAGAGTGGTGAGGGCAGAGTAGTGAGGGCAGAGTGCAGAGTAGTGAGGGCAGAGTAGTGAGGGCAGAGTAGTGAGGGCAGAGTAGTGAGGGCAGAGTAGTGAGGGCAGAGTAGGGAGTGCAGAGTAGGGAGTGCAGAGTAGTGAGGGCAGAGTAGTGAGGGCAGAGTAGTGAGGGCAGAGTAGTGAGGGCAGAGTAGTGAGGGCAGAGTAGTGAGGGCAGAGTAGTGAGGGCAGAGTAGTGAGGGCTGAGGGCAGAGTAGTGAGGGCAGAGTAGTGAGGGCAGAGTAGTGAGGGCAGAGTAGTGAGGGCAGAGTAGTGAGTGCAGAGTAGTGAGTGCAGAGTAGTGAGTGCAGAGTAGTGAGGGCAGAGTAGTGAGGGCAGAGTAGTGAGGGCAGAGTGCCGAGTAGTGAGGGCAGAGTAGTGAGGGCAGAGTAGTGAGGGCAGAGTAGTGAGGGCAGAGTAGTGAGGGCAGAGTAGTGAGGGCAGAGTAGTGAGGGCAGAGTAGTGAGGGCAGAGTAGTAAGGGCAGAGTAGTGAGGGCAGAGTAGTGAGGGCAGAGTAGTGAGGGCAGAGTGCAGAGTAGTGAGGGCAGAGTGCAGAGTAGTGAGGGCAGAGTAGTGAGGGCAGAGTAGTGAGGGCAGAGTAGTGAGGGCAGAGTAGTGAGGGCAGAGTAGTGAGGGCAGAGTGCAGAGTAGTGAGGACAGAGTAGTGAGGGCAGAGTAGTGAGGGCAGAGTAGTGAGGGTAGAGTAGTGAGGGCAGAGTAGTGAGGGCAGAGTAGTGAGGGCAGAGTAGTGAGGGCAGAGTAGTGAGGGCAGAGTGCAGAGTAGTGAGGGCAGAGTAGTGAGGGCAGAGTAGTGAGGGCAGAGTAGTGAGGGCAGAGTAGTGAGGGCAGAGTGCCGAGTAGTGAGGGCAGAGTAGTGAGGGCAGAGTAGTGAGGGCAGAGTAGTGAGGGCAGAGTAGTGAGGGCAGAGTAGTGAGGGCAGAGTAGTGAGGGCAGAGTAGTGAGGGCAGAGTGCAGAGTAGTGAGGGCAGAGTGCAGAGTAGTGAGGGCAGAGTGCAGAGTAGTGAGGGCAGAGTAGTGAGGGCAGAGTAGTGAGGGCAGAGTAGTGAGGGCAGAGTAGTGAGGGCAGAGTAGTGAGGGCAGAGTGCAGAGTAGTGAGGGCAGAGTAGTGAGGGCAGAGTAGTGAGGGCAGAGTAGTGAGGGCAGAGTAGTGAGGGCAGAGTAGTGAGTGCAGAGTAGTGAGGGCTGAGGGCAGAGCAGTGATGGCAGAGTAGTGAGGGCAGAGTAGTGAGGGCAGAGTAGTGAGGGCAGAGTAGTGAGTGCAGAGTAGTGAGTGCAGAGTAGTGAGTGCAGAGTAGTGAGGGCAGAGTAGTGAGGGCAGAGTGCCGAGTAGTGAGGGCAGAGTAGTGAGGGCAGAGTAGTGAGGGCAGAGTAGTGAGGGCAGAGTAGTGAGGGCAGAGTAGTAAGGGCAGAGTAGTGAGGGCAGAGTAGTGAGGGCAGAGTGCAGAGTAGTGAGGGCAGAGTGCAGAGTAGTGAGGGCAGAGTGCAGAGTAGTGAGGGCAGAGTGCAGAGTAGTGAGGGCAGAGTAGTGAGGGCAGAGTAGTGAGGGCAGAGTAGTGAGGGCAGAGTAGTGAGGGCAGAGTGCAGAGTAGTGAGGGCAGAGTAGTGAGGGCAGAGTAGTGAGGGCAGAGTAGTGAGGGCAGAGTAGTGAGGGCAGAGTAGTGAGGGCAGAGTAGTGAGGGCAGAGTAGTGAGGGCAGAGTAGTGAGGGCAGAGTGCAGAGTAGTGAGGGCAGAGTGCAGAGTAGTGAGGGCAGAGTAGTGAGGGCACAGTAGTGAGGGCAGAGTAGTGAGGGCAGAGTAGTGAGGGCAGAGTAGTGAGTGCAGAGTAGTGAGTGCAGAGTAGTGAGTGCAGAGTAGTGAGTGCAGAGTAGTGAGTGCAGAGTAGTGAGGGCAGAGTAGTGAGGGCAGAGGGCAGAGTAGTGAGGGCAGAGTAGTGAGGGCAGAGTCGTGAGGGCAGAGTAGTGAGGGCAGAGTAGTGAGGGCAGAGTGCAGAGTAGTGAGGGCAGAGTAGTGAGGGCAGAGTAGTGAGGGCAGAGTAGGGAGTGCAGAGTAGGGAGGGCAGAGTAGTGAGGGCAGAGTAGTGAGGGCAGAGTAGTGAGGGCAGAGTAGTGAGGGCAGAGTAGTGAGGGCAGAGTAGTGAGGGCAGAGTAGTGAGTGCAGAGTAGTGAGGGCTGAGGGCAGAGTAGTGAGGGCAGAGTAGTGAGGGCAGAGTAGTGAGTGCAGAGTAGTGAGTGCAGAGTAGTGAGTGCAGAGTAGTGAGGGCAGAGTAGTGAGGGCAGAGTGCCGAGTAGTGAGGGCAGAGTAGTGAGGGCAGAGTAGTGAGGGCAGAGTAGTGAGGGCAGAGTAGTAAGGGCAGAGTAGTGAGGGCAGAGTAGTGAGGGCAGAGTGCAGAGTAGTGAGGGCAGAGTGCAGAGTAGTGAGGGCAGAGTGCAGAGTAGTGAGGGCAGAGTGCAGAGTAGTGAGGGCAGAGTGCAGAGTAGTGAGGGCAGAGTGCAGAGTAGTGAGGGCAGAGTAGTGAGGGCAGAGTAGTGAGGGCAGAGTAGTGAGGGCAGAGTAGTGAGGGCAGAGTAGTGAGGGCAGAGTAGTGAGGGCAGAGTGCAGAGTAGTGAGGGCAGAGTAGTGAGGGCAGAGTGCAGAGTAGTGAGGGCAGAGTAGGGAGTGCAGAGTAGTGAGTGCAGGTGCAGAGTGATGTGTGCTGTTGAGTGTAGAGTGGTGTGTGCTGTTGAGTGCAGAGTGCTGTGAATTGACAATGTAAATGACAATGCCATTTATTTATGATTTAAAGAAAAAAAAAGAAATGTCATGAGCAATGCCAATAGCGCTACCTTTAATGATGCCGAGACCATTGCATTGTAAATGCTTGTTGTATATAGTACACTGCTGTACGGACGAGGACAGCTTAGTGTATGAGGTGTATTTGGAATGATTTTAAAGCTAGAAAAATCGCCAGTAATTTGAGGTGATTGATGTGGAGTAGTTTTTGCTGATGGGTCCACATACCCTGAATGGTATGGTTTAGGAGATGAGCTCCCCAGCCGGTGAGCGATGCGTCCGTGGTGAGCACTATCTGTGCAACTGGGTCTAGGAACGGCCGCCCTTTAGACAGGTTATGTGTGCTCCACCACTGCAGAGAGCGATGTGTGCGGCTGTCTACGAACACCAGATCTGTAGGCTGACCTTGAGCCTGGTTCTACTGACGTGCTAAACATTCCTGTAATGGACGCATTTGGAGTCTTGCATGAGGTACGATCAAAATGCAAAAGGCCATCATCCCTATTAGTTGCATAAACACTCGAGCTGGTAGTGAGCGTTGAGGTTGAAATTTTGTTATGAGAGGCTGCATGGTGGCTATCCTGGCTGGATTGGGGCATGCAAGGGCTTTTGAAGTATCTACTGTGGCGCCTAGATATTGTTGGGTGTGGGACGGTTGAAGATGTGACTTGGTGAGGTATATTGTGAATCCTAAGCCATGCAGCAGCTGGATTGTTTAGTGTGTATGTTGCACACAATCGCTGCATGACTTGGCCTTTATGAGCCTGTCTTCTAGGCAAGCGTTAGACCTGGCACCATTGGTGTGGGTCTCCCTTCCATTTTTCGCTTTTGTCTCCTCTGTGTTTGCTAGTGTTAGATGCTCTGGGTGCTGTGCCACTGCCATTCAGTGCTAGTGGGTGAATGCTCCCTATTGAAAATTGACCCAAGGGACATGATAGGAAAACCGAGTTTAGTATGCCAGAGATCAGGATATTAGAGTACATCTTGTGGCGAAGATTATTTTCGTGTTCGGTGTGTGGAAGGGCCACTTTTGAAAGGTGGGTGTTTTCCTGCATAAGCCTTCCAGAGGGCTCTGCTGTTATGTGTATTGGCTGTCTGGTTTTTGAGGGACAGGGCAGGCTGAGCCCGACCTAGATTGAACAGAGAGTTCTGCAGTTGGAGTATGGGGAGGGGTGACCCTTTGATTTGAGCAGGACTGTGCCTGGCAAGGTGAATGATGGCTTCACCTCCCACTGTGCGTCTGATGGCAGACCCCCTCTTCCTGAAAGGCAGGATGCGGCCTTGTAAACAAAGTGCTCCAGGACGACACCAAACTGGTTCTGGCTGGGTTCAGGGGTTTGTGACTGTTGAGAACAAAGGCTTTTTGTTGTATAAAGATCTGTGCTAAAACCCCTACCCAGTGTGTTACTTCTGGATGTCAAGTCAAACCTCTGTACGTGTAACTAGAGGGAAAGGACTTTGAAACTTTCATCCATCTTGCTAAACCAACTACCCAAGGGCCTGATTTGAGCTTGCCTCCTGCTGAAGTCTCAGGGACATTAGACTTCACCCATCAGCTGGCCGGATTCCTATTTTAGGGGGATTTTACTTTCAGATGAGGCTTCTGTTGAGAATTCCAGAGCCTCTGGTTCTACTGAGTGAAACGCGGGCTGAAAGTCATCGCTATCGCTATTGTGGGCTGCCGCAGCTGAGGAGCTGCTGCCGCTGAGAGCCCGCATTTGCCTGAGTTACCAAAGTCATCGCTATCGCTATTGTGGGCCGCCGCAGCTGAAGAGCTGTGCAGCTGAGTGCCCGCATTTGCCATCCTATGAGAATCATCGCAATTGCTATTGAAAGCTGCTGCAGCTGAGGAGCTGTGCCACTGAGTGCCCACATTTGTCTCCACTTCGAGGATCTTGTCATCACCTGCGTGTGCCGCTGGGTGCCCGCCTTTAAGCCCCGTCCCAGGATTATCTGAAGTGCACGCCGCGGACGCTACAGCTGGGAGCTCTGGCCACTGCGAGTCCGCCTGTCATCACTGCGGCTTCCTTGTGAGGCTGCGTGCCGTGCCACTTTAAATCCCAGGTACATTGTGCATCACAGGGTCGCGTGGACCCCAGCCTTCGTCCCACACCCCTTTTTGAGTGCCTTTATTGCTTTTGAAGTGAATCTGTAATTACGTGCATTGTCGCTCCTTGAGCGCTTTTAGCCTCCTGTTCAGTATATATAAAGATAACTTTTTTTCTTTAACTACTTGTGGGGTCCGTTTGTAGAGCCTTTCCTGCATTATTGTGTATGGTCATAACTGCTTCACACACTCCCTCTGAGATAGGCATGTCTGCTCGTGCTACGTTACCACAGAGTTGAGCTGGGGTTATCAAAGGCTGTAACCCCCTTACTCTGACTTAGGAGTCCAATTTGGACCTCGGCACCAGCCGCTGTCAACTAGAGAACCCCATTTCAAAAGGTACGGAAACATGAATGTGTTGTCTTCGGAAGTGAGCTGCTACTACTGTGAGACATTTTGTGAAGACTCAGTGCTGTAGTCACACCGAAGGGGAGCACTTTGAACTGGTAGTGCTGGCCGTCCAATACAAACCGTAGATATTTCCTGTGAGCATGATGAATAGGAATGTGAAAGTAAGCGTCCTTGAGATCTAGAGTGGCAAGGAAATTACCTTGTTGGAGCAATGGGAGGACCTGTTGAAGAGTGATCATGTGAAAGTGGTCAGATTGTGGGTACAGGTTTAAAGGTCTGAGGTATAATATTGGCCTGAGAGTGCCGTCCTTTTTTGGGATGAGAAAGTAAAGGGAGTAAACCCCTGTACCTTGATGGTGTATTGGAACCTGTTCTATTGTGTGCTTTTGTAAGAGAGAGAGAATCTCTTGTTTTAGAAGCGTAAGATGTTCTGTGGACATCGGACATTGTTTGGGTGGTATGTGTGGAGGGGTAGAGGTGAGTTCCAGGTAACCATACTGGATAATTTGTCTCACCCACCTGTCTGTTGTGATGGAGTTCCAGACAGGTAGCAACTGTGAAAGTCTTCCCCCAACTGGAGTGGAATGTTCCGGTGGAAATGAAGGGAAGTCACTGTTTAGTGCTAGGGGAGGTGCGGGTGTTATTACCGGTCTCTTCCTTTGTTATTATTTCCTCTGTACCCCCTCTAAAATATCCTTTGTTAGAGGATGTTTGAGTGGGGCTTTTGTAGGAAGAGGAAGTGTTGTCTGTTCCAATGGTTTTGGAGGCGCCTCTATAAAAGGAGTTACGAAAGGAGCCTCTATTTGTTGATAACTGTAAGGCCCCCATGGATTTAGCTGTTTCAGTGTCTTTTTTCATCTTCGCTAAAGATGTGTCTACAGTAGTCCCAAATAAGTGTTCTTGATCAAAAGGGTGATTAAGATTTTGACACTGCACCTCCTGTTTAAAGCCAGATATGCGTAGCCATGAATGCCTGCGCAGTAATACGTTTGTGTTAACGGCACGAGATGCTGTGTCCGCTGAATCAAGAGCACATTTGACAGCGGTGTTTGTAATTAGCTTTCGCTCTTGTATGAGTGTAGGCGGCTCAAGGGTCTGGCGGGTGTATGTAAATAGTGGACGCAGGCAATATAAGGTTTTCAATGCTTTTCTTTTATTGTCTGGTCGTTTTTTGTAGAAAAAGGCTTTACAAGTCCCATAGACCATATGGGAATTTACCAAATAAATGAAATAAGAATTTAGCTAAATCAATTCAACGATGGTTAAACACTGGATGGGGATCTGCTTCTCCCTTCTCTGGACCGTCCTTTTTATGACTTGAGTTCAGGCTCTCTGTGTGTATCTTGCTTCCTCCTGGGAGCTCCAAAGAGAAGAAGGGAAAAGGAAGAACAGAAATATGCCGGGATTAGCTCACAGTCTCCTGCTCTAGGCGTATTGTGCTACCCCCACCAAGCATTTGTGAGGGACAAAGGGAATAGGTGGATAGGGAGTGAGGGTACGAGGCTGGAAGCGCAAAAAGGACCACAGGTGAACTAGCTCCCCGTGCCACCCCACCACCCCCACCAAAACGACCCCTTTAATGCCACTTACCTTGGGCCATGACCCGTGAGAAGGGTCGTGGCATTAGAACCCGGGCCGTCCTCACCCTTCTCTGGGCCGCCAGGTTTGTGCACCGTGTATATTATCTCAGGAATCTCCAGACCTCCGTTGTCTTACTCGCTGGGCTTCTCTCTCTCCTCATTGCGCTCTCCTCTCTTCGGCTCCTCCTCTTCGTCGACGCTGCTCCTTGCCTTCACGCTGCTCTCTTCACTGGGGTATGAACTTCGCCCTTATTCCCCTTGGACGGTGCTGACGTCTTGACGTACGAGTTACTTCCCTTCGGTAACGATGTATCTGGTAGAGAGGATTCTAGCCGCAGATTCCTTAACGTAGAATTATCCTCAGGCATGAGACTGGATCCGGAAAACTTTTTTGCCACAGCATCCACTGCGCGCCGGGGGGGACCACATCATGCGACTCTGCCCAGGCGTCGTCCGCGTGCATGACGTCAGCGAGGTCACATTAGTCCCACCCCGGCACGCCTAGGTCAGTTTTCTTCTGAGAATTATTCCGCGACACAACGTGGAGCCATCAGACAAACTGTGGGAGCATGGGAACAGTGTGCGAAAGAGCAGAAACGGAAATGGTGATGAACAACACCATAAGGAGCAGTGTCAACACTGCAGTACCCAAAGGCAGGTAAAGAAGAAAGAACAGAGCACAACCCTGAGCAGCCACCCTGCCAGCATGGAGACAGGTACCCCCCTGAGACAAGGAACACATGCAAAATTTCATGACAACATGCAGTAGGATTATAACCCCAACCAAGAACAACAAAGGGAAGCCAGTTCCAAAACAAACAGGTAACGACAAACCTCCAAAGCAACCCCAGTACAGAGTGAGACAATCCCCCAAAGGAGCAAGGACAAGGCACGGCTAGATTACCCCAACCCACAGGGTAGCAGAGGGGCCAGGACCCCCAGGAACAAAGAGGGAGGAATGGGAGGGACAAGAGTAAAAGCAAGCCTCAATCCTGAAGCAACCAGAGCAGAGGAGCACAGGAGGACCTATAGACCCATCCTCTAAAGTGCCAAAGGAGGAGGAAAGGAACAAGAAACAAGACAAAACCTCCTGTCAAAAAAACGAAAGAATGCGCTCACAGAAGACATAGCCACCCACCGGGAAGAGAGTGCAGCAAGCCAAGCCACAAGGTCCTCGCAGAATGGGGAGGAAGGGTGGGCCGTGAAGGAATCTGCAGCTAGAATTATCTCTACCAGATACATCGTTACCGAAGGTAAGTAACTCGTACATCTGATAGAGACTACTAGCCACAGATTCCTTAACATAGAATAGATACCCTAGCCATACCCACGGTGAAGGAGGGTCTGCGGAAGGACCTCACCAACCTGGACATAACAGAGGGTGCAACAGGGCACTGGTCCAACAGACAGGGCAAGGAGCCCCGTCCTCCCAGGCAAGGGGAACTCCCACAAGCAGAACCCCACAAACCCCAAGAGAGGTGTGGGAAGAAGAAAATAGGAAAGAGGAAGCCCGTTCAAACTCAACAGAGGAAACAAGGCCAAGGCCAGGGGAGGCCGAAGCACAACACGCCCCTACAAGGCAACAGAACCTCTATTCAATGCCAAGGCAAGGAAGAGGAAGAAGAACAACCTAGAGGGTCCAAGGAGACGAGGGAAAGAAAGCGGGCCCACCACAGTCAGAAGTCAAGAGACCAGACAGAACGGCACCGACAGTAATAAGCAGTCGGAAGCAGGAAGAAAAGCCCGGGGCCCCAGGAAGACTGGGCAGGCTGCGCCTAAAAGAAGGAGAAACACAAAACCATCTCCGCCCCCAGGACAGGGAGCATGAAGGAGAGGAAAAGCCTGGACACACCACCACGAGGGGTCCTCGCACACAACCTAAAGAAGCAGAACCAGAGCCACGACGCCAGGCAGCAGACAGGAGGCCAGACCTGGCGAACAGCGCAGCGACCCCGGAAAAGGACATCTCGGGGCGCCCCCAATGCATGCCAATCCAGCAAGGGAATTGCATCTGCATCATACATAAACACCATGGAGAGAAGGCCAGAAGGCGACCACAACTCCCTAGAGCAGGGCAAGCTGTATAACAGCTACCACTACCCCACATAGGTTACGCTAAGTCCCAAGACATGGGAACCCTCTTTGGTAGAAACTTCAGCAGCAGAGGACAACCGAAAGAACCACAGGGAAAAAAAATCCGCAGAAGGCTTGTCAAGCAGCCCAAGAGAAAAACAGAAGGTCTAATTGTAGCACAGTGACGCGATTGGCAGGATGAGACGACACCTATGGTCTGTATGAGTTTTCTTTTTCTTTGTTCCCTTTAGGGGTAAAAGTGGTGAATACATGCTTCTGGTGTAGTATATGGGCATAGACCCCTTTTTTGCAGATTGAATTATCTCATGCGTATGCCGCCCGACCCCCAGGTTGTGGGCTGAATGGCTGTGTAAGGTTCTTGGCTATGTATTATGTTCTTCTGTCATTGCCTACTGCTACACATATACAAATGTAATCAGTGTTTCATTTTTCAAAATCACCACGAGTAAAAAGAAAAAAGAAAAAAAGAAAAAGAAAAAGAGAAGGCCTAATCTCAGGGCCAATCTGTGCAGATAACTCAAGCAAAAACACAGTAAAGAAAAAAGGGACGTCCAGCAGCCAACAAAGCCACAGTCTCAGCAAGGAGGACTCGAGTGGCCTGGGGAGAAGGAGGAGGAGGAGAAGGACGAAGCCCCACCAAGAACCTCTGGATGGCCGAGTCTGCCGGGGCATGGAATAACAGTGCAATCGAAGGGAAGATCAACCAGCAGTTCCCTAACATTTTCCGGGAACACACTGTCCTGAAGCCAGGCATGGCGGCGAAGGGCAACCGAAGAGGCCATGGCACGACCCAGCACCTCTGATATGTCCAGAGCGGAGCGAAGAATAAACGCCGCTAGCTCCCGGCCATCCAACGCATGGTGCCGCAAGTCGACCTGATCAGTCTCCTGTGAAGCAGCGGACGCCAAGGATTCAGCCGAGTCCCACAAACAAGAGCTGGCCCTAGCCAACACACATAAGGTGTTAAGGACTCACAGAGCAGAGCTGGTCGAGGCAAACATGTTGCGTCCCCAAGAGTCCAGCCAGTGGGCCTCCCGGAACAGTGGAGCCAACAGTGGTGGCAGAGAGGAAAAGGCAGTCCGCAAAAGTGGACTTGAGGCAGAGTGGAAGATGCCGGTGCAGGAGGTGTTGGGGCACCAGGTCCCCTGTGGTGGGACTCCCCCAAGTCCCCATCAGGGAAGAAAAGAGCGAACCCTCAAAGGGAAGCAACAGCTCCCTCCCACCAGAGCCCTAGTGGAGAACCTCCAGAAGATGATCTGCAGGGTAATAAGCAACCGGATCACCCATGCGCTACATACCCACAACCGTGGACACAGCGCGAGCGAAGGTCGCACCCGCCTCTGTAGGGCCCCGCGGTGGGGAAAGCAGTTCCTCCGTGGGCAACGGCTGCAAACTAAGGCAGCCGTCCACGCAGCCAAGCTGGGCGTGCAAAGGCCAGACTTGAAAAGTAGAAGAAGGGACTGAGGAGTGGAAACTTGTCACTCCGGCGAAAATCGTGGTCTCAGGAATGGCAAGGAGGCACCTTTTGTTGATGCCGAGGAAAAGCCACCACACGGCCGCCCGTCTCCGGTGAGGACGACACCAGCAGGCACCCACCCTCCAGAGAAGAGGGATCTTCCGAAGACGAGTCCGCGACTCCACGCCCATCCGGTGCCGTAGAATCTGCAGCCTGAGGCAGGACGTCATCACCGTCCGGTGCCAAAGGAGACGCCGGACAGGTCTCCCCCACGTCACACAGCGCCGGGGACTGGAGCGGAGTCAGAGCCGACGTGGCCAAGGGACGGCGCCGGAATGGTGCCGACTCGACCTCCAACGAGGCAGCCACCTGCGTGGAGGGACGAGAGGGACCTGGGGAGTGACAAGGAGCCCTCCACCAGCCTCGACCCAGAATGGGACGCAGGGGGTCTGCCGACCCATGTGGCGCTGCCAAGGCCGATTCAACCTCCAACTCGACCTCCGACGAGGCAGCCTACTGCGTGGAGGCACAAGAGGGGCTGGGAGGGGGACGAGGGGTCCCCTTCCAGCCTCGACCCATAGCGAGACGAGGGGGTCCGCTGACCCCTGTGGCGCGTCCAGAGTCAGCAGCTGCAGGCGCCGTAGCGGCATCACCCCAGCCGTAGACAAGGCCGTCGCCTGTCCAGAGGGCCGAGAGGGGCTCGAGGATGTGACCCGAGCCCCGGAAAACCCCTGCGACACCACAGGGACTCCTGCGGGAGTTTGCTGCAAGGCAGATGCGCCGTGGTCCAAAGGAGGGACCCCGAAGGGCCGCACCCCAACGGCACCACATCCTCCAAGCTTGGAGCCGAGCCATTCGGCGACGGTGCAGAGGGCGGCGGTGCAGAGGGCCCCGCGAAATGCAAGGTATCCATCGACGTCCCATGAGGGGAAGGAGGAGGAGGAGAAGGCAGCAAGGCCTGCAAAGCCGCCGCATACGTCTCCATCTGGGCTCTCGATGCCCCCTCACCGGGTAACGGTGGATAGAAACGCGGGCCGCATCACCAGCGGAGAGCCCACGACCCCAACAGGCCGAAAACCAGCCCCCGGGGACAAACTGCGACACTTACCCACCGGGGAGAAACGCTCATGCGGCATAGGAAAGGGATGAGGACAACGACGACGGCCACTTCGGAAACCTTCCGCAGAAGCTGATCGAGGTGATGAAGCCGACCTGGAGAGACCTGCCGAGAGTAGCTTCATCCGGCACTCCCGCCACGTCTTTGGACTTCAACTGTTGGCACACCTCGCAGTCAGTGGAGCCGTGATCTTCCCCCAAACACCACATGCAAATGAGGTAAGGGCCCGTCGCCGACATAAGGCATCCACACGACGTGCAAGTCTTAAAGCCCGAAGGCATTCGCACACTGTTCCACACATATAACACACAACAGTGAAAAAAAAAGGCCTAAACAGGCCCGGAACATAGACCGGATCCACGTTGCACGCATAAAAGGAAAAAACTGATATAGGCGCGCCCGGGTGGGGCGTATGTGACCTCGCTGACGTCACGTACACGGACGCAGTCGTGTGATGCCGTCCCCCCGGCGGGCAGGGGATGCTGTGGCAAAAAAGTTTTCTAGATCCAGTCTCACGACTGGGGATAATTCTACTTTAAGGAACCTGAGGCTAGTAGTCTCTATCAGATGTCATGACTTCTTAGCGCCACTAGACCACTGTTGTTTTCTGGCGTCCAGGCCCGTCTTGACCCACTTCCGGTCAAGTGTGCCTTCAGCTTCCTCACAATGAGGTTGTTAGCTTTTGACTTATATTGGTCTGGAAGATGTTGCATTAGTGTCTCAAGTTCATCATAATGAGCCCTGTCATACCTGGCTAGCAAAGCTTGGGCGTTGGCAATGCACCAGTAATTTGCCGCCTGTAACGCAACCCGTTTACCAGATGCGTCTAATAATTTAAATTCCTTATCCGGAGGAGGGGCATTGCCTGTTTGGGAATTTGACCGTTTACAGGTATTTCACACAAGTAGAAAATACAGAGGAAGTTGCCCCTTGATATAAGCTGGATCACTTGGAGCTGCTTTATATTTTTGATCAGCCCTGGGGTTGAGATCTCTAGCTCTGAAAGGGTCTTTAAACACATCAGGGGCATGTTTAATTAACATAGGTAAAATACTTGTTGACTTTTCTGACTGTGTAAAAGTCTCTACTAAAAAAACTTCTTTCAAAGGGTCTGAGTGTAATTGTACACCATGATATTTGGCTGCCCTGTCTATGAGTTGCACAAAACCTATGTAGTCATCTGGAGGGGATGGTTTATATGGATATGAGTTGGGTTCAGGTATATCTGGGACATTGCCATAATCGTCCCAGAGGTCAGTTAGTGGGATAGTTTGGATGTCATCATCATCCCCTTGTGGTTCTACATCCCCATCTCCATTCCCACCCCCCAAGTCATCCTCATCATCTTGTGGTGCAGGTGAAGAAGGAGGTAGTGGAGAGAGTGCTGGAGAAAATGGTATAGTTGGAAGATCTGGGGGAGAGAGGAGGTTCTGAAAGGCGAAGTTGCTATGTCTTTCTTCTTTAAGGGTACCTCAGGTGCTTCTGAGGTAGCCAATTTCCTCTTTCTAGGTATTGCTGTTACATGACCTGTAACCGGGTCAATGTGTAGGGTTTTCTGTTTCGGAACCGGTGGATCTGGTCGAAACAGGTCTTCGGAGGCAGTGTCTTTTTTCGGCACTGACAACTTGGGTTCCTTCTATTTAGTCCCTTTAGGAGGGGTCTTGGTCTCCTTATGCTTTAGTGGAGTTTTCGATTCCGAAATCATCTTTGGCTCCGAAGCTTTACATGTCCAAGGGCTTGTCCTCTGTGTTTTTCGGTGCCGAAGGGCTCTGCATTGAAACCTTCTTCAGTGCAAATGTTACAGGGCGTGGCACTGTGTCTGTTTTCGGCTTTTGCTTTGGTGCCGGGTGTTGTTTTTCGGAACCGGTACGCGGCTGACTTGATCCCGAGCCGCCTGCAGGCTTTTCTTTGTGCTTTGGAGCCGGGCCTGAGGGCGGGGCATCTGAAGCATTATCCCGGTGTCGACCTGAGCCGGAAGGCGAAGGTGTTACAGGAGCCTTATCTTTTGTTTTAGATGGGGCAGAGGGGTCGAGGTATGTACTCCCGATCCGTTGACCTGGAGTAACCGTCTGCTCCTCGGCATCTGACTCGTCTTCCTTGGAGATGCATCCATTGCCCTCAGCTCTGTGACCAGGGCCTCCCACGCTCGGGCTGCTTCCAGTGCCTTATCATTGTGGGATCTTTGAGCCTAGGGCAAATAGTAGCGGGGAAAGCGGGCATCCCTGCCGAGTACCACGCCCCACCGGATACGAGAAGGAGATAACCGCCCCTACATTCACCCTGGCACTCGCCGATGAGTACAATTTTTCGGTCCAGCGGACATATCTCTCCCCAAGCCCAAAGGCTCTCATAACAAAAAACAAGTAGGGCCACTTCAAACTATCAAACGCCTTCACAATGTCCACCGAGAGGATCACCGCTTGTCCATCCTCGTCATGGTCCCCAACCAATATGCGTATCAGTCGGCGTATACTACCGGCGGTGTTACGAGTAGGAATGAAGCCAGCCTGATCAGGATGAACCAAACGTGACATATTTGGGAGGAGTCGAGTGGCCAGAATACGACTCAGAATTTTATAGTCAGTGGTGAGCATGGACAAGGGTCGATACGCAGAAGGGTCCGTAGGGGCCTTTCCCGGTTTAAGTAGAGGGATGATGATGGCTTCCCTAGTCGAGGATGGCAGCACGCCCAACCGTCTGGCTTCCTTGAAATCCAACAGCAACCTAGGGGCAAGGATATCTACATAGACCGAGTAAAACTTGATGGGCAGTCCATCAATTCCCGGAGTTTTGTTATGCGGCAGTTGTTTAATAGCGCATCGGATTTCAGAGAGCGTGATATCCTGGCCAAGAGAGTCCGCCTGTTCCGCATCTATGGTGGGCAGCTCTAAATCTTCCAGAAAAGTGCGCATGCCAGCTTCACCAGCCTGTAACTGACTATCATACAATTCTGCGTAATAGTTACGAAATCGGGTATTTATCTGTAGTTGGGTGTATTCTAGTTGTCCCGTCGGGGAGGCCAGCGCTAAAATAGGAGCGCATCTAGGGAGGGGATTGGCCAGACATGCCAGCAAAGTACCCACCTTGTCCCTTTCAGCGTGAGCACGGGCCAAGTAAGCCCTATGATCAAAGCACCTCAAGCGCTCCACGACGATCGCCACAGCCTCCTTTGAATTCAGAACCAGTTCCTGCGCCTCAGGGTTAGTTGAGTGGGTCCGCTCGGCTCTCCTAAGGTTCTTCTCTGCAGTATCTATTTCCTGTAACAGCATCTTCTGCACTCCCACCCATTTAATTATGCAGAAACCACGGATCACCACTTTGAAGGCGTCCCACTACCGAGCAGTCGTCGTAGCTGTACCCTCATTATCGCTAAAGTACCGTTCTATCCCTGTTTCCAGTTCAGCGCGGAAGACCGGGTCCTCTAACAGCTCCGGGCGCAATCGCCAGGCCGGGACAGCTGGGCGCTCCAGGGCCCAGCAGAAACTCACCAGCAACGGATTATGATCCGAGATGGTGCGCGATAAGTATTCACTACTAGCCACCATAGTAGCGAGACCACCGCTACACAGAACCGCATCAAGTCTCACGTGCAAATCATGTAAGGCCGAAAAGTAGGAATAATCTCGTTCACCAGGGTGCTGCGCGCGCCATGCATCTAGAAGTCCCCAGCTGTCATGCCACTGGGTTCTAATCTTCGATAATTTATGAATCGGGGCATCAGAGAGAAGGGGGTGGGATCTATCCATGGTCACGTCTGCAATGGAGTTAAAGTCTCCCCCTAATAGCACCGGGTTCGTGAAGAAAACAGCCAGGGTGTCAGACATGCGAGCAAAGAAAATCGCCTGTTCCACATTAGGGGCGTACCCACTGCAGAGGGTCACATCCCGCCCATGAAGGCGTCCCCTAACCGCCACATAGCGGCCCTCAGGGTCTATCAGCTGTTCAGTCATCTGGAAAGGGACCCCGGAACTGACCCAAATCAATGCCCCTCTCACTATCTGTCTCCGAGGATTCAGCATCCGAGTGCTCCTTGCCCTTCTCCAAGTCCGAACCCTTCGGCGAGTTCTCCAAGAGGTCACCAGAGATAGCCGACACCGCTTTCAGTGCTCCTCTCCGCTCTAACTCGGTTTGTGAAGTTGACGGCCTCTGCAGTCCTCGCCGCCGGCGTCATATCCGCTGTGACTTACTGAGCCGAAGATCCTCAGCGAGCTCCCGGGCCTGTTGTTCTGGCCCATCTTTACCAGCTCCATAAGATTCCAGCCACGTCCATGCTTCCTCCGGTGTTTCATTAAAGGAAGTTCTCCCATCTGTAATTATTCCCAATTTGGCCGGAAACAGCAGTGAGTACTGGAGTCCCTCCGCCCGTAGTTCCTTTTTGACTGATTGGAAGGACGAGCGGCGCAGCTGAATCTCGAGGGTGTAATCTGGGAACAGAGTGAGCGTGCTATTCCCTCCGGGGAATGGGCCATCAGTACGGGCCTCCTGTAGCAGCAAGTCTCTGTCTCTAAAGTGCAACAGGAGTGCCACCACCGGCCGGGGGTGGGGGCGTCCCTGCTGCAGCGGCTACGCAGGGACTCTGTGCGCACGTTCCAGGGTGTAAAAGGCTGACAAACCCTCAGGAGCCACCACCGTTCTCAGCCAGTCCTCCAGGTAGCGTACCATGTCTGATCCCTCTGCCTTTTCAGGCAGTCCCACTACACGAATGTTATTCCGTCAGTTTCTGCTTTCAGCGTCCTCGGCGCGCTTCTCCAACGCCACAATTCGATCTAAGGTACTTGTCACTGTCGCAGCCAGCGCAGTCTGTGCAGGCGCCACACCCTGGAGCACCCCCTCCACATTTTTCACTCTGTCCGCCAACTTAGAGTGATCTGCCCGCAGGAGGCCAAGTCCTGTCGCCACCTGTGCAATGTCCTGCTGCAGGGCAGTGCGAGAGTCCGCAATGGCCACCAAGATCTTATCAAACTGCTGCTGTAGCCCAGAGTCCTGAGGGAGTTCCCGTGCGTCCTGCTCAGATTGGGTCGGGGACTCAGTGTCCGAGAGTTGCTGCGCCCCATCCTTCTTCCCTCTTGGTTTGCCCATGATAAAGTTCTCCGGGCCTTGCCTGAGGGGCTTTAATTGCCAGATCCCACTTCACCTGCTTAACTGGCTTTAAGCACTGTGCGCCCGCAGAGAAAATTCAAGTGTCCGACCCACCAGTTTGACCCATGCCCCCCGGCGATGTTATTCAGTCCGATGCCACCGGCCAGTACCGTGTCGCAGCTGCGCCAGTAGCGTGGTTCAGAGCAAAGAGAAATCACCATCACTGCCCAATCCAGCCTGCACCTGCTCATAGGCACTGCGCCCCTTCCTGCCAACTGTAAGGGCCCAGGTACGCGGTTCGCTATCAATCCCCCAACGCCGTGGCAGCACCAGCTCAAGTCCTGGAAGTCACACTTATCGCTGCCGTCACAGCCCCCAATTGCGTACCACTTGCTCCAGAATTACTCCAATCTCCTGGGTTCTCACTGTGAGAAGTTGGCCTGATATATGATGCTCACTAGTTCTAGTGATCACCTTGTATCAGTCCAAACAACCCTTATGGTGATTGGTTGAAAGTCAACCTTATAGACCAGCTATCTTAATGGTAGCATGGACAAAGCAGTCTTAGGCTAAACTCTTTTGGCATGTGAAGCCAGCTGTTTTACCACATATAACCCCTTGAATACCAGATGAAAGGACACCACACAGGTTATGAAAATAAACAATATATTTATTAATAACAAACACCTCTGAACTCTTTATGAGATCAGAGGGCTAAGCACATAATGCTCTTCAGAAAAATACAATAGTCGCACAAATTACAATGGTGGCCTAGGGGCACGACAAACCATATACTAAGTAAATGAGTTAAGTAGAACGATAGAGGAAATGGAGCTGCCCAGAGGCTGTAGGATCGCTGGGACTACACTACCCTAACCTTAGGTAAGTAGTAGGAGGCCCACGGGACGCGTGTGCAGAGTGTGAACTCGCACGCGAGATGCGGAACAAAGTCAATGGGCAGAACGAATTACGAAAAGGTAAGTAAAAGACAGGTCCTACTAGTTACGACTAAAACGACAGGATACCTGGACACTAGGAGAGTCAATCTACCCTTGAGCACCGAAATGCTCTTGTTACCTCACCCACGGGCTGCGGGTGCCTAGGTGTCAAAGTGTGTTGGGTTTCCGCGTCGAAGTCTATGGAGCCTTGAAGAAAGATGCTGCAGGCGACCAGGAGGAAGATGTCCGGAGCGATCCACGGGTGGATCGAGGAAGATGAAGACCTGAAAGCAGAGGGGACAATGTTCAAAGTCACTAGCCAGTGACCGGTGTGGAACCAGGAAGGAACCAGATGTTGTCGTCGCGATCAGGTTAAGAGTGGACGCTTGACTCTGCAGCCACGTGGACCAGGAGGTGTCTTCGACGACCAGGATGGAGGCACGAGCTGTCCCACACAGGCTCTCGCTGTCGGCAGTGTCTGCTCCGGATTCAGCGTCAACAGGCCTTGGCAAAGGCAACCCACGCGGTGAGTGGAAAAGGCGTCTGGTGCGGACCAGGAAGGTCCGGGGTGCTTCTCATTTGCAGGGGAGCAAGGGCCAGTCTGGAGCAACCAGACCAGCAGTGTAGATTTCGTGGATCGTCGTCTAGGAGGTCACTAGTCAGCCGGCAAGTGACCAGACAACGCGTAGAGCAGCAATCAAGCAAAAGGGCCCCACGCAGATCTCGTGGATGCTGGGGGGCTGGTCTTCGGTGCAGGAGCTGCTCGGGAATGGGGCTTCTCAATCCCCAAAGCACTTTCTCAAGGATGCCTCTGAAGTCGTGCTGGAAGCGAAGTGCAGTTTCTTCAAGATGGCCGGTCCCACGTGTCTCGTCGCACCCACGGGTCTCAGCTGTGCTGCAGATGTGGGTAGAGGTCGGAGAGGTCTGGGAATCCGGGTCTTGTCGGGCTCTGAGGTCTGGTTCCAGCAGGAAGGATGACAAAGTGAACCGCTAGGACGCTTGATGGTGCCTGCAGTTGCAGGGTGGACACTCCTTGCCCACAAGGGAGATTCTTTAGTCTTCTGTGGAGCAGAATGTCGAAGTCCAGAGTTTCTTCTTGTAAAGTTGTTCAGGATAATCTAATTTGGAATGGGACCAGCTCCTACCTTTATTCTCCTAAAGGGGGGTACACTAGTGACTAGGTCCCTCCCATGGGTGGGACCAGGAAGGGGGTGGTTACACCCCCTATCCTTTGTCCTGTTTCGCGCCAGAGCTGGGGCTGGAGTGCCTCAACAACTGGTTTGAACCGGGGTATGCACAGGGACACCTTGTGTGCCCCAGGCATGTCTCATTCCTTTCAGCCCTCCCTACCTCAATACACAAAATCCTGTCTGGGGTGGTGCTAGCACCTCCCAAGGCAGGAAACCCTTTGTCCAGGCCTCCCTTGCTGGAGGGACTCCCAGCAGCAGGAGGTCAGACTTGTATCTGTGGTGGCAGCATCCATTTTGTGATGCTGAGGCTCTGTTTGACTTTAACCGGGGTTCACAGTTATGGACATGTCGTATCCCTCTAGAAGGGTGGAATGCTACCCCCGTCGCCAGAACGGGCGAGGGGGTAGTATTCCAAATCGTATGACACCTTACTCGACATGTTTTGATTAATGCACTTAAGAGAATATGGTATAGCGTTATCATGGAACAGCTATAAGGACTTGGTTCCGAAAGCTGCAGACAGGCTTAGCTCATGCTAGAGCACCATCTCACACAATTCCCAGCACTCTGCCTTCAGGGTTGATAAGGCCTGCCATAGGAGTGACTTATAGGAATATATGTGTCCATTTTGGGGTTAGATATAGGTATACTATATCTACAGCAAAGGGTGATTACACCACCTTGCCCCAGCTGTGTTATCAGCCAGTTGTGTCTGTTTAGGTGGCCAGCCAGGGGTGGCATAATACATGCTTCAGCCCCTGGTAGGACTTGGGTGCACTTATGCCCTGGTTACCTATGGTACACTGTACAAGGACGTAGAAGAGTGACCCAATACCAATTGGTAAATGCACCTAAAGTACATGTTTGTCAATTTAGAGAGAGAACAGCTAGGCTGTGGGTCTGATTAGCAGGCCCACAGCCAGGGAGAGTCGTAAACCAGTGAAGCAAAAAGCAAAAATCTGGGGTGACCATAGGATTGCAGACCCTACTCTCCTACACTCACGGGCCCTGCAATCGGCACGCTCGGGATGTGAATTACTCTCTGCTTTCCACCTCGGGCCAGCAATCTATCGCCGCTCCTCTAGTGTCCTCCTATGGGCGCCTCAGGCCCAGGCCTCCGCACTTTGTGGCTCCCTCACTCCAGGCACCGAGAGTTGCACCCACACTTGTTGCTCTCCAGGTGCCGGCAAATGCCCCAGGTCGCCCGCCTCCGCCCATGCCCCGGCTCGCAGGCGGCGGTGTTCCCAAGACCACGCGTCCGCCTCCGCGGCCTGCAGCCCCTGTCTCCACCACACCCCACTCACCAGTGCAGGGCCGATCACCGCATGGCCTCCAGGCGGCTGCCGGCCACCGATCGTACCCTGCTGCGGCTCGCTGTGCAGGCCGTACTCCGGGGGGGGGGGGGGGAGGGGGCAGATCTCCCACGCTTCCGGCTCCGATCGCCGCGCCCGCCGCGGCGCCAGGTGATCTCTCGGCGGGTCTCCCGAGCGCTGGCCGACTTGGCCCGCTCACTTCTCCACTGCCCCTTAATCCAACTCTCACCAAGAGCCTCCTTATGCTTAGACGCAATCCTCCGCTCTATTAGCCTCCCAAGCGGCAGTCTGAAGCTTCCCCAGCTCAGTTTGGGGGCTTCATGTTACCGCTTTGCCGCCATTCTGCGGGTGCCTCAGCCGCCAGCACAAATCAGGAAGCCTCCACTCGCTGTGCCGATCGAGCTCTGGGGGGGCCCCGATCTCTCACACTCCCGGCTCTGATCGTCGCAGCCACCGCGGCCCGGGTGATTTCACGGTGGTTCCCCCGAGCGTCGACCGACCTGGTCCGCTCCCTCTCCGCTGCTGCTTGTTCCACCTCCCAAAAAGAGCCGCACTGTGCCCAGATTCAGTCCGCCGCTCTATCAGTCATCAAAGCGGCAGTCTGCAGCTTCTCCAGCCCAGTTCCGGAGCTTCCTGTCGCCACATCGCCGCCATTTTGCGGGTGCCTCCAGCCACCAGCACCGATCGGGAAATCTCACTAAAGTCCCGAATCGCGCCTTATTTTGAAGCGTAATTGCCCCGATGCAGTGCCCCTCCGCATTCCGATCTTCGGGTGCTGTCAGGGGGTTCAAGGCATTATTTATGTCAGGATATTTGTGGGGTTTCTAGCGGAGCTCGGTGCTCACGCTGCCAATCGCACAAGTCACTACTTGTGTAACGATATATCTGTAAGAGACATTAGTTAGTGATAGATTCCTTACCTTAGAATATCCCCAGGCTTCAGACTGGATCCGGAAACTTTTGCGTAGCAATACCCCTGCGTGTCGGTAGGCGTCGTCCGCGGCTCCCCGTCCGTCGTCGGCGTCGTTAGCGCCAGAATGTAAATGTTAATGTAAATTGATACTTGTATAGCGCACTACTCACCCGCAAGGGTCTCAAGGCGCTTGTACGAATACCGCTGTGAAACCCATCCTGGCTTTCCCTGTGAGGTGTCCACTCCTGGGCACCTCCAAGGTGGAGGCCAGGCATCCTTAGCGTTGTGGGGGCCGTTGTGGAGATTAAGCAAGCTATTGCCCAGAGTTGCAGAGTGGGGCTCCATGATAGGAATAGGCACCGAGGCGAGAATTATCAGGTCCGTGGAATTTTTTAGCCCAAGACCCGCCGAGGCGGGGAATTGTACCCTGGTCCCGGGCTAGACCTCTGCATCAGGGTCTGCCGCTCTAACCATTGAGCCGCACTTCTCCACCATTGAGCCACACTTCTCCACCATGACGTCGGAGTACTTAGACGCCGCCCTCGCGCGCTGACGTCAGTTCTGATACACAGCTTTTCCGCGCCAGATACGCAGAGCCATGATAGAACCAACACTGGTGCCATGAAACTAGGACCCTAAAAGGGGATGACCTTAACCCTAGATATCGGTTCGCAGAACGGGGAGGATGGGTGGGTCGGTAAGGAATCTATCACTAACTAATGTCTCTTACAGATATATCGTTACACAAGTAGTAACTTGTGCATCTGAAAGAGACACGTTAGTGATAGATTCCTTACCTTAGAATAGATACCCCAGCAATACCAATCCCGGTGGTGGGTCTGCGAACCAATAATCACACCAGGAAGTCCTGGAGGACGGAACGGCCAAAGAAGCCATCCCTCCGGACTTGGCTGTCCAGGCAGTAGTGTCTCGCAAACATGTGCAGCGAGGCCCACGTAGCTGCCTGACAAATGTCCTGCAAGGGCACTCCTCGGCCCAGGGCAGTCGTAGTCGCCGTGGCCCGAGTGGAATGAGCCCTCAGCCCGACAGGGGGTTCCTTCTTAGCCAAGGAGTAACATGCCTGGATGCACAAGATGATCCATCGAGAGATGGTCCGCTTGTGCACCGCCTTTCCCTTCTTAGCGCCCAGGTAACCAACAAAGAGTTGGTCATCCACCCGGAACTGGCGTGTGCGATCCAGAAGAGAGCGCACGTTTTGGATCCAGACGGTGGAGCCTCTCTTCCTCTTTAGAGGGATGCGGAGGCGGAAAGAAGGTGGGCAAGGTGATGGACTGCCCGATGTGGAAGGCTGTGACTACCTTGGGCAGAAAAGAGGGCCTTGTCCGCAACACAACCTTGTCCAGATGGACAGACAGGAAATGAGGTTTGGAAGTAAGAGCCTGGAGCTCACTCACTCTCCTGGCAGAGGTGATGGCAACCAGGAAAGCAGTCTTCAGAGTAAGAAGACGGAGAGGACAGTTATGAAGAGGCTCAAAGGGAGCGCACATCAGATAAGTAAGTACAAGGCTCAAGTCCCACTGAGGCATCACGAAAGGAACAGGAGGGAACATGTGTGTGATGCCCTTCAAAAACCTATTTACAATAGGGGACTTGAACAAAGATGGCTGATCAGGTAGCCTTAAGAAGGCGGAAAGGGCAGAAAGGTAGCCCTTGATAGTGCCCAGAGCAGAGCCCTGCTGGGCCAGAGAAAGAAGGAAGAGGAGAACCTCAGAAAGGGGGGCAGAGAGCAGATCCACAGCCTTTGCTGTGCACCATGCCACAAATCTGTTCCACCTGCAGGCAAATACAGACTTTGTGAAGGGACGCCTGGCTGCCAGAATGACATTACAGACTTCAGGAGGCAAGTCAAATGGCCTCAACTGTTGCCGCTCAATCTCCAAGCTTGGAGGAGGAGACTGGACAGGTTCGGGTGGAGGACCGTCCCCTGCTGCTGCGACAGAAGGTCCTCCTGAAGAGGCAGACGAATCGAGGGATCGACAGACATGCGGAGTAGCTCTGGATACCAAAATCTTCATACCCAGTCCGGAGCCACAAGGATAACCTGGGCCCGGTCGCGCCTGATCTTCTTCAGCACTCTGGCGGAAAGTGGTATAGGCGGAAAGGCGTACAATAGACCGCAACTCCACTCGCGACGAAAAGCGTCTCCGAGCGAGTGCCGCCTTGGAAATTCCAACCCGCAGAACTGATGACATTGCGCGTTCTCTTCTGTGGCGAATAGATATAATCAAGGCTCTCCCTACTGCTGAAAGAGGCCTTGCGCCACATCCGAGTTCAGACACCATTCGTGATCCATCATGAACCAACTGCTGAGTTCGTCCGCCCTGGCGTTCAGAGAACCCGCCAGGTGTTGAACCACCAGGGTCACGCCCTGATGTTCCAGCCACTGCCAGAGGCGCAGAGCCTCCTTGCAGAGGGCCCACGACCCCACCCCGCCCTGTTTGTTGCAGTACCACATGGTGGTGGTGTTGTCTGTGAACACCTGCACTACACTCCCCCGGACAGAAGGGAGGAATGCCTTCAGTACCAGTCGGAACGCATGCAGATCCTGAAGGTTGATGTGGAGCTGGGACTTCGACGGAGACCAGAGGCCTCTGATCTCCGCCTCTCCCATGTGGCCCCCCCAGCCCTGGAGGGACGCGTCGTCACGACTACGTGCTCCGGTTGGGGTAGGGAGAGGGATCTGCCGCTGACCCAATCGCGGTCAGTGAGCCACTACTGCAACTGTCTTGCAGTGCCCTCCGAGATCAAGACATGGTCGGACAAGTTGCCCTGATGCTGGGCCCACTGAAACGTCAGGTCCCACTGCAGAGCCCGCATCCGCGACCGGGCGTGATGCACCAGAAGAATGCAGGAGGCCATCAGCCCCAGAAGCTGCAGTGTCAACCTGATCGAGACTCTGGATAAAGGCTGAAAGATTGGAATCAGAGCCTGAATATCCCGAACCCGCTGTTCGGGAGGATAAACCCGAAACTGCGCCAAGTCTAGAACCGCTCCGATGAAGAGGAGCTTCTGAGAGGGACACAGGTGTGACTTCGGCACATTGATGGAGAACCCCAGCAGAGGCAGGAGGTCGGCCGTAGTCTGGAGGTGGCTGACGACTGTCTGGGGCGAGCCCGCCTGCAACAACCAGTCGTCGAGGTAGGGGAAGACTGAAACCCCTAACCTGCGCAGATGAGCTGCAACCACCGCCATCACTTTCGTGAACACCCGTGGGGCGCTGGTAAGGCCGAAGGGGAGCACGGTAAACATAGTGCTTGTTGCGAGAAGTTGGCCTGATATATGATGCTCACTAGTTCTAGTGATCACCTTGTATCAGTCCAAACAACCCTTATGGTGATTGGTTGTAAGTCAACCTTATAGACTAGCTATCCTAATGGTAGCATGGACAAAGCAGTCTTAGGCTAAACTCTTTTGGCATGTGAAGCCAGCTGTTTTACCACATATAACCCCTTGAATACCAGATGAAAGGACACAACACAGGTTGTTATGAAAATAAACAGTATATTTATTAATAACAAACACCTCTGAACTCTTTATGAGGTCAGAGGGCTAAGCACATGACAATCTCTTAGGAAAAATACGATAAGTTGCACAAAATTACTATGGTGCCCTAGGGGCACGGCAAACCATATACTAAGTAAATGGGTTAAGTAGAACGATTTAGAAAATGGAGATGCCCAGAGGCTGTAGGTTCGCTGGGACTACCCTACCCTAACCTTAGGTAAGTATCAGGAGGCCCACGGGACGCGTGTGCAGAGTGTGAACTCGCACGCGGGATGCAGAACAAAGTCAATGGGCAGAACAAATTACGAAAAGGTAAGTAAAAGACAGTTCCTACTAGTTACGACTAAAACGACTGGCTACCTGGACACTAGGAGAGTCAATCTACCCTTGAGCACCGAAAAGCTCTTGTTACCTCACCCACGGGCTGCGGGTGCATAGGTGTCAAAGTGTGTCGGGTTTCCGCGTCGAAGTCAAAGGAGCCTTGAAGAAAGATGCTGCAAGCGACCAGAAGGAAGATGTCTGGTGCGATCCACGGGTGGATCGAGGAAGAAGAGGACCTGAAAGCAGAGGGGACAGTGTTCAAAGTCACTAGCCAGTGACCGGTGGGGAACCAGGATGGAACCAGGTGCTGTCGTCGCGATCAGGTGAAGGGTGGACGCTTGTCTCTGCAGCCACGTGGACCAGGAGGTTTCTTCGACGACCAGGATGGAGGCACGAGCTGTCCCACGCAGGCTCTCGCTGTCGGCGGAGTCGGACCCGGATTTGGAGTCAACAGGCCTTGGCAAAGGCAACCCACGCGGTGAGTGGAAACGGCATCTGGAGTGGACCAGGAGGGTCCGGGGTGCTCCTCTTTTGGAAGGGAGCAGGGGCCAGTCTGGAGCAACCAGACCAGCAGTGTAGATTTCTTGGATCGTCGTCTAGGAGGTCACTAGCCAGCCGGCAAGTGACCAGACAATGCGTCGATCAGCAACCAAGCAAAAGGGCCCCACGCAGATCTCGTGGATGCTGGAGGGCTGGTCTTCGGTGCAGGAGCTGCTCAGGGCTGGGGGTTCTCAATCCCCAAAGCACTTTCTCGAGGATGCCTCTGAAGTCGTGCTGGAAGCGAAGTGCAGTTTCTTCAAGATGGCCGGTCCCACATGTCTCGTCGCACCCACGGATCTCAGCTGTGTTGCAGATGTAGGTAGAGGTCGGAGAGGTCTGGGAATCCGGATCTCGTCGGGCTCATAAGTCTGGATCCGGCAGGAAGGACGACCAAGTGAACCGCTAGGATGCTTGATGGTGCCTGCAGTTACAGGGTGGACACTCCTTGCCCACAAGGGAGATTCTTCAGTCTTCTGTGGAGCAGAATGTCGAAGTCCAGAGTTTCTTCTTGTAAAGTTGTCAGGATAAATCTAATTTGGAATGGGACCAGCTCCTACCTTTATTTATCTAAAGGTGGCTGCACTAGTGACTAGGTCCCTCCCATGGGTGGGACCAGGAAGGGGGGTGGTTACACCCCCTATCCTTTGTCCGGTTTCGCGCCAGAGCTGGGGCTGGAGTGCCCAAGCAACTGATTTGAACCAGTGTATGCACAGGGCACCTTGTGTGCCCCAGGCATGTCTCATTCCTGTCAGGCCTGTCCTACCTAATACACAAAATCCTGTCTGGGGTGGTGCTAGCACCTCCCAAGGCAGGAAACCATTTGTCCAGGCCTCCCTCGCTGGAAGGACTCCCAGCAGCAGGAGGTCAGAATTGTGTCTGTGGTGGCAGCATCCATTTTGTGATGCGGAGGCTCTGCTTAACTTTAACCGGGGTTCACAGTTACATACATGTCGTGTCCCTCAAAAAAGGGTGGAATGCTACCCCCGTCGCCAGAACTGGCGAGGGGGCAGTATTCCAATTCGTATGACACCTTACTCGACATGTTTTGATAATGCTATGCCAAAGCTGGCAATAACCGCGAGGATTATAATGCACTTAAGAGTATATGGTATAGCGTTATCATGGAAACAGCTAAAGGACTTGGTTCCGAAAGCTGTAGACAGGCTCAGCTCATGCTAGAGCACCATCTCACATAATTCCAAGCACTCTGCCTTCAGGATTGATAAGGCCTGCCATAGGAGTGACTGATAGGAGTATATGTGTCCATTTTGGGGTTAGATATAGGTATACTATATCTACAGCAAAGGGTGATTACACCACCTTGCCCCAGCTGTCTTACCAGCCAGTTGTATCTGTTTAGATGGCCAGCCAGGGGTGGCATAATACATGCTTCAGCCCCTGGTAGGCCTTGGGTTCACCTATGCCCTGGGTACCTAAGGTACACTGTACAGGGGCTGATAAGGTGTCCCAATACCAATTGGTAAATGCACCTAAAGTACATGGATGTCAATTTAGAGAGAGAACAGCTAGGCTGTGGGTCTGATTAGCAGGCCCCAGCCAGGGAAAGTCGTAAACCAGTGAAGCAAAAAGCAAAAATCTGGGGTGACCATAGGATTGCAGATCCTACTCTCCTACATAACCCCCCCCCCCCCCCCCAAATTTAGGGACATTAAACTAACCTTGACCAGGTGAGTCTTCCTGTTCTAAGTGGAAATACCTGGAGAGACCATCTGCATTGCCATGGTCAGTCCCTGGTCTGTGCTCCACTGTAAAGTCCATCCCCTGTAGGGAAATGGACCACCTAAGAAGTTTGGGGTTTTCACCCTTCATTTGATTTAGCCATAAGAGGGGCTTATGGTCGATATGAATCTTGAAGTGAGTTCCAAACAAGTATGGCCTCAACTTCTTCAGGGCCCAAACCACAGCAAAGGCCTCCCTCTCTGTAGCTGACCAACGTTTCTCTCTAGGGGTCAGCCTTCTACTTATAAAAGCAATGGGCTGGTCATGACCATTAATATTCAGTTGAGATAGAACAGCTCCCACACCCAACTCAGATGCATATGTTTGGACAATGAAGGTTTTGGAGTAGTCAGGACTCTTGAGAATAGGTGCAGTACACATGGCCTGCTTCAGGTCATCAAATGCCTTCTGACAGCTAACTGTCCACTGAACTTTCTTTGGCATTTTCTTGCTTGTCAAGTCATTGAGTGGTGTCACAATGGACCCATAATTTCTGACAAACGTCCTATAGTAACCAGACAGGCCCAAGAAAGCTCTGACCTGTGTCTGGGTGGGAGGAGGAGCCCAGTCCTTTATGGCCTGCATCTTGCTCTCCAAGTGTTGAACCTGGCCTCCACCTACAAGGTGGCCCATGTACACAACCTGACTCTGCCCTATCTGGCACTTGGTGGCCTTGATAGTGAGGCCTGCCTTCTGCAGGGCCTCCAAAACTTTCCTCAGGTGGATCAGGTGATCCTCCCAGGTGGAGCGGAAGACAGCAATATCATCTAGATATGCTTCACAAAAGTCATCCAACCCAGTAGGAACTTGATTCACCAACCTTTGAAAAGTGGCAGGTGCATTCTTCAAACCAAAGGGCATCACCACAAATTGGTAATGACCGCCTGGGGTAGAAAATGCTGTTTTGGCCTTGGCATCCTCAGCTAACCTGATCTGCCAATAACCAGCTGTTAGGTCAAATGTACTCAAGAAGGTGGCAGAAGCCAACTTGTCTATGAGTTCATCTGCCCTAGGTATTGGATGGGCATCTGTCTTAGTAACAGCATTGAGACCCCTGTAGTCTACACAAAACCTCATCTCTCTCTTACCATCCTGGGTGTGAGGTTTTGGCACTAGAACTACAGGACTAGCCCAAGGGCTCTCTGAGGGTTCAATGACTCCCAATTCCAACATCTTTTGTACTTCTTTCTTTATGCAGTCCCTGCCGTGGTCAGGTTGCCTGTAGATTTTACTCTTGACAGGCAGACTGTCACCAGTGTCCACCTCATGGGTGCACCAGTTTGTCTGACTGGGTGTCAGTGAGAACATTTGTCTAAATGATTGAAGAACCTGTTTGCAATCCTTTTGTTGATGCTCAGAGAGGCTGTCAGAAAAGACTACACCATCTACTGACCCATCATCAGGGTTCTGAGTGAGCAGGTCTGGGAGAGGGTCACTCTCTTCCTCCTGCCCCTCATCTGTGGCCATGAGCAAGCCCATGTTCTCCCTGTCGACAAATGCCTTGAGCCTGTTTACATGAAGCACCCTGTGGGGGCTCCTGGGAGTTCCAAGGTCCACCAGGTAGGTGACCTCTCCCTTTTGCTCAATGATGGTATAGGGTCCAGATCATTTGTCTTGGAGAGCTGCTGGGGCCACTGGCTCCAACACCCATACCTTTTGTCCTGGGTGATACACAGTCAGGACAGCCTTTTGGTCATGCCAAGCTTTTTGAAGTTCTTGGCTGGCCTCAAGGTTTTTGGATGCCTTCTCCATGTACTCTGCCATCCTGGAGCGGAGACCAAGTACATAGTCCACTATGTCAAGCTTAGGCTTTTTGAGAGGTAAAACCCATCCTTCCTTCACAAGACATAGGGGTCCTCTTACAGGATGCCCAAACAGAAGCTCAAAAGGGCTGTAGTCAACCCCCTTCTGTGGGACCTCTCTGTAAGCAAACAGGAGGCAGGGTAAAAGGATGTCCCATCTTCGCCTAAGCTTCTCAGGTAACCCTTTTATCATCCCTTTTAGGGTCTTGTTGAATCTCTTAACAAGCCCATTGCACTGTGGGTGATAGGGTGTGGTAAATTTGTAATTTACACCACACTCCTTCCACATTGCAGTCAAGTATCCTGCCATGAAGTTTGCACCTCTGTCAGAGACAACCTCCTTAGGAAACCCCACTCTGGAGAAAACTCCAAGTAGGGCCCTGGCCACAACAGGAGCTGTAGTGGTCCTAAGGGGAATAGCTTCTGGATACCTGGTGGCATGATCCACTACCACCAGTATAAACCTGTGCCCAGATGCTGCTGGGGGGTCCATTGGTCCAACAATGTCTATCCCCACCCATTCAAAGGGCACCCCACCACAGGTAGTGGTATCAGGGGGGCCTTTGTTGTGCCACCTGATTTGCCACTGGCTTGACAGGTGACACATGAGCGACAAAACTCTTTGGTGTCTTCAGACATGTGAGGCCAGTGAAAGTGTGGGGCAAGCCTGTCCCAAGTCTTGTTCTGGCCTAAGTGACCTGCAAGGGGAATTGCGTCGGCTAAGGTGAGAAGGAAACCTCTGAGAGACAAAGGGATGACCAGCCTCCTGGTAGCACCAGGCTTGGGGTCTCTTGCCTCAGAGTATAGGAGTCCTTCATCCCAGTCTACTTTGTGGGCACCTGTAGCATTCTCTGCAGCCTCAGCAGCAGCTTGCTGTCTGAGGGATTCAAGGGAAGAACAGTCTAACTGTGCCTGCCTCAAGTCTGCCCTGGAAGGTCCCCTGTCCCAAGAAACTCAACCTGTTCAGGTTCAAGCTCTTCTAGGACAGTTCCTTTTGGGGTCTTTGGGCCAGCCTCCTGAGAGGGCTGATCCTCAACCTGAGGCAGGGGGGAAGGCTCTGCCTTACCCCTACTGCTCTTCCTCTTGGGTAGTGTCTGGTCCATTCTTCCAGGATCCAGCACTTGTTCAGCTGGGCATTTCTTGGCCTGTGACCTGGTCACAGCAAGGACACATGAGGAGAGACCTAACATTTCTACATGAGTCCTGTACTCCACATCTGACCAGATGGAGGATTCCAAATCATTGCCCATGAGACAATCTACTGGGAGGTCTGAACTAACTACAACCCTTTTGAGGCCAGTTACCCCTCCCCAGGAGAAGTTAACAACTGCCATACTGTGATTGGTAGTGACGTTGCTAGCATTGGTCACTAGGTAGTCTGAACCTAGCATGATCTGATCAGGGTCCACAAAGGTTGGTGTCACCATAGTGACACTGGCACATGTGTCCCTGTAGGCCTGAGCCATTTTTCCATTGATTAAAGGCGTTTGCCTGTACTTTCCCAGGGTACTGGGTCTTACAGTAGGGGTCATATCCATGTCCCCAGTACAAATAAGAACAGCCTGAGTAGGTATTCTGACTAAGTCAGAACCCACCTCAGTTCCCAGGGTTAACCCAACTATAGCCTTGGGGGTACACTACCACTACTAACTGTACTAGGGGGTGCAGGTGTCTTAGGGACAGTAGTGTTAGGAGCTTGGCCTTTCTTGGTGCACTCACTAAACCAGTGAGTCTTACTTTTACAGTCAGTATTGGCACGTTGGTTTCTTTGGAACATCAGTCTTCTTCTTTTGGGAATTCTGGGACCCACCCTCCTTGGATTGTTGGGGCCCTGTTGAAGACTTCTGGTCATTTTGTTGATTCTGATTACTACCCTTTTGGTCTGCTTTCTTTTGGCCACCACCCTGGTTCTGGTTCTGCTGCTTGACCCTAGGTTCTGACCCATCTGTCTGCCTTCTTTCCCAATTCTTGGGGAGAGGTCAGATCTGAGTCAATCAGGTGCTGATGCAGCCTTCCAAAGCCTTAGTGGCACAATCAACAAAGTCAGTCCAATCCTGAGCCTGAGTTTTCTGGGTGTCTCTGAACATCAACCTGTACTGTTCAGTGGTTAAGCCAAACCCATCAATCAGTGCAGTTTTCAGGACTTGGTAATCATTAGCATCCTCATCTCTAACAGTGAGGAGCTTATCTCTTCCTTTACCTTCAAAGGAGAGACACAATATAGCTGCCCACTGACTCTGGGGTACCTGCTGTACTTTGCAGGCCCTCTCCAGAGCAGTTATCCATTTGTGGATATCATCTCCTGTCTTATAGGAGGGTACTATTTTACTCAGGTGTCTATTATCAAAACTCCTGTCTTTATCCCTAGGGATAGTGCTGCCACCAGTGGGTGCTAACCCACTCAACTGTTGCTCTCTAGCAAAAGAAAGTGTCTCCTTGGCAAGGGCAAGTTCTTCCCTTTGAATCCTCAGATTAACTTCCTTCATCTTTGCCTCATGCTCTCTCCTCTGAGGGGAAGTCATCCTCCTCTAAGCAGATGCATGAGAGGCATGGGAGTGAACAGATCTGTTGGAGTCCCTAGAATGAGATCTATCTCTTCTGACCCCAAGGTTAGGCCTGCTTGTGGATGGTACTGGGGCTCCCCCAGCTCCATCCCTATGTAGGTCTAAGTTGGCCCTTGTTAGTCTGCTGACTAAAGGCTGGCCATTGTCTACCTCATCCTCAGATAAGTCTCCCTCTTCCCTACCATCTACATTCTCTGTTTCAGGGGGGGTTAGAGTCTGGACCACTTTCTAAGGGGGGCATATCCTCATCTGTAGGATCCGAGGGGCCTGTGTTAGAAGCCCTTCTAGCATCATATGTCTCTAAGAGACCTAACAGAAAAGTAGTGGTAGGGTTAGAACCCTGTTTCAGTCCCCTGGAGGTACACAATTGTCTCATCTCCTGGAAGCTAAGGGCTGCATATCTGGAAAGGACCTGTGGAGGGTCACTAACCACAAGGGGAGTCACTGAGGCCTCTCCTGTGGTAGACATGCTTTCTAGTGAGGTGTAAGTGGTGCACTTACCTACACTATGGGTTTTCCTACTGATCCCTTGCTAAGAGTTGTAGTCAGGGTGTGCTAGGCCCTTTCTACTACAACAGCTGGTTCAGTAAAACTCAGAGTATTTCTAAGCTTTTTATATGTACCTAGAGTCCCTTATGGGATCTTTCAAATGATATTTCAAGATTATATTTGGTAAAAACTACAGCAAGCTCAAATCCCAACCGCTGCACACCAATGTGAGAAGTTGGCCTGATATATGATGCTCACTAGTTCTAGTGATCACCTTGTATCAGTCCAAACAACCCTTATGGTGATTGGTTGTAAGTCAACCTTATAGACCAGCTATCCTAATGGTAGCATGGACAAAGCAGTCTTAGGCTAAACTCTTTTTGGCATGTGAAGCCAGCTGTTTTACCACATATAACCCCTTGAATACCGGATGAAAGGACACCACACAAGTTGTTATGAAAATAAACAGTATATTTATTAATAACAAACACCTCTGAACTCTTTATGAGGTCAGAGGGCTAAGCACATGACAATCTCTTAGGAAAAATACGATAAGTTGCACAAAATTACAATGGTGCCCTAGGGACACGCAAACCATATACTAAGTAAATGGGTTAAGTAGAACGATTTAGAAAATGGAGATGCCCAGAGCTGTAGGTTCGCTGGGACTACCCTACCCTAACCTTAGGTAATTATCAGGAGGCCCACGGGACGCGTGTGCAGAGTGTGAACTCACACGCGGGATGCGGAACAAAGTCAATGGGCAGAACAAATTACGAAAAGGTAAGTAAAAGACAGTTCCTACTAGTTACGACTAAAACGTCTGGATACCTGGACACTAGGAGAGTCAATCTACCCTTGAGCACCGAAATGCTCTTGTTACCTCACCCACGGGCTGCGGGCGCATAGGTGTCAAAGTGTGTCGGGTTTCCGCGTCGAAGTCAATGGAGCCTTGAAGAAAGATGCTGCAGGCGACCAGGAGGAAGATGTCCGGTGCGATCCACGGGTGGATCGAGGAAGAAGAGGACCTGAAAGCAGAGGGGACAGTGTTCAAAGTCACTAGCCAGTGACCGGTGTGGCACCAGGAGGGAACCAGGTGCTGTCGTCGCGATCAGGTGAAGGGTGGACGCTTGTCTCTGCAGCCACGTGGACCACGAGGTGTCTTCGACGACCAGGATGGAGGCACAAGCTGTCCCACGCAGGCTCTCGCTGTTGGCGGAGTCGGACCCGGATTTGGAGTCAACAGGCCTTGGCAAAGGCAACCCATGCAGTGAGTGGAAACGGCGTCTGGAGTGGACCAGGAGGGTCCGGGGTGCTCCTCTTTTGGAAGGGAGCAAGGGCCAGTCTGGAGCAACCAGACCAGCAGTGTAGATTTCTTGGATCGTCGTCTAGGTCACTAGCCAGCCGGCAAGTGACCAGACAACGCGTCGAGCAGCAACCAAGCAAAGGGCCCCAAGCAGATCTCGTGGATGCTGGAGGGCTGGTCTTCGGTGCAGGAGCTGCTCAGGGCTGGGGCTTCTCAATCCCCAAAGCACTTTCTCGAGGATGCCTCTGAAGTCGTGCTGGAAGCGAAGTGCAGTTTCTTCAAGATGGCCGGTCCCACGTGTCTCGTCGCACCCACGGATCTCAGCTGTGCTGCAGATGTAGGTAGAGGTAGGAGAGGTCTGGGAATCCGGGTCTGGTCGGGCTCTGAAGTCTGGATCCGGCAGGAAGAACGACAAAGTGAACCGCTAGGACGCTTGATGGTGCCTGCAGTTGCAGGGTGGACACTCCTTGCCCACAAGGGAGATTCTTCAGTCTTCTGTGGAGCAGAACGTCGAAGTCCAGAGTTTCTTCTTGTAAAGTTGTCAGGATAAATGTAATTCGGAATGGGACCAGCTCCTACCTTTATTCTCCTAAAGGGGGCTGCACTAGTGACTAGGTCCCTCCCATGGGTGGGACCAGGAAGGGGGGTGGTTACACCCCCTATCCTTTGTCCGGTTTCACGCCAGAGCTGGGGCTTGAGTGCCCCAGCAACTGGTTTGAACCGGTGTATGCACAGGGCACCTTGTGTGCCCCAGGCATGTCTCATTCTTTTCAGGCCTGTCCTACCGAATACACAAAATCCTGTCTGGGGTGGTGCTAGCACCTCCCAAGGCAGGAAACCCTTTGTCCAGGCCTCCCTCGCTGGAAGGACTCCCAGCAGCAGGAGGTCAGACTTGTGTATGTGGTGGCAGCATCCATTTTGTGATGCTGAGGCTCTGCTTAACTTTAACCGGGGTTCACAGTTACATACATGTCGTGTCCCTCTAAAAGGGTGGAATGCTACCCCCGTCACCAGAACTGGCGAGGGGGTAGTATTCCAATTCGTATGACACCTTACTCGACATGTTTTGATAATGCTATGCCAAAGTTAGCAATAACCGCGAGGATTATAATGCACTTAAGAGTATATGGTATAGCGTTATCATGAAAAACAGCTAAAGGTCTTGGTTCCGAAAGCTGCATACAGGCTCAGCTCATGCTAGAGCACCATCTCACATAATTCCAAGCACTCTGCCTTCAGGATTGATAAGGCCTGCCATAGAAGTGACTGATAGGAGTATATGTGTCCATTTTGGGGGTAGATATAGGTATACTATATCTTCAGCAAAGGGTGATTACACCACCTTGTCCCAGCTGTCTTACCAGCCAGTTGTGTCTGTTTAGATGGCCAGCCAGGGGTGGCAAAATACATGCTTCAGCCCCTGGTAGGCCTTGGGTTCACCTATGCCCTGGGTACCTAAGGTACACTGCACAGGTGTTGATAAGGTGTCCCAATACCAATTGGTAAATGCACCTAAAATACATGGATGTCAATTTAGTGAGAGAACAGCTAGGCTGTGGGTCTGATTAGCTGGCCCACAGCCAGGGAAAGTCGTAAACCAGTGAAGCAAAAAGCAAAAATCTGGGGTGACCATAGGATTGCAGACCCTACTCTCCTACACTCGTGGCCTACTGTGAACCGCAGGTAACGCCGGTGGGCCAGCAGGACAGGGATGTGGAAATAGGTGTCCTGCAAGTCCAACGCTACCATCCAGTCTCCTGGGTCCAGGGCAGCTAAGACCTGAGCCAAAGTCAGCATCTTGAACTTCTCCTTCCGGAGGAAGCCGTTGACGTTCCGTAGGTCCAAGATAGGGCGTAGGGCCCCTTTGCCCTTCTTGGGTACCAGAAAGTAGTGGGAGTAACAACCACACCCTACTTCTGGCCCAGGAACGCGCTCGATGGTCCCAGTTAAAGGTCTAATTGTAATCCACCTCGCAAGGAAAATGTACAACCCTGTAAGTCCGTTGCAAATGGCACCTCTGGTACCCAGGGCATGGGTACTAAAAAGGGGGCCACCCAAAGAGACCCACACATAAACTCCAAGTGGGCCGATACTTCCTCTTGCAGAAGTTGCAAGTGATCCGACACGCGGTGGTATTGCGGTGGCATGGCTGGAGTGATCGCCTCGAAGGGGAGGGAGTAGCCCCTTCGGACGATTTGCAGCACCCACATGTCCGACGTGACAGTGAGCCAGTGGAAGAGGTGATGGCGAACCCTGCCCCCCACTGGCGTCACATGGGCCTGAAAGCACGGACTAGGAGGGTTTTGAAGCAGGTGCTGTAGGGGAAGGTGTGGACTGGCCTCGCCGTTGTCCCCGACCGCCGCCACGGCGGTTTCCACGGCCGCCACCGCGCCGCGTAGTAGCCTGCGGTGCGTGGCTGGCAGCACGTGTGGGAGCGCCCCTTCCTTGGCCACGAAAGGAGCGAAAGGCACCCGTTTGCTGGCGTGGGACCGAGAGGCCCAAGGACTTGGCGGTAGCCTTGGAGTCCTTAAAACGCTCAAGCACATTGTCTGCCTTGTCGCCAAAGAGGCGACGGCCATCAAACTGCTTGTCCAGGAGGGTGGCCTGGACATCAGCCGAAAAGTTGGCGGTCCTCAACCAGGTGTGGCGTCGAACCGCCACCGTCGTGGCCATCGCTCTGCCCAGTGAGTCCGTGGTATCCAGCCCACACCGCATAATAGCGTGCTGCATCTTGACCCTCCGCAAGGGCTTAGGCGAGTTTAGTCTGGGCCTCCTCCGGACATTGTGGCAGCACGTTCGCGACCTTGTCCCACAGAGTGTGGGTGCAGCGGCCCAAGAGGCATGCGGTATTGACTGACCGCAGTCCCAAACTCAGGGACGAGAACACCTTCTTACAGAATTGCTCGTACCTCTTGGATTCCCGATCGGGCGGAGCCGTTGGGAATGCGGTCTGGGAAGTAGAGGCCTGGATGACCAGGCTCTCGGGGGTGGGGTGGGTGGACAAGAAGCAAGGGTCGCCCGGAGCCGGGTGGTAGCGTCTGGCCACGTTCCTATCTACAGGCTGGCCTGTAGCGAGCTTGGAGCAAGTGCCCAAAAGAACGTCACACAAGGCCTCATTAAACGGCAGCAGAGGCTCAGCGAGCTTGCCTGCGGTTTAAGGACCTTAGTGAGGAGGTTAGTCCTCACGGCCGCGACGGGGAGCTCAAGGGCCAATGCCTTGGCTGCCCGCGTCAACACTGCACTGTAGGCAGCCTCCTCCTCCGTAGCCACGGTTGGAGGGGAGACAAATCCAGTGTCTGGCAAAGTGTCCAGTCCACTGGCATCCCCAAGCTCATATGTCCAGTCCTGTTGAGACTGGCACTCCTGTGCCAGAGGGTCCACAGACCCCTCCCAGTCTCCTTCGTCACCCATCACCTGACATTCAGGTTCAACAGATGGGGCCGGTTTGTGGAAGTAAAAGTCTCCATACGACGTCGAGAGCGGCGCCCAGCGGCGCCGCTTCGGCGCCGGAACCGAATCAAGGGCAGGACCGGGGACGGCGGCGTCCTTAGGCGACGCCGGGGGCGACACCCTAGGGGCCAGCGCCGGTGAGGTCGACCAGCGACGACCCGGATCCGGAACCGGATCCAGTGAGGGCCTGCGGCGCCGGGGCCGAAGCACCCGACCCGCTAGGCCCTCCAGCCGGGACCGCTGGGCCCGAAGGCTCCATGGAGCCCGGCAGAGGAGGGAGAGACCTCATGGCCATGAGGTACCGCTCGATCTCCTCTGGCGTCGCATCGTGCCCAGGGGGCGGAAGGTATGGGGCAGTTTGCGATGCCCGCGACTCTGTCGGAGCCGCGTGGGTGGTTTCACGCGAACCCCCGGTCGCGTCGCGCGAGCGTCGGGGTGGGTCGGAAGAACGATGACGCCTTTCCGACCTCTCATGCCTCTTACCTGAGGACCTGGATCCTGAAGACCGATGCCGACTCTCAGAGCTACGATTGCTCCGACCCCGCGACCGGTCCCTCGACCTCCTGTGGGACCGGGACCTTGAACGGCGCGGGGCCAACTGCCGGAGCTCAAGCCGCTTGCGGGACCGCTCCCGCCTAGCCTTAGACGTCAGGGCCCGGCAGTCGGAGCAGGTTCGGTCGTCGTAGTCGAGGCCTAGACACTGAAGACACCAGAAATGGGGGTCGGTAACCGACATCAGTCGGCTGCACTTGGAGCAGTTTTTGAACCCGGGCATCCCTACCGGCACCGTAGGAGTCGAACGACTCGAGAAAAACAGATCGAAAGATCAAAAAAGTTTAGTCAAAAAGTGACTACGGGGTAGAGCTTCTCCGGATCTGCGCTAGCTGGTGCGGAAGAAAGAAGAACCGACGTCAGCGCGCGAGGGCGGCGGCTAAGTACTCCGACGACGTCATTCCGGCGCTAACGACGCCGACGACGGACGCGGAGCCGCGGACGACGCCTACCGAGGCACAGGGGTATTGCTACACAAAAGTTTCCGGATCCAGTCTGACGCCTGTGGATAATCTAAGGTAAGGAATCTATCACTAAAGTGTCTCTTTCAGAAGCATCGGCTTCCAAGCCACGCCCCCTCCTTGGAGATGCTGATGTCTTCATTCTCCGGTTGTTACTCTTGTGGAACCTTGGGGCCTGCATCGAAAATGTTCAGCGCCGAGGCAGTTGATCGAGACAATATGCAACGTCGAGCCCGGCGTTCACGTATAGTCTTCTTTAATCTGAAGGAAGCACAGGCCTCACAGTTTTTGTCCTTGTGTTCTGGAGAGAGGCAAAGGTTACAGACCTCGTGGAGAATCTGTGTGTAACAAAAATACTGAACGCAGGCAATTTTAAGTCAACCTTAACTGATCTTAATCCTACTTTACAAATATTTGTCATGGACCTAAAGTAATGCTCCCCTTTCCTTATTTTGAGATCACCTTCCCTTCACACAATTTGAACCTCTGAAGCACTGCACCCTAGAGGACCAATCAGCATTTTTAAGTCATTTGCTCTTGGAAACTTTGAAGATAATGTTTATGTTTGTTTTTTCAGTTGCTTTTTACTTCTTTGATGTGGTTCTAGCACTTTTCCTGATTTCACTCCCTTCATGCTGACATAGTAGGCCAAAACATGTTGATGTAATAAGTGTGGGTGCGTTTTACATATGTTGCAATCAAATTAATTCTTCATTGAGCATAAAAGAAGGATGTTCAAGCAGGTGAGTTCTAACAAGAATACCACAACAGTTACATTTCCTGATTGTATGGCTAAACGGATGTATTGCAGAACACTTTACAAACATACCGTTAGAACAAATTAGTGTTTGGTGGAACTCAATTATATTGATTCACAAATTCACATAAGCACAACTTACATTCTTTCATATGAGTTAAATAGTTTTTCCTCAGAACAACAAGTTACTTACCTTCGGGAAGACTATATCTAACCACAGATTCCTCATCATCAGTATATCCCCAGGCGCCAGTCTGGATCCGGTGAATTTTCACAATGACGCACATGTACACTGCTAAGTGGTGCAGTTCAGCTCCACAATGGCTTTGGTTTGCCCGGGATGTAATGGAATGAGCGACATATCAGCAAGAGCTCTGCGCGCCATTGTCAGTTTCTTGCTGGACACATTCTGCACTCCCAGACATGGAGCGCAAAACAATTGAGTACCAGTGTGCAGATCTCTAGTTTGGAACTTTTTTAGATGGTAGAGGGGACCACTCCACAGAACGTGAATGGAGGAGGGCAGCGAAGATTCTGCAGTTAGATAAGAGTATGTGTAGTAAAGTGCCCCTTTTTGATATGTCACCCACACTTTTTGCCTTAGTACTGATGCTTTCGACTAAAAGTGTTCTGGGTCTCTGCTAATCAGGCCCCTAGTGCCAGTGCACTTTCCCTTAAAACAGTTAAAGGTCTAATTGTAATCCATCTCGCAAGGAAAATGTACAACCCTGTAAGTCCCTTGCAAATGGCACCTCTGGTACCCAGGGCATGGGTACTAACAAGCATTGAAAATGCAATAGGTCTCGCAATAGAAAAGTTTAAGATTTTGGTGTGGTAAATGTAAATATTTTTTAATTTTTGTTTATGTTTTACAAATTATAAAAGTATTAATTTTGTTATTTGAAATGCCAATAGCTATACATTTAGCAAATGTTACATCTATGGCATTAGTAAAGGTACATGTTTAGTTTTCCCCTGTCTTACATGTATTGATCTGACAAATCACAATCTTTTAAAAATGTTATAAATAATACGTTTGCAATGCAATAGGGCTCGCATTAGTAAAGTTAGGGGTATTAGTATTGTAAATGACAAATTTGTTATTTATGTTTTTGTTTTGAAAATAACGAAATTAATAACTTTGTCATTTACAATGCCAATAGTGTTAACTTTTGCAAACGTGACACCTATAGCATTTGTAATGCAATATGTGTTGTATTTACATGACTTAGATGTATTAATATTAAAAATAACAATGGGTTGTATTTTTTCCAATATTTAATACTTAAATAAAAGTTATTGTCATTTCTAATTGCAATAGCTTAAACTTTTGCAAATAACTTTTTGGAAGATTATGTTTAGTGTATTTTATTGTGATGAAAATACAAGAACAGAAGTGAAATATTAACATTTTTTTGTGACATTTGTAATAAAGTTTGAAACATTGAGAGAACATATTTGAATCAGTTGTTGTTGAATGGTTGCACAGATTGATGCTGTGGTGGCTCTGAATGATGTTGTGGCGGCGACGAGTGATGCTGTGGCGTTCAGTGATGCTGTGGTAGCGCATAGTGGGTGAGGGATGGAGTGTGGGCGAGGGATGCAGTGTGGGGCGGGGGAGGGAAGGAGTGTGGGGCAGGGGAGGGATGGAGTGTGGGGCGGGGGAGGGATGGAGTGTGGGGCGGGGGAGGGATGGAGTGTGGGGCGGAGGAGGGATGGGGTGTGGGGCGGGGGAGGGATGGAGTGTGGGGCGGGGGAGGGATGGAGTGTGGGGCGGGGAGGGATGGATGGAGTCGGGGGATGGATGGATGGAGTGGGGGGATGGATGGATGGAGTGGGGGTATGGATGGATGGAGTGGGGGGATGGATGGATGGATGGATGGAGTGGGGGGATGGATGGATGGATGGAGTGAGATGGATGGATGGAGTGGGGGGGATGGATGGATGGAGTGGGATGGATGGATGGATGGAGTGGGGTGGATGGATGGATGGGGTGGGATGGATGGATGGATGGATGGAGTGAGATGGATGGATGGAGTGGGGGGATGGATGGATGGAGTGGGGGGATGGATGGATGGATGGATTGGGGGGATGGATGGATGGATGGAGTGGGGTGGATAGATGGATGGATAGAGTGGGATGGATGGATGGGTGGAGTGGGATGGATGGATGGAGTGGGATGGATGGATGGATGGATGGATGGAGTGGGATGGATGATGGATGGTTGGAGTGGGGGGATGGATGGATGGATGGAGTGGGGGGGTGGATGGATGGATGGAGTGGGGGGGGTGGATGGATGGATGGAGTGGGGGATGGATGGATGGAGTGGGATGGATAGATGGAGTGGGGGGATGGATGGATGGAGTGGGGGGATGGATGGATGGATGGATGGATAGAGTGGGGGGATGGATGGATAGAGTGGAGTGGGGGGATGGATGGATGGAGTGGGGGGATGGATGGATGGATGGATGGATAGAGTGGGGGGATGGATGGATAGAGTGGGGGGATGGATGGATGGAGTGGGGGGATGGATGGATGATGGATGGAGTGGGGGGTGGATGGATGGAGTGGGATGGATGGGTGGAGTGGGATGGATGGAGTGGGGGGGTGGATGAAATGGGGGGGATGGATGGATGGAGTGGGGGGGATGGATGGATGGATGGATGGAGTGGGGGAGCCGAAGGCAAGAAAAAAACGAGTGCAATCAGGGGAGCAGAAGGCAAGAAAATGAGTGCCTTCAGAGGAGCAGAAGGCACGAAAAACGAGTACAATCAGAGGAGAAGAAGGCACAAAAAATAGAAGAAATGGAGAAGCATGGGGAGTGGGCAGGAAAGAGATGGGGGTGAGAGGATAAAGAGTTGGATAGAAGGACCAGGAGAAAAGGATGGAAGGTGGTGAAAGGAGGGTGGATGAGATAAGGGCGAGGATGTAGGTGGAAGAGACAGACTCAAAAGAGATGGGAGTGGAAAGAGACTATAGAGGAAAAGGAGGCTGGAGAGGAGAGGAGCAAGAAAGAGATCAGGGGGGAGGGGGCAGGGAGGCCAGAGGAGCTGTGAAGCATCCAGACTGTCCTGAAGAAAATAAGGTGCGAGGTCGAGGTGAGGCCAGAAAGAGATGAGAAGGGCGGATGGAGAGGGGAGAGAGGAGGTGAACATATGGCGGTGGGAACGGAAACATGCTAGAAATGACGAGCAGGGAGAGAATAAAACAGATGTGGGGAAGAGAAGGGGTTTACGCAGGAAGAGGGGAAGTAGGACGCTGCAAGGCGAGGAAAGAACATCGTAAGATGAGAAAGAGGGGTGGGGAGAACAGAAGGAGATGAGGACGGATAAGCATAGGGAGAGAAAATAAAGAAAATGAGGCAAGAGTGGAGAAGATAACGAGATACAGAAGAGACGATGGCGGAGGGGACGAAAACAATGAGATAAGGATGAGAGGATGGGAAGGAGGCTGGAGAAGTGAAGGGCATGGAGGGCGGGAGAAGGGTGAGGGAGCGAGCATAGGAAGGAGGAGGGAAAAAGATTCTGAGGGAATAGTGGAGGGGAGAAGAGAAAGGAGAAGCAGAGGGAAGAGAGACAAGAATGAAATGTGGATGCGTAAGAAGGGTAGGAAAGAAAGAGTGACGGGTGAGGACTCTAGGGTGGAATATTGTAAGAAATGGGAGGCAAAGAGAAGTGATGTGAAGAAAATGGATGAGAGAACATTATAAAAGAGAGTGCTGCTCTAGAGGGTACACGAGGAGAGTGAGGACAGGGCATGCAAAGAATGCACCTGAAGATGCTTACAGATGGTGAGAGGGAGCAAAGGGAGGGCTGGGGAAATAATGATGTGGAAGAAGTGAGGCGTAGCCAGAGATTGGGGGCGGGGGGGGGGGGTAGAGGAGTAGGTGCAATGGAATGGTGAGGGGAAGTGGCATAGCGGAAGGAGTGAAGGAGCACGAGAGACTGCGCAGAGAGGTCAAGAGAGTGACGTGTGTGGTGGTGTGCATCAGGAGGCACTGGGACAAAGGCAGTCAGAGAACAAGTGAAAAGAGACAGGCCACGTGGAGTAAGAGACAGCAAAGTGGAGAGGGTGGTCACAGGATTAGAAGCAGCCCAGGTAGAAATGTGGGGAAAGAAGTGAGCCGCGGAAGGACTGCATGGTGCACGCGGGAAGGAGGGGAGGAACAAGGGAGGGGAAGGACACCTTCGGGTAATGTTTGCGCTATATAAAAGCGCATTAAATAAATAAGTAAATGAAGTCCGCTTTAGGAATTGTAAAATTCCTGGAGTCCAGTTTGTTTTGCTCTCTGCCGTCAAGTATTTTCAGTAGAGCAAGGAGTACGATTACAAACATGAACATTACGAACCTCCTGGAAAGTAAAGATACTTGCTTTGGCTGCAATAAATGTGCTGGTTTGTAGAGAGGATTCCTGTAAACAACAAGCTCTTGGCATTGCTGTGATTAGGGGGGGGCGGAGAAATGCGGCTCGGGAGCAAATGGGGGGAGGGGGCAGGGAGGCCAGAGGAGCTGTGAAGCATCCAGACTGTCCTGAAGAAAATAAGGTGCGAGGTGAGGCCAGAAAGAGATGAGAAGGGCGGATGGAGAGGGGGGAGAGGAGGTGAACATATGGCGGTGGGGACGGAAACATGCTAGAAATGACGAGCAGGGAGAGAATACAAGCCTTTCACCGTAACACGGCTGGCAGGGGAGGGGGCGGAGAGGGGAGAGGTGCGACACGGCAGTAGGAGGAGGAGGGGGGAGGAGAGTAGGGGAGGCACGGCCTAGCGGCAGGCAGGCAGGGGAGGAGAGGAGGAGGGGGGGAGGAGTAGGTGCAATGGAATGGTGAGGGGAAGTGGCATAGCGGAAGGAGTGAAGGAGCACGAGAGACTGCGCAGAGAGGTCAAGAGAGTGACGTGTGTGGTGGTGTGCATCAGGAGGCACTGGGACAAAGGCAGTCAGAGAACAAGTGAAAAGAGACAGGCCACGTGGAGTAAGAGACAGCAAAGTGGAGAGGGTGGTCACAGGATTAGAAGCAGCCCAGGTAGAAATGTGGGGAAAGAAGTGAGCCGCGGAAGGACTGCATGGTGCACGCGGGAAGGAGGGGAGGAACAAGGGAGGGGAAGGACACCTTCGGGTAATGTTTGCGCTATATAAAAGCGCATTAAATAAATAAGTAAATGAAGTCCGCTTTAGGAATTGTAAAATTCCTGGAGTCCAGTTTGTTTTGCTCTCTGCCGTCAAGTATTTTCAGTAGAGCAAGGAGTACGATTACAAACATGAACATTACGAACCTCCTGGAAAGTAAAGATACTTGCTTTGGCTGCAATAAATGTGCTGGTTTGTAGAGAGGATTCCTGTAAACAACAAGCTCTTGGCATTGCTGTGATTAGGGGGGGGCGGAGAAATGCGGCTCGGGAGCAAATGGGGGGAGGGGGCAGGGAGGCCAGAGGAGCTGTGAAGCATCCAGACTGTCCTGAAGAAAATAAGGTGCGAGGTGAGGCCAGAAAGAGATGAGAAGGGCGGATGGAGAGGGGGGAGAGGAGGTGAACATATGGCGGTGGGGACGGAAACATGCTAGAAATGACGAGCAGGGAGAGAATACAAGCCTTTCACCGTAACACGGCTGGCAGGGGAGGGGGCGGAGAGGGGAGAGGTGCGACACGGCAGTAGGAGGAGGAGGGGGGAGGAGAGTAGGGGAGGCACGGCCTAGCGGCAGGCAGGCAGGGGAGGAGAGGAGGAGGGGGGAGGAGAGTAGGGGAGGCACGGCCTAGCGGCCGTGCAATCAAGTAGTGAGGGGGCGGAGCTGGGGGAGGCTGTGAGAGAGAGTAGGCAAGGCAGGCGGCTGGGGGCATGTGCACGCGCTTTTAAGCTCAATGCACATGCGCATTGAGCTTAAAAGTCACGGGCACTGCAAGGAATCGCCACGATTCCTTGCAAGTTAGATAAAGTCTGGATGAGCCCCTATAGTCTCGCTTGCTCGATGCGCATGCGCATCGACAGGCGAGACCTAAAAAGGGGGCCACCCAAAGGGACCCACACAAAAACTGCATGCCATTGCAGAATGCGTGAAATAATGCAAAGCATTTCGAAAACATGACATGGCACACTCCGTGTGTCATGCCAAGGCAGCAAGCCTTAGAGCATTAAGGCAGGGTGTATTATATTATATGTGAGGGCATATCTGCATGAGCAGATATCCCCCTAGTCTGGTTCAATTGCCACAACCACTGGTCATTACAATTTACTTAGCTACTCCAGCAAGATGTCCAGTGAATTAGGATACCAAGCTCAGAGGCTTCAAAGCCTCTGCCATCTTTAATATGCAACCCTGGCTTCCACCAGACCTGGAGAATGCCACCACCTGCCCTGGGGCTCATTTGGCAGCAGAAAAGGCGGGACAATTAGCTAGTCAGTAGGCATGTTGCACTATCAGGCAAGGCACACCCCGAAGGTGGGTCATCTGAAGTAGGCACTTGAAGAACTGTTTCACAAACTTGTTTTTGGTGAAACTAAGAATACTGGGTCAGGTTTATGCCCAAGAAATGGTAATATAGGGGGTGTAGTCACCCCAGGAGTAGGCAGCCCATTGGCTACAACCTTACACTCCCCTTAATGCCCCTAAATTCAGTATTTAGGTGGCATCTGACACCAGAAACTCAGATTTGCCAACCTGGAAACAGAAGGACCAAGAAGAGCCAACAACGCAAGAACTGTGGACCTGCTCTGAAATTTGCACCAAACCCTGCCTGGCTGCTGTTCTCCCGAAAATTGCAAGAAATGATTTGTCTTGTCCCTGAACAACCTCCCAAAGCCCCTGGAGTACTGTCCAGTACTTCGCCAACCAAGCAGCATCTCCCTTGAGGTGGAGGACCCATCTCCCTGCAATCTTCAGGCACCGACCCCATCTGCCCGGTTCACCGTTTTGCTGACCATCGGGTCCACTGAGGGAGCAACTCGCCAAGAGGAGGTCATCAAGAGTCCAGGAGGTCAGCCCTGTTGCTTCTCCAAGTCTCGAGACGCTGAGCCTTCCCGGAGCCTCTCTGCACCAATACCCGGGGTGCTGTAACCCTGGACAACACCGACGCCAACCCTGACCTACTGATTAAGGACGTTAGGATCACCAAGGTCATCACCGAGAGTAGCCCTGAGTCTTGTTTTCTTTTCTTTCCAGGTCACTGAAACCAAGTGAAAGCCTCTGACTCGAGAAACATCTCTGCACCAGATCTCTTAAACCCAGGTCCACGTAAACCAACTGTGTCTTCGTGCCCCAGAGACCCTAAAGAGCCGAGCCCCCCTTTGGATTCTGCCGGACTGGTCCCCCAGCCAACTTTGCAGCCTTTCTTTTTGCAGGTACTTCTCCATTGACTTTACCACGTAGCACTCAATGATAACAGCACAACCAGCACCTCTGCACCCAGACACACCAGGGCAGGTAAAACCGAATTGCTGTTGGTTTCTTGGACCTTGGCCCTTAAGCCCCTTAAGTCCAGGAGAAGAACCCTGTAATCCGTTTGCAAGTATTTCTATGCAGTGAATGTTTCTCCCATAGGATAACATTATGGAGTTCGAGGCTCATACCTCAAAACCGTTATTCAACTATATTTTATATTTATAAAAACATTCCTATCTCTGAAAGTACTTACCTGATCCCAATGATCTTGGTGTCTAAAATTAAGTAAAAATCGGTGTTATTTTTCTAAATTGGTCTCGGATTTCATATTGAACGTTTCTCTGTTGACTCTGAGTGTACAACAAATGCAGAGTTTGAAGCAGCTAATGTAATAGAAGATCCTGACACCCCTCTAGAGGAGGAGGTGGACAGTGACCTAACACTAGGAACAGTACTCCAGGAGACTATCCCCCCGAAAGTTACTAGAGATTGGTGATGAGATGCCCTCTCACAGCTACCTTAAAACTGTACTTTGAGTTCCTTCCCCTAATGGTTGTGAGTCAGCAACTCAAAGCTCAGAGAAGAGATAGATGATTAACCCCTTCCCTGCTGATGACGAGCTCAGCTCGTCATCAGCGTTACCTGCCGTACGCGGATGACGAGCTGAGCTCGTCATGTATCGCGGTAATTTTTAAAATGCCGCACACAGTGGGAAAAGCCGCCGCACGCATGCGGTTCAGAAGCAATTCTTGAGAGACTAGCCAGGAGAGCAGCCCTTGATGCCCAAATCCTGGATAAAGCGAAAGAAGGGGGCTGAGATGGGTCTAGCGCCCATTAGTGGTGGCAGCAACAAACTTAATAGGGAAAGAGAGGAAACTTTTGATCCCAAAATCCCCAAAGGTATTGCCCCTAATATGTTGAGGGTGATGAAATCACAAAGTGGTTTACAGCCTTTGAGAGGGCTTGTAAAATGAAGTTACATCTGAGACACTGGGGCTCTCTACTCTGGAAGCTATTCTCAGGAAAGTGCGGGATAGACTCCTGACACTTGATGAGGTAGATGATAAGTCTTGTGACCTCAAGAATGATTCACTGATTTAGGGCTTTGGACTCACACTAGGTGGCTGGTTAAAAGGCAGTAAGGTGCAAGACTATGGTAGGCTCTATAATTAGGTTATGAAGGAGCACTTGTTAAGTAATTGTACTTCAGAAAGACTGCATCAGCACTTAGTGGACTTGGGGATAGTCTCTCCTCAAGAGTTGGGCAAGAAGGCTGACCCCAGGGTCAAAAAGGGGTGAGCAGAAAGACCCAGAGTGGGCGTGTCCAGAAGAAAGGGGGTTGCCAATCCTCCCCGGGAGAAAGATGTGGGGCACAAAGGGGAAAAACTGAAAGAGTCTTCTAAAGGCCACAGTATCCACCAGAAAGAACGTTACCAAAGGAAAGTAAATTGTTAATTCTGATGGATACATATACCACAGATTCCTCCCCTTTAGAATACATACCCAAGAAGAACCTCATGAAAGGTCTGCCGAATGGGCTCAGGCTAAGAAGTCTTGTAGAACCGAACAGGCAAAATGCCCCTCCTGTTGGATCTGGCTGTCAAAGCAGTAGTGCTTCTTGAATGTATGCAGTGACACCCATGTTGCGTACTAACATATGTCCAGAAGAGAAACTCTGTGTGCCAATGCAGTGATGGCAGCACGTGCCCTGGTGGAGTGGGCTCTCAGACCCTACAGAGGCTATGTTTGGCTAATGCGAAGCAGATATTAATGCACAGGACTTGACAGAACCCTTTTCTACACTGCCTTGTTTTTAACGCCACATAACACTGGTCAGACACATGATGGTCTTTGGGGGATCAATGTTAAAGCTTAGGGCTCTCTAGGGGTCCAACAGATGGAGCCTCTCCTACTCTCTCAGGGTGAGGTACAGCAATAAACACTGGAAGAGTGATGGATTGTTCAATGGGAAAAGGAATCACGATTTTCAGCAAGAAAAATGTCTATGTCCTCAGCACCAATTTGCCCGGAAAAAAGGGAGTGTAGGATGGTTGCATCAATAGTGCCAGAAGCTCACTCACAAGGCGGGCCGAAATAACAGATGAGGAAAGAAAGTATTTTCCAGAGTCTTGGGATGCACAGAGCAACTGTGCAATGGCTCGAATGGGGAGCACATAAGGAAGTCAGGACCAGGTTAGGGTCCCACAGTGGCACAAAAAAACTGTTTAGGAGAGAACATGCATGTCAAACATTTAATAAACCTTATCACAACAGGTGATTTTAACAAGGGCACTTGGTCTAGAAAAAGCAAAATAAGCCAAAGGGTGATTAAATAACCCTGCCCAATGCAAGAACTTATTGGGTCGAAGACAGAACAAACAATAAAATATCTCATTGTTTGGCTTGTAAGGCATCTGTGTTTCCTACTCAGGAACAGGGCACGTATTTGTCCCAGCATCCATCGTATAGATGGACTATAGATTGCCCGACAGCAAAAATAAGATCCACAATCTCAGGTGGTAGATCAAACACAGTCAACTCTCCACACATAGATGTTTAAATTGTGCAGGTTCAGGGGCAGGACCCCGCCGTGCTGCTGTGACAGAAGATCCTCCTGAAGCTGAAGCCTGATAGAATGACAGATAATCATTCCCAAAATTTCTAGGTAACTACCCACCTATCCCAATCCGGAGCCACTAGGATGACTTGGGGCCAGGTCATTCTTGATCTTTTTTGGAACATGGGACATGGAGAGGAAGAAAGGCATACAGGACTCTTGTTATACAGTCACGCTAGAATGCATCTCCCAGAGAGAGCTTTCTGGGGCACTCCAAAGCATAAAAGTTTTGACACTGGGTGTTCTCAGTGGTGGTGAAAAGATCAGGCCAGGGTTCTACCCAGTGGCAGAAGATGCTCTGTGCCACCTCGGGGTGCAACCGCTATTCGTGATTCACCAGGCGGTGTCGGCTGAGAACAGCCTCACTGGCGTTTACAGATCTTGCCAGTTGGTTCACGATTAGGGAAATTTCATGACAATCCAGCCAACTCCAGAGGTGCGGCCTCTCTTAGCTCGGAACCCAAGACCATACTCAGCCCTGCTTGATGCAGTAGTACATGGCCATGGTGGTGTTCGCGAGAATCTGATCCAGCCTCCCCTTAATAGTTAGGAATGCTTCCAGCATCAAGAGAATGGACCCAGCTCCAACAGACTGATATGAAGCTGTGCTTCTGCCGGAAACAAGAGGCCTCTGATCTTAGCCTCCTAACCAAGCAGCGGCACAATCATCACCGCCATCAGTTCCGGGTGGGGCAAGGAGAGGTTCTGCTGGTCCGATTGCACTCGAACAGCTACCACTGCAGATCTTATGCAATCTTCTCCATAACCTGAATAGATTCCAACAGACTTCCTTGCTAATGGACCCACTGAGACTTTAGATTCCATTGCAAAGCCCGCATATAACATCTGACATGGCTGACATGCAGGGTGCAAGTAGCTAACAGGTCAAGAAGCCCCAGAACCTTTCTCACCGAGACGCAGGACCAAGGATGAAACATCGGGATCATAGCCAGAATATCCTGGACTCATCATGATGGAAGGAAGGCCATGAACTGCATCATATCCAAGAAAGCACCTATGAAAGGAAGTCTCTGCGAAGGAATCAGGATGGCATCAGCATATTGACCGTGAACCCCAACATCATCAAGAGGATGGCCATCTGAAGGCGACCCCTGACTGAGTGTGGCAAGCCCGCCATCAACAAGTCAATTGTTGCGGTAGGAGAAAACTGGTACAACCACCCTCCAAAGACAGCCGGTAACCACCTTCATCACGTTTTTGAATTCCCGAGGGGCGTTGGTTATACTCAAAGGGAGCACAGCAAATTTAAAATGTTCCGCGCCCACTGCCGGTAATGTCTGAGGGACTGCAGGATAGGTATATGAAAATGCTTGTCCTGCAGGTCAAAGGCTACCATCCAGTCGCTCCGATCAAGGGCAGAAAAAACCTGAACTACTGCGGGCAGTTTGAAACTGTCCCTTAGCAGGAAGGAATTCAGATGCTGAAGATCCAAAAGAGGATGGAGGGAATAGCAAAAGTAACAACCCGTCACTATTTCGTAGGCCGGTACCCGCTTGATAGTTCCATTTGAAAGAAGAGTTTTTTGTAGCAAGCTGTAAAGGTGCCCTCCTGTGGGAAGAAGTTGTGGTGGTTCAGAAAGGAGAGAAAATGCATAACTGTGCTTAATTATAAGAAGGACCCATGTGGCTGATGTGATGGATTGGAATCCTGAGAGAAAGTGTTGGCTCTTGCCTTCCGTCCAATGGGCGTGAGCCTCTAAGGGCAAACTAAGGCAGCTTTGAGTCTGTTGCCACAATAGGATTGGGGCAACTTCTGCAGGGGTGGAGGGCCTGGTGCTGACTGTATGCCACCCCCATTGAGTATCCTCAGAAAGGCCAAAATTGGAAGGGAAACTGTCTTGCAGGAATAAAGAGGCCTATAATACATGTTGTAGCTCGGCTTTCCATAAAACGTTCTAAGGTGGTTCAGCTTTTGTCGGCAAAAAGGCAGGATCTATCAAAAGGCATATCCCCGAGTGATGTCTATGCATCTCCTGAAACCCCCTAGAGTGCATCCATGCATGGCGATGGAACACCACACTGCCGCCAACTGCGCGCCTCACGTGATCGGTTTCATCCAGACCACCACAAATGATGTATACCCCCGGGAATGCCAGAAAGATCTTGGTGGCCATGTTCCAGAGGGAGTGTATATTGTCCCAGTAGGTAAACTGCATTTACTGACCCCACGGCCAGGCTGTGCAACAAAACAAAAAAAATTCCCGAATGCCTCAATCCTCTTTTATTACATGTATGAGGGACTCGTAGGGAAAGAATCAGGGTTCACATTACTAGTTGAAGTCTGAACCACCTGACTCTCCACGGCGTAGGATGGTGCATCAAAAAATCTGGTGGCTGTTTGTGGAGCATGGCCACCTGCTTGGTCACCGGGAGGCAAGAGCAAGGCATAGACCAGGTGCCCATTAGTGTATCAGCAAGGGCTTTGTTGAATAGAAACAAGGGCTAAGAGGGAGAAGACCCAGGCTACAAGACTTCCATAAGGACATTATGTTTAACTTTCAAACAAACGCAGTTGTATGTCCAAGACCTGAACTGCACGTCCAATCACCACTCTAAAGGTAGTATTTTCTTTGCGTGGGGGCCTAATAGTGGACAATACCCTGTATCAAGTGAAGTATAAAGCCAACCGATCTCCTGTAGAGATATTCATCATCATAATGCAGGCCAAATCATCCCCATCACCACCATTGTTCTCTGTGGGAGGTAAACTTTGGTTTGAATCTGAACCAAAAGAAATTGTCACAGAGGGCGGCTCCATAGCAGTGGATGTATGGTGTCAAATTATTGTGTGCAGAAGCCAGGTGCACTGGAGTGGATTCACAGCACAACCTTCATTGGTGTCGAGATGGATTCAATTCAGAGTCTGCATCGGATTCCCCTCCAATGTCAGTATTGGCATTGATGAAACGGGGAACAACACGGGTCACTCAAACGAAATGGTGGTCTGCACCAAAGTCGGTGTGGAACCTGAGATGGGTTTGAGGGTGATGGACAGTGTTGAGAGCAGATCCACCGGGTGGCAACCTGACTGGGAGCTCCTGCAGATCCTTGGGGTCCAAAGGCACACAAAAGGGAGCAAAAAGGGAGTCAAAAGAGTGCCAAAAATATGCAACCTGGCCATCTTAAAGACCTTAATCTGCTGCAGCTGCCTCAATGACCCAGGGAACGTGTGGCACTTCAGGCTCAGTTGCGCAATCAGCTCCTCAAGCGAGGACTGGGAGCAAGACCAATTGGCAACTTGACACTCTTGCTATAGATAGAAGGGGTTGAGTCTCACTTCATCATGTGTTTCCTCTTCGAGTTGGACTTCAAATTACCTGACAATTTTGAATCTGTTTTGGAATCAGCCTTGAGAGCAGGAGCAGGTTTGCACCCTCAGCACCGTACAGCTTCGCTTTCAGATGGATGAGGATACACTCTTCATCGGAATTGGAGACAGTCAAATATGTGGTACGTGACTGACTTCTGCTTCGGGCAGCAATGGCATGAACTCTATAGTTTTAGGTTGGGACATTGTTCCCTTGCACACTGGATTTAAATTAGAATAGCTGCCAAAAACTGAGACAAAAGGGAGCATAGCTTCAGTTCCATGTACAGAGGGGCAGAAAGAATTGACAGAAGTGAGTAATCTGCAATTAGAAGTATCCATCTGAAATAGTAGCACAGCAGATTGATCGTACGCTTGATGAATATATAAGCATTATTTTTCGCTTGTTGCCTTTCTGTGACACTCGCATACAGAAGACATAAAACACTTGGCAGATATCCATGGCTTTACAACATTATAAGCGTTGCTACTTACTCAAACAGCGTACATCAACAGCAAACCTATTTTTACAATGTGTAAGAGCAAAACCACAAAAGGAACCATAAAGTAAACAATGTGTAAGTTAAAATAACACTTACTTTATCCTTCTCAGCAACATATCGAAGAACAAGTCCAAGTACTTCAGCAGCTGCTGCGTACACCTCCTTGTACCGTACCAAGGCTAGGTTATTGGTTAAAGCTTGGAAGTACCTACGAACAGGACCACAAAACAGATACTACATGTAAGTATATGCAAGAAACTAATTGTGTTATGCATTTAAATATTATGATTTTTCACAAGAGTTCTCCCATTTACTTACTGGTGTGTTTATACATGGTGAGTGTAAGCCACCTAGACAACTGTTGGGGTGACTTTTCATCCAATGCCTTGTGATACCAATAATTCATGTGCCAATGAAAATACATGACTGCTAGACCATTTTGGAAATAATTACTCACCTCTAAATTGAGGTCTGGAATGGCGTTTGCACAAAAGATATTATTGGCACAACCTTCAAACATGCTAAAAAAACACTACAACTGAAAACACAACTGTTAACTGGCAATGCACAAACACATTAAAGATAATTATAAGTCTCACGTAGAGGCACCATGAAAGCAATTCTGCTGGATCACATGCACTCATAGGTCAATATACAGACAACAGGCATCAATAAAATTACATTTCTAATAAGAGTATCTTCTCTAGACTTACATGATTGCACATCTCCAGACATAAGGTGGACAACGTCTGAAAAACTTACAAGATTTTCACTCGGTTTTCTTAGGCTCTTCATTGCACCTGTTTTAAATTGACCTCTAAGGTTTTGAAAAACAACAGGAACATAAGGAACTTCTCCCCTTAGAGATTGAAAAACAACAGTCTTGCTAGAATGATCTTGATGATGACTTTTAGTCAGTCAGTGATGCTGGATAGAAGCTCACCTTCTTCACACCCATCTCTTAGAAACTGAAGCATGGTCGGGAAATAAGAAATACAAAACTAAGGGACACACACCTGAATCTCTTCAGGTCCGGTTGGGAAATTGAAGCAGTAAGATTTCGCAGAAACCTCACAAAAGAAACTTTCACTCTGCAACACAAGGAAAGCATGCAAAATGCAAATAAGAGAAGCCTGCCCTTTTACAAAGTCACGCGATACACAAAAAAATATTTTGGCCAGTAAAACACCCCACTAGCACAGACTCTTGCAAAGTCACCAGATACTTAGGTAGCAGACTGTGAATTTATATAATGCTCACTACCCTTATGTGGGGTGCCTGCAGCGGTTGCCTACATGGATAGCACCCGTTCACCATGAAGGAGTGTGTGGTTGGAAGGGTGTTATTTAAATTTCAACATTGTGAGTGATTACCACACAGGTGCTGTCATTGTGTTATGGAATACAGCACAAAACAGTGTGATGGTTGAAGTGGTCTGAGGGATAGGCGAGCCATTTATGGTTTTCAGTAATCTAGCAGCTTCGATCAGGCCTACAAGCCTCTTCATGGTATTACATATGATCACAGGCTGTAAGCCTGGTTATCCTGCAGAATTGTCTATTCTGAGATTTTGTTAATGTTTATTGTCCTGAGAAGACTTAGCTTGGGGGAGGGAGCGGGGGGGGGAGTTGGTCAGGCAATCTGTTTTGACGCACTTCGTTATAATCACCCTTTATGCCATCCTAATGTTTCCACCACAGACCTGAGACTGAACACTGATACAGTACCGTAAGCGGGCCCACATCTATTTGTTGAATGATGAATGGTGTGGGGCATGACGTAATTTATGTGACACTGCCTAATGGATTGATTTGTAAAGAACCATGTTAGGATATTATGGAGGCAACTTGAAGTCAGTGGTTTGTGTGTGTTTGATACTGGTTAGGGATAGTCTGTACTTGATAGCATTATCTAACTGATGTTCCAGGGCTTTCTATCAAGATAGCCAATTATATTACATATCTGCCTTATCTATATAATCTGTTCTATTGGATATTTAAGATGTGAAATGGCTGTCAGTTCTATTGCAAGCACTTTGGCAGCCAACTCTATAACGTACCTGAGCTGTTCTGGGTAAGTGAGTGGTATTCTATCCTCTAATATATATACTTGTGGTGTGTCTTGTTGACAAATACTGTTAGAAACTGGGAGCAATTGAATATTAAAAAAATATCTGTACTTTATTGGATATTCTGATGTTTTCTGTTTGATATTGGTCTTTCTGTAGGAGCAATGCAAACTTTGGTTGGGATGCTGAATTAAAGGAAATGCCCAATTACTACTTCAAAATACAGCACATGATTTAAAGAAAATAGATTACTATGCTATCACCACAATTATCTGTGTAAAAAGGGCTGCCATTGCATTATTTACATGGTAGATTTTTCAAATAAATTTACAGATTTCATGGGATAAGACGTTTAGTTACAACTATAACTAAATAAAATCACTTATGTTACCAGGTCTTTCACGTGAGGAGAGAGGAGATGGGCAGTCTTGAGCCATTTTGAATTCAAAGTTGCAGCTGTTATGTTATGGAATACAACAATTGTATGATTCACGCCTTCTGGAGGTCCACTGTGGAAACCAAATGGTTTCCTGGTATAGTTATGTAGGTGGAGGAATCAAATGAACCAAATTTAGTGCAGTAAAAGTGGTTAAAAAAAGGTCATTCCAAGTCTTCTGCTAGTCAATGCACGCCTACCTATTTTCCCAGGTCTGCACATCAGTGTCTTCAAATGTGAGCATAACCACGAAAACACTGCAAAAATAAATATAAAGAAGTGGACATTTTTATACAGGTTTTACATATATTATTTACCTAAAAGAGCACCAGACCTGTAGCCACTTTCCTAATGTTGTTAATCTGCCATTTCAAAACTTTGGACTGCAACGTTTAAACTGTGAAATGGTCATATTTATGTTGTGGATACACCCTTTTTCCAGCAATGGGCTACCCATATTCAAACTGTGAAATCGTTGTATTTAAGGTGTAGGGCTGACATCTTCACACTGTGACATTCTAATCTTTGAGCTGTTGGTCATGAGTCTCAAACTGTGAGATTGATGTTCTTACATTTTCTATTACATTTTGTAGCTGTAGCCTGCCATCTTCAAACCTTTAGGCCATCATTTTAACTCTGTGAGACAATGGGCCCGATGTAGGTAGCCAAATACCGGTCGGTAACGGCCGAAAATCGGTAATTTCGGCCTTTACCGACCGGTATAAGTGCATTGAGATGTATGTCACCAAAAACGTGCCGAATCGGTAAATACCAGTCGGTAAAACACCGATTCGGTATTACACAAATCGGAATTTACCGAATTCATATTCTCTGAATCGGTAAATAAGAAATGGTAAATTACCGATTCGGTAAATACCGAATTCATATTTACAGAGTCGGTAAATAAGAATTGGTAAAAAAGGCCAGTTGAGATGTAGCAAAGTCAGGAAATACCGAATTTCATGAAATTCGGTATTTAAGAGTCGGTATTTACCATGGATTGGAAGCAGGTGGAAACCAGGAACTGGATATATAAGAAGGTCCCAAAATGCAACTGTGCACCCACAATGGCGGCTTTCTACGTTATTGCAAGGCGGCTACGGATACAGGCAGCAGGAGAGAGGGTGTGGCTAAGGGAGGAGCAGGTATATAGGCAGAGGATCACCCTCTTCCAACTCAATGAAGCAGAGATCCTGCAAAGGTACCGACTGCACCCCAGAACCCTCCTGGACTTGATCCAAGGACCTCCACCCATATCTGGAACACCCAACCCCAAGAGCACACGCCATCCCACCCCATGTACAGGTGCTGTGCTGCCTACACCTTCTTGCCTCTGGGAGCTACCAGCACGTGATAGCCACAGTAGGTGGAGTGTCCCAGAGCTGCATGTCACGCTTTTTCAGAAAATTCCTTGACGCCATTATGCAGAGGATGGAACACTACATTGAGTTCCCTGAGACACCTGCAGAACTAGCAAGGACAAAAACCGATTTCTATCAACTTGCACAGTTCCCGCACATCATCGGCTGTATCGATGGGACGCACACCCCACTATGCCCACCTGCAGCAACTGAACACATATACAGAAACCGGAAGTCCACACATTCAACGAATGTGCAGGTGATCTGCAACGCTAGCAACATGATAACAGACATTGTAGCCAAATATCCTGGGAGTACCCACGACTCCTACATATTCACCAACAGTGGGATATACAGACGCCTTATGGCTGATGATTTTGGTGATGGATACCTGCTGGGTAAGTATGTGTGAGACACCCGGATAGTTCATGCAGAAGGAGCACTCCTGAGTATGTGAATAATCAAAATATCCTTTCCCACCCAGGTGACAGTGCATATGCCCTGTCGTCATTTGTGCTCACCCCCTACCTGAACCCATCCACCAAGAGTGAAAGGCGTTATAACGTGGCACACAGAACAACACGTTGCGTGGTGGAACGTACTTTTGGACTGCTGAAAAGTAGATTTAGGTGCCTCCATAAGAGTGGAGGTGCACGTCAGTACACGCCAATTATCTGTTGCAAGATTACTGCGACCTGCGCCATGCTGCACAATCTTGCCACCAAGGAGGGCACAGAGATAGAACTAACATATCATGAGGACATAGATGATGGGACAGTACAAGCACATCACAATGCAGCAGGAGCAGCACCAGCAACAGATGGTCGACTGCGACGCGCAGAAATCACCAACAGATACTTTTAATAGAGCGATGACACACAGGTATGTCCATTTTTTGAACACTCACTTTAATATGCACTACTGCACCATCCAAAAGAACATATATCAAATTAAATGCACATTGCACAATGGTTGGCCAAAGTTCACTTCACTGTGACCTGTCCTGTGTTCATTATGTTTCTCAATGTTTGCGCTTACGCATGATGTTTTGCGAGCCACGGGGCTGGGGGTCTACATGCGCAGTCGTGTCGGTGTCATCAGCATGGAGTCTGCTGCTCCTACGAATGTCCTGAATAGGCATGCTGGACCCACTCCTGCTCGTTGACTCCTCAGTGTCCTCAACACACGTGTTGCCACCTGTGGCTGTCTGCTGTGTCAGCAGTACCTCCATTGTAGTGGTCACCCTCCCCATCCCCCTGGACAAGTCACTGCAGCAGTGTACAATGTCAGTCTGCATGTTTACAGAGCGGCGACACAGCAGTGTGGTAGAAGTTGCCAACCGGTTAATAGACTGATTCAGCAGCCTGACCTCGCGCCTATACCTGCACCTCTCTAGGTGGTCACTTTCAAGCCTGTCACAGAGGGTGCCCATGCGCACCCCCATGTCCCTCTCCCCCTCCGCCATGGACTCCATTCCTTTGCCCATTGCCTCCATTCCTTTGCCCATGGCCTCCATTCCCTTTGCCATGGCACCTATCCCCCGATCGATGTCTGACATCCTGGTGTTCAGGATGCGCACCTGTCTGTGCACTGCCATGATGCCTTTGGCCTGCATACGCTGGACCTTAACCATTGTGGCTTCCAGCCCAGCACAGACCCCCTGCACATTCTGCCCCTCATCCTGCTCTCGTGCCCTACGGCCACGGTCACTTAAACGGCCAGATCACATTGACCCAAGTTGTCCTGCGTGGCCAGCCAGTGGTGGTGTGTTAGGTCTGGGAGCCTCAACCACTTCCTCATCGGAGCTCTCCAGGATCCTTAAAGGTGGTACGTCCTGCCTCCTTGCCTCACATGCACAGGGGACCCTGAGCTGGGTGTTGTGGCATCTGCAGGTGCTGGCGGAGTCTGTCTCTCGAACAGCAGGGGCGACAGTGGCTGTGCAGTGGTGTCTTGCTCCATTGCTGTGGGTGCGTGGGTTGTGGTTGTATCCTCAGGGACAGTGCTAGGTCCAGCTGTGTCTGTGGCCTTCTCCCTCGCAGCCGTTGTTGTTGCACTAGACTCCCCTCCCTGCGCTGCTCTGCGCGATGACTCTCCTGTGAACAGACATGGACAATGATCAGCTGTGTGTTTTCCCAACACAGATTCCTAACACACAATTTCATTTGCCTAGACTGTTTGTGTATGGGGAGTGTGGCATGGCATGCAGGGTTCGGTGTGGGCAGCTTTGATGTATGTACCTATGACTACGATTACCATGATGCTTTGCTGGGGACTACAGTCATGTGTGCTGGATTGTGAGTGAATCACCCACATTGGGGAAGGGGGCCTGGGAATGGGTGGGGTACATGTCCATGCATCTTACCTTTCTTTCTTGCAGCTCTGGCTGAGCTATCAGCATCCCCGATCCCGTGTATGCTCTCAGGCTCCATGGTGGATTCCACAAGCTGCTCCAGGTCGGGGAGGCTTGGAGCACGGCTCTTCCCCCCACCGGTTGCTGCTTATTCCTTCCTCTGGGTGGCTAGTTTATTTTTTGGTGGTGATCCTCAGATCATACCACCTTTTCTTCATGTCGTCGATTTCGCGATGAGTCACTCCTAGGGCATTGACCTTGCTCTGGATTGCAAGCCAGGTGTTCCTCTTAACAGACTCAGCTACTTGCAGAGACTGTCTCCCAAACAACTGGCTGTGGTGCTGCACGACCTCCTCCACCAGCACCTGGAGCTCTGTTGGGCTGAATTTCACCTTCCTCTTTCTGTCCCCTCCATCCTTTTGTCGTGTATTTCTATAGGTTCTGAATCGATCCCCCTATTCCTGACCCTATTCTGGTTAAACTAACTATCAAGTTAACTAACAGTCAGCCCATGAGGCAAGAAAACCCCCATGATGCAGATACCGTTATCTGACGCAGTCACACTACGGCACAGGAACGTGTTATCTGATTAGGTCATAACGCTTGAGATCTAATTAGACAAGCGACATTCCTCCAGCCCCTGATAAGGCATACGACGTTCTCATAACAAATCAAACCTATGACAACCTGGACAATCCGTGCGGCCATTGTTTTGATTTTACAGAGAACTTTTGCAAAAGAATGTGCTAACGAGCAAGTCGTATGACATCTTTATTGACGTACCTATGTCCATCCTTACGTCAATCTCGGCACCTTTAAGGTATAAATATTGCCGACCTTGCCCTATGCAAACACACGCGTGGTGACAAGACGGAGCAGCCATACTTGCCGAAGCCGAGAGCAGAAGCAGACCCCGCTGGCAGCAGCCCCGCCTTCCTGACGCGCTGAGAGACGCGCTGCTATCTCAAGCCGAGAGACCCAGCACCGGCGCTTCTGGGCAGCCCTCGCAGGCAGCCTGGAATATCGAGAGCAGAGAAAGAGATACCATTCCTCATTCATCCTAACTTCCAGGTACAGAAATGAATAACCCCTCACAGAGAATTCTTTAGTTATTCACTTGGCAAAAACAAACTTAACTTAAACTGTAACTTTCTATTCCCGCCCACGCATTAGACTTAGGTCAGGTACACGGGGTAGGCGTATTTAGAAACACCAGTTGAGTACGTTTAGTCAAATGTATATGTGTATGTAAATATATTTTAATCATTTTAAACATCATATGGCTCAGAAACCATATCAATGTTTTTACAGTATTATTTTATACTATTGCTTCTAATGTATGCACTTTACTTAACTATAAGTATTGCAATAATATCGATCCATTTCTCATGTATGAGAAAAGAGACTGATCAATAAATAACATCTTTTATTGAACACGCCCGTCTCTTCCTTTTCTCTACATTCTGATGAGACTAAGAATGCACGTACTGACTGAGTAAAATAATTGCCTTGTGCTCACACGACTCTTGAGATTGACTCTTGATTAGGGGAGAGCAAAGTTGTCATGTTCTATGGTTGTCAGAAACTAAATCCCTTCTTGTCTAATCAGGGGAGTTAATTCCTTCCTTGAACATTCGAGAAAGTTTCTAGCGAACTCTGAGCTTAGCTGGCAAACCCAAAAATTAAGTCTAGTATCGACAGTAGTAGACCTAGTTAACGTCTGGCCTAGGCCTTTACTGCTGTAGGTACTATTCCAATGCGCAGAGCCTATTGGGAAAATAGGAGCTACACTACACTTTTGTGCCTCCTGGGACTCCATGCTGTTTCTATGCTGGTCTCAGTGCAGCCGGCTCCTCTGTCTCCCCTCCAGCTCTCTCTGCAGTTCTGTTGCTCTGCACCTGCATGGGTGTGGCCACCTCCAGGTACTGGGGTGTGGTACTTGCATCGGATTGGTTGATCTCTCAGATGCTTTGTTGTGGGGTGTGGTGGGTGTCCCTGATTGGTTCACAGGCTCACATGTCATGTATTTGAATTTTCGAGATCGGATTTTACTGATTCGGATTTTACCGAATCGGTATTTACCGATTCGGTAAATACCGATTCGGTGTCTCCCATTCATTCCTATGGGACTGGAGGGCCATAGGGTTGTATGGGTGTTACCGACTCGGATATTACCGAATCGGTAAATACCGATTCGGTATTTACCGAGTTTGGATACCGATTGTTACCGATTGGGCATTTTATTCCGGATGTTTAACTACATTTGGGTTTCCAGTTCATAAATACCGATTCGGTATGAGTCGGTATTTACGAACCGGTAAAAATAAATTACCTACATTGGGCCCAATGAGCTTTATGTCATGGGGCAACACTTTCTAAGCTGTGGGTTCAGCTTTTTTTAAATATGGGCTTGTCATTTTTAAGCAGTTGAATGCCAGTATCGAGTTCCGGGGCCAAAAATTAAATTATGGTGCCTCGATCTTTAACATGTGAGGACACCATCTTTGGAATGAGGCAACCACCTTAGGGCATTGGTATATTCAACTTTAATATATAGGATATCATCTTTCAGATATTCAATTAAATACTTCAAATAACCTCTGGGCCTTGAACCCGCAGGCAGTTCCTCCTCATATGTTAATAAAGTGTCTTTGCAATACATGAGGTCTACAATCCATTGTTTGATTGTTGGATTCCTGTTGCCATTCCATCCAATTGATATCCTGCGTTTAACCAGAAGCAATGCTACTACACAGAACTTTCACTTGGCAGTCCGTACCTCAGGCACCAGCCCCAGTAAACATGTGCAAACCATACATTCAATGAGAATACCCACCATAACACTCAACACTTGTACCCAATAGTCCACTACCTTCGAACAATACCATGCAAGGTGTATAAAATCTGCTACATTCGAGTGACACCGTTTACAGTTTGAGTCCGTGCTCAGCCGATATCTATAGAGTCAGTCAGGTGTATAATGGATCTGATGTAGGTATTTATAATGTAGTATACGTAGGTTTCCGTTGGGTGTTAGCAGACCCGTAAGTGTGCAGGTTGTGGCCCACTTCTCTATCGTTAGCGGAATGTCTAAGCTAGCATTCCATTTTTCCAGTGCACGCAGCGTGTTTCCCGCTATGTCGTCTTGTAATTTAACATATAGTTTGGAAACTATGTGATTTGCTGTGGGAGTTGTAAGCAATAGTTGCAGTGAGGACAATTGTTGCAGTTCTGCGGTGTATGAGGGATACAATTTCTGTATCGCTCTCTGTAACCTATAATACGTGAATTTAAAAAGCAAGGTTGGGTTGCTTATGAATGATAGGTCCTCGAGGGTCCTAAACTGACCATCTTGATACAGGTCGCCCATAGTATCTATACCAACTTGTCTAAGTAAGTCCACTGCTACCTTCTCTTGAGTGACCGAAAGCTCTGGATGGTAATGTAATGGCAGTGCAGCTGCGTACAATGGTAATTTGTTTGCTTTCTTTCCCATTATGTACCAGGCTTTGTTTGTCTCATCTATTCTGTTAATATCGCGAGCATGTAATGGGGGTCTCCGATGTGTTATAATAGCCGTCAATGGTATGGGAAGTGCATCACACTCTTCTATTGCCACGTGTGTAAGGTGTGGGATCTCATGATACCAGAAATGTGCGTACTGTGCTTGCGCACATAAATAATAAAGTAAAAAATCTTGTACTTTGAACCCTCCTTGTGAGTATGGTAATGTTAAAGCACGCATTTCTATTCTCGCTTGCTTGCCTGCCCATATCAAGTTTAGCACCATAGTTGATATTCTACGAATCACTGCCATTGGCGGCTTAATAGGAATATTATTAAATAAATACAGGAATTTAGGTAGGATTACCATTTTTACTATGGCCGTACGGTCAGCTAGTGAAAGCGGCAAACAGTTCCACCTCTTGATTTTGTCTTCCATAGCACTGACCGCTCGACCGTAATTTGTACGGATAACAATATCCGGGTCGCTATGGAATCAGACACCCAAATACCATATTGGTTCTGATTGCCATTCTAAAGGGTAGTCCAAAGGATGCAGGCGCGTAGTATCAGTCAATAGGATTATCTGCGATTTAGACCAGTTTATGGTGAGTCCCGAGTGCTGTCCGAATTTTATATATTCACGCAGTAGAGGGTTTAAATTTTGCACGGGGTACCGGACATACAGCATCATGTCGTCTGCGTATAATGAAATGTGTAATGGTCGTTGTGGGAACTGAATAGCTGAATAGTGGTGCCCCAGCCTAATTTTGCACGCCAATGGCTCAAGTGCTAGTGAAAATAGTAAAGGAGACAAAGGACAGCCTTGTCGCGTCCCTCTGGTAATTGGAATTGGATCAGATATGTACTTATTAATCTTGATACGTGCCGTTGGGGCAGTATATAACATTGATACCCATTGTAAAAAAATGGGAGGGAAACCCATTCTACGTAAAACTGTGGCCAATCGATGGAATCAAAGGCTTTGGCCGCGTTTAGGAAGACTGCTGCGGCTTTGGTGTTGGGAACTAAATAATGTGATAACGCAAACAATGTCCTAGTGTTATGCGCCGTTGACCATGATGGCATAAAGCCCGATTGGTCCATAGCAGCAGCAGCGGTTGAAGACGTATGGCAATCAGTTTGGCAATAATCTTTGTATCTACATTTATAAGGGAAAATGGTCTGTAGGAATCGCAATATTCCGGATCCTTGTCCGGCTTCAACATTGCGATCAACATGGCTTCTCGTAAAGTTGGCGGGAGTTTTTGTTTGTCATGACCGTCTCCGTACATTTGTACCAGATGAGGAACCAATAGATCTGCAAACGATTTATAAAATTTGCACGTGAAGCCGTCAGGGCCCAGTGCCTTGCCATTGGGTAGGGATTTAATAACAGCTGTTACTTCCTCAACGGTGACAGGCAATGAGAGGTATTCTCTTTGTGCATCCAATAGCAATGCTATCGACACATCGGCCAAATATTCCATCATTTCCTCTGCATTGGTAGTGGAGTGGGATGTGTATAGTTTCCTGTATGGTAACATGAATTCCCGCAGTATACTTTGTGCATCGTACCACGGAATTCCCTCAGAGTCGCTAATCACCTGGATTGTTTGTGGGGTGCGACCCGCACATATTTTGGTCGCCAAAGTTCTACCGGGCCTGCCCCCTTCACCATAGGTACGCGCAATGTGGCGTTTTGTGACATATTTTAGTTCATCATTAGCATATGATTGGTACTCCGTTAGGACAGTTCTGATTTCCCCATACAATTTGGTATTTTGTGTGCGTTCATAGTTCTGCTCCAAGTCACGCAGCTTATTTTCTCGAGTAAAAAGCTGTTGCCTTATATATTTAAGAATGCCTGCAGTGGTGCTAATGCAAATTCCCCTAATCGTCGCTTTAAAAGCCTCCCATAATAGGCCTGGGTCTTCAGTCGTTGGGGCGTTCTGCTCAAAATACTCAGTTATAGCAGTGTGTATAGTGTCAGTGTACACAGAGTCCAGTAAAGCGGTAGCATTAAATCTCCAACCAAAAGGAGGGGGAGTATAGTGCGGTATGGTTAACGAAAGTAGTACCGGGTTATGATCGGACAGTGTCCTGGGTAGATGCCTAATCATATTTGTCCAGAGTGACATGTCTTCTGTACCTAGCCAGTAGTCAATACATGACCAACTATTGTACGCTGCTGTTGTGTGAGTGGCTTCTGAACGTTCTGGATAGCGTGCCCTCCATTTGTCAGTATGGCGCATATCAGACATAATATCTTTTAGTGTAGCTAAGGCACGTTTGTGAGGCTCGGTTGTATTCCCAGATCTGTCCAGGACATCCTGTAAAGCGATATTAAAAGCCCCGCCCCACAGAAATTGAACGTCTCGCAACTCGTTCAGTGTACGCCACACTCTATGATAAAAGTCTGGGTCATCTACATTAGGGCCATAGGTATTTACTAAAGCTAGTCTTTGCCCTCATATGACCCCTATGACTATAACATATCGCCCTTCTTCATCCTTTAGGACCTCTGTGATGTTAAAATTCAGACCTTTCCTAATTAAAATAAGGACCCCCCCTAGAGTAGGAGGAGTAATTCCAACTATGTATCGATTCTGCCCATCTCCGGCCAATATTATTAATTGTGTGAGGATCAATGTGTGTCTCCTGAAGGAGGGCAATATCCACTTTCTGCCTATCAAAATATGCAAAGATTTGGCGAATCTTTTTCGCATTATTTAACCCTCTAACGTTCCAAGTCAGTACATTTATATTCTTTGGCTGTAATGTCTCAGCGAACATCTGCAGACCTAAATATCATACAGGAAATAGAATGACATTTGTAGCATGTACAACCTTTAAATGCTGTCTTCCTGAAGTAATAGCGTTACATATTGTAGTATAACACTGGAAATCTGCGATGCCTCTCAAGTGCATTGGTCTGTAGAACAACACCCAACATCCCCACCCCCTCCCACCACCCAGTTCAGCATCCCAACTATGCCAAAGACATACCCTTATAGAAGCAACCTTGAAACCAAACAGTGGTTGGGGAGCACCCACTCGGGGGGTCCGCCTGGTGCACCTATCTACATCCATCATAATGGATGTGACCAGGCACTTGTTAGCTACATGGATGAGGGATGATCTAAGTTTGGTTGCTGAACAGCACAGACAGTAGGAATGCATAGGTGAGAACACTAGCATTTAAGCACCTATCACCAGTCACAGCTCCTCGACAAAACCCTCAATGCGTTACATTAATAGATGGTAAAACGAGGACAGGCATGTGATCCCATTACATATTGTTAAGTACAGGCTATATATTCAACAAATCGTCCACATGAATGTGTCTATGGAGTTGCTACCATTTGTGTACAATATATTTCAGTAATAATTAGGTAGCTCTGGGTACAGTTCGGTTGACCTTACAGCGCTGTCAGCAACAGTCTTTTGTTGTAATCAAAAAGAGAGAGGAGAACTAGAGAGGCTAGTCCGTTTCCCCAGTTTATATGTTAGCAATCAATGAGAACTAGCTCTGGTTTAAATTGTTTGTATGTCTGCAGGTGGAGGAAAACCATTAGGTTTTATGAAGGCCCTCACCCACCCACCTAGTTGGTGGCATGCTTCTTCATTGGGCCCCACCTGAGGTACCGAGTGTACCTCAGGTGTGCTTCGACTCCAGATTACTGCGGAGCGGGTCTTTTGGTTTGTGAGGGTGCTGTGAGTGTGCTCTGAGTGAGGTTTAAAATACTGTCCTGAGTGTCCCAAAGACTGTTTTAATGGTGGGCCCCAGGCAGTCAATAAAAACAAAGGCTTTCGGACGTGCACGGTAGGCTTATGGCCTCCGAAGTCCTGTGCGGTCAACTAGTTTCAGCCAGGTCTTTTCTTCTACTGGCTTTTGTCAGGACCTTATATGTGTAGGGTGTTACAGGGGTTTGTATGAGTTTGTCAGTGCTCTGTTTGTAAAGCACACGCTACGGTGCTTATATGTGCAAGAGGTGTTTCCTCTAGAGTTGTACCTGTGGGGGGTAAAAAAGGACAGACATAACATTTAAGTCAAGGCTCCTTGTAGCGGGGTAAAAGCATTCAGTGAGGCCGCGCTGGGTGCCTGGAGGTGACCACGAACAAGGCGATAGTGTTGGCGTCAGTGGCGAGCAGGGAAAGTGTGGCCGGTCTCACAATATGCGTAATTATATGTGAAATTAGGCCTAAGTACCGTAACCAGAGTTGGCGTAAACAGTGGTGAAGGAATAAAAAACATAAAAATGGAGTTGCTTACACCTGATTTTAGCGAACAACTCAGCATGGAGCTCAGCCGGGGGCCAGGACCATGTGCACTCTAAATTGGGGGAAGAAAAGGAAAAAGGCTGTTGGGGGTAGTCTGGACCCAACAAGGTAACGGTAAAAGGTTGCACGCACAGACACGGCCTGGGGCAGCATGAATGGTGGCTGTACCGTTAACAAAGTCGAGTTCAGGTACTTATTGCGCGATTTCGCTGGGCCCGCAATGAACCTGTTGTCCGGGCAGAGGCTCCGTGAGAAGTGAGCTTCAGTGTAGAGAGCGCTTAAATACCAGTAGAAAGCGCCAGGTGTTGCTTGTTAGCTGTGTCAGGTGTTCTGGCCTGGGCACGTGTAACGGGGTGTGTTCAGCTTCCTGTTGTCTCGAGGAGATGCCTGTAGTAGAGGAAATAAAAGAAAGACTCGCATGCAGGTCTATGTTCAGCTTCCTGTTGTCTCGAGGAGATGCCTGTAGTAGAGGAAATAGAAGAAAGGCTTGCATGCAGGTGTATGTAGCGCTCTCTCTATTTATTTTCATTGCGCAGTTGAATGTCTAGATCGCTTACATGCCCGTGCAAATGTGCGGTCATCTAGAAGAGTGCTAATCCATATAGGGGAGTCGCGCTCCATCTGTGCACTATAATGGAGGGGCGCCCTCTCTATTTGTGTATAAAGCGGCAACTAGGCGGGGCTAAGGTGGTAATGTACGCTAATGTGCAGTGATGTTGCTGCATATTGGCTCTGCCATGAGTGGAGCTGATGAACCCAATGTGTGGGGGGCTCATGAGAATGTGCAGGGGGATTACACAATGGGGGGTTCAGGTGCTCTTCAGGGAAGGGACATCGCGGGGTCATAATGGTCTTGTGTGGGTGTATACCCTGGCACAGTGTAGTGGGTCCAGGCGGGCCGTGGAGATTAAGTGCCCTGCCGGGTGGAGTAAGGTTCAGGGGGCATCAGTGGGCGGGATCTGGTGTCATCCCACAGAGTGATGGTTTAGCGCATTTTGAGAAGGAACTGTGAGTGAGTTGGTCACAACCTAGGTGTTAGAGCCAGTTCATCGCACTGAGGACGTTTGGTGTTGGGACATGTAACAGGGCAGGGTCATCCCAGGCCCTGCGAGGGCGCTGTTGGTGAGATGGTACTGGGAGAGTGGGAATGATGTGTCAGGTGTTGACAGAATGGGGGCCTCATCTGCTGAGGCTGTTCCACTGAATATTATCATTCAGTCCCTCCATGTGGGTTGACAATCTGTAGATCCAGCGTTGTTCTTTGGACAGTAGCTGCCTCTCGTTGTAAGTAGGGTGGACAGGGATCTGTTCGATGAATGTCCATCTGAGGTCCTTGGTGGTATGTCCAAGCCTAAGGAAGTAGTCTGTGACTTTGCTGATAGTCTTCTTGCACTGGATCGTACTTCTGTGTTCAGTGATTCTGGTGCGTACTTTCTCGTGGTCATCCCCACGTATCGGAGCTGGCATGGGCACTCAATCAAGTACACTAGGTTGGTTGAATTGCAGTTCGTGTGCTTGCGTTGGTGCCATGTTTTTCCCGTTTGCAGATTGAGGGTTTTGGTATGTGTCGTGAGATGGCAAATGCTGCAATCGCCACAGGCGTAGTGACCTGTGACTTTGGGGAGGTTCCACACTTGATGTAGTGTAGGGTTGATGGTGGTTTCCGTGGTTCTAGGCCGTGTAGAGATGAGTTGATCCCGTAGGCTGTTCGATTTTTTATAAGCGAAGAGGGGCAGGTCCCAGTCTTGTTTGCCCGTGTTGATGATTCTCCAATTTTTCTTAATGATTTTAGCCACTGTATTGGAGATAGGGTTGTACGTGGTGACACAGGTCAACGGTGTTGTTGTTTCTTGACGGGTCGGTGTTTCCAGGAGGACGTCTCTATTTTGTTTTTTTGCCCGTTAATTGATCCTGTCGATGATTCTTGTTGGATAGCCCCGTTGTTGTAGTCTGTGGGTAAGGTCTGTGGCCTGTGTGTTGTAGTCCTCCTTATTGCTGCAATTGCGCCTTACGCGTAGAAATTGGCCATAGGGCAGGTTCTCCCTTAGTGGTCGTGGGTGGAAACTTTCAAATGCCAGTAGTGAATTTCTTGCCGTAGGTTTGTAATACGTGGTGGTTGACAGTTTACCATTGGTGGCCTTGATCAGTAGGTCCAGGAAAGGTAACTGGTCTTTGCTGCTGGTGTACGTGAAGCGTAGGTAGGGATCACATGTGTTGAGCCAGGTCAGGAAGTTCTTCAAGGACTCCTCCGAGTCTTCCCATATCATGAGGACGTCATCAATGTATCGACGCCAGAAGAGTATTGATTCCGTGAAAGGGTTGTTGGGCTCGAGGATGTGTGACTGTTCCAGGTGGAAGACGTATAGTCCCGCCACACTGGGCGCAAAAATACTGCCCATGGACGTTCCGTTTATCTGGAGGTAGTATGTTCCCTCAAATTCAAAAACGTTTTCTTTTAATGCCAATCTTGCGCAGTCTAGGACAAATTCTCTCGATGTGGTGTGTTCCCATTGTGAGTTGGTCAGGGTTTCTTCTAGGACCTTGAGGGTGTCGTCTTGGGGCATACTTGTGTACAGACTTTCAATGTCCAGTCCCACTAGTAACTGGGTGGGGGGTAAAATCCAGGTCTTGAAGGAGGGACAGGAGATGTTTGGTGTCCTTGATGTAAGTGGTTGCAGCCTGTACTAGAGGGTTAAGAAAAAAGTCACAGAACCTTGAGAGGGGCTCTAGGAGTGAGTTGCAGCCTGAGACAATCGGTCGTCCCGGGGGTGGTCTCGTTTCCTTGTGTACTTTAGGTACTGTGTAAAAGTACGGTATCCCCGCTTGTGTGTCGCAGAGGAAGGTAGACTCCTGTTTGGAGATGTTTTTGTTGTTTGCTGCTGTGGTCACCAGGTTGGTGATTGCTAGCTTGAGTTGATTGGAAGGGTCGCAGTCGAGGCGTCTGTAATTGTGGTTGTCATCGAAGAGTCTCTGGCACTCTGCTCGGTAAGCCTGTGTGTCCTGTATCACAATCCCTCCACCTTTGTCGGCGGGTTTGATGGTAATGTTGTCGTTGTCTCGGAGGGTTTTCAGTGCTGCCCGTTCTTCTTTAGATAGGTTGTTGTAAGTCTCTGTTTGATTGTTTTTCTCTACTTCATTGTAGACGGCCTGCTCGAAGGCAATGATTTCTAGAGGTATACTGGAAGGTGGAGGCATGAATGTTGATTTGGGTCGTAAACCAGTCTCATTGGTTTCCCTTGTGTCATTATTGGTGTCTTGTCTTTCAAAAAAGGCGCAGAGCTTCAGCTTCCGGAGGAACTCGGCTAGTTCGGTATGTAGGAGGAATTTGTCAACTCTCTTGGTAGAGACAAAGGAGAGGCCTTTATTCAGTACTTTTTCTTCAGTAGCGGTTAAGTCTATGGAGGACAGGTTGAAGACCAGGGAAGGTGTGTCTAATTCCCTGGTTAGCGGCTGGTGCCCGGTTGTTGTTTCTTGCCCTTGTTGCGGGTGTTGGCGCTGACCGGTCCGTCTTCCTCTGTCCAGTGTACATGGGGTGTCTGTTGTGCATTTCTCCTGCGGCCTCTTGTTCGGCCGCCCTGCCCTAAAAAAGTCAGTCTGTAGGGTCGGCCATAGAAGTTCTGGGGTGCTTGGTGGTACAAGGGTGGCCATCCAAAGTATCTTTCCTCAGTGAAGGCAATTTCTCGTTCCAGGACGGCTACCGCCCTGGTGAAGTAACCATCTAGTGTGCCACAGAAGCTTACCCTTACTAGGTTTTGACGGAAGAGATCCCCTGTTATCATTGGAGAGGGCCGTGATCTGTTTAGGGCAAAAATAATAGGCTAGCTGATGCAGTGAAAACAATGTGCAATAATGTCCAACAGTCAGTGCAAACTTATGTTATTGGTTACAATTTTAAATCGTAATCACCTGGTCAATGATGTTTGCAGGGTCCAAGAATTTAGGAGGGTGGCCCAGCCCAGCCTTCTCTGGCCTCCGAGGGCCCGCCCTTTGCCCGGCGCAGACCCGCGCGCAATCCTGCGACGCGGCGACTGCAGGGATTTTAAGTGTCCTCCGGGTGCAGGGATGAGGTCATCAGGCGGCGCCCCAGCAAAGGATCCTGGGCAATGGAGTCCCCCGCTCGGCGGCCACAGTTGACAAAGAGCGGCAGCGGGGGGACTCTCGATTCAGCGCGAGCACAGGAACCAGGTGAGAAAAGGAAGTAAGCTCAGGGCACCACAAGGTAGACAGAGGAAGACACCACCCGCTCCACCGGGACTGCAGGGATTTTAAGTGTCCTCCGGGTGCAGGGATGAGGTCATCAGGCGGTGCCCCAGCAAAGGATCCTGGGCAATGGAGTCCCCCGCTCGGCGGCCGCAGTTGACAAAGAGCGGCAGCGGGGGGACTCTCGATTCAGCGCGAGCACAGGAACCAGGTGAGAAAAGGAAGTAAGCTCAGGGCACCACAACGTAGACAGAGGAAGACACCACCCGCTCCACAGGGACTGCAGGGATTTTAAGTGTCCTCCGGGTGCAGGGATGAGGTCATCAGGCGGCGCCCCAGCAAAGGATCCTGGGCAATGGAGTCCCCCGCTCGGCGGCCGCAGTTGACAAAGAGCGGCAGCGGGGGGACTCTCGATTCAGTGCGAGCACAGGAACCAGGTGAGAAAAGGAAGTAAGCTCAGGGCACCACAAGGTAGACAGAGGAAGACACCACCTGCTCCACCGGGACTGCAGGGATTTTAAGTGTCCTCCGGGTGCAGGGATGAGGTCATCAGGCGGCACCCCAGCAAAGGATCCTGGGCAATGGAGTCCCCCGCTCGGCGGCCGCAGTTGACAAAGAGCGGCAGCGGGGGGACTCTCGATTCAGCACGAGCACAGGAACCAGGTGAGAAAAGGAAGTAAGCTAAGGGCACCACAAGGAAGACAGAGGAAGACACCACCCGCTCCACCGGAACTGCAGGGATTTTAAGTGTCCTCCGGGTGCAGGGATGAGGTCATCAGGCGGCGCCCCAGCAAAGGATCCTGGGCAATGGAGTCCCCCGCTCGGCGGCCGCAGTTGACAAAGAGCGGCAGCGGGGGGACTCTCGATTCAGCGCGAGCACAGGAACCAGGTGAGAAAAGGAAGTAAGCTCAGGGCACCACAAGGTAGACAGAGGAAGACACCACCTAGATTGGTGGGTGAGGGCCTTCATAAAACCTAATGGTTTTCCTCCACCCGCAGACATACAAACAATTTAAACCAGAGCTAGTTCTCATTGATTGCTAGCAACAGTCTTTTGACAGGTTGTAGATAGAGAGTTTAACCTTAGATAGATGGATTCGACAGCCAGCTCAAGTGTCCCGTCAGTGCGCTCAGGCCGCCTCTAGATTTAAACATGTCCCCAGCGATCCCCACCAGAGCAATATAGTGCATTGCCATAGGCACATGGCGCTAATAATGTTTCTATAAAGTGGGGGTCTCCGAACATGTCCAAGTCCTGTAATCCAGCATTGCGGACCAAGAATGATGACAGTTTAATATATATATACAGTAGTGTGTGCGTGTGGCTTACCAGTCTTTAGGCGCTGGAATGCATTTCCTCTTACCATACCAATGATCGCTCAGTCTGAGTCTTGGTGCTGTTCTTCCCGGTGTTTCTCTTTGCTCTTGCGGTTGAGCTTCTTCAGGAAGTCTTGTGCAGCCTGTGGAATTTGAAGAATGGTAGAGCGGCCATCTTGTGTCACTTTAAGTCATGCTGGGTAGAGCATGGCATATTCAATTCCCAGTTCACGCAGTTTCTTCTTTGCCAGGTTGTCCTCTTTGCGTGCAAGTTGGACCACTACTGAGAAATCCGGGTAAAACTCCAACGCGTTACCTTGGTAGTTGATGATACGCTTCTCACGAGCCAGCCTCAAAATGGCGTCCCTATCTCTGTAGTTAAGGAAGCGAGCGACATTGGGGCACGGGGGAGCGCCGGGTTTCGGCCTTGGGGCGAGGGATCGGTGTGCGCGCTCCACCAGCAGGACTGACGAGAAGGGCTCTGTGCCAAACACACTGATCAACTCCTCCACATATGCTTCCATTCTGCCGGTATTGGTGGATTCTGGAACACCTGTTATGCGGGCGTTATTCCGGCGAGATCTCGCTTCCAAATCCTCTGCCTTATTCCGGATGACCTCCAATATCTTCTCCATGTCTGAACATTTTTTGGTGGTGGCATGAGATTCGTCCTCCACTGCAGAGAGTCTAGTTTCAGCTTCGACCAGGCGCTTCCCATGCTTTTCCAATTTGGCCGCCATGTTGTCGACGCGTTGTGGAATGGTGTCTGGTTTACTGTTTATGTCCTGGAGACTCTGTTGGATAGCCTGTAACACTTGTTCCATACCTCCATTTGCCGCCGCTTCATTGTCAAGCACAGTGTCCGAGTGAGCTGTTGCGCTCTTGCTTTGTTTTTTGGCCTCAAACGGTAGCTTGGTTTGCTGTTTCTCAGGCTCTCAGGCTTTCCCATTTTCGCGTTTGGAGATGTCAATGGCACACTATGGCAAGTGGAAGGACTTTCGGCACAGAATTCTCGTACACACGGAGTCTGCAGGGCTGTCGATATATTATGGATGGGTCCCTACAAATGTTCATGGACAGACAACAGCGGAACTATAGTACAGACCCAACAGGTTATCGGGTCGGCTGTGGGTAACGCCAACAAATATGATCCCTGGCTATATTTACCGCCCACAGTGTGTTAGCGAGGGAGGCCCACAATCAGCAGCTGTGCCACGTCGAGATATATCCGCATTCTGGACCATAGTAGGCAGAGCAGGCCGTCACACAGTGTAGGAATTGTGCCATGCGACAACAACCTCAGCAGCCAGTATGGGCATCCAGATCAGCCAACATCGAGTTATTCCGCGGCATCTCACTGATTACTAGCTCCCACAGAAACATGTGGTGCCGTGTCAGGAGCTTGTGCGCGTATAAGTAGCATAGAGGTGTCATCCGGCATGCACCGCAGCCGTCTTCACCATTAGGGGCACATAAAGATACTGGAGGCGACCGTGAGGATAAGATATCACAGGGCAGTATTTGCCATTATTGTTGTTGTGTTGTGGTTTCAGAGTACGCTGTATGCTACAGCCGCCAGCTAACGGCAGCGCGAGGGGCCATCTTGTTTCGGCCGAAACATGGTCCACTCAATAAAACGCGCTCTTCTCCTTTACCTATGCTATCAGCGCCCTACAACAGTTCGTTCAGGCTAGCGCCGCATATAATGCTCACCCAGTGTCGCGGGTTGTGCATTATGACGCTGTTTACACTGGGAACGTTACCGACTGAAGAATGCCATAGGGCGCCGCCATCTTGCACAGCTCACAGTCCGCCCGATGCCACCGCTTTTTTCCCCGGGTTTCTTGCTGTAGTAATGTCAATACAGCTTTGTGGTACGCTCACCTTGGAGCCCAGGCATTCTAATACCCGTGCCTGTCCCTGAGCGCTTGTTGGACATCCGTTAAACGCACTTATTCATCGCGGAACGGACCTGCTCGGCGGAGCTGTCTGATCAGGCAGTCATTCCACTGTGCGCCCTCTAGCGCCCCCATTGGTTAAAACAATTTAGTGGCTGTCTAATCTTCCACCCCAGACTATACTAAGACAATTGTACCCTCCATGGAACAGGTGGAATCACTTGCAAAGTTCTTCTTTGATAAAGACAAAGTGATGAGGGAGAAAACTGAAATGTGTATCAATCTGACCGGATATTCTAGTGGATCTGAGCATCTTATTTGCCTAGCGTACTTTGTCACTTTTCGAGAAATGTCCCTCACAGAAGTCAAGGAGTGTAAGAAGAACAGCAGAGCTTCTTGTAAATTTGGATATTTTTCCAAAATACAAAAATAAAAGTTCTAAGTCTTTTTTAAATTCTTTTTATTCTTTTTATTAACAGTGCAACAAAAGAAAAACATCAGGTGACTTGGCCAATTACACAGTTGTCCGTTATGCAGATCCATACTACAAACAATACATACAAGATGGTGATCAGGGGATCATAGGGACTCCTGCGCCTCCTCTTCTTTCGGAAAGATCGGGGGCAAACAGATGTCACCTCGGTAGTCTGCCCATACCTTACCCCACTTTTTGGGACAACCCCTAGACACGTAGACCGACCTCTCCCTGAACATGCACCAATCCATGTCCTCCGCACATTTCCCAACCCGGGGTGGTTGTCTAGCTCCCCATAACTGAGCGATGTTGCGCTTGGCTACCATGCATTTATTTATTATTTATTTATTTTTTCAGCTTATAGAGCGCGACAGCTACCCAAAAAGGGTTTCCTGGCGCTGGCAGAGACAAGAGCCACTTGACACTGCACGTTCAAGGGTTACTGATTAAATAGCCAGGTTTTAACGGCTTTACGGAACCGACCGTAACAACTTTCCAGAGTCTAGGACCCATGAAGGAGAAGGACCTACCGCCTATCCTTGAGAACCTAACTTTTGGCACGCAAAAAAAAACTTGAGGATGAACGAAGTGTGCGTGCTGGGGAATACATGGTTACCAGAGATTGCAGGTATCTGGGAGCCGTGCCTGATTTGATTTTGTACATATAACTCAGGGCTTTAAACTTCACACGGCTCTCCACTCTGAGCCAGTGGAGCTCCCTGATGCGTCCAGAGTTATGATCATTTCTCTTGCAGCCGCAGAGTAAACGAGCCACAGCGTTCTGGACCATTTGGAGGCGCCTATTGACTGCCTTGGTAGCCCCCAGGTAGAGCACGTGGCCGTAATCCAACCGGGAGGTCACCAAGGCATTGATTACCGACCTCTGAGTGTCCTCCGGCAACATCCACAGAATTTTCCTCAACCAACGCGGGATGGTAAAGCATGTGGCCGCCACTGTCTTCACTTGAGCTTGCATTGTTAGCCCATTATCTATAGTCACTCCAAAGTTGCGAACGTGCTCAGATGCAGATGGAATGGGGCCCATTTCAGCTGGCCAACGCTTCGAACTCCACAGATCTTGTTTTCTCCCAAGGATCAAGACCTCCATCTTCCCCCCATTTAGCTTGAGCAAATTCTGGTTCATCCAGATAGCTATTTCTCTAAGGCCTGACTGAAGGAGGGAGGTGGAGGCCTGATCAGATTGAGATAGAGAGAAAACGATCTGCGAGTCATCAGCATAGGTGAACAACGTGAACCCTGCACGGTCGGCGATGTAAGCCAAGGGAGTGACATACAGATTGAAGAGAAGAGGGCTGAGAATCGAGCCCTGGGGCACACCATAAGGTGAGGAGTGAACCTTGGATGTCGAGGGCTGAGAAAAGATTTGAAAGGTCCGATCGGTTAGGAAAGATGCCAGCCATTTTAATGTGTTGCCGCCGATACCCAAGGCGGCCAATGATCTGAGGAGGATGTCGTGGGAGATAGTGACGAAAGCCGCACTAAGATCAAGAAGGATCAGTGCGGCTGTGTCTCCTCTGTCAAGCATGAGGCGGAGGTTCTCGGTGACGCCCAAGAGCGTCGTCTCTGTCGAGAAGCCTGGACGGAACCCAGATTGCGACTTGTGCAGTAAGCTGTTGGTGGCGACGAACTGGGCTAAGTGCTGGTGAATATGCCTTTCCATGACCTAGGAAAAGGCCGGCAGTAATGAGATTGGCCGAAAGTTGGAGAGAACTTTAGGATCCGCCGTGGGTTTCTTCAGCAAGGGAGACACCATTGCATGTTTCCAGCAAGCTGGGACACTGGCAAGTTGCAATGACAAGTTGAGTGTGGCACAGATCATGGAGAGCTGTGACTCATCCAGTAGTCTAAGGATAGGGATAGGAAGAGGGTCGATGGGTGAGCCAGATTTTATTTTAAGCAAATGCTCTAGGAGGGCAGTTGGATGAAGGTCAGGCCATCCGATGAGAGGAGCATATGTGAATGTTGGCAAATTATTAATGTGGCTCATGGGGGGAGGAGCTACGCTAGCAAACAAGACTGCCGCTTAGGCTCCCGGCTCCGCCGACCTGCGACTCCTTCCAGATGATCCCGTTATTTATCCTGTTTTTGCACCCTGCCTCCGTGTGTATGAACCGGCCTACTACTTAATGGTGTGATCCCGGGATTCTACCAGTTTGGTGGACAAAGTTACATCGAGTGGCAGTTTGCGGCCTAGACCAGCTTGGAAGCTGGGGTCTCGAGTACTGGTACCGGGTGCCAGTTGAACAACATCGGCTGTAGATGTGTGGCAGGGTCCGGTCTACCGACGTGGAGGTTTTCTTGGGCCGATGTTGATGGCGGCTGGCTGAGTTGGTAGACATCGGAGGAGGGGTGACAATGCACAACTGAAGCGGTGGGCGGAGGTCCCTGGCCCGGTGGCCCGGTTAGGCCCCCGTCGGTGTTCGCTGGGTTGGGATCTCCGCTTGCGGTGGCGGAGCCCTGATTGATGCTGTAACTAACGATAAGTCCCCCTGTGCAGTCATCCGTTCCACATTTACCTGTTCCCCCGGGGAGACCAGGCTCTCTGGGGACGTGAACATGACCGAGACCGAGCGAGGAGTGGTGGAACGGACTAAGAGTAACCCATCGCTGTGAACTGTGCTGGCGGCCATAGGGTCTCTTCATGTTTGCTTTGAAGCCCATATTCACAAAATGATAACACGTTTGTCTGGAATTGGGCGGATTGGACCGGACCCTGCTCCACTACAAGAAATGAAACGACTCGAGATACCCAAGATAGCCATTTCGATGGAGGTTGCGGACCCCGTACTACGGGAGGTGTCGGAGCCTCTGATCAGTGTTTTGGTTGATGAGAGCGAGCTCAGTGCCGCAAATGGATTGTCAGGCCTACGATTGTTGCTGACTGTGGAAAGATTACTTGGTGCTCCCTTTACGGGGACTTTTGATGGGAACTGTTATAAGCTTGAAACTGCGTCTCTCCCCTATACATCGGCTCCACTAAGATGGCGGACGAAACAACGTTGGGAGTTCATAATGATGAAGGGAGTCTTTGGACCTGACGGAGTTCTCAGCGCTTACATCGCTCTGCTACGTCTCGGTTTGAACTTTACTACATCTTTTTCGTGCTTTGACTATCCTGTGGAGGCGGCAGTTCGTCCGGCAGGGGCCCACATGTCTGATCGGAAAGGTCAAGGATGAGACTGAGTGACTGGGTTTGACATCGTGGTCTTGCTGGACATGGGATTTGCTATCATGATGCTTTTGGGAGGTTGGACGATGTTTGAAGTTTCCCCTGTTGCGTAACGTAGTTGCTGCTTAATAGATTTCTTTACCTTAGTCTGGGGATTCTTGGTTCTGACAGGGGAGAGGGGGGACCGGGGGCATGTATGTAGATGCCCTCCTCCATTTTCTACTTTTAGTATTTAGTTAGTTGGGGCGACAGTCACACTGCTAGTTGGGGTTAGGCGATAGCCATATGCAGGGGTGCAGGGTGGGGGGATGGGTTTATTGTTTTGTCTTTGTTTTTTTTGTTTTTTATGGTTTCTTTTTCTTCACACTCTCTTTCACTTTCCTTTTAAAAGTATAGTTGGTGTAATATCCTGACTCTGATTGTATTCTAGTATCTGGTGACCATGCTTCTTTTATTATCCTGATTTTATGGGTGGGCAGGCTCTGAGGGCTTGCGCTTAATGTGGGTCGTATATTGTAATATCTCACATCCTGCTCAGCAAACATTAGCGTAGGCGTCTCAACCATTCTTTCATTGCTCCGCATCTATCCTGTTTTTGCACCTGTCCACCTTATTATTATGTCTGAATGTATGGCACCCGATATGTCTATTTCTTTTCTCTGTTCTTAAAATAATAAAAAGATGTATAAAAAAATGAATGTGGCTCGTGCTAGTATCCGCCGAAGGGGACCTGAGGCCACCGCTTTGGTCGGCTATATCTTTGTAGATCTTCTCAATTTTTATACTGAAGAACTGAGCAAGTTCGTCGCACTGGGTACTATTAAGGGGCGGGGGTTTAGCCTCTGTACCGGCTCCTGCTAAATCCTTAACTAGCCCAAAGAGCACTTTGGATTTATTTGCTGCGTCATTGATAGTTGATAGTTGCCAACGTCACCCACTGTCTCTTATACACACACAAATCCGTAGGTTCCCAGATGTTTAAAATACACCTACGAGCCTCTGGCTGTATCTCCACCTCCAGGGCATCCCGCAGTCTATCATGAATCTCTACCCAATAGGTCTGCACCTCGCTGCAGTGCCACAAAATATGCATGAAAGTTCCAAGTTCTCCACACCCCCTGCGACATTCCCCACTCTCTGATCTACTCATTCGATCCAGACGAGGCCCCATGACATATGACCTGTGGAGAATCTTTAACGGAACTAATCTGAGCCTCATCGGTATGGCCACTACGCGTGGAGAGGAGATCGCCTCCCGCCAATACTCGTCGTCTAACTCCAGCCCATCAGTACTCCATTGTGTCTATTGATGCGCGCCAGCAGATCTTCCATATTATTGATGAGTTTTTTATATATCAAAGAGATTGTCTTCTCCGGGAGGAGATCATCTAACAACCGGTCTTCGAGGGGGAAAGCGTCTGGAAGTGGCGTACCTGCGGGGACGAGCGTAAGTAATGCGTGTCTGATCTGGAGATAACTGAAGTGTTCCCTATCATGAAGGTGATATTGCTGCTTGAGGGAATTGATTGTGTGAACTGTGTCCTTCCCCCATACGTCCTTGATCTGCATAATCCCGATGAGTTCCCATTTGTCGAACCCCTTGGACTTCCATAGGCTGCCCAGTCTCTCTGAGCTCAATAATGGGGTTGCAAGTGTTAGCTTCCCCTCCCACTTGAGATGTCTATTGACCGTATGCTACACCTGTACTGCGTGCGCCATAGAGCCTGCGAGAGGAAATCGGCTCGGCCTGGCATACAATGCCTTGGTGAAATCTCCCCCGGGCACCTGCCAGCGGTCCATAGCGTACCCGGGGTCCACTGGGGCCCGTATATGACGTGATTCCCTGCTGCCAACTGGGAGGCCCAGTAATATTTCCTCGGGTCCGGCAACCTTATCCCCCCCCCATCATACCAAGGGAGGGTAAGGTTGGAAAAGGCTATACGGGGCCTGCCATCCCAAAGAAGCTGTCTCTGGAGGGCCTCTATTTCCTTGAAATAGCACGCCGGTACGGGGTCCATGGCGTTCTGGAGCGCGTATAGAAATCGGGGGAGAGCCATCATCTTGAAAAGCACTGCCCTGCCCAGAAGGGAGAGTGGAAGTGCCTGCCATCGCGCCACGTCACCTTTAAATTGAGATAACGGGGGCCCCAGGTTATTAGCATACCGTAATTTCGGGTCAAGTGTAAAGTAGATATCGAGGTAACGAAACCCAACCGGTTCAATTTGTATAGGGACAGATGTTCGGAATAACTGGTGGGCCGCCTCTGAGGACAAAAAGCACTGACTTCGACCAGTTGGTTGCAAACCCGGAATACCTCCCGAATATGGCCAGCACATCTAGGAAGCACATCAGGGAACCCCTCGGACTGGTGAGATAGAGCAGGATATCATGGGCATATAACAAAATTTTATCCTCCCAATCCAGCATCCACCTCAGTCCTCGGATCGACCAGTCCCACCGAACCCATGCCACCAGCGGCTCTAACGCTAAGGCTAACTGGAGCGGGGACAAGGGGCATCCCTGCCTCGTGCCTCTGCCGAGGGGAAAGTCAGCAGACTTATGATTATTTACAACCACCCTGGCAAGGGGGTTGGCATACAAAAGATGCACCCAACCGATGAACTCTGGGCCAAAATCCAGCTTCCCCAAGACCGCAAACAAGTAGGGCCATTCGACCCTATCAAATGCCATAGTGGCATCGAGCGACACCAGCACCACTGGTTCCTGAATCGTCGGGGATCTGCCCAACACTCCATGTAACCTGCGTATGTTAAGAGCGGTGTTCCGACGTGGCATAAAGCCGGACTGGTCCGGGTGGACCAGGGTAGTGATGACTTTAACAAGTCGAGTCGCCAGCAACTTTGCTAGGAATTTAGGTTCAGCATTTAGTAACGAAATAGGCCTATAGGATGAAAAGAGTGTCCTGGGATTGCCCGCTTTGTGGATGACCACAATGTTAGCCATCCGCTGGTCATATGGGAGCTGACCCTTCTCCTTATTCTCTGCGAACATAGATCGAACAAAGGGGGCCAATTTGATGGCGCCTAGTTTATAAAGTTCTATAGGGATTCCGTTCGGGCCCGTAGTCTTACCCGAGTGAACTCCTCTAATGGCCTGTGCTACCTCCTCGTTTGTGAATGGGGAATCTAAGTAATCTCGGTTCCCGGCCGACAGTGCGGGCATCTGGATGTCCTTGATCCTCTCTGCATTATTTGCTTCTGAGTATATCCCAGCAGTGGTGTAAACGCCCCTATAGTATACCGAGAATTTGTCCACCACTGCCTGTGGGTCTCTTATCACACTGGAGTCTCCCCCTGTAGCCCTGGCACCAGATGCGACGCCATCTCCCACCTCATGAGCCATGAAATTAATTTTCCAGCTTTGTCGCCATGCTCATAGATCCTGCTGTGCGTTTAATCATGTTGCACTCTGGCCCTATCTCCAGTGAGGCTCCTATATTCGTCCTGGCATAGCTTTAATGGATGTATATCATCAGGAGCCGTTGTCGGCGACACCTCCGCCTCCAACCTCATCTCCTCCGCCTCGACCCTGTCTAGGTCTGCACGTCGCTTCTTCTTTTTCATGGCAATCAGGGACACTCCCTCCCCACGAGCCACAGTTTTAAATGCTTCCCACAGGGTCTGCGCCAAGTCCACTGTGCCACTATTCTCCTGGAAATATCTCTCTGAGATTTTAGCAACTTTTTTCTTGGTGGCCAGGTCTTTAAGATGCCATGCATTAATTGGGGCTACTCTCCCTACATTAGCTGGGCCAGTCTCTACCCGGAGCCAAATCGGGGAAAGGTCAGATATTCCCCTTCCCAGGTGACGCACCTCACGCACCGTGGCAGTCTGGGCTGCTGGTAACAGTATATAATCTATTCTAGACAGGCTGCGGTGCGCAGCGGACACATGGGTGTAGTGCACCCCACTCTGATTACCTAATCTCCATCCGTCAATAAGCCCCGTTGTTTCCAGGAAATCCGGGAGCCATCTCTGCGCCTGCCTCAGTGTTCGAGCCTCAGTGTTCGAGCTGGTTGTCTATCTAGCTGGCCATCCATCACTGCATTGAAGTCCCCCCATCACTAGGAGACCTAATGGCAATGTGAGGAAAATCGCGCCCAAATCCGGGAAGGTGTCTGATGGAAGACCGGGCAGTACATAGATGGACATAAAGTTAACTACTGCCCCCTCCCACTGCCCGCATATCCCGATATAACGGCCCCGCTGGTCCGACCACGTGGCCTGTATGGTAAGGGAGAAGGGGTTCTTAACCAAGATGCCGACTCCCCTAGATCCTGTGGTGAACCCAGCATGTGCGACCAACTTATAACTTCCTCTGTGCAGGGCCATGCAACGGATACCAATTAGGTGAGTCTCCTGAAATAGTACAACATCTGGGGAGTGCCGTCAAATCAACTGGTTCACCATTCCCCTCTTAAGTTTATCCCCGAGGCCGTTCACATTCCAACTAAGCACAGAAATCCCCAAACCTTTTCTAACATATGACATTAAAACGGTATGGATAGAATACAATCATAGCTCTGTCCCCTGATGTAAAATAAAAAGAAAAAAGAAAATAACATATTTCAAACAACTTTCCTTCCCCGCCCCCCCCCTCCCTGCACCCCTGCTCATGGCTTCCGCTTAACCCCAAATGGCAGTGTGCCACCACCATCTATGTCCTGTCCCTCAGGCCCGGCTGAGGGAAGTCTCTCCAACAGTCCGACGCCACGTCCGGGTTATCAAAAAAACAGGCTTTCCGCAGCCTGGCCGGAAACATAATAGCATATTTCAACCCTCTGACTCGGAGTCTCCTCTTAACCCCAAGGAAACCGTGGCACGGCTTCTGGACAGCCTGCGTGAAATCGGGAAAGAATGTAAGAGTGGTATTCTCATATTTCAGGGGGGCTTCCAATCTGGAAGCCTGCAGGATAGCGTCTCTGTCCCTATAGTTAAGCACCCTTGCGATCATCGGGCGAGGGGGGGCTCCAGTTTCGGCCTCCCCCCCGGGATCCTGTGCGCCCGCTCGATCGTGAAGAAGTTACTCAGTCCCTCGGGATTGAGATGATTGAGGATAATGTCTTCGATAAACAGGTCTGGGACCGGGCCTTCGGCTTTCTCCGGGACACCAATGATACAAACCTTGTTCCGCCTGGCTCTCCCTTCGTGTTCCTCCAGCTTCCAATTCGTGAGGTCACTAGAGGCCTTTAGATCATGTACCTTCTGTTGGAGCAGTGCCACGTCATCTGTTAGGCTAGCAGTCTTGATGTCTAGCGACTTGACTTTTTCACTGGCTTTGGTGAGGTCGGCACGGATGAGATTGGCCTCGATGGTTACGGTGTCCAGTTTATTATCCAGCGACTCCATCTTTTGTCCGAGGGATGATTTGACACCATCGATGGCCGCCATCACATCGAGCAATGTTAGCTCCAGTGGAGGACTAGTGGAATCTCTTCCTACCCCTTGAATTTTCCTCGACTCCAGCAGAGACACTCTGGGCATCGTGTAACGATCAAGCTTGTTGGTCTGGATGAGACGAGATCCCCTGGAAGATTTGGAGTGCTGCTTATCACCCTCGGGTTTAGATGCCATCTGCTAATCTCTTCTCTGGCCCCCTGGCCTGCCCGCTCCAATCACCTCAGAGCGACACCGGGTGACCGGACCGCACTCCCGCTCAGCCAGCGTCCCAGAACGTGGTCCCAATAACAATCAACAGAGAGATCGCAGTCCAGTGGAGGCGAAGGTCCACCGGGAGAAAGCCGGGCCAGAACAGAGTAGTCTCAGGGCCCGGAGATCCCAGCCAGCCAACGACCAGATAGCCGGCCCGATGGAGGGGGTGGAAACGTAGGTCAAAGCAGCCCCTGACCCACTCACTTGAGTCCACTGGGGCCAGTCCCCAGCGTCGGGCCAATGCATGATTCCCCCTTGCCAACAGGGATCCCCGGCAGCGCCGGTCGTCGGTGTAGTCGTGGCCCCAGTACAAGCCCCCCCACCGGGGGTGCGCTCCCCACTGCGCAAGGTGCTGATAAAAGAAGGCAAGACGGATGTCACACCTCCGAAGGGTCCGTCGCCGGGGGGACCCCTCCTCGCCGTTGCCACCACCTACGGCCCTCACCGGTCTCCTCCATAGTGGTCCTCACATGGGCACCTGTCAGGGTATTTGGCCCGGGGGCTGTGCTGTCATACAGGGAGGGAGTTTCAGCCCCCACCAGGCAGTAGGTGATCCACTTGTGCCTTGAGGGCACTTCCACTCTGTCTGGGCACCTCCAGAAAGCCTGGTGGGGGGTGGGGGGGTTGAGCAGCCAACCCCCCCCCCCGAAGTGACACAGGCAGACCCCTTAACAGTCCAACATCCCCCGCAGGGGCAATCTGCACACCAAACGCTGCCGGCCGCCCTCGGGGTCTTCCCCTCACCTCCTCCGCCGGTACATAGCCGTCTGAGGAGCTCTCGCAGTTTCTCCATGCGGAGAGTGGCCCCAGGCATAAGCCCGCTCCCCGATGCAACACGTCCTCTCCCAACGCGGATGGAATCGTGTTAACACCCGGGCTTGACCAGCGACTTCCGGTCTCGGCGCCGGGTGTTGTGCAACTTACGGACGGCCCCTTGATGTACTCGAGCCCCAGGCTCCAGCAGGGCGAGCAGGCCCGGACCGTAGCTAGGTGTATCTCTGGCCCCCGATGTCACAGCGGGGCTGGAGTTTCCTAAATGTGCGTCCCGCACCTTCCGATAGCAGGTGGCAGGGTCAGCGCACCAGGATGTAGGGCAGGATAGTGAAATAGGGGACCGGCGGAGCTGCGCACCTACGCGGCCATCTTGGGTGCGCGCGTGGCTCCACCCAGTACTAAGTATTTTTAATGCCACTACGTCTCCCGGGATTGTTCTGTGTGAATTTAAAGGAGCGATTTTAAGGCCTCTTGTGTAGAACCTCACTTTACATCCATTAGCCATCTAATTTTCAACTTATTTCACTTCTTCCCCCATCTCAAAGCTTTTTGATAAAGCTTATGGTACCTTGCTGCAGAATTCTGTTGTGAATAGTCAGCATATTGATGCCCATCAATCTGTGTTCTGCCCTGGCTTTAGCACTGAAATAGCAGTGATTTTGGTGCTAGATGAGGTGTGATCTATTGTGGATGGCAGCAGTGTTGAAACAATGGTTCTGTTCGACCTGTAGTGCTTCTGACTTAGACCATTATAACCTGCTTCTTGGGCTTTCCACGGCCGATCTCGGTGGGGTTGTGCGAAAATGCATGACTTCTTTTCTTTTAGGCAGGACACAGTCATTTTAGCTATTGCGCTTCATCTCCCACCCGAAGCCAGTACCATGCATGGTGTATGCTTCAAATCTCGTCTCTTTCCACTCTGCTGTTCAATATCTGCGTCCCCTGCTCATCTTCTGCAAGGCAGGGGCATGATGTTTTTGGTGTATGCTTTTGACACACAGTAACTCTAAAAGATTGGGCTTTGCTGAAGCGTCTGCTCTTGCTGTGCTTCCTGACTCAGTAGAAAAACGTAGAAGTCTGATGAACACCAACGGCCTAATGTTAATCTCAAGGCTGTAGTTGCGACCACACAAACTTCCCCAATAAGTGGGACCAGCCACCCTTGCTAGGTGATTACTCATCTCCTGACAAGAAAGTTCACAACTTAGGAATTTCATTTGATCAAACTGACCTCACTCTGGATGTTCATTTCTCCATGGTTATTAGCAGGTGCTTGTTTGATCTTGGCTCTCTCGGTAGAATCTTTCATGTTTTGTCTGTAACTCATAAAATAATTTCAAGGAATGTTTTCATTAACTCTCGAATGGATTATTATAACTTTGTTTCCTCGGCCTAACTGTGAAAAAGATGCAAAGGCTTCAATATATACAAAACGTCACCGCTATATCCATTCAATCTTTTTCAATTGGAACCCATCTCAGGCAAACTCAAATTTCTTCTTTGGCTACCTCTCAAAATGAAAGTTGATTTTAAAGACCTCTGGTTTATGCACAGCAACTACTATTCAGCTCAAACCAGTTATTTGGCCCGGCTGTTTTTTACATATGCTCCTGGTCCTAGACTTCAAGCTGCTTCAGCTAAACATTTTACCATCCATAAGTTTAATTAACTCTCTTGCCCTAAAGAATGTTGGAAGGCATTGAAAACCTCACTGGTTGGTCATAAAATGTATGGCGTTTACTATTTTATCAACATTTGCATAATTGAATAGCACCAAGAGACCTCTAATGGGGTGCATGCATGTACTTTGAAAAAAGATGTTTAGAGAGATGGCAGTCTAACCATACCACCATACTGTAGACATTACAGTAGTGGTGAGTGAGAGGAGGGATGTATATGTAGAGCAGTAGAGATGCAATGTGCTCAGACTGAGGGTGGACTGGAATAAGAGGGGACACTCTGCAGTCCCCCTGTATGTTCCCCTAGCACCTTGTGGGCGCTATATTTGGAGTGACTCGGCTCTTCCTGCTGCCTAGCGCCTTGCTAGGGCTGCCGCGCTATCAAAGTCCCTAAGAACTTTCCCGCAGTCTAGCGCCTCGTGAGCACTATCTTCTGGTTGCCTGAAATCCAAGGAGGTGAGAAGCGTGGGCACTACTCCCTCGGGTGAGAGCCTGGGACAGTGATCTATCTAGCGCCTCGTGAGCGCTGCCTCCAGCCCCTGCCCACGAGAAGAAGGTGCCTGGGTCCAGCAGCGCTGTGCTGTCAAAGCGCTATATTTCAATTCCCCTGTGTGTGTGCTGCATTTTGGTGCTGCCAGAGTGCCTTATTCGCGTCGACTGTGCTCTGCTTGCTGCCGAGGCGCTACAACTGTGCCCAGGAGAAAAGGAGCGGACGTCTTCAACGCCGTGATTCTAAAGCGCTACGAGGGGATCCCGGCTTGTGGAATTCCCCCCTGCCTGCTTGGTTGACAGTGGGCAGCTGCAACGTATTGAGGGGCATTGTACTCCTCAGGAGAAGAGAGAGGAGTGAGAGACACTCCTGCCCTGCCCCAGTGCTTTGCGAACTTTGCTTTTGCTGTTTTTGAAGCCAACATAGGGCATTTGAGCCCCGGAGAGAGGCCAGTTGGCCTGGGGCCAGTTTCAGAGTGTTGTGCCCCTGATTGGGGCGAACAGTGTTTATGCTGGCAAGGCCTATTGCCCCATAATGCATTTGTACCTAGGATGATACCTAATGCTTTTCCCTCCGGTTTGCAGTGCTGATTTTGGGCCATTTGGGGCATTTGAGTCCCGGAGAGAGGCCAGTTTCAGAGTGTTGTGCCCCTGATTGGGGCGAACAGTGTTTATGCTGGCAAGGCCTATTGCCCCATATGATTTCTTGCAAAATATTGTTGCATAATGCATTTGTACCTAGGATGATACCTAATGCTTTTCCCTCCGGTTTGCAGTGCTGATTTTGGGCCATTGGGAACTGTTTCTTACAGATATATCCTTAGGGAAGGTAAGTAACTTGTGCATCTGAAAGAAACAGGTTAGTGATAGATTCCTTACCTTAGAATAGATACCCCAGCAATACCAACCCCGGTGGTGGGTCTGCGGACCAAGATCACACCAGAAAGTCCTGGAAAACGGAATGGGCCGAAAAAGCCATCTCTCCAGACTTGGCTGTCCAGGCAGTAGTGTCTAGCAAACGTGTGCAGTGAGGCCCACGTAGCTGCCTGACAGAGTTCCTGCAAGGAGACTCCCCGACCCAGGGCAGTAGTAGCCGCTGTGGCCCGAGTGGAATGGGCCCTCAGCCCAAATGGGGGCTCCTTTTTAGCCAAGGAGTACAGACCTTGATGCACAACACGACCCACCAAGAGATGATCCGTTTGTGCACCGCCCGTCCCTTCTTCGCGCCCACGTAACCAACAAAGAACTGGTCATACATCCGGAACTGGTGTGTGCGATCAAGGTAGAAGGAGAGCGCATGTTTTGGGTCCAGACGGTGGAGCCTCTTTTCCTGTTTCGAGGGATGCGGAGGCGGAAAGAAGGTGGGCAAGGTGATGGACTGCCCGATGTGAAAGGCCGTAACCACCTTGGGCAGGAAAGAAGGACGCGTTCTTAAAACAACCTTGTCCGGATGGACAGAAAGGAAAGGAGGCTTAGAGGATAGACCCTGGAGCTCACTCATACTCTCCTGGCAGAGGTGATGGCAACCAGGAATAGAGTCTTGAGAGTCAGAAGACGAAGAGGGCAATTGTGAAGTGGCTCGAAAGGAGCGCACATCAGATAGGTGAGAACAAGGTTCAAGTCCCACTGAGGCATCACGAAAGGAACAGGAGTAAACAGGAGCGTGATGCCCTTTAAGAATCTATTGACAACAGGGGAATTGTAAAGAGAGGGCTGATCAGGAAGCATCAAGAAGGCAGAAATGGCAGAGAGGTAGCGCTTAAGAGTGCCCAGAGCAAAGCCCTGCTGGGCAAGAGAAAGAAGGAAGAGGAGAACCTCTGAAAGGGGGCAGAGAGAGGATCCACAACCTTTGTTCTGCACCATGCCACAAATTTGTTCCACCTGCAGGCATATACCCATTTCGTGGAGGGACGCCCGGCTGCCAGAATCAGAACACAGAAATCAGGAGGCAAGTCAAATGGCCTCAACTGCCGTCGCTCAATCTCCACGCATGGAGGTGGAGGCTGGACAGGTTCGGGTGGAGGACCGTCCCCTGCTGCTGCGACAGAAGGTCCTCCTGAAGAGGCAGACGAATCGGGGGATTGACAGACGTGCTAAGTAGCTCGGGATACCAGTATCTTCGTGCCCTGTCTGGAGCCACAAGGATGACTTGGGCCCGGTCTCCCTGATCTTCTTCAGGGGCCGAAGCCCCTGGCCCGCTTGGGCTCCCAGACGGGTCCGTGGGGCCCGAAGGCACCTCGACGGGACCCGACAGAGGGAAGCGCGACCTCATGGCCATGAGGAAGGCGCTAATCTCCTCCGGCGTCACGTTCAGCCTAGGGACCGGCGGGTGTGGAGCTGGACGCGGCGTCTGCGGTGGAGCATTGTCGCCTGAACCCCCGGCCGCGTCGCGCGAGCGTCGGGAGGGAGAGTCAGAAGAGCGATGTCGCTTCTTCGACTTCTTGTGCCTCGACTTACCTGAGGACTTCGAACCAGACGAGTGGTGTTGACTCACCGAGCTATGATGACTGTGGCCCCGCGACCGGTCCCTCAACCTCCTCCTGGACTGGGACCTCGAGCGGCGCGGGGCCGACTGCTGGTTCTTGAGTCGCTTACGGGACCGCTCCGGCCTAGCCTTCGACGTCATGGCCCGGCAGTCGGGGCACGACTTGTCATCATGGTCGGCCCGAGGCAATAAAGGCACCGACGGTGGGGGGTCGGTAACCGACATCAGTCGGTTACAGTCGTCACATGGCTTGAACACGGGCATCCCTACTGGCACCGGAGTCATTTAACAACTCGAGAAGATCCAAAACAGATTGAAAAAAGTTAGTCAAAAAGTGACTAAGGAGTACTGCTCTTCTCGGATCTGCGCTTGCTGGCGTGGATAAAAGAAGAACTGACGTCAGCGCACGAGGGCGGCGCCTAAGTACTCCGACGACGTCATCGCGGCGACCACGACGCCAGACGCGGAGCCATAGACGACGCCTACCGACGCGCAGGGGTACTGCTACGCAAAACTTTCTGGATCCAGTCTGACGCCTGGGGATATTCTAAGGTAAGGAATCTAACACTAACCTGTTTCTGTCAGATCTGAGGGTCCCATTCCAGGCAACGATGATTTATGCCTGAAGTTATGCATAATGTGTTTTCATGATTAATGCGTTTATGCTACTGTTTTTCCCTAATGCCTACGTGGCTGGTTTCATGTTTAGGCCTACCATGACAAATGCCTAAAGTGATTAATGCCAAGTGCATGTCTACTCACCAGTAGGTACGGCCGGTGAGACGTTATTGCTTATGGACGTTCAGTTATCCTTGGACTTATGATGGTTCTGGCAGCGGCCCAATAGGCTCTGCCCTGTATAAGTGCTGGCTGGCACAGTTTATCTGCACCTGTGATTCCCTTCTGCTGTGTTTATTTTACAATACAGACCTGTTTTTCAGCTAACGTGGTGTGGAGTCTCTTTTTGTAGTGTGTGCTGAGCGGATGCTTTACACATTTCCTCAGGAGGTTGGCCCGCCCGCTCTGCACCACGCTACCCGTTTCTAACATTGGTGTTCAGCGGCGGGATAGGACTTGTGTTTGCGCAGTACCACAGCGACAACGGGTTGCACTGCAAACTGAGCATTTGAAAGAATCACAGGTTTTGGGGATTATTGTTTTTTCCTGATTGTGCTTTCCTCCTGAAAGTGTCATTTTTGAATTGTGTTCCCCTGTTGCACTGTGGGTGGTGTGTCCCGGGTGTATCTCGCCAGGATGGGGTTAACCTACAATGAGGATGACCTTATGGAGTACACTGAGCAGGAGGTGATGGACCTCTGCAGAGAGAGAGGGATACAGCTAGTAGGCAACTTTCACGGAAAGTTGTTTCTCTATGAGGCCCTCAGGAGGGGGGAACCCTTAGAGCCCTGTGGGGACCTTTCTGATTACCCCTCCGCATATTTAGAGGGTGGATTTGGTGGAGACCAGAAGGAAGACCTCGAGTGTGAAGAAGACCTCGAGTGTGAGTAGGACTCAGAGTGAGGGGTACCCGGTCCATAACCTTGGAGGGTGGTGATACTGAGGAGCAGGAAGAAGTTGATAGGGCGGAGACGCCAGTAGCAAATGCGGACACCATAGACAGGGAGTCCCGTGCTGGGTCCAGTCCCGGGGGCACTGCCCCATCCCTTTCCGTGTCCCCAGAAGAGTGGGTGGATAGGAGAGAAGAAAGGGAGCATCAGCTGGTGTTGGAGAAGCTCAGGTTGGAGCACGCCAAGGATATAGCACAGCTGAGGGTGCAAGAGAAACAGCTGGAGACCGAAAAAGGTCATTGCACAGGAAAGGATGGCTGAGACTGAAAGGGCCTATGCCAGGGCGAGATTAGCTCAGGAGGGTAGGTTGTCCCCTGAGAGTGGTTTCAGGAGTCTGGATTCACCAGTGAGGGTGGGATCCAGTGGTGGCAGCGAGAGTGAATCCAGTGCAGGGAGTCCCAGAAGATGGTGCCTGATCCCCAGGAGGAGGGGGGCAGGTTGGAATTTAGGGGCGGCAAGAAACTGTCCCATCAGTCTTGGGGGGAGTATGTGGAGGTGTGTTGGACCACACTGGAGGAGTGGATGGAGTGTGGTGCAGTGACTGATTGGGAAGGGCTGTTCCATGTAGTTATCAAGGAACACATGCTGAGGAATTGCTTCCCAAGGTTGCGTCACCACCTGTTGCAGTGTGGGTTCCCTGACCCCAGGGAACTTGCACGGGAGGCAGACCTTTGGGTGAGTGCCAGCGAGTCTGGGAGGGCATTGGGGAGTGATCCTGAAGGGAGTGGTGCAGGGATCTTCCGACCCAGCGAAGATGGAGAGGTGCAGAATAGCCCAGCTAAGTCCCGGGTTAGTGAGAGGGTTGTAGGGCCTCACGTCCTATCTACAGGAAGGAGTGAGACGGGGAGGTGTCCCGAGGTGCCCCAACCGCAGTCTCAGGGCCTGGAGAGTTCCATAAGGGGACCCCAGGTTGGCAGCCTAGGCTGTCCTGATAGGCCGTCCATTGAAGGGGAGCCCCTCATGTCAGGAGAACTAGGGGCGTCTGTCATCAGAGCTCCAGGGGTTCTGGGGTCTGCTCAGTCGCAGCGTTTAGATCCTGGGCTGGGATGCCAGCTTCAGGGACTGCCTGACCAGGAGGGTGGGACACCTGTAGTCAGTATCCCCACCAAGTTGACTTCCAGGGGTACAGGGAGGACTCACCCCTAGCACTGGGTCAACCTAATGGTTTAGAACCTCGGTTGGTGGAGAAGTTGCAGGGTCACGGCCCTGGACGAGTGAGAGAGTGGTGGTCCGAGGGTGCCTCGCATGGAAGGAGAGTGCGGAACCCCAGAAGGAGAGGTAGGGGGAGGAGATCATCGCCCCTGATGGCTGGTCAGCCTGAGGGTGCGGACCCCAGGTGGGAGGACCAGTGGCAGTGTGAAACTGCAAGGAGAAGGAGAGTGGTCAATGGGTACTACGGGCCTGGGGCTACTGCTCCCAACTCTGAGAGAGCAAGGGCCAGAGACATCTGGATGGCCATGGGGCCGGTCCTGGCCGCAACCAATTAGAGAGTACCAATGGGGTGGTTTAGTTGTGACAGAGGGAACCACCGGGTTACAAAGTGGCGGAGTACCTGTGGATGCTCCTGCAGTTGGGGGCCCGCGTCCATGTTTTCTCGCCCTAAGCAAGGAAGCCCATCAAGGCCTTGATTGGTCTACCCTGGCTTTTGGCTGGGAGGGGGGCAGCCCAAAACTTTCTGCCTTTCCCCTAGCCCTTTCGCTGTGATGCAATTGGTGGGTACAGGATGTTGGACACTTTGACGCTGGTTAGCAGTGCAAAGTGTGTGTGCTTTCTGCCTTACGAACAAGTTACTTACCTTCGGTAACGATATATCTGTAAGAAACAGTAGTTAGTATTAGATTCCTTACCTTAGAATATCCCCAGGCGTCAGTCTGGATCCGGAAACTTTTGCGTAGCAGTACCCCTGCGCGTCGGTAGGCGTCGTCTGCAGGCGTCCCCTGCGGCTCCGCGTCGTCGGCGTCGTGCACCGTGATGACGTCGCTGGAGTATATAGACGCCGCCTCCGTGCGCTGACGTCAGTTCTTTGCACACAGCTTTTCCGCGCCAGAACACGCAGAGCCATGTGAGAACCAACACTGGTGCCATTTGAAACTAGGGCCCTGAAAGGGATGTCCTTAACCCTAGGTATCAGTTCGCAGAACGGGGAGGATGGGCGGGGCGGTAAGGAATCTAATACTAACTACTGTTTCTTACAGATATATCGTTACCGAAGGTAAGTAACTTGTTCATCTGAAAGAAACAGGTTAGTATTAGATTCCTTACCTTAGAATAGATACCCCAGCAATACCAACCCCGGTGGTGGGTCTGCGAACCAATACAACCTACACCAGAAAGTCCTGGAGGACCGAACGGCCAAAGAAGCCATCCCTCCGGACTTGACTGTCCAGGCAGTAGTGCCTCGCAAAGGTGTGCAGCGAGGCCCACGTGGCCGCCTGGCAAATGTCCTGCAAAGGGACTCCCCGGCCCCGGGCAGTAGTAGCCGCCGTGGCCCGAGTGGAATGGGCCCTCAGCCCAACAGGAGGCTCCTTCCGAGCCAAAGAGTAGCATGCTTTGATGCACAGGCCGACCCACCGAGAGATGGTCCGTTTCTGTACCGCCCTTCCCTTCTTCTCACCCACGTAGCCAACAAACAGTTGGTCATCCACCCAGGACTGGCGTGTGCGATCCATATAGAATGAAAGCGCACGTTTTGGGTCCAGACGATGGAGCCGCTCTTCATCCTTTGAAGGATGCGGAGGCGGGAAGAAGGAGGGCAAGGTGATGGACTGCCCAATGTGAAAAGCAGAGACTACCTTGGGCAGGAAAGAAGGTCTAGTCCGAAGAACCACCTTATCAGGATGAACAGACAAGAAAGGAGGTTGAATAGAAAGAGCCTGGAGCTCACTCACTCTCCTGGCAGTGGTGATGGCTACCAGGAAGGCCGTCTTTAAGGTGAGAAGACGGAGAGGACAGGAATGAAGGGGCTCAAAGGGAGCGCACATCAGGAAAGTCAAAACCAGGTTCAAGTCCCACTGAGGCATCACGAACGGAGTTGGAGGATACATGTGCGTGATGCCCTTTAAGAATCTTAACACAATAGGGGACTTGAACAAAGATGGCTGATCAGGTAGCCTCAAGAAGGCGGAAAGGGCAGAAAGATAGCCCTTGATAGTGCCCAGAGCAGAGCCCTGCTGGGCAAGGGAAAGGAGGAAGAGGAGAACCTCAGACAGAGGGGCAGAAAGGGGATCCACAGCCTTTGCTGTGCACCATGCCACAAATCTGTTCCACCGGCAGGCGTATACCGACTTTGTGGAGGGACGCCTGGCTGCCAGAATGACATCACAGACTTCAGGAGGCAAGTCAAATGGCCTCAACTGTCGCCGCTCAATCTCCACGCATGGAGGTGGAGACTGGACAGGTTCGGGTGGAGGACCGTCCCCTGCTGCTGCGACAGAAGGTCCTCCTGAAGGGGCAGGCGGATCGAGGGACCGACTGTCATGCTGAGTAGCTCGGGATACCAGTACCTTCGAGCCCAGTCCGGAGCCACAAGGATAACTTGGGCCCGGTCGCGCCTGATCTTCTTCAGCACTCTGGGCAGAAGTGGTATAGGCGGAAAGGCGTACAACAGACCGCAACTCCACTCGCGCCGAAAGGCGTCGCCGAGCGAGTGCCGTCTTGGAAACTCCAACGCGCAGAACTGATGACATTGCGCGTTCTCTTCTGTGGCGAATAGATCTAACCAAGGCTCTCCCCATTGCTGAAAGAGGCCTCTCGCCACATCTGAGTTCAGACGCCATTCGTGATCCACCGAGCACCGACGGCTGAGTTCGTCCGCCCTGGCGTTCAGAGAACCTGCCAGGTGTTGAACCGTCAGAGTCACGCCCTGACGTTCCAGCCATTGCCAGAGGCGCAGAGCCTCCTGGCAAAGGGTCCACGACCCCACACCGCCCTGTTTGTTGCAGTACCACATGGCGGTGGTGTTGTCCGTGAACACCTGCACTACACTCCCGTTGACAAAGGGGAGGAATGCCTTCAGTGCTAGGCGAATCGCCCGCAGCTCCAACATGTTGATATGGAGCCGGGACTCCGCCGGAGACCAGAGGCCTCTGATCTCCGCCTCTCCCAAGTGGCCACCCCAGCCTTGGAGGGACGCGTCCGTCACAACCACGTGCTCCGGTTGGGGAAGGGAGAGGGATCTGCCCCTGACCCAATCGCGGTCCGTAAGCCACCACTGCAACTGTCTCGCAGTGCCCTCCGAGATCAGGACATGGTCGGATAGGTTGCCCTGATGCTGGGCCCACTGAAACTTCAGGTCCCACTGCAGAGCCCGCATCCGCCATCGGGCGTGATGCACCAGAAGGATGCAGGAGGCCATCAGCCCCAGAAGCCGCAGCGTCAACCTGACCGAAACCCGGGATAACGGCTGAAAGATGGGAATCAGAGCCTGAATATCCCGGACCCGCCGTTCCGGAGGATAAACCCGAAACTGCGCCGAGTCGAGAACCGCTCCGATGAAAAGGAGCTTTTGAGAGGGACACAGGTGTGATTTCGGCACATTGATGGAAAACCCCAGCTCGTGCAGGAGGTCTGCCGTCATCTGAAGGTGGTGGACGACTGTCTGGGGCGAGCCCGCCTTCAACAGCCAGTTGTCGAGGTAGGGGAAGACTGAAACCCCTAACCGGCGCAGATGAGCTGCGACCACCGCCATCACTTTCGTGAACACCCGTGGGGCACTGGTAAGGCCGAATGGGAGCACGATAAACTGAAAGTGCTCGTGGCCTACCGTGAACCGCAGGTAACGCCGGTGGGCCGGCAGGACGGGGATGTGAAAATACGCATCCTGCAAGTCCAACGCTACCATCCAGTCTTGTGGGTCTAGAGCAGCCAAGACCTGAGCCAAAGTCAACATCTTGAACTTCTCCTTCCGGAGGAAGCCGTTGACGTTCCGTAGATCCAAGATAGGACGCAGGCCTCCCTTGTCCTTCTTGGGTACCAGAAAGTAGTGGGAGTAGCAACCACACCCTACTTCTGGCCCAGGAACGCGCTCGATGGCCCCCTTGGCCAAGAGGGCCGTAACTTCCTCCTGCAGAAGTGTCAAGTGGTCCTCCGACACACGGTGGTTCTGCGGTGGCATGGCTGGAGGAGTGGACTCGAAGGGGAGGGCATAGCCCCTTCGGACAAGCTGCAGCACCCACCTGTCCGATGTTATCGCGCGCCAGCGGGAGTGGTGATGGCGAACCCTGCCACCCACTGGCGTCACGTGAGCCCGAAAGCTCGGACTAGGAAGGCTTGGATGCAGCAGCGGAGGGAGGCGTGGACTGACCACGCCGCTGGCCTCTACCGCCACCACGGCGGAAACCACGGCCGCCACCGCGCTGGGGAGCGTTCTGCGTCGCGTGGCTGGCAGCACGTGTGGGACCTCCCCTCCCTTGGCCACGAAAGGGCCGAAACGAACCCGTCTGCTGGCGCTGGGTCGAAAGACCCAAGGACTTGGCCGTGACCCTGGAGTCCTTGAAGCGCTCCAGCGCGTGGTCCGCTTTGTCACCAAACAGGCGACTGCCATCAAATGGCATGTCCATGAGTGAATTTTGGACGTCTGGCGAGAAGTTGGCAGATCTCAGCCAAGCATGGCGACGAATCGCCACCGTTGTGGACATCGCCCGTCCCAACGAGTCGGTCGTGTCGAGACCACAACGGATCGAGTACCGCGCCGCATCCCGGCCTTCAACTAAGGCCCGGGTGAGCTTGTCCCGCACCTCCTGGGGACATTGCGGCAGACACTCCTCGACCGTATCCCACAGGGAGTGGGTGTAGCGGCCCAAGAGGCACGCGGTATTACAAGACCGCAGTCCAGCGCTCAAAGAGGAAAAGACCTTTTTACCAAATTGGTCATACCGCTTTGATTCCCTATCGGGCGGAGCCGACGGAAACGCGGACTGCGAAGTGGAGGCCTGGATCACCAGACTCTCCGGGGAGGGATGGGTGGATAAAAAGGCAGGGTCGTCCGAGCATGGACGGTGACGCCTTGCGACATTCCGGTCAACCGGCGCACCAGCAGCGGGCCTGGACCAGGTGCCCAAAAGGACATCCGACAGGGCCTCATTAAACGGCAGCAGAGGCTCCTGGGGGCATGACTGCGGTTTAAACACTTCGGTCAGAATGTTCGGTTTGACCTTCGCGACGGGGAGCTCAAGGTGCAAGGCCTTGGCAGCCCTCATCAGGACCACCGAATAGGCAGCACCTGCCTCAGACGCCACAGGGGACGGAGAGACAAACCCAGGGTTGGGCGACTCGTCCAGGCCACTGGCATCACCCAGATCACCTACCCAGTCCACATCATACTGACAGGCACGGGATAAAGGGTCCTCAGACCCCTCCCAACCCTCTCCATACTCATCGTCATCATACCCATATTCTGGGTCGACGATATAGACATCGGGGTCAACGGGCCCCATCGGCGTCGGATCCGGCGTCGGCCGACGCCGGTCCGACTCCGCGTCCGGAGTCGGGGAGGAAAGGGGGGTGGCGCCGCGCGGCGCCGGTGACCCGACGCCGGCCGGAGCCGACGGCGGAGTCGCTGCACCACGCGGGGGCGGTACCACGGGTTGGCCCACAGGAACCGACGCCGGAGAGGCCGGGAGACCAGCCGGCGACGAACCAGAGGGAACCAGCGGCGCCGGGGCCGGAGCCACCGGCGGCGCCGGGGCAGGAGCACCCGAACCGCTCGGGCCCCCAGACGGGACCGACGGGCCCGCAGGCGCCGAAGGCCCCGCCGGAGGAGACCTCGCCCTCATAGCAATGAGGAAGGCCTCGATCTCCTCACGCGACGCGCCTTCCCCAGGGACCGACGGGTATGGGGTAGACGGCGTCGGCGACCCACGCGGGGCCGCGGGGGTGGGGCCACCCGAGCCCCCGGCCGCATCACGCGGGCGTCGGGGGGAGTCGGGGGTGCGATGGCGACGCCCCGACTTCTTGTGCTTACCTGATGAGCCGGAGGAATGGTGGCGACTCCCGGAGCGCCCATGGCGGCTCCGCGATCGTTCCCTCGACCGCTCCCTCGACCTCCGACCGGACCGGGACCGCTCTCGACGCGGGGCCGACACCCGGAGCTCGAGAAGCTTGCGGGACCGCTCCCGCCTAGCTTTTCCAGTCAAGGCCCGACAGTCGACGCAGGACTCCACGTCGTGGTCCGCGCCCAGACACCGGAGGCAGAGTCGATGGTGGTCGGTGACCGACATCATGCGGTCGCACTCGTCGCAGCTCTTAAACCCAGGCATCCTACCGGCACCGTAGAAAGAATTAGTTTTACAAACACTTGGTCAAAAGACCGGAGTACTGCTCTTCGGATCTGCGCTAACTGGCGCGGAAAAAAGAAGAACTGACGTCAGCGCGCGGAGGCGGCGTCTATATACTCCAGCGACGTCATCACGGCGCACGACGCCGACGACGCGGAGCCGCAGGGGACGCCTGCAGACGACGCCTACCGACGCGCAGGGGTACTGCTACGCAAAAGTTTCCGGATCCAGACTGACGCCTGGGGATATTCTAAGGTAAGGAATCTAATACTAACCTGTTTCTTTCAGATTGGAAAAGCTAGGCGGGAGCGGTCCCGCAAGCTTCTCGAGCTCCGGGTGTCGGCCCCGCGTCGAGAGCGGTCCCGGTCCGGTCGGAGGTCGAGGGAGCGGTCGAGGGAACGATCGCGGAGCCGCCATGGGCGCTCCGGGAGTCGCCACCATTCCTCCGGCTCATCAGGTAAGCACAAGAAGTCGGGGCGTCGCCATCGCACCCCCGACTCCCCCCGACGCCCGCGTGATGCGGCCGGGGGCTCGGGTGGCCCCACCCCCGCGGCCCCGCGTGGGTCGCCGACGCCGTCTACCCCATACCCGTCGGTCCCTGGGGAAGGCGCGTCCCGTGAGGAGATCGAGGCCTTCCTCATTGCTATGAGGGCGAGGTCTCCTCCGGCGGGGCCTTAGGCGCCTGCGGGCCCGTCGGTCCCGTCTGGGGGCCCGAGCGGTTCGGGTGCTCCTGCCCCGGCGCCGCCGGTGGCTCCGGCCCCGGCGCCGCTGGTTCCCTCTGGTTCGTCGCCGGCTGGTCTCCCGGCCTCTCCGGCGTCGGTTCCTGTGGGCCAACCCGTGGTACCGCCCCCGCGTGGTGCAGCGACTCCGCCGTCGGCTCCGGCCGGCGTCGGGTCCCCGGCACCGGCGCCGCGCGGCGCCACCCCCCTTTCCTCCCCGACTCCGGACGCGGAGTCGGACCGGCGTCGGCCGACGCCGGATCCGACGCCGATGGGGCCCGTTGACCCCGAGGGTTGGGAGGGGTCTGAGGACCCTTTATCCCCGTGCCTGCCAGTATGATGTGGACTGGGTAGGTGATCTGGGTGATGCCAGTGGCCTGGACGAGTCGCCCAACCCTGGGTTTGTCTCTCCGTCCCCTGTGGCGTCTGAGGCAGGTGCTGCCTATTCGGTGGTCCTGATGAGGGCTGCCAAGGCCTTGCACCTTGAGCTCCCCGTCGCGAAGGTCAAACCGAACATTCTGACCGAAGTGTTTAAACCGCAGTCATGCCCCCAGGAGCCTCTGCTGCCGTTTAATGAGGCCCTGTCGGATGTCCTTTTGGGCACCTGGTCCAGGCCCGCTTCTGGTGCGCCGGTTGACCGGAATGTCGCAAGGCGTCACCGTCCACGCTCGGACGACCCTGCCTTTTTATCCACCCATCCCTCCCCGGAGAGTCTGGTGATCCAGGCCTCCACTTCGCAGTCCGCGTTTCCGTCGGCTCCGCCCGATAGGGAATCAAAGCGGTATGACCAATTTGGTAAAAAGGTCTTTTCCTCTTTGAGCGCTGGACTGCGGTCTTGTAATACCGCGTGCCTCTTGGGCCGCTACACCCACTCCCTGTGGGATACGGTCGAGGAGTGTCTGCCGCAATGTCCCCAGGAGGTGCGGGACAAGCTCACCCGGGCCTTAGTTGAAGGCCGGGATGCGGCGCGGTACTCGATCCGTTGTGGTCTCGACACGACCGACTCGTTGGGACGGGCGATGTCCACAACGGTGGCGATTCGTCGCCATGCTTGGCTGAGATCTGCCAACTTCTCGCCAGACGTCCAAAATTCACTCATGGACATGCCATTTGATGGCAGTCGCCTGTTTGGTGACAAAGCGGACCACGCGCTGGAGCGCTTCAAGGACTCCAGGGTCACGGCCAAGTCCTTGGGTCTTTCGACCCAGCGCCAGCAGACGGGTTCGTTTCGGCCCTTTCGTGGCCAAGGGAGGGGAGGTCCCACACGTGTTGCCAGCCACGCGACGCAGAACGCTCCCCACCGCGGTGGCGGCCGTGGTTTCCGCCGTGGTGGCGGTAGAGGCCAGCGGCGTGGTCAGTCCACGCCTCCCTCCGCTGCTGCATCCAAGCCTTCCTAGTCCGAGCTTTCGGGCTCACGTGACGCCAGTGGGTGGCAGGGTTCGCCATCACCACTCCCGCTGGCGCGCGATAACATCGGACAGGTGGGTGCTGCAGCTTGTCCGAAGGGGCTATGCCCTCCCCTTCGAGTCCACTCCTCCAGCCATGCCACCGCAGAACCACCGTGTGTCGGGGGACCACTTGACACTTCTGCAGGAGGAAGTTACGGCCCTCTTGGCCAAGGGGGCCATCGAGCGCGTTCCTGGGCCAGAAGTAGGGTGTGGTTGCTACTCCCACTACTTTCTGGTACCCAAGAAGGACAAGGGAGGCCTGCGTCCTATCTTGGATCTACGGAACGTCAACGGCTTCCTCCGGAAGGAGAAGTTCAAGATGTTGACTTTGGCTCAGGTCTTGGCTGCTCTAGACCCACAAGACTGGATGGTAGCGTTGGACTTGCAGGATGCGTATTTTCACATCCCCGTCCTGCCGGCCCACCGGCGTTACCTGCGGTTCACGGTAGGCCACGAGCACTTTCAGTTTATCGTGCTCCCATTCGGCCTTACCAGCGCCCCACGGGTGTTCACGAAAGTGATGGCGGTGGTCGCAGCTCATCTGCGCCGGTTAGGGGTTTCAGTCTTCCCCTACCTCGACGACTGGCTGTTGAAGGCGGGCTCGCCCCAGACAGTCGTCCACCACCTTCAGATGACGGCAGACCTCCTGCACGAGCTGGGGTTTTCCATCAATGTGCCGAAATCACACCTGTGTCCCTCTCAAAAGCTCCTTTTCATCGGAGCGGTTCTCGACTCGGCGCAGTTTCGGGTTTATCCTCCGGAACGGCGGGTCCGGGATATTCAGGCTCTGATTCCCATCTTTCAGCCGTTATCCCGGGTTTCGGTCAGGTTGACGCTGCGGCTTCTGGGGCTGATGGCCTCCTGCATCCTTCTGGTGCATCACGCCCGATGGCGGATGCGGGCTCTGCAGTGGGACCTGAAGTTTCAGTGGGCCCAGCATCAGGGCAACCTATCCGACCATGTCCTGATCTCGGAGGGCACTGCGAGACAGTTGCAGTGGTGGCTTACGGACCGCGATTGGGTCAGGGGCAGATCCCTCTCCCTTCCCCAACCGGAGCACGTGGTTGTGACGGACGCGTCCCTCCAAGGCTGGGGTGGCCACTTGGGAGAGGCGGAGATCAGAGGCCTCTGGTCTCCGGCGGAGTCCCGGCTCCATATCAACATGTTGGAGCTGCGGGCGATTCGCCTAGCACTGAAGGCATTCCTCCCCTTTGTCAACGGGAGTGTAGTGCAGGTGTTCACGGACAACACCACCGCCATGTGGTACTGCAACAAACAGGGCGGTGTGGGGTCGTGGACCCTTTGCCAGGAGGCTCTGCGCCTCTGGCAATGGCTGGAACGTCAGGGCGTGACTCTGACGGTTCAACACCTGGCAGGTTCTCTGAACGCCAGGGCGGACGAACTCAGCCGTCGGTGCTCGGTGGATCACGAATGGCGTCTGAACTCAGATGTGGCGAGAGGCCTCTTTCAGCAATGGGGAGAGCCTTGGTTAGATCTATTCGCCACAGAAGAGAACGCGCAATGTCATCAGTTCTGCGCGTTGGAGTTTCCAAGACGGCACTCGCTCGGCGACGCCTTTCGGCGCGAGTGGAGTTGCGGTCTGTTGTACGCCTTTCCGCCTATACCACTTCTGCCCAGAGTGCTGAAGAAGATCAGGCGCGACCGGGCCCAAGTTATCCTTGTGGCTCCGGACTGGGCTCGAAGGTACTGGTATCCCGAGCTACTCAGCATGACAGTCGGTCCCTCGATCCGCCTGCCCCTTCAGGAGGACCTTCTGTCGCAGCAGCAGGGGACGGTCCTCCACCCGAACCTGTCCAGTCTCCACCTCCATGCGTGGAGATTGAGCGGCGACAGTTGAGGCCATTTGACTTGCCTCCTGAAGTCTGTGATGTCATTCTGGCAGCCAGGCGTCCCTCCACAAAGTCGGTATACGCCTGCCGGTGGAACAGATTTGTGGCATGGTGCACAGCAAAGGCTGTGGATCCCCTTTCTGCCCCTCTGTCTGAGGTTCTCCTCTTCCTCCTTTCCCTTGCCCAGCAGGGCTCTGCTCTGGGCACTATCAAGGGCTATCTTTCTGCCCTTTCCGCCTTCTTGAGGCTACCTGATCAGCCATCTTTGTTCAAGTCCCCTATTGTGTTAAGATTCTTAAAGGGCATCACGCACATGTATCCTCCAACTCCGTTCGTGATGCCTCAGTGGGACTTGAACCTGGTTTTGACTTTCCTGATGTGCGCTCCCTTTGAGCCCCTTCATTCCTGTCCTCTCCGTCTTCTCACCTTAAAGACGGCCTTCCTGGTAGCCATCACCTCTGCCAGGAGAGTGAGTGAGCTCCAGGCTCTTTCTATTCAACCTCCTTTCTTGTCTGTTCATCCTGATAAGGTGGTTCTTCGGACTAGACCTTCTTTCCTGCCCAAGGTAGTCTCTGCTTTTCACATTGGGCAGTCCATCACCTTGCCCTCCTTCTTCCCGCCTCCGCATCCTTCAAAGGATGAAGAGCGGCTCCATCGTCTGGACCCAAAACGTGCGCTTTCATTCTATATGGATCGCACACGCCAGTTCCGGGTGGATGACCAACTGTTTGTTGGCTACGTGGGTGAGAAGAAGGGAAGGGCGGTACAGAAACGGACCATCTCTCGGTGGGTCGTCCTGTGCATCAAAGCATGCTACTCTTTGGCTCGGAAGGAGCCTCCTGTTGGGCTGAGGGCCCATTCCACTCGGGCCACGGCGGCTACTACTGCCCTGGGCCGGGGAGTCCCTTTGCAGGACATTTGCCAGGCGGCCACGTGGGCCTCGCTGCACACCTTTGCGAGGCACTACTGCCTGGACAGTCAAGTCCGGAGGGATGGCTTCTTTGGCCGTTCGGTCCTCCAGGACTTTCTGGTGTAGGTTGTATTGGTTCGCAGACCCACCACCGGGGTTGGTATTGCCGGGGTATCTATTCTAAGGTAAGGAATCTAATACTAACCTGTTTCTTTCAGATGAACAAGTTACTTACCTTCGGTAACGATATATCTGTAAGAAACAGTAGTTAGTATTAGATTCCTTACCGCCCCGCCCATCCTCCCCGTTCTGCGAACTGATACCTAGGGTTAAGGACATCCCTTTCAGGGCCCTAGTTTCAAATGGCACCAGTGTTGGTTCTCACATGGCTCTGCGTGTTCTGGCGCGGAAAAGCTGTGTGCAAAGAACTGACGTCAGCGCGCGGAGGCGGCGTCTATATACTCCAGCGACGTCATCACGGCGCACGACGCCGACGACGCGGAGCCGCAGGGGACGCCTGCAGACGACGCCTACCGACGCGCAGGGGTACTGCTACGCAAAAGTTTCCGGATCCAGACTGACGCCTGGGGATATTCTAAGGTAAGGAATCTAATACTAACTACTGTTTCTTACAGATATATCGTTACCGAAGGTAAGTAACTTGTTCGTCAAGGCCCGACAGTCGACGCAGGACTCCACGTCGTGGTCCGCGCCCAGACACCGGAGGCAGAGTCGATGGTGGTCGGTGACCGACATCATGCGGTCGCACTCGTCGCAGCTCTTAAACCCAGGCATCCTACCGGCACCGTAGAAAGAATTAGTTTTACAAACACTTGGTCAAAAGACCGGAGTACTGCTCTTCGGATCTGCGCTAACTGGCGCGGAAAAAAGAAGAACTGACGTCAGCGCGCGGAGACGGCGTCTATATACTCCAGCGACGTCATCACGGCACACGACGCGGAGCCGCAGGGGACGCCTGCAGACGACGCCTACCGACGCGCAGGGGTACTGCTACGCAAAAGTTTCCGGATCCAGACTGACGCCTGGGGATATTCTAAGGTAAGGAATCTAATACTAACCTGTTTCTTTCAGATATAGGTATATTAGGAAACCCCCCCCCCCCCCCCCTTTAGGTGACATCTCCCCCATGGTAGGAAATGTATATGCCATGTGTGGTGTGAGAGGAAAATAATAAATGTTGCGTAATGCTGTCCACAGTGCCAGTGAGAGCCTTTCCTGGAGTTAAGACTGCTATGTCAGGAGGAGATGGGAGATGACTGCTTCTAGGAGCTGCTGTCCTGTACTGATGAGTGCCCACTGTCTGCTGATCTTGCTCAGCCTGGCCTGCCTGCTCTGCTGCCCTAGCACCTCGTGAGAGCTATACTTTGACTGCCTGTATTCCCAGGAGTTAAGGAGTGTGGGCACTACTTCCTTGTGTGGGACTCTTGATCCTTGCCAGCTCCCTAGCGCCTGGGAGGCACTACATTCCTGATTGCAAGAGGAGGAGCCGACGCCTGCAGCGCGGTGCTTCCATAGCGCTATATCTCCATCCCCAAAGAGAGGAGGAGCGTGGATCCTGCAGCTGACGGCTTGTGAGGGAGTCCCCCAGTATGTTCCCCTAGCACCTTGTGGGCGCTATTTTTGGAGCGACTGGGCTCTTCCTGATGCCTAGCGCCTTCTGCGGGCTGCAGAGCTATCCAAGTCCCTGAGAACTTTCCTGCCGCCTAGCGCCTCGTGAGCACTATCTACTGGTTGCCTGCACTCCAAGGAGGGGAGGAGCGTGGGCGCTACTCCCTTGGGTGGGACCCTGGGACTGTGTTCTATCTAGCGCCTCGTGAGCGCTACCTCCAGCCCCTGCCCAGGACAAGAAGGTGCGGGGGTCCTGCAGCGCTGTGCTGTCAAATCGCTATATTTCAATTCCCCTGCGTGTGTGCTGCAAGAGTGCCTTATTCGCATCGACTGTGCTCTGCTTGCTGCCGAGGCACTACAACTGTCCCCAGGAGAAGAGGAGTGGACGTCTGCAGCGCCGGGATTCTAAAGTGCTACGAGGGGATCCCGGCATGTGGGATACCCCCTGGCTGCTTGGTTGACAGTGGGCAGCTGCAACGTATTGAGGGGCATTGTACTCCTCAGGAGAAGAGAGAGAGGAGTGAGAGACACTCCTGCCCTGCCCCAGTGCTTTGCGCACTTTGCTTTTGCTGTTTTTACAGCCAGCCCTGACTTTGCGGGACATAGGGCATTTGAGCCCAAGAGAGAGGCCAGTTGGCCTGGGGCCAGTTTCAGAGTGTTGTACCCACGATTGGGGCGAACTGTGTTTATGCTGGGGAGACCTATTGCCCCATAAGATTTCTTGCATATTATTGTTGCATAATGCATTTGTACCTAGGATGATACCTAATGCTTTTCCCTCCGGTTTGCAGTGCTGATTTTGGGCCATTGGTAATTTGAGAGCCCCCGAGTAGGTGCTCCCCAGGCGCAGTAGCGCCAGAAGCGAATCTGCAACCTTGGGGCAGCTATTCCAGGTGTATTTACATAAAGTGTACTGTTACTGTTTCTTATGCCTAATGCATATGGTTATATCGTTAATGGTTTAATTCCCCCTAATGCTTACAAGATGTTTGGGGGTTACTAGGGATGCACCATTATGCTAATGTTCTGTTCTAATGTGCGCAATGATGAAATGCCTCATGTGTATGCCCCATTCTAATATGATTAGGCCCCATGTACCGCAGGAGGTGCCTTATTCATCTGCTAATGCTTAAGGTGATGTTGCCTAGCATTTTTACCCTAATGAGAATGCTTCATGCCTACTACGTTTAGGCCCACCGGTTGATGCCTAATGCTTTTCCCGCCTAATAGGTTATTCATACTGTTTGTTTGCCTAATGCATTAATGCTGGCAATGCTTATACCCTAATGCTACCTTGTGGGGGTCCTGCGTAAAGTGCCTACTCTAAGGTGATTTAATGCTCCCATGGTTTAGGCCCCAGCTGAGTACGGTGTGCCTAATGATTTGCAGCATATGCTCACCCGTTATGCCTAATGTATTCGTGTTTTCAGGTCCACTGTGACGGTAGGCCTAAGGGGTTGATTCAGGCTTTATGCCTGACCACTGTGTTTTATGCCTAGTGCTAATGGTTTCTTTTCCCCTAAGGCTGCAATGCTGGATTTCTGCATACTCTGCCTAACCGGAGGTTTCCATTCCAGGCAACGGCAACAATGATTTATGCCTGAAGTTATGCATAATGTGTTTTCATGATTAATACCTTTATGCTACTGTTTTTTCCTAATGTCTACGTGGCTGGTTTCATGTTTAGGCCTACCTTGACAAATGCCTAAAGTGATTTATGCCAAGTGCATGTCTACTCACCAGTAGGTACGGCCGGTGAGATGTTATTGCTTATGGACTTTCAGTTAGCCTTGGACTTGTGAGGGTTCTGGCAGCAGCCCGATTGGCGCTGCCCTGTATATAGTCCCCTTGTGAATTATTCCCCGGTGCCGGCTGGCACAGTTTATCTGCACCTGTGATTCCCTTCTGATGTGTTTATTTTACAATACACATACTGTTTTTCACCTAACCTGGTGTGGAGTCTCTTTTTGTAGTGTGCCTTGTGTGTCACATGTGTGATGCGCGGATGCTTTACACATTTCCTCTGGAGTTTGGCCCGCCCGCTCTGCACCACGCAACCCGTTTCTAACACTTACACAGGGGATTTTTCTTATAATTTTTTCTCATTATTTTCAAGGGTGACTTGCCATGCTCTTTTTTTGCTCTTAAACTTGCTAATGGGATGCTGTCAGTACTCTTTATGAGTTTGACATTTAGAATTTTTACTTGGGTTCTGCCTATCTAGGGTTTTATAAAGTTTTATAGCTTTGCATGTATCTGTACTTCTGAAATTGGGTTTTCATGGCATTTCATGCTTTTTTCTCTGTCCCGCATTTTTATTATTCGCTAATAAATTAACTTGTTTGCCTTATTTTAGATCTAGAACTTACTTCTTTATGCTTTCAGCGTTTTATTTCTGTTAACTCTGCTAAACTATTTTTTCCCGATGAGAATTGTAGTCTCTAACTGCTAGATCATCTGGAAACACTGGAGCCAAATTGTCTTTGGTAAAATATCGCGGTGATTAAATATTGGGGTTTAGCAACACTATTTCACTTGCATGCCCTATGGTATTTCAGGCATTGCCAAAGATTTATTGGATCTTGAGTTGTCTTTATGTTTCGCAAACTCAGTAGGTGAATGCATCATGACAGTTATTCCATGTTTGTTCATACTTGGTTATTAGGAAGTGTACTCCGTTTTCCACGATGCCTGGTCACACTGACAGATCTGGTTTTGCGATGCTTTCCATGTCTGTCTGCGCTGTGCTTTGCTTACAGTATCCAGACAATGTCGACCCTGCCCTTGGTTATTGTCAGACTGTCTTTGGGATCTGTCACTGTCAGCTAACATTCCATTCGAGTGTCTTTCCCGTTGAGTAGGTTGTAGCATTTCATTTATCGTTCTCTTGTATTTGGATTTCAAAGAAGGTTTATATACCTTTGGTTAGCAAGCGCAGACACGCTATTTATGTGGTTTCCTTTAGAAGGTTGACTCTTTGATATAAGGAAATGTTCTTCTGCGTCTTTTTTAGCTTCAATTTACTTGATCGATCATATTCTGGTGAAAATGTATGGTTTTGAACTGGGGCGATTTATTCTAATTTTTCCAGGAACGAATACAAGTTTGAGCAATTCTTTTTCCTACACTAAATAGTAATGTGTCTCACTACCATCTGCCAGGCACAGTCGAAGGCATCCTGTGTACCAGTAGATATATAGTTTTTGTTGGATTGTCTCTGGTGTTTTGGGAAGACATATCACTAGGGTATTATGCCATAAAGACATAAAGGAGTATTTGTATAATAACTACTTTGAATAATCACATGCAGGGTTTCACCAATGTTTCAAAACTGTAAAGCCCTCTTGAGCAGTGGACTAATAATCATACTCCCCACATGCAAGAGCTCCAGGGGGTTTCAGGTTCTTTATAACATGTCTCCGTCTTTCATTCTAAAAAATAACATGTGCAATCACAATTCCATAAGAAAAGTTTCATATAATTTGTCAGCATGACTGAGCTAGACCAGCATCGCACACAAGGTATTTTTATCCCAGCAGGCCCAGTATGACAGCCACTTCTGGATTCGCGATATTTAATGTTTGAGGCTGTAATAAGTAGATTCACCATCCTCATATAATTATTTTTTCAATTGCTTCAGCCTACGCTCACTGTATTTCTTTTGTTTACCCATACTACTATCTAGGTTCTCTTGATTCATTTCAGATCTGTTTGTTTTGCTGACTCACCCTAAATGTCCCTATACACCTCTCAATAACTGTATATTGTTGGGGTACCCTTGATTCCAACAGGCTTGCACGAGGACCTGAGTCCCTGAAATCGTGGGGCATCTTCACAGCTGGGGAAGAGCTAGAGAAGTCTGCTCCTCCATGAAGGAATCATTCTCATTAATGCTAACGGTATCTTGCAAAGAGAAGCAGTCAGGTAAGTGGCCTTTGTTACTTTCCTCATAAGTACAGGCTCCTTCAATGCTTCTACAAACACTATAAGTGAACATTTTATTAGTACTATTATACACCAAGCAGAACGACGCACAAACCTGATGCTGAAAATTAATATCATGTACAATTAATGAGTGTTGCTACAAATATTTCCTCCTCTTCTTGCTCTTGGACAGTTTTTTTACAGCAACAAACACACAGAGCACACCATGGGCGCTCAGACAAAGCTATCATTAGCGAATTCAATTGAAGTCATCTATTAGATAATGGAAAGATAAAGAAGTATGCCCAGAGGAAACCTATGAGCAGCAGGTCTGTGGCAGGGCTCTACTTTAATGCCTTTCAGGTTAGAATATGATTTAGCAGGTTTTGAAAAGTATTGCTGCAGTGTCTTGTTCACAGCCTTGCCTCGTCTCTAATCCAGCTTTAAGCCATGGTAATGCCCAGCGCAGACTATTATCAGACTAATCAAGGGGATAATGAACTCCAGTGCCCAGTCTAGCACAGCCTACAGTCCACAGCGGGTTAGGCTAGCAATATCCAGGTGCCCTAACCAGACTTGCCCATTTTGTATCCAAGGCTACTACTAAAGTAAAAGAACAGACAGCCCTGCTCCGATACTCATCAGGTCCATCTTGGAGCCAAGTCCAACCTGAAGTTATATTGATTACCAGTTACTTCAAGCTCTTTGCCCCTACTCCCAAGTCACTGCCCAGCCCAACACCATTCCCTTGCACATCAACTTATTCTCATTGCCTTAGTTTCCATATGTGTCAACACTCGGGGTTGCCAGTACCATGCTGCATTTAAATAGCTGCACACTTGCTTACCGTGACCTATGTCTACTGTTGGAAGAACTGTTCAAAATGTTGCACTGCCAGATAAAGATTATTTGAATGGTGGACGTATACACCATCACTCGGTGATGAGGGAATAAAACACTTCTCGCCAATACCTATGCTTTTGGTATATCTCTCCCTCTATGCGAAGTTCAATTGGCATATATGACTACAGGAATGAGTGAATTTTATGACGTTTCAGCAGCAGTATGGACTGGGGCATATGTTCTGTTGGTTCTGACTGATCGTAATAAAATCAATGAACTCTGAAGTCTTTAGATAGTGTGCCACTATGCAACAGTGAAATGCCTTGGATCTCAGTATTTCCAAAAGATTGTTGAATCTGTGGATCTTCACGTTGTCATGGTATAACCAGCATCTCTTCTTTTCACTCTTCACTTTTGACTTTAGATCATCTATCAGTATCCATTTGAATAAGTACGCCAGAGCTCCATGTCTGAATTTTTACATGTCTTCTGCACTTTCCTCACTCAGACTGTCTGCAATTTCTTGGTTTGTTGTTATTCTCATCATCTATGTCTATTCCTGGTTCATATTGTCAATTAGGTCCCACTTAACACAACCTAAGCTCACTGTAGCACCACTGTTTGCCTGTTCTAGGAGAGAGTCTATATAATAATTTGTATTTTCTTGTAGCATTTGCCAGATGTACCACCGCTTAGCATTCTAAGCTGAATAGGTTATTCTTTCTTATGTTAATGGCATGTATTTTACTAGGAGGGATGAAAAGCTGGCTTGGCACTGGCATGATTCGAATGAGTGGCCTGCAGCCCATAGAATATATCAGAGGGGAGTGATTAATCTGGCAAACCATCTTACTCAATGAAGTAATCATCTGATCTCTGCAGTACTATCTACCATAATGTGCTTGCAAGCCACTCATACACTTCATGTAGCAAAGATTCTCTTGATTCTGGTGGTGTGGGTTCCAGAACTTTCATATTGCAACCTTTCAAAATTCCCAATAATGGCTGTGTTGGTTAACTCTGCAGCTATAGTGTTGGGAATGGACAATGTTTTTTCTCTTTCTTCACACTCTAGTGCTGGAAGGTATTTCCAGGTTACCTTAAAATTATTTCCTCCATTTAAGATTGGAGCGTCAGCAGACAATTTGCTGCCGTTTGTCCTGCATGCCTGCATTACGCAGGGGGTATTCATGCAGCTAGTAAGCAGTATGACACTTGGATTGCAGCGTATCATGAATGTTCCATCTTTTCCCGTCTTGAACACTGAACAACTACATCATGACCCAACCTTAAACATTGAGTAGCTTTCACTATTTTTCTTTCATTGAGGTGTGGACGATCTTTCATACAACTTCAGCTGTTTGTTTTACCACTTTATTCACATGGTAGGCCTGTGTAATGCATGACCTGTACTTGTATAGAGGCACATCTCGAGACATTCTATCATCAATATACTCCTCAGCTCACTTATCCTTTCAGGAGTTCTGCTACATTTAAATGTTTTATACTGCACGTTTATACTTCTATTAATTCCCTGGCCTACTATTATAAAAACAGAGAAGCAGAGACTTCATGGTGCATCCTTGAACAGTGACTTATCAATGCTGATTTATATCCCCTGACATGTGAAGCAATTTTGGCACATTTGTTCCCCATGCCAATATGCATGGCTCAAGTCGGTTCTCACATATTTTCAGTCTTCTATACTCAGTCTCTTTTTGGGGTGAGGTATCGCTGACTTAGTTCACTATTTCTTTTACCATTCTAGCCATGGACACACTATAAAAGATCCAATGTCAGCCAGCAGAGCTGTTTTGAGGGGGTACATCCTCATGTCTTCACTTAGACAAGAACTGCTGTATTGATTGTGATCGAAACGACAAAGGGCTTGAGAGGCTTTACTATGGCTTTTTGCTCAAACATATTTATGAGATAGGACAAACATAGTTCATCAGGTCCATATTCAGTGGAACTTGTGTAGGCTGTGTATTCTGGAAGAGACAGGCAGAAATGGCATCCTATCAAAAATGTTGGGAGCATGTGGCAACCATCACAAGGTCAAAACTCTGGATGGCTAGACTGAGATAGCTCTGTACTGCCCACCCAGCAGTTGGTTCCAGTGCTCTCCCAGATAGAGCTGAAGGTAACAGATCTGGAGATTGGCTTGCATCAAAAACCATATTCAGGATGAAAGTAGCCCCAGATGTCTCTGGAACTATCAAGCTGATGCAGTCTTGCTGCTTGTGAATTGATCCACTGAATGGCTCTCCCACCCAGACAGGTGGCACAATGATTCCAGCTAGACTTCTGTACCTCCATGGATATGACATTACTGAGCTGTACGAGGTGCCGTCCAGTGGTGTGATGTCTGCTACCCTTTTGTGCACCCATCAATCGAGATATTGAGCCTCCAACGATTTTTTATTGTACTGCTTAATGCACAAGTTACTACTTGTGTAACGATATATCTGTAAGAGACATTAGTTAGTGATAGATTCCTTACCTTAGAATATCCCCAGGCGTCAGACTGGATCCGGAATTTTTTTGCGTAGCAGTACCCTTGCGCGTCGGTAGGCGTCGTCTGCGGCTCCGCGTCAGTCGTCGGCGTCGTGGGCGCCGTGATGACGTCGTCGGAGTACTTAGACGCCGCCTCCGCGTGCTGACATCAGTTCTTAAAAACCAACACTGGTGTCATTGAAACTAGGGCCCTGAAAGGGGATGACCTTAACCCTAGATATCGGCTCGCAGAACGGGGAGGATGGGTGGGTCGGTAAGGAATCTATCACTAATGATATATCGTTACACAAGTAGTAACTTGTGCATCTGAAAGAGACACGTTAGGGATAGATTCCTTACCTTAGAATAGATACCCCAGCAATACCAACACCAGAAAGTCCTGGAGGACGGAACAGCCAAAGAAGTCATCCTTCCGGACTTGACTGTCCAGGCAGTAGTGTCTTGCAAACGTGTGCAGCGAGGCCCACGTAGCTGCCTGGCAAATGTCCTGCAAGGGCACTCCCCGGCCCAGGGCAGTGGTAGTCGCCGTGGCCCGAGTGGAATGAGCCCGCAATCCAACAGGGGGCTCCTTTTTAGCCAAGGAGTAACATGCCTGGATACACAAGATGATCCACCGAGAGATGGTCCGCTTGTGCACCGCTTTTCCCTTCTTAGCGCCCACGTAACCAACAAAGAGTTGGTCATCCACCCAGAACTGGCGTGTGCGATCCAAGTAGAATGAAAGCGCACGTTTTGGGTCCAGACGGTGGAGCCGCTCTTCCTCTTTAGAGGGATGCGGTGGCGGAAAGAAGGTGGGAAAGGTGATAGACTGCCCGATGTGGAAGGCCGTGACAACCTTGGGCAGGAAAGAAGGTTTGGTACGCAGCACCACTTTGTCCGGATGGACAGAAAGGAAAGGTGAAGTACAAGAAAGGGCCTGGAGCTCACTCACTCTCCTGGCAGAGGTGATGGCAACCAGGAAAGCAGTCTTCAAAGTAAGAAGACGGAGAGGATAGATGTGAAGTGGCTCAAAGGGAGCGCACATCAGAAATGTAAGAACCAGGTTCAAGTCCCACTGAGGCATCACAAACGGAACAGGAGGGAACGTGTGTTTGATGCTCTTTAGAAAACGAGTTACAATAGGGGACTTGAACAAAGAAGGTTGATCAGGCAGCCCTTGATAGTGCCCAGAGAAGAGCCCTGCTGGCAAGTGAAAGAAGGAAGAGAAGAACCTCAGAAAGAGGGGCAGCAAGAGGATCCACAGCCTTTGCTGTGCACCATGCCACAAATCTGTTCCACCTGCAGGCATATACCGACTTTGTGGAGGGGCGCCTGGCTGCCAGAATGACATTACAGACTTCAGGAGGCAAGTCAAATGGCCTCAACTGTCGCCGCTCAATCTCCAAGCATGGAGGTGGAGACTGGGCAGGTTCGGGTGGAGGACCGTCCCCTGCTGCTGTGACAGAAGGTCCTCCTGAAGAGGCAGACGAACCGGGGGATCGACTGACATACTGAGTAGCTCTGGATACCAGTACCTTCGTGCCCAGTCCGGAGCCACAAGGATAACTTGGGCCCGGTCGCGCTTGATCTTCTTCAGCACTCTGGGCAGAAGTGGTATAGGCGGAAAGGCGTACAATAGACCGCAACTCCACTCGCGACGAAAAGCGTCTCCGAGCGAGTGCCGCCTTGGAAATTTCAACGCGCAGAATTGATGACATTGCGCGTTCTCTTTGGTGGCGAATAGATCTAACCAAGGCTCTCCCCACTGCTGAAAGAGGCCTTGCGCCACGTCCAAGTTCAGACGCCATTCGTGATCCATCATGCACCGACGGCGGAGTTCGTCCGCCCTGGCGTTCAGAGAACCTGCCAGGTGTTGAACCACCAGGGTCACGCACTGATGTTCCAACCACTGCCAGAGGCGCAGAGCCTCCTGGCAAAGGGTCCACGACCCCACCCCGCCCTGTTTGTTGCAGTACCACATGGCGGTGGTGTTGTCCGTGAACACCTGCACTACACTCCCCCGAACAGAGGGGAGGAATGCCTTCAGTGCTAGACGAATCGCCCGCAGCTCCAAAAGGTTCATATGGAGCCGGGAATCCGCCGGAGACCAGAGGCCTCTGACCTCCGCCTCTCCCATGTGGCCTCCCCAGCCCTGGAGGGACGCGTCCGTCACAACTACGTGCTCCGGTTGGGGAAGAAGGAGGGATCTGCCGCTGACCCAATCGCGGTCCGTGAGCCACCACTTCAGCTGTCTCCCAGTGCCCTCCGAGATCAGGACATGGTCGGATAGGTTGCCCTGATGCTGGGCCCACTGAAACTTCAGGTCCCACTGCAGAGCCCGCATCTGCAAACTGGCGTGATGCACCAGAAGGATGCAGGAGGCCATCAACCCCAGAAGCCGCAGCGTCAACCTGACCGAAACTCGGGACAAGGGCTGAAAGAGTGGGATCATAGCCTGAATGTTCCGAACCCGCTGTTCGGGAGGATAAACCCGAAGTCGAGAACCGCTCCGATGAAGAGGAGCTTCTGAGAGGGGCACAGGTGTGACTTCGGCACATTGATGGAAAACCCCAGCAAGTGCAGGAGGTTTGCGATCGTCTGGAGGTGGTTGACGACTGTTTGGGGCGAGCCCACCTTCAACAACCAGTCGTCGAGGTAGGGGAAGACTGAAACCCCTAACCTGCGAAGATGAGCTGCGACCACCGCCATCACCTTCGTGAACACCCGTGGGGCGCTGGTAAGGCCGAAGGGGAGCACGGTAAACTGAAAGTGCTCGTGGCCTACCGTGAACCGCAGGTAACGCCGGTGGGCCTGCAGGACGGGGATGTGGAAATAAGCATCCTGCAAGTCCAATGCTACCATCCAGTCTCCTGGGTCCAGGGAAGCAAAGACCTGAGCCAGTGTCAGCATTTTGAACTTCTCCTTCCGGAGGAAGCCGCTGACGTTCCGTAGATCCAAGATAGGGCGTAGGCCCCCTTTGCCCTTCTTGGGTACCAGAAAGTAGTGGGAGTAGCAACCACACCGTAATTCTGTCCCAGGAACGCGCTCGATGGCCCCCTTGGCCAAGAGGGCCTTAACTTCCTCCTGCAGAAGTCGCAAATGATCCCCCAATACACGGTGGTTCTGCGGTGGCATGGCTGGAGGGGTCGCCTCAAAGGGGAGGGATGAAGGATTGTATGAGGAACCTAATCCTGTCAGTCACAAGGATATAGATCCATCATCAACAGAAGTGGAAGCCCGAAATGAAAGAGCCACAGAACTGTGTGCCACCTCTTTTCCAACCAAATTGTGTCAATAAAATTACTTGCACTTGTTTTAATGAGGCGCCTTCCTATCAGAAAGCGGAAGAATGGGGGAAGCTACAAAAAATAGAATTGAGGTTTCAAGGGAATTCTTCCAAAGATCTCACAATGCAACAGAAGGACAGCACATCACACAATGTTGTAGTGACAGACAAGACAACAGCCATAGGGGAGTCCCACTGAAGCAAGACTATAGGTTGAAAAGCAATTAACCTAGACTAGAATACAAGATTCGTCCAAGAGGCAGTAGGACCAAAGAATAACATTTTCATACAGTAGAGTAAAGAATAAAATGCAACCAATTTCTGCCAGTAATCACATGAAAGTACCCTCTAAACAGAGAGAAATTCAACTTACCGGAACTTTCTCAGATCAAGAGCCTCAACTGTTCAAGCAATACTTTAAAACCAGCAGGTGGGCAGGAACAGATATATGCACCCGAGAAACATAGGACAAATCCCCACATAAAGCAGAAGGCTCAATGGCCCTTTAAGAATTGAGAGTCATCCTATAGAAACATTTTCCCCATCAGGCACATGCTTTCCCATGAGGATGCATTAAAACAGCCTGGGTGGGGAGGTTGGTGATGAGGAAGTAGAAAAAAGTTTATTTCGATCCCAGTATGCCTCAAGGGCACAACATCCCTGTTAACCTCTGAAATACATAGACTGATATGTAGTAAGATCTGTAAGGTCGTAGTCAAAGCCTTTAAATCTTCCATGCCGCAACTGGGACAGTCTAGCCAAAGAATCAAACCTCCAAGATCAGACAGTGGTGGAACTTCACATAGTCCCATCAAAGGTCAAGGAAACCTTTCTGCCAAACATGTGAACTGTATCCATCACATGTGTTTAGATACACATAGAGAGATCAGTGGAGCACAATCAAGTGATTGTCTGAAGGATCAAAAAAGGACCCTTTAGGCCTGGATACCAAATCTAGTGTCAAGACAGTACCTAATAAGTTGTGGGCAACCCCAAATCCGCCCCAAACTATATCTGCAAACTGTGTACTCACATAGCCCATAAGAAGGGGAATGACCATTTGTACCATTTTCTAAAGAGCATAGGAGTAGTGCGCCAACAGGCATGTGGCTTTGTATGAACAAAGAACCAACCTCCTTGATGAGACTAAGTTCTTGCCTATCACCTCGATCAACTGAGAATCTCTGACTTCAGCGTCATATTTTTAACAAGTCTGTCACTGGGTCACTGTTTCGAAATTGTCCCAAAGACCCACGAGGGAAAGTTGAATCAAAGACTGCAGGTAAGCATGAGTAGATAAGGGATGGACAGTGAGGCTGAGATTTTCCAGAAAATATTTATCAATTGGTCCAAACAGGTTGCAAGCTCATTTGCTTGAAATATAGCTTAACTCAGCAAATTTATTTTCCAAGTAACTCAACTCCTATTGTTTACCAATCCCATATACAATTCTCTGTACATTTGTAAACCAAAAAATATATTTTCCTTACTTATCGCTATTAATGCCACACTTCGGATCATATGGAGGCAGGTTGTTGGCAAGGACTAATCCGAGAAGCTGAATTCCAACAGAATTGTCTTTTGCATTGGGATCGCCACTGGAAAATCTTTCAAATATTAAGCTAGAAAAGGATAATAAATGTAATTACTGTGAAATTTGTGCAGCTCTTTTTGCCAAAAACTAGAAATTCATATAAACACCAAAAAATATATTAATTGTTTAGTTATTTGTTTGTGGCATTTATGTAGAGCAAATAGTAGTCAATCTTCATTAAAGCTTATCAAATTAAACACAATGACTTTCCCCTTCAACACTGCATTCTAACATGATAGCTTCCATTTGAAAGAGCAAAAGATTATGACATGCCCATATTTCCACACTTTCGCTTGACCACACACCTGGGAGGAACCACTGATTTATTCCTTTAAAGAGGAGAACACAGAACATCCACTAACTAGAATAGGGATGGGCAGAAATCCTACCATGCTCACTGAAAAGGTGACAGACTAGACACACAAAGGGAAGGAAATAAAGCTGTAATTGTGGAAATATACCTTCCGTGTAGGTCTATTTCATTCTTCACAACAATACATGATGGACGGAATGCTTTCAAAAGTATCGACCACTGGCAATTATTGGAGACAATATAATATTTTAACCCAATGCTCCATTCCAGATGGGAAGTGACAATATGGAAATGAGCCTTGATGTTGATTGCTCAACGGAAACAATAAACCCCAAATTGAAAGGCCATGCCCCCTTTGAACAGGAATACATGCAACCCCGACTAGGTTCAGCCTTGTTCAAACTCATCGGTAAACTGCAGCTGGAATCTGTTGGCAGTATACAACACACATCTAGGCATACCCGATGCACATCTTTGGTTGTTGTAATTTGACACCCTAAGTACCAACATTGAGCACTTTCCAAACTAGGGGCTGTGCAAACTGAAATATTAATAAACCTCTACAGAAAGGAGTTTAACCAGGAGGAGAAAATTCCTCAACTCCCGGAACAAACAGCCTTCACTGAAGGTCACCTGGGCCCAGGACAACTTTCATAAAGTCTGATGGAAAACAGTACCCTATGAGAGCTCTGCACTCAGTCTACAGGCAAAAGGGTGAGGACTCCAGCATTTCAGGTGATGTAGGTGAAGCCTCTCTTGTGGGCTTTGTAAATCAGTTGTTGCATTTTCACCCAAATATACTACACCTTCCATCTTCAAAGCATCCATAGCCACTGTCAACAGCAGGGTAGGAAGACAAAAGAGTTCTTTGAAGGGATCACCACTTCCGTTGACAAATTAACATCTTCAACAACTAAATCTGGTATGTTACCTTACCATAACATTTATTCCAGCTTTCCTGCCACTGCAATGGCTTTTATTTGAAGCTGGGCATGAGGGAATAAAACAATGAACATGGCCATCAGACCCAACATTCGACTGATAGACCTGGTCTGGAGGACCTGGTTGCTGGAAAAGTGGGACATCAAATGCTGAATGTCAGCTATGCTATCTGGCAGAGGAAAAAGGGGCTGTAGAGTAGTGTCTAGGATCCATCACATGAATTTCATTCTCTAGGAAGGAATCAGAGAGAACTTTTCTACATTGACAGACAAACCTAAACTGTGTAAAAAGTTTATTGTATTCAGAAGACGCAGCATAATCTGGCTGGAAGAAGACTTGATCAACCCATCATTCAGTTCTGGGTAGGCATGAAACCCTTCTCTGAAGAGATAAGCTATGACCACCACTGTCATTAGTGTGCAGACGCTGTTGGTGCAGTCGAAATATCAAAAGGGAGGATCACAAACGTGAGTGTTCACCTCCGCAGTTAATTGCAGAAAGTGTCAGACATTTTCAAATTAGAACCCGAAAAAACTAATTTGGGGTACATAAGAAGATCACCCAGTCTCAAACTAGAAGAGCACAAAGGATCTGCTGAACAGAACAAATTAGAATTTTGTTTTCCCAATATTCATTAAGAGAACAGAAGTGGAGGATAGGCATGTACCCGCCTACTTTCTTAGGGTTTATAAATGTCAGCTGTAAATCTTTCCCACCTTCCTTTGTACGCAGAGAGTACTCCCTTCACTGCGTCACTCTTAGGAAACTTTAAAAGTACTACCATAAAGATGTATGAAGGGGGTGGAGAAGAAGCAGCATAGAGCATGGGTGAGAACCTGAATTATGTTTTTAAGGGCCCACTGGTCTAAATTAATCGTCTTCGATTTGTGAAAGAAATCCCTCACACGTCTGCCTACTGCGGTGACATGGCACTTCCTGCCAAAACACTCAGAAAATTGTATAAGATGCCAGCGTAACCCTGATTACCTGTAAGGTATAGAAAGACAATCTTTCCAGCACTCCAAAACTGTCTTTATTATCTCCAGGTTATGTCTGAAGACAGCTCTTTTATCATGGAAAGCATTCTTCATCAGGAAGTCTAGCAATCTGTTGGCTAGGATCTCATCTTTAGCAACACCCTATCAAGAGAAAAAACACATATTACTATGCTCATTCATGTTTCCAACTTACATTTTTGAATAACACATTTTGATACAAAGAAAATCTAGTCTGTATTTGAAGGCCAAGGTGAATACATTGAGAGCAATTCCTTCTTAGGGGTATCATATTTTCAGGTAGCACTACGACAAGACAGGTAACAGTGTATAGTTTAATTCTGCCTCTTCATACCGCACTTTATCAATCTCTTCTTCTGCCCACGTACTGCGCGACCCACATTCAAGAAGGATTTTACTCCAGATGATGACTGATAGACTGGACACCTGTTGACCTTATAAAGTGTACCTCACTAACACAGTAAGGAGGTTCACATAATTAATTCCAGAGCTGGAGGTATACTGGCATCAAATAGTCTATTTATGTGAGGTGCTTTCATCATATCAACTTCAATTCAGTCGCATCGCTGTGTCCTGTTTTAAAAGTCTTCAAAAACAATTTTCAGCATATAATTTCAGCAGCATTAACAATAACAACCAACACTATAAAGCCACAATGTGTTTCACACAGTAATCTACCCTTCCTCTCAGGGTTTTAAGGCCATGTTGAAACTGGGCCACAATATTTTGTATCTATTCCTGTAGATTTTTAAAAATGTTAATCCAGTATCAGTAACAAATAAGATAATTGACAGATTCATTATTACAATGAATGATTAGATGCTGGTCCAAAGTTTAACAGCTCTAATCCTCTCTTTAGTTATGCACATAAACACCCCTTTAGTTATACACAAACACATGTTCAAATGAAAACTTTATCCAAAACTATAATTCCATCTCTTCATTACAGTTGTAAATTGGAAGTCAGGATTCAAAGCACAATGTATCTGTTTGCGCCTATTGCTCAAACTAATTCCAAAAGCATGTAACATACAAGCAGTCATTTTTAATGTTTGTGAAGAACAAGTTACATACATTCAGTAACGCTCTACAATTATAAAATATGTCTAACTGTAGGTTTCTCACCTTTTGACTATTCCTCAGGTATCAGACTGGATCGAAGAACTCTTCAGCAGTACTTCTGCGAGCCGACAGGTGGACCCATGCAGCTCTGCACTGATGCCATTCAGTTTCGGAAATGATGTCCAGAACCGACATAGGTGCCATTCCTGCATGGTGAGGCCAGTACGTGAAGGGGCGTGGTTTGGGCGCCGATGGCGGAGGCGGCGTGAGCAGCGAGCTCCGTCCCTGATCCCGCTGATTATCCTGAAATACTGTCTGGGTAACGGTGATAACGGCAGAAACGGACGTCGGAACGTGCTCGGAGACCTTTCTGCCCACCGGGATGCGGTTTGGTGTCTCCGGGCGCCCCTGAGCTGTGGGTTTGTCTCTGTCGGTGCATCAGGAGGAGCAGATGTAAGATGGCGGCCGGACCCGTCCGGGGGAGCTAGTCCGTGACCCCTCTGCACCGGGTGCTGGGGTGCGCTCCTGCGGAAGGACTGTAGAGAGGGTGCGGTTGGCATATTACCGCCCCACACGAACTTAGGAGGCTGTTACGGGCAGAGGCAGGCTGTAAATCGCCCTGGAAGGGGGGCTGCTGATGCAACAAAAATGGCGCCCACGGCAGTGACAGCATCGGTGTACTGGCCCTAATCTGAAGGTGCAAAGAGGCACGGAGCGGACCGGGGAAGGGGCACTGACTGGTCTGCGGTGCTGTCACACAAAAGCGGAGGAACGGGGACGGACATGAGGATGGAGGAGCCCCTGTTGCACCGTGAGGGCACCGGTAGCGCGGTATACCCGCGGAGGCCTGGAGACGGACGTTCGGAGGCCGAGAGGGATCAGGACGGCGGAGCGAATACAGGGGTGCCCCGGTGCAGGACGACTGGAGCTGTGGTGGTTAAGGCTCCCTTCCTGGGGCCGCCGGTGATTGCAGTGCTGCGGGCCTGTTCTTGGCGCTGCGGAGGTGGGGGCGGGAGCAGGCTCGTGGCGCTGGGCAGCCGGGGGCAGTGGAGAGCTGGCGGAGGTGCTGCGGGCGACGTGCGCCCACGATGAAGCCTAGGAGCGGCAGCGGCGAGCAATAAGGAGCAAACCCCACAATAGAGCACAGACAGGGGCACTGGAGTGCAGAGAGGAACGGCCTGTGACCAGCTTGGGTCCGTCGTGCTCACAAACCGGGGGTGAGGTAGCAGCTCTGATCGGAGAGACTCGGTGTGTGCCGGCGCGGGGATCGGGGGTCCTTCTCGGGAGGGCCGGAGGAGCTGGCCTAGAAGTGGAGTGACGGTTGCAGCGGACGGTAGTTGAAGGAGAGGCACCGGAACCGGGATATCACAAAGATATAATGGGATCTACATGGTTGGAGGCCCCAGAGTATTAAGAGGAGAGGTGGTGGACTACGCTGCTTCTATGAACAGTGCGAGGAGTGGAAGCTATAGAGCATTACCCTGAATACTGTGGATCCCCAGTGGGCTGCGCAGGTCAAGGCCCAGCTCTTCACTTTGAGAGTAGTCGACGAGGGCTTGTTGCGCTAGTCGAGGTCGGGTGACGAAGAAGAGGGCTACGTGATAATAAGGCATGAAGCCCACAGGTAGAAAGGAGGAGGAAGTGGACCCCGCGGGGGCCCATGGAGACGGAGAAAACGTTGAGACATCGTCATCGGAACAGAGGTTAAACAAACGTTTTGATCAAATCCTAGACGCAATAACGGCAACAAAGGAGTCCCTCCATCAGGACATAACTCAAGTTGCGACGGGACTGGGGCTTTTAAGAGCAGATCATTCGAAATTAGTGGATAGGGTCAAGGACTCCTAATTGATCCTTCAGGACCTCAAACCAGCGGTAGTTACGGAAGAACGTAAATTGAAAGATGCACTGAGGCGACTAGAGACCCTGGAAAAGAAGGCTGAAGACGCGGAAAGTCGCAATTGGCGCAACAACGTCCGGGTTGTGGGCCTGCCCGAAACAATTGAGGGGACAGACATGGTGGCTTATATGGAAAACTGGTTTAGGACTACCGTTGCCCCAATGGGTCTCTCTCCTTTCTTTACACTCGAGAGAGCACATAGGGTCCCAGCCAAGCCGCCTGCGCCGGGCCGCCCTCCCCGCCCTGTGGTGGCCAGAGTTCTCCATTATAAGGATAGGGACCTATTAATCCAAAATGCATGCGCGACAGGTCCTTTCCAAGTAGACAATAGCGCTGTGACGATCTTCCCGGATTAAACCCAGGAGATACATACTTGTCTGTTAAGAAAGAGCTTAGGGATGAAGGCATACAATATTCGTTGCTGTTCCCCGCTAAATTGAGGGTGATACTGGATGGGTCGACGCAGTTTTTCAAGACGCCAGAGGAAGCTTGGTCATGGCTTGAAAGGTACAGGGCAGGCACGGATCGTAGGACTATGGGTGAATGAGGGATGCCCAAGCCGCCACGGATGCGCCAATCACAGCGCCTCCGCAAGAAAAATAGACTACAAAGGGAGTTGCAGCGTGCGCAGATGGTGGCTGATAAGCAAGGAGCTCTGGAGGCTACAGCGATGATAACTGGTTCACAGCAAGAGGACTCGGCCAAGGGGACAGAATCTGAAGGAGACAGGAGACGCTCTGGCTCAGAACTGTCGGACGATGAAAGCACCAAAGGCCAGGAGGTGACGCCTAGATCGGCTGATGATTTGTAGGTTGCTTCTCGCTGATTAAATCTCACGGATGACGAACTGAAAATGGAGACATTGGGGGGACTGGTAACAACTGTGAACTTTATTACTGTGCCTTATTGCGGGATGTTGAGGGATGGGGGCTGGCGCGGGAGCTGCCACCTGTCGGGCCGGACCACAACCCCATTGTCCTTAAGGCAGCCTGTAGTGGCTACTGCAGGATAGTACTGTGTGATTTGTTAGGGTAGTTTGGATGGGGACTGATAATGTGTTATTGGGACCTGTTCTGGGGGGGTGGGACATGGAAGTTTTGCGGGGTGTTTTGTGTTTGGGGTTTGGCAGCGCTGGTTTGGGCACACGGACCATAAAGGAGGAAGTAGACTGGGGAGGCTGCAATGGGACCATTACCTGAGTTGAAATGTATTACATGGAACGTGCGTGGATTACATACTATGTCAAGGAGTCGCCAGGTACATGCATATTTGCTAAGGAGGGGAGTACAGATAGCGTTGCTACAGGAGACCCATCTCACCAAACAAGAATGTGTTGCGCTACAGAGGAGGTGGAGAGGTCAGGTGTTTGGCACTACTAATTCTGCGTTCGCCAGGGGAGTTTTAGTATGGGTGCGGGTGGGGATTCCGTTCCAGGCCGCGAATACCATGATAGATCCTGAGGGTAGGTATGTAGCGGTAGCGGGGAGATTGTATGACAGAGAGGTGGTACTATGTAGCATATATGCACCAAACACGGACCAACCCCGATTTTTTGACCTCATTTCTGGGAAATTAGCACATCTCCTGTCTGGCCAGGTGATTTTGGGTGGAGACTTTAATTCACTTACAGATGTAGCGCTGGATAGGTCACACCCCCCGTTGGGGGACTCCCAGGTCCGTAAGATAGCGAAGAAGAGAGCGGATGGGGGCTGACTGACATATGGAGAGTGCAACACCCAGAAGATAGGGATTATTCCTTCTTTTCTGCTCTTCACGAGCTACATGTTAGAATTGACACCATCTTATGCACCCAAACAATGGCGCCCTTGGCGACACACTCAGAGTATTCGGCGGGGACAATATCAGATCATAACCCACAGTTGGTATCCTTTACATGGCAGCGGGTGAGGGCAGAGGTTCCCACCTGGCGATTAAACCCAGACACACTAGAAGGTCAGGCCTTTAGAGATGATATCTAAGGGGGTATTGAACAGTTTTTTACTATAAATAAGAACTCGACCTCTGCTAGAGGAATGGAATGGAATGCATTTTAAGTGGTGATAAGAGGGTTATGCATCAGTAAATATATGGGGGAAAGGACAGTGGTGTTAAATGATGTCAGGAAAGCGGAGGAGGCACTGAGGGAGGTTGAGAAGCTGAGACCAGAACAGAGGGAGTTGCAGGATCGGCTTCTGGCAGCTAGGGAGCTCATGGCCACTGAGACAGAAAGGCTGCGTAGTTATGATTATAAGCAGTATAGGGCAAAGGTACATGCAGAGGGGGATAAGGTAGGCACGCTCCTGGCGAGAATGGCGAACCCAAGAACAGGGGTTCCCTGGTCCTGAGTGTCCGATTGGAATCGGGGAATATGGTCTATTCTCAGACTGAGATTATCTCCCGCTTCCTAAGGTACTATACAACCCTATACCAGAGTCATTTAGAGGCGGATACGCCAGATATTGAGCATTATCTGACGGGGATTGCGCTACCGCAGCTAGAGGAGGAGGACGCAAAAAACCTGGGTCAGGCTGTCACTATAGCTGAGATCAGGGGAGCAATCAAGCATATGGCCAGAAACAAGACCCCGGGGGTAGATGGTCTCCCCATAGAATTTTATATGACGTACATTGATACCCTGGCGCCCCAACTGCAGGAAGTCTATAATGAGGCGATGGAGCTGGGCCACCTACCTGAATCCATGAGGGTGGCACTGGTCGTCCTCTTGTTGAGGCTGTCTATGCTAACGGTGGACTACAAAATACTAAGTTGCATTTTAGCTACAAGATTACTGCCCCACATGACTGCATTGGTTCATGAGGATCAGGCGGGGTTTATACCAACTAGGAACACCTCGCATAATGTCGGGCGCCTTATAAGAGTATTGAGTACTGACCTCGGGGATGAGGCGACGCCAGCTGTGTTATCAGTGGATATAGAAAAGGCGTTTGAAAGCCTCGAATGGGAATATCTGGACAGGGTTTTGGGAAAATTCGGATTAAGCGAGCGATTTAGACGCTGGACGAAGGTTTTGTACTCCTCCGCGGCTGCTAGGGTGCGTCTGGGCTCGGCCATATCGCCGGAATAACCGGTGCAGAGAGGCACGAGACAGGGGTGTTCGCTCTCGCCACTGTTGTTCACGTTAGCGATAGAACCCTTGGCGGTCTGCGCCATGTCGGGGACAGCATATGACGGCCTGGTTTGCGGTGGACTGCCGCATTACATATCGTTGTATGCGGATGATTTGCTGCTGTTCCTAGCGGACACGACGGTCACCCTGAAAGGTGCGGTGAGCATGCTATCGGACTTTGGGAGACTATCGGGACTTCATGTGAACTGGAGTAAAACGTGTGTCTTCCCTTTAAGGGCAGATGTGCCCCAGCTGCAACTGGCCGCTGGTTTGGTGTGGGAGTGCTCGTGCTTCACCTACCTGGGTGTTCGGATATTTCACAAGGCGGAAGATATGTTGGAAGGAAATGTAGGGCGCTGCATAAGAGCACTGAGGGGCAATATGGCGTTCTGGGCGACACTGCCCCTCTCGGTATTAGGGAGAGTTGTACTGCTCAAGATGGTGGCCTTGCCGCGTCTGCTTTATTACTGCCGTACACTCCCGCTATGGGTGCCCCCTCGATATATTCGGGAACTGCGGACACTTACCATTGATTTTTTATGGGGGACAGGACGGAGACGGGTGGCACTGTATACGCTGTTAAGGCCGAAACAGGAGGGGGGACTAGCAGTCCCTAACTTCGAACTTTATTATCTGGCGGCGCAGCTGCAGATCCTTACACAGAATGTAGCACGGGAATTTAGGGATCCAGAAGAAGCTCGCGGATCGGGGATACAGAGGCATGTCCTCTCTTATATAGTTATGCAAGAGCACCTAGTAGTCCGGGATTTAACACTGGAAGAGAAGACCCTGAGGTTGTGCTGGAATAAAAGTCAAAAGAGGGCGAGGGTGGTGCACCCATATGCACCCGAAATCCCTCTAGGCATGCTAACTGCATTGCCACACGGAGGGGACTGTTCCCGGCTACTGGAAAGGGAGGAGCTGGAGTTACAAATGGTGGGCGACTTATATGCCGACGGCGAGTTGTTGTCATTTAGGGCGCTGCAAGATCAATTTGGCCTTCCTGACGGAGGTTTCCTTTTGCACATGGCTGTTACCACTGCGATACGGAAACATTGGAGGACGGGGCAATCAGAACCGCAGACCACGATGGCTTCCCAATATGTCGTGATGGTGGAGGGAATGGTTAAGGCGGTCACCTGCCTGCACACACGAATGCTGAATGAAAGGCTGGAACCCCTGACGATTCTCAAACAGAAGTGGGAAGCAAGCATAGGGAGGCCCATTCCGGACACAACCTGGGGTCGCATCATGACGAGGACCTGGAAAGGATGCAGGAATGCACGGTTTCAGCAGGTAATTTTTTTTATAATACATAGAGCTTACCTAACTCCGGGAAAGATCAGGAAATATTTCCACGTGCAGGAAGCAGCGTGTCCTAGATGCCTAGCGCCTGATGTAGAACTAGACCACATGATGTGGGAATATCCGAAACTGGGGTCCTATTGGACCGAGGTAGGGACGCTTCTTAATGAAGCTACGGAGCGGCAAGTGGAATATACTATGGCGACTTGTTTGTTGCTTTGGTTTCCTTACACCAAGACGACCAAGATAACCAGTAAATTCATCGACCTGGGCCTCATTTTGGCCCAGAGGAAAATCACCTGGCACTGGAAGTCGAAGGAAGGTCCTTCTAGTAAGCGGTGGGCGAACGAACTCCATAAGTGGGCCCATAGTGAGAGCACGATCAGATTACGCCAGGCAGCCCGTACAGCTAATGAGAGGAGTCTAGAAGCAGCGCGAGCATGGGCAGAACTAGTGAGAGTGTTAAGTGACAACCTATCCCCAGCGGGAGACTAAACCGAGAGAGTAATGTGAGTTGTTCCATGTGAGATGTTAATGTTAATGTTTTGTTTGAGCGCACAGCTGCCCCAGCTAAGGGGCGTCCCGGCGCTAACCGTATCATTGTACCAGAAAAGGAAACTGAGAAAAAGAACCCAAGTCAGAGGGAAAAGATAGGTCTTAATGGCTTTCCGAAAAGGGAGAAGCTCATTGATGCTGCGAATAGATACAGGCAAGGAGTTCCACAGTTTGGCCGCCAACAGTCAAAAGGAGCGTCCTCCAACACGGCAGAGTCTGAACTTGGGTATATTTACCAGATGTTGACCCAAGGAGCGCAAGTTACGCTGAGCAGCTCAGGGCTAGTGCCATTCAAGACTTTAAATGCTAAACAGAGTGCCTTAAACTGGATTCTAGCTTGCATCGGTAGCCAGTGTAAGGCTCTAATAGTGGTTCTAGCAGAACAGCTCCGAGGCAGTCCGACAAGAGCTCGGGCTGCCGATTTCTGAACTCGCTGTAGACGCAGAATCTCAGCTTTGTTTGCGCCCAAAAATAGCGCGCTAGCGTAATCTAGGCGCGATAGAATTGTAGCCTGAATGATAAGCTGCCGAACGGGCGCACTAAAAAAAACTTCAAAATAGGGCGAAGGCCCCTCAACAAGCTCACACAAGTCGCTGCCACCTTCTTCGTGTGGCACTGAAAATTTAGATCTGTATCCAGCCACACTCCCAAGTTCTTGACCGCTGGCTTGGCTGCAGGCATAATGCCTAAGGAAGCTGGCCACCAATGTTTGTTCCAAAGGGAGGTGTTTTCCCTACCAGCATCACCTCAGTTTTAGTGGCATTCAATTGAAGGCAATTTTCAGCCATCCATTGTGCAACTGCAGTCATCCCATCACTGAACCTAGAGGCAGCCGCAGAGGGACCTTCAGCCAAGGTGACAATCAGCTGAGTATCGTCAGCGTACGAAACTAACGTTAGGCCCCACTCTCTAGCCACAGCCGCAAGAGGTTGGACATAAAGGTTGAACAACGTCGGGCTCAACGCAGAGCCCTGCGGAACCCCTTGGCAGATGGAATGGGTTTGAGACCGAAAAGGTGGTGCCGAGACCTGGAAGGATCTATCCGTCAAGAATGCACGGAACCATTCCAGGGCCTTATCCATGATCCCAATTGCCTCCAGACGGTACAACAAGATGTCATGAGACACCGTATCAAAGGCAGCGCTAAGGTCTAATAATATAAGCGCTGCACTCTGACCGGCGTCAAGAGTAGATCTTAGGTACTCCGTGGAGGCCAGCAAGGCTGACTCAGTACTATGACCCGATCTGAAGCCGTTTTGCGACGGGTCCAGAATGTTGTTAAGGGTCATATGTCGAGCCAGCATCTCGTTCACATGGGCCTCAGCTATTTTAGCAACCCATGGAAGCAGAGAGATCGGCCTAAAATTCTCCGGCAAAGAGGGATCAAGAGTGGACTTTTTAATGATAGGAGAGACCAACGCCTGTTTCCAGGCCAAAGGTACTATCGATGTGGTAAAAGATACAGAAGAATAATTGCGATCCTACAGGTTTCCTCCCTTTGAGATGTTAAGAGACGGAGAGAAGGCCCACACTAACTGCAGTTCGAGGGGGGTGGGTTTAGTTGGGACATTGAAGGTACCTATTGTTATTGCAGAAAGAATGGACTTATTAGAACCCCATGGGTGGTTAATACGTTGGAGAACTTAGGCTGGCGACTCCCTATGAGGCGTGGCTGAAAAGCCGGGCACTACATGAGGCTCACAGGAAAGGGATAGGGGTATGACGCTAGGCCGGGGCACCATAATGACAGTACCTGAACATACATACCACTTAGTGCATGGGTTGGATTGCCTAGAAGAGTTGGAGGACAGGGAATTATAAAAAGCAGATGCTAGACGTTCCGAAAGGCAGAGACTAGGGTTCCCCGCACAAACGCTAATTGCGACATTGGTTACTAACGCCGCCCGACCTCCGGGTTGTGGGCTAAATGGCTGTGATATGATGGTGTTGTATTGAAAGTGAAGCGTTTCTCTGTTTGCACTAGCGGGTAACCCAGAACAGTAGGATGTACAATGTCTAACTTTGCAATAAAAATAAAGTTAAAAAAAAAAAAAAAAAGTGAGGCCAGTACGTTAGTTTAAGTGCTACCAGATGCAAATCTGGAGCTACCGCTAGTCTCTCTGAGACCCCTTATCTCTCACATTTTACGTGTGCAAGGGAAATGTTACGTTCCAAAACAACAGGTTTTAAGTCCTGTAAGGACTGTCACAAGCACATGTCTATGAAAGATCCTAATCATTTTTGCCTGGGGTCCAGTCAGGACTCGAAGGCGTGCAGTGACAGTGCGCCGATGAATTAGGATGATGACAATGTCATCTTGGCAGCCAAGTATCTCTCGACCAAACCTGTACACGTCTGTCGTTGGTACAAATGTGGCTTGGTGTGGCACACAGCAGATTGACCTTCTCTAGCTAAAGCTATTTGATGTTTGTTGTTTTGTCTCTCACCAGGCAAGGGTTTGCTCTGGGCACAGTTAAAGGGCATCTTTCTGTCTTTTTTGGAATGCAGGCTCAGACTTCATTATTTAACTCACAAGTTGTGATGTGTTTTTTGAAAGGCCTAAAACATCTCCTTGCTCCATCTCCCTTTGTCATGCCTCAGTGGGGCCTTAAAATGGTCCTCACTTATTTGTTGTGTACTCCCTTTGAGCAGCTTCATAGCTGTCGCTTGCGGCTTCTCACTCTGCAGACTGTGTACCTCATTGCCTTAACATCGACGTGGTGTGTAAGTGAGCTTCAAGTTCTCTGTGCCAACCCACCATACACCTCCTTCTTCCTAGTCGAACTGGTGCCGTGGACATGAGCATCTTTCTTGCAGAAAGCTGTGATGCCGTTCCACGTCATCAGAATATCACCTTACCTGCGTTCTTTGCTCTATCGCACCCCTGTAAAGGAAGAGGAGCAATTCCATTGTTTGTACTTCATGCTTGCCCCCCAAAAGAGCACAGAGGTTTTACTTTGAGAGTACCAGAGAACACAGGATGGACGATCAGCTCTTTGCAGGGTTTGTCTGAGCGGACAAAAGTAAGGCCGGGCAGAAGGCTACCATCTCCCGCTGGATCGTGCTATATATTAAGATCTGTTACACATTAGACAAAAAAGCGGCCTCCATGCGGGCTGCATGATAATTCCTTCAGAGACAAAGCTACTAATACTGTGTTGGTAAGCGGAGTTCCTGTTCCTGGACATCTGCCATGCAGCTATGTGGGCATCCATCTGTACATATCACACTGTCTGGATAGCCAGATGCCCCGAGAGGGGTATTTCACCCAGTCAGTCCTGGGTTCTGGTTTGAGTCCATTCACAGACCCACCTCCAAACAGATGTTGCTTTCATATCTATTCAAAAGGTAAGGAATCTGCAGTGGAAAGTCTTTATCAAAAGAACAAGTTACTTATCTTTGGTACCTCGCTTTCTGGTAGAGACTTTACCTTTTGCAGATTCCTCACTGACCCTCCCGTCCCCCCACCTCTGTGACTTGGACTCTATCTATTAATAAGATCCCAAGTTTGGAAATTGGTACACTAGTGACAGCCACTTGTTGTTGAAGCTCTGTGTCTGAGGGCGTGAACAGCCTCAAAACCAATGTAATTGAGCTGGAGTTAAGCCTATATAGGTTCTGAACAGAGCTGCATGGCACCACCTACCAACGGCGCTGCTGAAAAGTTTCTGGATCCAGTCTTACACCTGAGGAATAATCAAAAGGTGTGGAATCTGCAGTTAGAAGTCTCCTTTAAAAGCAAGCACTACTTTCAAGTAAACTAAAACAATATATAAAACAACATATTTCAACTAAAAGGAAGACATACAATCAATCAATGAACTTCATTTCACATTAGAAAAATGCATAAAAAGTACATAACATTATAATTCCGATAAATATCCATCACAACCGATCAGTCTCTGTATAATATCGAAAAAAATACAATATCCATTATTAGCACCGATAAAAGTTATTAAAAGGCAATAGTTAATAGATAAAACACCCAATTAGATAGTAAAAAAAGCATACAGTCCAGAGTAGAGGCACAATTTGACTTGAACTTCGGGTGGGGGGGAACGTTTAACACTAAGGGGCAGTGCTAACCCTTCTATGAATGAGGTACGCTATCCACAGAGCAAGTATGAAAGAATATCAAACTTTGCATTTTAAAAGACAGGCCCAAGACACATAAACCATGTTTCTGATGTTTTATAGTCTACTGACAGTAATCTTTGGACAGGAGATTGAGCGCAATCAAGAATAAAATGCAACTTCTGCAGATTTCAAAACAGAGCATATTGGAACTGTTTTTCACAATTTGTTTTCCAACGAGACAACCCTTTTTTACCAATTGGCCCACAATTCTTTCTGGGATAGGACAATGTGCTCATGAAATATTTATCATTGCAAGTCCAAAACGTCGCTCATGCCCCACTCCTGACTAAAGGTATGTTTACAGTCTGCCAATTGGGACATTGCAACACATACATGTTTGAGGGCAGACAAATCTGGGCTTGTCTCCATACACTGAGCTTAGTGTCATAACATTCCTGATGTTTTGGTGTAAATAAATCAATAAATTGGATGGACACCTCCACTGATAGGTTTGTATGTGAGGGGCCTATGGGAGTAACATTACCATTTTTACAATTTCATAAAAATACACATTATGATAAGCTAATGCAGAATAAAGGTTTTCCACCCACCAGCACATTTTTTTTTTGTAAAACATTTTTATTAAGAAAAAACAAGCATCAGCATTAGCATGACAGTAGAGAGAGAACAGTGTGATAGGCATCTTTGATACAGTAGGTGATATCACAAAATACAATCATACATAATGGAAGGTCTAGGGTGACGGGGGTCATCCATTGTAGGGGCCAAGGGAGGTTGACATATTTCTCCACAATAGGAGTTCTACGGGCCCCACAAACGAGACCATTTTTTGGGACATCCACGTGCTATATATACAGTCTTTTCTCTAAACATTGCCCAGTCCAAGTCTTTTTCCCAATCCTGTGCCGTAGGTGGAACCTGTGCCCTTCATCGCTGGGCGATATTCCGCTTGGCCAGCATTAGCCCCAGTGTTACCCACTGCGTCAAACAAACATTCAAATGAGTTGGTTCCCAGATGTTGAGGAGACATCGACGGGCCTCCACACGGAGCTGCACAGACAGAACAGTATTGATGTTGTCATTGATGTCACGCCAGTAGGGCTGGATCTGTGCACATTCCCAAACTATTTGAAAGAAGGTCCCCAGCTGGCCACATCCCCGCCTGCAGGCGCCCTCTTCAACCCTTCTCATTTGTTCCAGTTGGGCCCCGTTACATAAATAGGGCCATCAGCACATTTTTGTGGCATATACAGAGAGTACAAAAATACAATTTTCATAGCTTCCAGACAACTACTGTAGTTGCTGTATGCCATCAAAAGACATGGGGCTGTACTCAGTGATTCTTCTAAGATATACTGATGTGGGGTAATATTAAAATAATGCCAGCACAGATCCCAATCCCAATCCCAATGAAAACGTACCTAGTTTTGACTGATCACACTAAACATTTCTGCTGTTAATATTCAGAGAATTGAGTTTATGATGTGTAGGCCATGTGTTGCTTTGTGGTATGAGGTTGTCTTGCTCTTTATAAACATAAAAGTGCCTCTTAGAGAAACATTCACATAGTTATTTGACTGCTGCAATGTAAGGTGGGTTTGCTTGCTTCTAGAAAGAAATTACCAGCAGTCTCATCGTGTGTAAAATGAATATACCCAATTCTGGCTTTCTGAGGCAGGTTTGAAAAGACAGATGAAAATGGCAGGATAAAAGAGGCCCACTTTTGATTGTGAGATGTTACATATATGACCAACATTTGCATGGAGTAGTTTCTTACCTGTAACTCCAGTTCTGTAGTAGGGGTATCTCTGTTATAGTCATAATCTTGTGAATAGTCACACCCATGTGCGGGGACCCCGGAGCAATCGAAATAGTCTCTTAAGTTGTCTTCTTCTGCAGTCCTGCATAGACACTTAAGAGAAAATCAAAGACAAATAATGCAGCCTAAAACTACAAGGCTACATTGGCCAGCACTTCATCTCGAAGTGAAAAAGATAGCCAAATGATATTAAATTTTACACATTTTGTAAAGTTTCCCACCTAGAGAAACTCCCCTTCACAAAAATCCTTTGTCATGATAGAGAGGAAGGGTTGGACAGACAAGCCCCATAGGCTGCCATTATGTGTCTGGATACTGTGCCTTTAAGGAACTCTCCAGGAACTCTCCAGAGACCCTCAGTATCCAGGATGCACAGCCAAAGGCCTTTTACTTTCAGTTCTTTTTGAAGGTGTATAAAGCCAGGCCTGTAGCATTCAGTACCTTATCGTTTCATCCACCGGGGAGGAGGGCGGGCGCTTATGACTATAACAGAGATACCCCTACTACAGAACTTGAGTTACAGGTAAGAAACTAGTCCTTCTCTAGTAGGGGATCTCTGTGTATAGTCATAATCTTGTGAATAGAATGGCAAGCCCATCCCAACAACCAAAACAGCGGTGGAGGAAACAGACAAAACCCCTACTGTGCAAACAGATTCCTCAACAAAGCCTGCCCAAGCTGAGCGTCTGCCCTGGCATCAGAGTCCAGGCAGTAGTGTTTGGCACGTGGCAGCCCTACAGATATCTGCAATGGGAACATTACGTAGCAACGCTGTTGTAGCCGCTTTGCCCCTGGTGGAATGAGCCTTAGGCTTACCCCCTAAGGTCTTGTTAGCCTTTTGGTAACATAACATAACTGGATACAGGACACAATCCATCTAGAGATGGACTGTTTAGATGTGGAAAGGCCAGTCCTGACCGAACCATAATTGGCAAACAATTGGTCTGACCTACGAATGTCCTTGGTCGTTTCTAAGTAAAACTTAAACACCCTTCTTACATCCAGGGAATGAAGAGACCTCTCCGCCGGAGAGGAAGGATGCTGAAAAAACGTAGGTAAAATGATCGTCTGATTGACATAAAAATCACTTAAGGCAGAAACTTAGGGTGAGTCCTCATGACAACCTTAGACGCATGAAACACAGTATAAGGCTCTTGGCAACACAAGGCCTGGATCTCACTCACCCTGTGGGCCGATGTTATAGCCACAAGGAAGGCCGCCTTCCAGGACAGATGCTGTAGAAAAGCTTATGAATAGGTTCAAAAGGTTCCTTCATCAACCGGGACTGCGCCACATTCAGTTCCCATGAAGGCGCTGGACGTCTAACAGGGGGAAATACTTTCTTCAATCCCTCCAGAAAATCTTTGATTACAGGAATCCGGAAGAAGGATGTTTGTGAAGGGCATTTCCTATACGCAGTTAACGCTGCGAGGTGAACCTTAATAGAATGGAAATTAAGGCCAGATTAAGCCAAATGCAAGAGATATGGAAGGATGACATCTTCCTTGCAGGAGGTAGGATCAGCGTTCTTGGACGTGCACCAGATGAAGAACCTCTTCCACTTGTAGGCATAGGAAGTCCTCGTGGAAGGTCTCTTCGCCTCCTTGAATATCTCCATGCAGTTGTCAGGAAAGTTCAAGTGTCCATACTGTACTATCTCAGGAGCCATGCCGCCAAACTCAACGATGAGAGGTTGGGGTGCACCATCTGCCCCCCGAACTTCGTTAGAAGGTCTGGCCAACATGGAAGCTAAAGGTGGGGTTGGAGAGACCGATGGAGCAGGTCTGTGAACCACCACTGTCGAGGCTACTCCGGAGCAATGAGGATCATTCGCGCTCTGGATTGAGACAGCTTGATGAGTACTGCCGGAATCAGGGGAATGGATGGAAAAGCGTACAGAAAGCTGTTCGACCAGCTGATCCATAGCGCATTCCCCAGAGTCCCCGGTTGATAAAACCTGGATGCGAAGTCTCGGCATTTTCTGTTTTCGGCGGTGGCAAACAGATCTATTTCTGGAGTGCCCCATCTTTCGAAGATGTTTCCTAGCACCTCGTTGTTTAGAACCCTCTCGTGGTTTTCCTGGACGAGCCTGCTGAGTGCGTCCGCCGGAGCATTCTGCACACCTGGTTGATGGGTAGCCGTTATCGTCAGTCCTCTGGCTAGCAGCCAGTGCTAGATCGCCTGTGCTTCCTGGGACAGTGTGCGCATTCTCAACCCCCCCCTGCTTGTTGAGGTAATACAGTATGGACCTATTGTCCGTCTGTACAAGCAAGGAGTTGGTCATGAAGGACGGATGAAAAGCCTTCAGTGCCAAATGCACAGCTCTTAGTTCCAGAAAATTAATGTGGTACATGGATTCCGCCTGGGACCATGTTCCTTGGATCTGTAGATGGTCGGAATGCGCTCCACCCATGGAGAGAAGCATCCGTGACAAGAGTCTGTATGGGAATGTCCTTGTGGAACAGAACTCCCTTGCGGAGGTTTTCCGCTGAACACCACCATCTCAGGGACTGTTGAGCGTGTAGAGACAGTTGGATCCTGTCGTCCCAGCTCCCTCGTTTCTTGTCCCATTGATCCTCCAGACATTCCTGCAGCGGTCTCATGTGGAGGCGTGCATGTGGTGTGAGGAAGATGCAAGAGGCCATCGACCTCAGAAGAGAAGACACCGTCCTCACTGTTGTTGATGGAATGGACATGAGAGCCTGAGCCTTCCGAAGGATCGATAAGCGTCGCTCCTCCGAAGGAGACACACTTGCTCTGAGAGTATTGATGGAGGCTCCCAAGTACTGCAGGCACTGGACAGGAGTCGAAACGGACTTGGACATGTTGCTGTGCAAACCCAGCTGATTCAATAGAACGGCCGTCCTGTTGAAATGCAATTGCGCTTCCTGGAAGGTGGAGGCTTTGATCAACCAGTCGTCCAGGTACGGGTAGACAAACACCTTGTTCTTTCTCAGGCGTGCTGCCACCACTGCCATGCATTTTGAAAAAGTCCTGGGAGCAGACTTCGGCCCAAACGGAAGTACGGTGTATTGATAGTGATTGGTGCCAACCAGGAAGCGCAGGAAGTTCCGGTGTTTCCATGCAATGGGCACATGGAAGTATGCATCCTGCAGATCTATTGCGCAAAGCCAGTCTCCTCGGTGTAGCTGAGGATAAATCTGGTGCAATGACAGCATGCAAAATTTCTCCCTACGAATCCATTTGTTTGCTTGTCGCAAATCCAGAATGGGCCTGAAATCGTTTTTGTCCATTTTGCGTACCAGAAAGAACCTTGAGTACAGACCCTTTCCCCTTTGAGGCAGAGGGACATCTTCTATCGCCCTTTTTCTTAACAAGGTATCGGCCTCCGCTTGAAGTTCGCGCAGCTGGTATTGCGAACGAACCGGTGGAATAGCTGGAGGAGGGCTGACAAAGCGAAGACTGTATCCATTGCAAACAATATTCAGCACCCACTTGTCCTGAGTAATTTTTTTCCACTCTGCCAAGTACTTCTGTATGCCCCACCGGAACGGGTAACGGACAAGGGGGAAGTAACTCCTCAGGGCTTAGATCCGGCCGGGCCCTTATTCGCCAAGGAGGTCTGCTGGCCGCCTCTGCCCCTTTGACATTTCTGGAACGGCTGGCGCTGGTATTGCTGTTGCTGCTGCTGCTGTTGGCCAGCCTGGCGACCTTGCTCTCGCTGATACCTCTGGGAACGGTAACGCCTCTGGAAGGGGCGGAAGGACTTCCGCTGTTCCTTCGGTTTCTCCAAACCGACAGCTTTCAGCGTTTCCACTTCCACCTTCATGCGGGCCATCTCCACCTCCGCATGAGTCCCGAAGAGGGTAGCTCCAGAAAAGGGCAAATTAGCAATCCGCTGTTGCGCTTCTGGTTTAAGCAATGTCAGGCGCACCCAGGAGTGGAGTCTCAAGTTTATGCCATGGCAGTACCCATGAGCATCCAGGAGAGAGGCATCTGCCATCGAACTGATGATCTGATTCGAGACTATCATGCCCTCATTCAATATCTCCTGGAAGTCTTCTCTCTTGTCCTTCGGAAGGAGCTCAATAAACTGCTGCAGTGACTCCAACAAGGAACGGTCATACCGACCTAAGAGCGCTGATGAACTCGCCGCTTTCATCGAGGTGGCAGCTGTACTGCAGACATTCCTTCCTGCTGAATCCATTGGACAGCTCTCCTTGTCGGGAGGGACCGTAGACGAAGGGGCAGTAGCGTGCTGCTTTTTGGCCGCTGTCACGATGACGGAATCCGGGACAGGATCTGTTCTTAGGAACGCTGGATCCAAGTCTGGGTATCTATACCTCTTCTGAAGTCGAGACGCCGCCGACTTCACCGAGGCCGGCGTCAGAAACAGCTCCATGGCCGGTTCCTCCAGTCCTGGCACCAAAGGCAGCAAGGTGCGAGAGAGGTGCCTGCGCTGCAACGTTTCAAATATCACAGAAGTGGAAGGGGTGGGCACAGTCAATATGATCGCCAACTTCGCTGCCCCCTGCAGCAGCACCACCTGGAAAGTCACAATGTCCTCCACTGGCGACACTCTCGTAGGAGGGAGTCCGACAAAGTGGGAGAGTATCTCCTGTCACTGGACGAGTCCGTGTACCTGGACCGTGACCTTTCCCTTCGCCGACGATGACGTGACCTCGTCGACGATCTATGCTCACTGCGAGAGCAATGCCTCCTTCTGGATCTTGACCTCGGCTTTCTGGGCCTTGCAGGAACCACCGGCCCAGGAGGCTGCGGAAACGGAAGAGGCTGAGCCGGAACCAAAGGCTTTCGTTGTGGAGGCCGAGGCAGTGGTGGAGGAGGAGGAGGAGGAGGAGGAGGAGGAGGAGGAGGAGGTGGTGGAGGAGGAAGTTGAGGAGGAGGTGGTGGAGGAGGAAGTTGCGGAAGAGGAGGAGGGGTAGGAGTCCTGGGCCTGGAGGGCGAGTAGGTCCTAGAATATTCAGAGTCTGGTGACCTAAGAACTCTCCTCTTTTTACGAGCAGGCCTCGGGGAGGAGGCAGGCCTCTCTGAGCGAGAGCGCCGGCGCCGCCGCGACCGGGAACTCGCCGATGATGAGGATGATGAGACTGACCACAGAGGCACTAGACACCGTTCTGGGCCTCGACTTCCTCTTCGACGTCGACTTCACCCTCCTCGACGTCGACCTCTTTGACGTCTTTCTTCTCGACGTCGTTCTTCCCGACGTCGACAAACTCCTCGACGTCAAGTGTCTTAGCCTCGACGTCGTACTTTCTCTTCTCGACGTCAATCTTCGTGTCGACGTTGAAGACGAACGGCGGTGTCGCTACGACGGCGAGCGCCTGCCTCTTCGGGACTCATCACGACGTCGATGGTGTGTCGACGCCGGTGAAGTCCTCGACGTCGATCTCATCCGAGGTCTCGACGTCCTACCCCTTGATGTCGACGTTGCTGGGTCGACGGGGAGCAGATGGTAGTCATACCTCTCGACGCCGAAGCCATCAATGTCGACCGGGACTGGTGCCTTTTCTGGGCCTTTTCTTGACAGGGTAGCCCCCCAGAGGCCGATGCACGGGCAGAGGACGATGACAGAGTCCCTCCATGCCCAGAAGTCCCACCTGGTTCTTGATGTCTCCTCTGCTCTAGGCCTTGGAGACAAATCTTCTCCCTGTCACGCAGGGTCCTCCTGGAGAAAGAGTGACAGATATCACAGGAGTCAGGGACATGGCTAGAAGGGAGACCGAATGTGTACACTCTGTAGGGGTCAGATTTAGCCTTCTTCCTACCACACTCAGGGCACTTGTTGAATAAAACTGGCATTTCGACAATATAGAGGTGGCAAAACTGGTCAAAAACACAGCAACTGGAAGAGGAAGACCCCAGACTTCAAGTGAAAAAACACTGGAAAAGCTCCAAAAATTGAAGTTATACCCAAAAAGGTAGAGCTCAATGCTCCAGGGTCCTGCTAGCAGGAGCCGGAAAAAAGAACTTAAAGTAAAAGGCCTTTGGCTGTGCATCCTGGGATACCGAGGGTCTCTGGAGAGTTCCTTAAAGGCATGGTATCCCTTTTCCAGACACAAAATGGCAGCCTATGGGGCTTGTCTGTCCAACCCTTCCTCTCTATCATGACAAAGGATTTTTGTGAAGGGGAGTTTCTCTAGGTGTGAAACTTTACAAAATGTGTACAATTGAATATTATTTGGCCATCTTTTTCACTTCAAGATGAAGTGCTGGCCAATGTAGCCTTGTAGTTTTAGGCTGCATTATTTGTCTTTGATTTTCTCTTAAGTGTCTATGCAGGACTGCAGAAGAAGACAACTTAAGAGACTATTTCGATTGCTCTGGGGTCCCGGCACATGGGCGGGACTATTCACAAGATTATGACTATACACAGAGATCCCCTACAACAAAAAGTGAAGGTCCACCATTTTTGTGGTCTCATACTGCTTTCAAAGTTTGATGTGCATGTACATACATGTTCATGTTTTGTTAGAAGCAACCTTAAATAGGTTTTACATTCTGAAGAAGTGGGTCTTCGGCCCTAATCTCAACTAAATACCATGGAACTAGCTCCAGCCTAGCCTACTCTCCAAACACCCTACTTTGCACTTCATCAGATAACTGGGTATTTTCTTCAGCAATATATATACACCACACAATGGATGCTTCACAGAACCAAAAGCAAACACAGAGGTAGAGAATAAGAGTCTACAAGGCCGTAGGAGGGAAATGAGGTATCAGAAAGTCGGGTCAACCTCGTGTACCTTCAATTTCTATGCATGTCCGATCCTTGGTATCTATTTCAGGATACATTTTTCGTGTACAGGCATAAAATACCACACTGCCCCCTCTTGTCAGGGAGATGCTGGGTACCTGCCTATATGTTGTAGTTCTCATTAAAATTACAATTTGATCGCTCACATTTTCTACTCACACTGCTAGGTGCGGTGACGCCAAGACAAGATAAAAGCGCCCATCTGGTCAGTCGTTCACGACACCCAAACACTTCCCATATAGGATCACAACACATACAACACTCTGCCAACCACACTCACCCATGGTGTGCCGTGCTACCCGTTGAAAAATGCACTTTGGCACCCTAGAGAGGGGTATTAAGCAATATATAAAGGCTATACTGCATTACAACTCTTTACCCATACTTGTGTCCATAATCCTGTACCCTTAACCCTGCACTCTAAACTCGGTGTTCATAACCCTGAACACTTAAACATTCACTTTTATGCCTGAAGCCATATCCACGCACCCTGTACCCATAGACCTATAGCCATAACTTTGCACCCATAAACTGTCATTTTTTTATCTTGTATTGTTTTCCTGTACGAATAACCATTAACTGCTTACATCTAGCCCTATACGGAAAACCAAGTACGCTTATTCCTGCATCCATAACCAACAGCCCTGTACACATAGCCCTGTTTCCTTTGTCATTAATCCTCGTATCCTCTATCGTGCATTATTGTTTTATACACGTACCCTTGAAGACCTAGCTCTGTACTATAGCCCTGTACTCTTAGTACTTCGTTACTGTCTCTCACAACACTCGATCATAGTCCTAGGCACCATACCCAAAGTCAAAATTAAAGCGCCTCTGGTAACTCACAGAAAACACCAAAATGCTTGCCTCAGAGAAGCCTAACAAATACAACACACTGCCAACCACAGGTTCCCCCACAATGCAGCGTGCTGCCTGTTTGGTGCTTCAATGCCCTACACGGGGGTGTGAAGCTCTATACATATGCTACAATACAACAGTGTGGGTAAAAATGGGGAAAGGCACAATCAAATAAATCTTTGCTATGCAGGCAGCCACAGGTCCGATAGTTCATTCAACCACTTCAAAAGAGCATCAAGGGCAAGAAAAAACACAGGGCAACAGGGCCGAGAGCAGCCACAAAACACCTTACTTCAGGCGACAGTTTCCTGTGATGAAGGAAGAGAACCGGTTAGGAGGCTCATAAATTTAACTTGATGTCAATTATTTCCTACATACAGTTTCAATTTAAATAGTGTGTTCTGTTATGATTGGCTCCAAAAACCTGCATCCGCCTCTAACCTTATGCGCAAAGAATTAAGGACATAGTAGTGACCTTTGATGTAAGAAAGTAGAGAGAAAGAATTGTAAGTGGACTGATTAGGATAGGAGAAAGGGTCCTGCAGAGGCAAAGAATATTAAACTAAAACAAAGTCTCTTCAAACGGCATTTGAAGACCAGAAAAACACTCTGAATGAGGCAACGGGAGTGAAGCCCCTTTTGCCCAGTAGGCTAGAGTTTGTTCTCGCTCCTTTTGGGACTAAGCAGTGAAGTTTGTAAAATCATTTCGCTTCATTGTGCACAGGCTGAGCTATCTTTTCTCCCTACTCATAGCTTTCGGGCCTCAATAAAGTGGAAACAATCTAAATTATCAATGCTTTTATTGTGTGTCTACATAAAATGCACTTTACAAAAGTACAAAAGCAACCCGAGAATATATAGGTAACAAGGGTACGTAATATTTTTAAAGGAACAAGGGTCCCGGTGAGAAGTTGGCCTGATGTGCAGTGCTCACTATTCTAGTGATCACTATATATCAGTCCAAACAACCCTTATTGATGATTGGTTGTAAGTCAACCTTATAGACCAGCTATCCTAGTAGCATGGATACGAGCAGTCTAAGGCTAAGACTCTAGAGGGCGTGTTAAGCCAGCTGTTTTACCATCACATTACCCCTTGAACACCCAGTGAAAGGACACCACACAAGTGTTATGAAAATAAACAGTGTATTTATTAGAATCACAACAACCCTGTACTCTTTATGAGGACAGGGTGCTAGGCACACAACAAAACTCTTACGAAAATACTTAAGTTAGCACGGTATACACAAATGCCCGAGGGGCACGAAAAACCATATACTTTAAAAGTGGAATGCGAAATTACTAGCAGGTAAGTACAGTACTAATAGGCTTTGGAATCGCTAGGACTTGACTAGGGAATCGTTAGATTACTTCTAGGAGACCTAGGGGACTCGGGTGCAGAGTGTGCACTCTCACGCGGGATGCGGGACAAAGTCTATGGAAACTAGTAATGCTAAAGTTAGTGTTCACGGGCGAACCCGACCTGGTAGGGAGAAAACGACAGTGGATCCTGACCCTTGGATAGTGAGGCTATGCTGGGGCACTGAAATGCCGAAGTTACCTAGCCCAGGGGCTGCAGCTGCATAGGTCTCAAAAGACGTCGGGAATCCTCGTTGCCGGACCAGGAGCCTGGAAGAAAGATGCTGGCAGGCGACCAGTGAAGATAGTTCGAGTTGATCCAAGCCTGGATCTGGAAGATGGATGACACCTGAAAGCAGAGGGGACCAAGTTCGTGACTACTAGCCAGTAGTCAGTGGGCACCAGGAGGGCACCGGATGGTAGTCACCTCGACTAGGTGAGTGGGCGATGCTGGCTCTGCAGATCTCACGGACCAGGAGGCGTTGTCGGCGACCAGGATGGAGAGGCGAGCTGTCCCACGATGGATGAAGCTGTCGGCGTCGAAGTTACCCGGGGTTGGGCAACAAGCCTTGGCTAATTCAAGCCCACGCGGTGGACTCAAAATGGCGTCTTGAGTGGACCAGGAGGGTCCGGGGTGCTCCTCTTCGGAAAGGGAGCAAGGGCCAGTCTGGAGCAACCAGACCAGCAGCAGTGATGTCGTCGGGCGTCGTTCAGAAGGCCACAAGCCAGCGGGCTAGTAGCCAAACAACGCGGTGAGCAGCAAAAAGCAGAAGGGCCCCACGCAGATCGTGGAGATGCTGGGGGGCTGCACTTCGGTGCTGGAGCTGCTCAGGGTCGGGGCTTCTCGGACCCCAAAGCACTCACCAGGAAATTACTCGGCGGGCTTGCTGTGCAGAAGTCGTGCAGTCTTGCAGATGGCCGGTCCCTCGAGGTCTCGTCGCACCCACGGTTCTCAGCTGGGCTGTAGAGGTGGGTAGAGGTCAGAGGTGCCAGGGAAGCCGGTTCTCGTCGAGCTGGGCAGTCGGATTCCGGAGGAAGGACTTGCAGCAGACCGCAGTGTTCTTTAGATGGTGCCTGCGGATGCAGGGTGACTACTCCTTAGTCACAAGGGAGAAATCTTAGGAAGAAGTCTTGAGTTCCTTTCGTAGAAAGTAGTTTCAGGATTCAAAGATGATCTAATTTGGAAGGGGGCCTGCTCCTACCTTTATCTGGGAAAAGGGGGCTGGCACGCGACTAAGTCCTGCCCTAGGGGTGGGACCAGGAGGGGGGTGGTTACACCCACTTCCTTGGCGGGCTTTTCCCCAGCACAGGGTCTGGAGTGTCCCTGGAACTGGTTCAAGCCAGCCTATGCACAGTGAGCACCGGGGTGCCACGTGCAGTCACCTTCCTCTGAAGCCCTGCCTACCTACAATACACAAAATCCTGTCTGGGACGGTGCTGGCACCGCCCCTGGCAGGAAACCCTTTGTCCTTATCTCCTGCTCTGGGAGGACTCCCAGCAGCAGGAGGGCAGACTTGTGTCTCGGTGGCAGCATCCATTTTGTGGATGCTAAGGCTCTGTCTGACTTTAACCGGGGTTAGGGGTTACATACATGCCGTGTCCCTCTAGAAGGGTGGAATGCTAACCCCGTCGCCAGAATTGGCGAGGGGTTAGTATTCCAATTCGTATGACACCTTACTCGACATGTTTTGATAAAGCGATACCAGAGTTGGCATATAACCGCGAGGATTATAATGCACTTAAGAGTATATGGTATGCGATATCATGGAAACGGCTAAGGGATGGATCCCGAAAGCCGCAGACAGGCTCAGCTCATGCCAGAGCACCATCTCACACGATTCCAAGCACTCTGCCTTCAGGATTGTTAAGGCCTGCCATAGGAGTGACTGATAGGAGATCTGTGTGTCCATTTTAGGGTTAGATATAGGTATACTATATCTAAAGCAAAGGGTGAGTACACCACCTTGCCCCAGCTGTCGTGCAGCCAGTTGTGTCAGTTTAGTTAGTCAGCCCAGGGGTGGCATAATACATGCTTCAGCCCCTGGGAGACTTCTGAGTACACCTCAGCCCTGGGTACAGGGACTTGGAGAGGGCCCAGTGCCAATTCAGTACCTGAGTACAATTTGGATAGAGAGAACAGCTAGGCTGTGGGTCTGATTAGCAGGCCCACAGCCAGGGAAAGTCGTAAACCAGTGCAGCAAAAAGCAAAAATCTGGGTGATCATAGGATTGCAGACCCTACTCTCCTACAGTCCCTATTCAACAGTCACACATTCAGTACAAAGAAAATGCTAGAACCAGACGCAAAGTCAATGAAAGCAAATAAATCACATTTATTAACAAATAAGTCAAATTGAGGGTGGAGACTAAAAAAACAAAGCACGAAAATCACATAGAGAGACGCAGGCAATTATCTGTAACGCAAATCGCACAAATACTCATCACAAATAAACATACAGCAACAATACTTCCCTATATTAAATTATATATACCAAGTACATGGTCAGTGCTTAAGAGCCTACGACGTTTTGACCCCATAGTAATGCAAGGATCATTATCAAGACATTATATAATGATGCCAGAGAATATTGCTCAATGGTAATAGGGTAGTAACGTGGAAAATACCACCAGAACGTTGTGTTGGGACAGGGTCCATCAGTAGTGGAACTGCATAATCCGTAGCATGATCGCATACTGGGAGAGTTGAAATCTTAGAGGGGTGGTCCGGGTAATGAGGAGCGCAACCCAGTAAAGGACCGGGTATGGGGGGGTAAGATTGCAATGCAACCGTGATTCAAGGCGAGATATATACAACAGAAAAATTATCCACATCCAATTATTTGACAACAGGGAATGATAATCTTAGTGCCAATATCCAACAATGTGGAACACGTCCTTAGTGCAGAACTGGTTGCATCAACAGTACGATCCTGATGCAGCCGCTAGTCACATCGGGAAACAATCAGACGAGCCGAGACTGCCTGCATCTTCAGCTGCCTTAGAGTTGTGCATGCACTAGCTCGTTAAGTAGATGGATGAGAAGTAATGAAAATGAAAAGAGGACAAAAAGAGTTTGTTTTGGAAGGGAGGTTGGATATGGGGGCCGTGTTGGCAAGGAAAACCCATGAAACCTACACAATGCCAGACCAGCATACTTGAACCACCGCCGCTCATTCCAAGCACCCAACAGACCTCCCCGCTCTGCCCAACTGTCACTGGCCACTGTCCCATGGATCAGCAAGACCAATACCGGAGGAAGATCCTTCTACTACCTCGCCATCAAGACCTGGAACACCATGCCCCCCCCCATCTTAGGCAATCCCTATTGCTGTCCCAATTCAGGAAGGACCTCAAGACCTGGCTCTTCGAATCAACCCATAGCTCAGACGGATATGCAGCCCCCCTTCCTCCCAGCACTTTGAGACCCTCACAGGTGAGTAGCCATAATTTACAAACCCGATTGATGGGAGAAACATACCAATGGATGCATGGCAGAAGGCTTACTAATATAAAAAACAAAGAGGTATAGAAAACTCCAGTTGTCTATACAGAACAATTTAGAAGGATAGGGAATTATTAAACATAAGATAAGCCATATAACATTGCACTCTACATGCTCAACCTGCTAAAATGTATGACTTTGTAGAACTACAAGGTGTGAAAGGCAACAGCGGTGGAAAAAACGCAAACTAATTAAGAGAGGCGTGGCGATGCGGGAAGCATACTAATAAATGCATGGCACAAGGCATACTAATGTAAAAAAAACATGAGGTATAGTAAATTATAGTTATGCATGTATACAGAGAGCAACTGAGGAAGAGGCAACAAAATAAACATAAGAAAAGCCATGTAACGTTGCTCTATACATAATCAACCACATAAAACTTGTGACCTTTGTAGAATTACCAGATGTGGAAGGCAACAGTGGAAAAACGTAATTTAATTAACAGAAGAATGGATAATATATATACATAGGTCACAGTCTCAAAAGGGAAAATAGAGCGGTTATGTGATCAAGATGCAAGTGCAGCAAGATCATAATCCGACATGGTTGGTTACCAAAGTAGTCCATTGGTAATCATGTACAGTCTTGATTTGCGCAGTTACAAAATTGGATGGAACGGGGTCATGCAGCAGGGATGACCAATATTCCATTTTGTTCAGTCCAGTGTTTAGGGTGTGTGTGCGCAAAAATCCATTTAAGTTCCTCCTTGTTCAGTGTGGATGAAATGTTTCCCCCTCAGTACGGTTGCTGCACCACAGCAGTCACTTGCCAATGTAGGTCGTTCTCCTTTGGATTGAGTTCCACAAAATGTTCAGCCAGTAGGGCAGTCATGACCTTACATCTGGGATGACTCCTAAATTGGTATATTCGGACTCAGACTTTTGGTATTGTCTGTCCGATGTATAGCAGGTTACATGGGCAGGTAATGGCATAGACCACAAAGGCAGTGTTGCAGTTTGAAAATTGCTGCAAAATGACACTCATTTTGGGAATTAATTCATTGATTTCAACTGTGAATTCACAAACTCTGCAAATACCGTATTTAAATTGGCTTACTAAGGAGGCTAAACCCCATAAATCATTGAGCATGCGGTCACTCCTAGTAGGGGGCAGATTAGCTCTGACAAGGTGATCTTTGATGCTCTTACTCTTGTGAAAATCAAAGTCAGGTCGCCCAAATGTAAGGTCACCTGCGTCCCAAAAAATCCAATGTCGCAAAAACATTTTCATCACTTGGTTTGATACAGAAGAAAATGTGGTTACACACAAGTGTCTGTACCTTTCTTCTGTTTTGGTGTGAGTAATACCTCTCTAGGACAGTACCAAGCTCTCTTCATAGATCTTTTCACTAGTTTACAGGGATATCCCCTGGACAGGAGCTTTTGTGATACTTTTTCAGTTTGCTTGAAGAAGTCTTGTTTGTACAGACAGTTTCTCCTTCTACACAAAAACTGCGAGTAAGGGAGCGAGTCCCGCAGTGCTCTGGTAGTGAATAAAGTAGGCTAACAGGGTGTTCCTCTCTGTGTGTTTGCCAGGAGGGATGTGTGTAATTTTCCATCCCATGTTTTAATCATCAAATCAAGGTTGGGTATTTCAGCTTTGCTGTGTTGGAGAGTGGATGCAATGACTTTGCAGTTGGCATTAAGCCAGTTGAGAAATTCTGTCTCAGTTCTACTACATAAAATGCACTGCACTTCCTTCTCTCACATTTTGTTTATCAATCAGTATAACAAGTGCTAAAATTCGTTGATTTAAGTGTTGAATCATACTCCCTCCTACCTCTGGTTTTTTTGTAGGTGTGTCACTGACTTAATAGGTTGAAAGACAACAAAAACATTCTGATGCAACATTCGGGTATCAAAATGCCATTCTCATCAAATGTTATTTGATTACTGGCACAGTTATATGCCTTTCCGTAGTTACGATTAGTAACTTCTATATGTGGACAGCGATTCATTATGTAATATAAGCGCAAGCTGGAACTTTGACAACTTACATTCTCACTCAAACAAGCAAATAGACCCCTCATGAATGTGAAAAATAGTGCCTGAAACTGCGATTTCCTGAGTTAAGTCGTAACTAATACAGGCCAATGCTAAGAGAGAAAATAAGTTGTGCCATATTTGATTCAATATTAACAACTTTGTTCTGAATATAGTGAAAGCCTTGAGGAATCCACGATTACAAATAAACCAATTTTGTATATTTGATGTGATATATTTGACCCCCTCAAGGCATCAAATTGGTGACTGTACTAGAAGCAATAGTTGTCCTACATGTGGAAACAACCTTAACATAGGTTAAGAGAATGCCCAGAGATAAGGGACGAAACAATGGCCACAGCTACACTTACCAGAAACAGGTTTGTAAGTAAAACTGCTAAGGTGTGATATGCTCTTCATTATCACTGTTGACTGTGGGGAGGGGCCATAACTCATGAGAGGTGAAGCTTCGAGTGGGCCATGATGCCCCTCCCCTCAACAGTAGGTCTAAATAGCATATCACACACTCCAATTCTGCAAATATGGTTTATGCTGTCATTTTTTAATATGTCTTTGTTTAAAAAAATATGTAATCAAAGCCAGGGTGCAAGAAGTTAAAGTCGTACAGTGATGTAAAATCACTTTGAGAAGGCTGAGTGGCAATTAGCAGGGTTGTTTCCTTGGCTAAAGTCATTGTAACATGAAATCCATGAGGCTGCAAAATGTCACGTCAATTTGGCTATATTCTGGTAATAATCTGGACGTTGACCGTTGTACTGTGAATGTGAGCTTAATAGTACATTCGCACTACATGTATTTAGTGCAAATGTGTCTAAACAAGCCTTTTGGATCCTTTCATTATCACTGCAGCAGTGGGCTTTGGTCATCCATAGGGTTTGGGCACAGGGGCTAATGGAGGGACAGGCTCTTTGGCTAACAACTATTGTCCACGGCCAAAGGCATGTGTAGTGGGGACTCCCTGGCCAAGGCAGACTGGGCACAGGCTCGGCTGCCGGATGTGGCATATGATAAATACAAAAACTCATACACTCAATGAGAAAAACAAGATCAAAGTAAAGTTATGGCTAAATTTAGTAATAACACCTTACCACATGTAAAAAAAAAAAAACTTAGATAGCCTCTTAAAAAACACTGTTAAAGTACAATTATGGTTACAAATTAAAACCAAAAAACTACTGGTATTCACAAGTTATGGTCAACTCCACAATAAAAAACGTACAGAACAACAGTGAAAACCATCTACCTTCATTTTACCTTCGTTTGACGGTTCTTAGCCTTTAGACTTCTGAGGACACCTAATGAATGACTAGTGAACATCAGGCACCCACACCTAAGCTATTTGTACGTTTTGAATCTAAAAAAAATGCACCAACTACAGAAACATGTATGAATTAAACAAATACATCAATTATGAAATATTTTGTTTAAGAAACAGATATGCAAAAATCAAAATTTTAAATTCAATTTCTTTTTATTTCTAAACGACAATCGATATAACAGGCTCTAAAATCTTGCTTTGCCTTTTTTGCTCATAATGTATATGATTTCCTGCATGCATACTAGTTGTTTAATTGAGATCATCAGTTGCGCATACTACCAACTCAATTTTTAGCTTCCAATTTCAAATTCCTTCACATTTACAGAGCGTTTTAAAATCTTCAATTTTGCATTACATTTTTTATGAACTTCTAATATTATTTCATTTTTTAAACAGTTGCAGATCCCCCGAGAAGGTGTTGCGGATCACAGGTTAAGAACCACTGGGTGTGTGTTTGTGTGTGTACACACACAAATATACACATACCTATATAAGTGATGTTTCACTATGTGCTGTGACACTGTCCTGTGTTACTTTTTGATTATTGTTTGTACGAACATGAATACAAATATTGTAATAAAAAAAGTCATTGCTGAAAAGATTGTACCCTCACTGCAGCACAAGGTGCCACTGAAAAAGACTTTGCTAAGGTATCATTACTTATACCTGGATAACAGACAGCCATGAACCAAATTGGTCGAGGAATATTCACCATGCTTACCACCACAAAGAGGTGATACAAAACTATCAAGGTACCTCTCTGTCAGAGACTATACTCTAATGCATTAAAACAAAGGGTGAATCACATAGCAGATGAAAATAATGAATGCAAGTGGTATGATAAAAACTTCACTTTTTCAGGGGCTGCACTGGCCGTTAAACCTAAGCACATTTTAACAGAATTTCAAGTACAGCATTGCATTTTATGGACACCCAAGATTACCACTGATCAACTTTGGCTATGAAGCTAGTCATAGGAAAAGTTACAAACGGCCACACGTACAAAAGACACAACTTTCAACACAAATCATACAACATTACTCTTACCGATGGAGTTGCAACACTCGTCCAGGAGAGGAGGGTAACCACTATCTCCACAACCATGTAGTGAATTCCTTCTCCTCCATTATTTCCCGAAACAACCAGCTGCAGTAAGGGCCCAAGCCACTGTCTTGCATATGGCTGGAAAACCTCGGGTTGCAAAATAATTAAATGTCGTTAGTTTGTTCCACATAGGCCCATCTTTATTAAGAATAATAAAAACCAAATAAAATATATTGATTTATTTATGCACTGTAATACAGCACACTCAACACGAGGGCATCAGAATACATGAAAGGATGGTGATGCAGTGCTACACCAAATTACATATAACCAATACAATTTTACAAACACTAAATCTAAAACGTGATGCACGAGGTCAAGCAGGCAACACTGCGGGAACATGAGGTAAAGAGGAAACGAGAAATCATAATTACATGTGACTGACCTTCTACAGAATTGGCAAAACGGTATAAGAAGCTGAAGATAAAGATGGAGCGCAAATACAGTTCGGTATAATGAACTCTAAAGAGGTTGGAAATCACGAGGAGAATACCCAAGAGGGCAGAAAGAATCAAGATTTCGAGTAAAGAATTAGGATGCATAAGATACAGAGTAAGAATGAGAGAAACGGAAAAATTCGGTAGATAACAGGTGTATATCAGTAACAAGAGACGGGTGAGGTAGGGAGAGGGTTGGAAGATATTCAGCTAAGAGAAAGATTTACATGATTAAAATGTGTTAAAATGCAAGCATAGTAAGAGATAATTTACTGTCAGTTGTTTAGATGTTCAGATTTCTAATTTCAAATGGAAGCAAAGAAAACATTACTTACCTTCGGTAGTGCTCTTTCTGGTGGATTATCTATTTATCTGCATTCTCACTTTAAGATTGTCCCATGTTGTCGGACTGGATAAGATGTAGTGCCCCTGCAAGCCGTTAGGTGGCGATGTATGGCTTCGCACTGGATCCGTACCACACAGTGACGGAGTGCAAAAGAGATGATGGGGACAGTGCACTGCTCTCTAATTGGGGTCCTTTTTAGATGTAAAAGGAGACCCTACCAAAGAACCAGAGGGTAGGAGGTCAGTCAGGAATCTATGTTAAAGTACAGTATCCACCAGAAAGAGCGTTAAGGAAGACGAGTAACTTCTTCTAGTCTAACCACAGATTCCTTAACTATAATATTAATAATAATAGGGGGTCTTGTAGAGCGCATGGTGACGCACAACGGCGTGTCCCCGCGCTGTAGTGCGAGCGCAGCTAGAGAGGGTACTGAGGGGAAGGCCCACTATCTAGCATAAAGAAATGTTTTGAGCTTGGCTCTAAAGATGGGCTCTGACGGTTCCAAACGCAGCGCCACAGGAAGTTTGTTCCAGCTGGATGCGGCCAGGTACCTGAAGGATCTGCCGCCCATCCTTGCTCTGGTCACCTTTGGGATGGTCAGGCGCCCTGAGCCAGAGGATCTGAGCGCACGAGAAGGCTCGTATTGTGTCAGGAGACCCTGAAGTGGGAGGGGTGCCCTGCCGTTAATGATCCGATGACAGGTGCAAAGTGCCTTGAATTCTACCCTGCTTCTCGCCGGGAGCCAGTGCAAGGCCTGGAGCGCGGCTTTGGAGGCTGATCTTCTAGGCAGTCTGAGGACCAGCCGGGCAGCGGCGTTTTGCAAAACCTGTAGGCGGCTCAGGTTCTTCTCAAGGGTCCCCAGATGGACTATGGCAACCTGCTCTATCTTGGACGTGACTAGCGCGTGCACTAGTGTTTGGCGGGCTTTGGTGGGAAGGAGCTCCAGAACCTTCCTGAGGGTCTTGAGGATCCCAAAGCAGGTACCGACCACCCGGTTAACCTGGGGGCCGAAAGTCAGATCGGAGTCGAACCAGACACCTAAATTCCTCGCCTCCTGGCAAGGAGTAGGTGCTGGTCCCAGGCAAGGTGGCCACCACGCCGACGTCCACGCCGCCCGGTCTCCCCCCACCACCAGCACCTCAGTCTTGCCGCCATTGAGTTTAAGGCAGTTGGCAGACATCCAGGCAGCTAGATCTTGCATGCATGCTCTGAAGATGTCTGCCGCAAGACCGGGTGCACGCGATAAGGAGATGACTAGCTGCGTGTCGTCGGCGTATGACACCATGCGCAGACCGTGACTCTCCACTATGGAGGCAACCGGGGCAGCGTATAGGTTGAAAAGCGTTGGGCTTAGAGACGAGCCCTGTGGCACCCCCTGGTCCAAGGCCACTCGCTTGGAGTAGCAGTCGCCCTGCCTGACTTGGAAACCTCGGCCAGATAGGAACGACTGGATCCATTTTAGCGCTGTACCACCCACCCCTGCTTTGTTCAGACACTGTAGCAAGATGGAATGTGCTACAGTGTCGAACGCAGCGCTTAGATCCAGCAGGATCAGGGCCATAGTATGGCCCTCCTCGGCCCCCTGTCTGATGGTTTCGGATGCCATGAGGAGCGCCGACTCTGTCGAGTGTCGAGGTCTGAATCCAAACTGGGTGGGGTGAAGAAGATTGGTCTCTTCCACAAATTGCATTAGCTGCTGATTAGCCACCTTCTCCGCCACTTTAGAGAAGTAGGGTAGGAGGGAGATGGGACGCAGATTCTCCAGCTTTTCGAAGCTGATATTAGGCTTTTTGCGGAGGGGGAGCACAACTGCTTGTTTCCATTCCCTAGGCAGGGTGCTGGACCTGAAGGAAATGTCCAACAGATGCCTGATATATGGTTCTAGTGTTGTCAGGCTGTCCCGCAATCGTTTAGGTGATGCTGGGTCCCGTGGGGAGCCTGATTTCACTGATCTACATATTTTGATCAGGTCTTCTGCTGACGGGGTGGAGAAGTTAAGCAGCAGATTATGACCATCCGCCTCTCTTGCTGATACTTCAAACTCTCCTCCTACCACTGGTTGGGCGGGAAAGGCTGAATAGATTTTGGACACTTTGTCGCCGAAGTACTCGGCGATGCGATTGCAAGCAGCAGCAGAACAGTCCTCTGATCCCGCCGAGGATTTGGGGACAACCAGGGATTTATATACACAGAACCGTTCTTTCGCTGAGTTCTCTGCACCCATGATTCTTTCGGCATAGTGGGCAGTTTTCGTTCTCCTGATGAGATTGTGATAAGCTCGTCTCTTGACGAGATATCTCTCTCTCGCCTGACTATCATAGGCTTCCCTCCACTGCCTTTCAGCTCGCTTACACTCCCTCTTGGCACAGCGCAGTTCCTCGTTGAACCAGGGTGCCGCTCTCTGTTTGCGGCCGCCCTCCTTCGGACGGCCTAAAGGGGCCGTGCGGTCCAGGGCAGCCGCGATGCGGTCGTTGAGCAATTTATTTGCCGAATCCGCGTCATCGCCTCCAGGGGGGCCCTCGGCTATGAGAGCCTCGTTGAATTTGGGCAGGGAAAAACTAGCCCATTTGCGCCTGGGATAATTAAGGGGAGTGGGATCGGTCGCCTTATACTTGGGGAGAGAGATTTCAAATGGCACCAAGAAATGGTCGGTCCAGGGGAGGGGCACTGGAGGAGCCGCTCTGACTTCCTCCCAGTTCGCAAATACTGGATCAAGCAGGTGACCATGTTGGTGTGTCGGAACTTTGGAATAGATACCAAAGAAGCAACGCCCAAAGTTGGAGGGTCTGTGGAGTAGACTCAAACCAAAAAGTCAGGCAGAGGCGAGCAGCCGAAGTGTCCTTTGAGGCAGACATGGATGACGAGGTAGTAGTGCTCCATGAATGTATGCACCTAGGCCCACATCACAACCTGGTAGATGTTACGGACATGCACTCCTCCCACTAATGCTGTCGTACCAGCTTTGCAAAAATAGAAAGACGATTGATAGAAAGCGTGAATTAATTTTCTTACCATGCCAGGCAAGTTCCTCCCTGAACCGGAACATAAGCAAACCAGGCTCAGTTTCACCCTTGTTATTGGTTCTTCGGTTGCGTATGGAGTAGTTTCTGTCCTGTAACTCCAGTTCTGTAGTAGGGGTATCTCTGTTATAGTCATAATCTAGTGAATAGTCCCGCCCATGTGCGTGGACCACGGAGCAATCAAAAATAATCTCTTAAGGTGTCGAAAAATGCAGAACTGCACAGACACTTAAGAGAGAATTAAAGACAGATAATGCAGCCTATATCCACAGGCTACACTGTCCAGTACTTCAACTAGAAATTCCACCAAAAATCCACAAACAGCACAGCCTGTCCAGATTTCCCTTGCTTTAACAGCAAAAACCCTCTGGAATGATAGAGAGGAAGACATGGACAGACAAGCCCCATAGGCTGCCATTATGTGGCTCAGAACAGGATACTGTGCCTTTAAGAGAACTTTCCAGAACTTCACAGTATCCCAGAATGCACTGCAGGTCCCTTTTACTTTCAGTTCTTTTTGAAGGCTTAACACGCCAGACCTGTAGTATTCCATACATGAATATCTCTCTCCACCGGGGAGGAGGGCGGGCGCTTATGACTATAACAGAGATACCCCTACTACAGAACTGGAGTTACAGGACAGAAACTACTCCTTCTGTAGTAGGGGATCTCTGTGTATAGTCATAATCTAATGAATAGAATGGCAAGCCCATCCCCACACCAAAGCGACGGTGGAGAAAAGAGAAAATAACACCACTACTGTGCGAACAGATTTCGCCGCGAAGCCTGCCCAACCTGAGCATCTGCCCTGGCATCAGAGTCCAGGCAGTAATGCTTAGCAAAGGTATGGACCGACTTTCCAAGTGGCCGCCTTGCAGATTTCTGCAATTGGAACATTACGGAGCAAAGCAGTCGTGGCAGCTTTGCCCCTGGTGGAATGTGCCTTAGGTTTACCCCCTAAGGTCTTACCAGCTTTTTGGTAACACAACTGTATACAGGACACAATCCACCTAGAAATGGATTGTTTAGAGGTAGCAAGACCTGTCCTGACTGATCCATAATTGATAAACAATTGGTCTGACCTACGAGTATCCTTGGTTTTATCCAGATAAAATTTCAACACCCTCCTGACATCCAGGGAATGCAGGGACCTTTCCGCTGGAGAGGAAGGATTCTGAAAAAACGTAGGTAAAGTTATGGTCTGGTTAACATGAAAGTCAGATATAACTTTAGGAAGAAATTTAGGGCGAGTACGCATAACAACCTTAGCAGCATGAAATACAGTATAAGGTTCTTGGCAACACAACGTCTGAATTTCACTCACCCTGAGGCCGATGTAATGGCCACGAGGAATGCCGCCTTCCAGGACAGGTGCTGCAAAGAAGCCTTATGAATAGGTTCAAAAGGCTCCTTCATCAAACTGGACAGAACCACATTCAATTCCCATGAAGGCGAAGGATCAATTCCCATGAAGGCGAAGGAAGCCGGACCGGACGGAACACTTTCTTCAAGCCTTCCAAAAAATCTTTGATCACAGGGATCTGAAAGAAGGAAGTCTGTGAAGGGCATTTCCTGTAGGCAGTCAATGCAGCCAGATGAACCTTAATGCAATGGACATTAAGGCCAGACTGCGCCAGATGTAGAAGATATGGAAGGATGACATCTTCCTTACATGTCGTCGGGTCATAGTTCTTGGACTTGCACCAGATGCAAAACCTCTTCCACTTGTAAGCATAAGAAGTCCTAGTGGAAGGTCGCTTAGCCTCCTTCAGTATGTCCATGCAATCTTCTGGGAGATTCAGATGGCCATATTGCACTATCTCAGGAGCCATGCCGCCAAACTCAAAGAAGAGAGGTTGGGGTGCAACATCTGCCCCCCGAACTTCGTGAGAAGGTCCGACCTGCACGGCAGCCGCATGTGAGGAAGGAGAGACCGGTGAAGCAGGTCCGTGAACCACCACTGTCTGGGCCATTCCGGGGCAATCGGTATCATCCGCGCCCTGGACTGGGACAGCTTGATGAGCACCGGCGGAATCAGGGGAATGGGTGGAAAAGCGTACAGAAAGCTGTTCGACCAGTTGATCCATAACGCATTCCCCAGCGTCCCCGGCTGGTAGTACCTGGAGGCGAAGTCTCGGCATTTGCTGTTTTCGGCGGTGGCGAACAGATCTACGTCTGGAGTCCCCCCCCTTGCAAAGACTTCTCCTAGTACTTCGTCGTTTATGACCCATTTGTGGTTTTCCTGAATCAGTCTGCTCAGTGCGTCTGCCTGAACATTCTGCACACCTGGTAGATGGGTAGCCGTTATCGTCAGTCCTCTGGCTAGAAGCCTCCTGCGACAGGGGGCGCGATCTCGAGCCCCCCTGCTTGTTGAGGTAATACATCGTGGTCGTATTGTCCGTTTGCACAAGCAGAGAGTTGGTCTGGAAGGACGGAAGAAAGGCCTTCAGCGCCAAGTGAACAGCTCTGAGTTCCAGGAAATTGATGTGGTACGTGGACTCCGTCTGGGACCACGTCCCTTGAATCTGTAAGTCTCCGGAGTGCGCCCCCCAGCCGTGGAGAGATGCATCCGTCACGATCGTCTGCGTGGGAATGTCTTTGTGGAAGGGAACCCCTCTCAGGAGATTCTCCGCCGAACACCACCACTTCAGAGACTGAAGCGCATGCAGAGACAGTCGTACCCTGTCGTCCCAAGATCCTTTCATCTGATCCCACTGATCTTCCAAGCACTCCTGCAATGGTCTCATGTGCAGCCGTGCGTGTGGCGTGAGGAAGATACAAGAGGCCATCGATCCCAGTAGAGAAGACACCGTCCTCACTGTTGTAGATGGAGTGGTCATAAGAGCCTGAGCCTTCCGAAGGAGTGATAATCGTCGCTCCTCCGAAGGAGACACGCTTGCTGACAGCGTATTAATGGAGGCTCCCAAGTACTGTATGCACTGGACCGGAGTCGGGACAGACTTGGACATGTTGATGTGCAACCCCAGCTTGTTCAAGAGAACGCACGTCTTCTGGAAGTGTGCTTGAGCTTCTGAGAAGAAGGAGGCCTTGATCAACCAATCGTCCAGGTACGGGTAGACAAACACCTTGTTCTTCCTTAGGTGTGCAGCTACCAATGCCATGCACTTCGAGAATGTTCTGGGTGCAGACTTCAGTCCGAATGGCAGTACTGTGTACTGATAATGATTGGCGCCGACTTGGAATTGCAGGAACTTCCTGTGTTTGTGTGCAATGGGCACATGGAAGTACGCATCCTGTAGGTCTATAGCACACAGCCAGTCTCCCTGTTGCAGCTGAGGATAAATCTGATGCAACGACAGCATGCGAAACTTCTCTCTGCCAATCCACTTGTTTGCTTGTCGCAAATCCAGAATGGACCTGAACTCGTTCTTGTCCTTCTTGCGAACCAGGAAGAACCGGGAGTACAGACCTCTTCCTCTTTGAGATAGAGGTACATCTTCTATCGCCCTTTTCCATAACATATCTGCCTCCGCCTGGAGCTCGCGCAGTTGGAACTGCGAGCTGACCGGTGGAATTGATGGAGGCGGGCTGGTGAACCGAAGACTGTATCCATGGCAAACAATATTCAGCACCCACTTGTCCTGAGTGATTTTTCTCCACTCTGCCAGAAAAAATTGAAAGCTTCCCCCCACTGGAGCGGGTAACGGATGTAGGGGAAGTACCCGCTCAGGGTCGAGGCCCGGCCGCGCCCTTGTTCGCTGTAGAGGACTGCTGACCTCCTCTATCCTTCTGGCGCTTCTGGAAGGGCCTCCGGAACTGCTGCTGTTGTTGTTGCTGCTGCTGTCCCGAAGCCTGTCCTCACCCTCTGCCCTGTGACCCGAACCGTCTCTAGAACGGGCGGTAGGCCTTCTTTTCTTTGGGCTTCTCCAAGCCCACAGCCGTCAGAGTCTCGGCCTCCGCCTTCATGCGGGCCATCTCATCATCCGCATGTTTGCCAAACAGGGTTTCCCCAGATAAGGGCAGATTAGCCACTCACTGCTGGGCCTCCGGCTTGAGTGACGAGAGCCTGAGCCAAGCATGGCGTCGCTGGTTGATCCCATGACAATACCCATGGGCCGCCAAAAGAGACATCAGCGGCCGTGCTGATGACCTGGTTCGAAACCAGCATCCCTTCCTTCTGGATCTCCAGGAAATCCTCCCTCTTATCTCGTGGCAGGAGTTCCGTGAACTGCTGGAGGGATTCCCACAGGGCACGTTCATAACGCCCCAGCAAAGCCGCATCGCTAGAGGCCTTCATGGCCGTAGATGCCGTCCCACAGGCCTTCCTGCCAGATGAGTCGATCCATCGGCTCTCCTTATCAGGAGGCGAGGTAGAGTTTTGTTTCCTGGCTGCCGTCACTATAACGGAGTCCGGAATCGGCTCTATCAGCAGAAAAGCCAGGTCGGAATCCGGGGCCCTGTACTTCTTCAGAAGCCGGGATGGAGCGGCTTTCGTCACTGCAGGCGTGAGGAACAGCTCCTCCGCAGGCTCTACCAATCCTGGTACGAGCGGTAGTAAAGGACGAGACAAATGCTTCTTATGCAGCGTCTCAAAGATCACGGATGTCGTAGGTGTTGGAGCCGTCACCGCGATTCCCAATTTTGCTGCACCCCTCAGGAGGACATCCTGGAACGTGCTGATATCGTCCACAGGCGACACTCTCGTCCCCGGGGAGTCCGACAAAGTCGGGGAGTAGGACCTGGTCCTGGAAGAGTCCGTGCGGGACCGTGATCTGCGCCTCCTGTGGCGCCGTCTTGACCTCGTGGATGATCTGTGACGACTGCGCGATCTCCCCCTCCATCCGGAGCGGGATCGCGACCTCCTTGGCTTCGGTCGCCCTGCCGGTTCGACCGGCGGGTGACTTTGGCTTGGCTGGGGCCCTCGGCCGAGGGGTCCCCTTAGGAGGAGTCGGAAATCGTGGCAATGAACCTGTCCTCGGAGGAATCGGAGGAGGCTCGTCAGCCGGCAGCTGAGGTTGAGGCTGAGGCTGAGGTTTAGGAAGAGGCGGAAGTGGCGCAAGTGGAGGCGGGGTGGGAGCCCGCGGAGGAAGTCCTCTCGGTAAATGGAGGAGGAGGAGGAGTAACTGTCTTCCGCCTAGCAGGAGTATACACAACAGAGTACACCGAGCCTGGTGAACCGCCCTCCTTACTAGGCTGGGACTTTGGAGAGGCTCCCAAAGGCACTTGACGACTGTCAGACTGACTCCTGGCGCCAGAACTCCTTCTACGCCTTCTCTGCGTCGAAGAACGGCGACCCGACGGCGAGTGTCGGCCCCTCGACGTCGAGCTTCTTCTCCTCGACGGTGAGTGCCCCTTCTTCGACGTCGAATGCCTTCGCCTCGACGGCGACCTTCTGCGCCTCGACGGCGACCTCACGCCTCGACGGCGATCTCCCGTGCCTCGACGGCGACCTTCGCCTCGGCAGCGATCTTCTCCTCGACGTCAAGGATCCCCTCGACGACGACCTTCTCCTCTTCGACGACGGCCAACGGCGGTGTCGCCGTGACGGCGAGCGCCGACGCCGGTCCACCTCTCGACGTCGAGTCCTCGACGTCATCACCGGAGACCTCGACGGTGGTCTGTTCAGTTCCCTCGACGCCGAGCGGCGACGTCGCTTCGACACAGAGCCCTGGGGAGACGGGGAAAAGACTGCAGTCATCCCTCTCGACGCCGTGGTCGGTGCAATCGACGCAGGCGGAGAATGGGGATGTTTGCTGGTCTTCCTGCCCCTGGGGTGCCCCCCAGAGGCCTCAGCATGGGCAGAGGAAGCCCCTCCAGACCCACCTTGTGCCTTCAGTCTTCTGTCTTCGAGGCCCTGAAGCCTGATCTTCATCCTATCCCTCAGGGTCCTTCCAGAGAAACCCTGGCAGATGTCCCACTCCTCTGGGACATGAGATGAAGGAAGGCAGATGATACACACCTTGTGTGGGTCCGACTTGGCCTTCTTCCTGGAGCACTTAGGGCTTTTGTCGCATAATGCAGGCATATTGACAATCAAAGAGTGCACCAAAAGACAAACAGGAAGAAAAAACACCAAAGTACTTCAGAAAAGTACTCAAATAACTTGAAAAAAGTGAAAAAATCACCAATCAACCCTTGAAAAGGGAGAGCTCAATGCTCCAGGGTCCTGCTTGCAGGAGCCGGAAAAAAGAACTGAAAGTAAAAGGGACCTGCAGTGTATTCTGGGATACTGTGAAGTTCTGGAAAGTTCTCTTAAAAGGCACAGTATCCTGTTCTGTGCCACATAATGGCAGCCTATGGGGCGTGTTTGTCCATGTCTTCCTCTCTATCATTCCAGAGGGTTTTTGCTGTTAAAGCAAGGAAAATCTGGACAGGCTGTGCTGTTTGTGGATTTTTGGTGGAATTTCTAGTTGAAGTACTGGACAGTGTAGCCTGTGGATATAGGCTGCATTATCTGTCTTTAATTCTCTCTTAAGTGTCTGTGCAGTTCTGCATTTTTCAACAAGCTTAAGAGATTATTTTTGATTTCTACGGGGTCCACGCACATGGGCGGGACTATTCACTAGATTATGACTATACACAGAGATCCCCTACTACAGAAAGCTTGGTTCCAATGGCGCAGTGTGCTCAGGACCCACATCGGGGCTTCCCCAGCACACATAGGACTGAAATGTCTTCAAACCCCCAAGGAAGACTCGCGACACGGAGCTCTTTATGGCACCTCTTTAATACAACGGTGCAATCACTATACTGCCTTATTCTACCTCCGCTTCTCGTGCCTTCCCTTCCGCCTCTGCCTGCCCTGTGCAAACACCAGGGTCAGGCAGGGCGACAACACCTCCCCCTTTTGTACAATAATGCTTACTGTGTCTCAGAGTTCTTCATTGAGTCGAAAAGGTCTCTTGGCTGTTCTTCATGGACCGTTGATTTGCGCCTGTTCAGAAGTATGGCGGTCCCTGGCATCTTCAAGCCTCACTGAGCTGGGACGCGCTCCATCACTGTTTCCTCCTGGGCTCGACGAATCCGTGCCGGAGCCACAGTCCTTGACTGGAGTATGAGCGGAGGGATTGAATCTTTTAAATTGGGATATGTTTCGGGGTATCCGTTTGTCTTCAGTCTCAGCTGTGATCATAGTCCCTTTCCGATTGGAGACTCGCAACGGGTGTGCGAGGTATCGACTGTCTGCCTTTGTTCTACGGTCGCGTTTCACCAGCACCCAGTCTCCTTCCTGAATGTCCATCTGTCGCGCATGACTGCGTTGATCAGCATAGTCCATCTTTGATTTCTTTTCCTGGTCCAGTTTTACCAGGGTGTCATGATCAGTGGTCACAGTTTGCGATTGCATGATGGTGTTTGAAGCGGGCAGCCGTGTGCGGGGAACTCGCCCCAGCATCAGGGGAGGACGTGGGTCTTTAGTTTTAGGGCCTGCTTCAGTCTTCCTTACTGTTTCTCATAAGGGTAGTCGCTGCTTTAGACTCACCCTTTTGTGTAGCTCCAGTCTTTGTAGCACGGCGCCAGAGCAGCGCGGGGCCCTTCACGCTATTTCGATCGCATTTTCGCGCACTTTTACATCGGCGCTCTAGACGAGCTGGTCTTCGGCTGCGCGCTCGCAGCGAGGGGGCAGAAGCGGTGGGTTACCAGCATACCACTCTCGTCGCCAGTGAAATGTCTTCAAACCCCCTAGGAAGACGAGCGACACCGAGCTCTTTATGGCACCTCTTTAATACAACGGTGCAATCGCCATACTGCCTTATTCTACCTCCGCTTCCCGCTCCACCCCTTCCGCATCTGCCTGCCCTGTACAAACACCAGGGTCAGGCAGGGCGACACGACACGGACGTCAAACGCAAAAACAACAAGGTGATGGATAGGATGCTTGAATTAATCTCAGCAACTGCCAATCGCTCTGGAGCATCCCAATCCATCGTTTTTCACCCACCATTGCTACCTCAGATTGGATCTAGCCATTTGCAAATACGTCTTGACCCTGTTCCTCAGGAAATCCAGCCCAAAGTGCCACACCAGGTCCTCCTTCAACCAGGACACAAGCAACCCAGGACGAGTTAAGCTCTTGTTATGGGCTCTTTAGCTGGATATAGGTTGGTTCCAGAAGCATTTCTATCTTTCTATTTCTATGTACTTGCCAGTACAGATTTAAGTTGCTAGCATCTTCCATTATTTACTATTTTGCCCTACATCGTGGTGATACTCTCACAACCCACTGACATTGAGAGATGTTGAACCATGGTGAAATACTGAGCGAAAAGTGTCTATACAAGTGCTATCCTTTTTACAAAGCCATGTGGCAACCTGATCTATGCTCGTGGCCCTAGTTATTCGCTTTCCAAAAATAGATTCTTTATATTGTATATTCTAAATTGTTAATCATCATCTGACCAGGCTCGCGCTCGCTGAGAACTGCGGTCCTTTTTAAACCTTCTTGACAACAGGGGATATCCTTGTGAAATGGATCTATACCATGACAGTGATCCATATGGTATTGTTTGTTTCCATTTCTGCAGAGCGGGGCCTCATTACCTGAGCGAGTGCCAGGCGAGGTGAGGCCACTCCCGAGTAAATTCTGGGTGAGTGTCTATTTGATAAAATAAAGTATGAGGAATGTCTCTTTGGCTGCCTTATGTCTGCATCATATATGTGGCTTTCACGTGTCTGTACATACTTTGTGTTTCAGGAGAGGAGTTTCACAATCATGATTTTTGAGCCTACCAATCAAGACATTGCCAGATGGTAGGGCGTTCATTCATGGTATGTAGTCTTTATTACACTTTGATCACAGTTGCAGTAGTGTTGTTACCAGAGGTCCTGAAGAAAGCCTTTTGTAGGCTGAAACATGTCGACCAGTTAACTTTACCACCTAGATAGTAATATTTGTTGAAACACTATCTACACTCTGCTTTTTTAACCTTGTCATCATGGTGACCGCCATAATAAAGTCCGTTCTTAGGCACCATGCTAGTCAATTTTAAAACACTATTCCCTATATTAGCACATATCTATATTCTTTTGAGCACTGCAACTTTTTCCCACAGCTTTTTCCCACAGCTCTTACTACAACTGCTCGCTGGTCTCTCATCACTGGTGGATCCGTCTCTAAGGTCTACTCACAATATTGAGAGTGAGTGCCTTAGTGGATACCAGTTTGCACCTTTAAAATCCAGATGATGAAGTTCCCCCAATGGGTGGGCTGATGGGTTTTCCTACCTCTCACTTTCTTAGTCTGTACACACACTCCTCATAAGAAAGCAGACACTCTCTAGCCTCTCTTGACCAGTAGCACCCCCTTCTGTGTGTATTATAAACAGAAGGTTGCCAGCAATTGAGCTACTTACGGATATGCAGAGCTTAGAGATTGCAATCGCATTGGCGAAATTGATACAAGTTGCCAAAAGATTTCTTATGGAACAATGACATGAAATAGGGTGGTCTAAGATGTGATAAATTGATCAAAATAGAATGTCTGTAATCATTTTATGAATTGTAATCTTTAGGTATTTTATCGCGCCTTATAGTGTGTTATTATGTGAATATGTTTTTATAAGAACGTAATGTAATTGGTTTTTAAGAATTTTTTTAACAATTGTATTTGTACCCTGTGTTATGATGAATATGTAGTTTAAAGGCCAAATGGTCACAATAAACTTATCTTTGATTGATTGATGTCCTCCATCCTCCAAAATGATGTCTGACAGGTGGGGCACAAGAAGCAGGCCGCATATGCTCCCTTACACCATAGGTTTCTGTGCCACAGCCACCTCATTCTTTTGTGGCCTTTGATAGATATCGCACCACCTTCTAGCAGTTGGCAAAGAAAAAAGCATATCTGAAGGCAGGAGCGGCTCCTGGCCAAAGATGAAAAAGCACAGTCATGCAAAGGGTTGAGAAACCTGATGCAAAAGTGTAATAGAAGGATTAAGCTGCTATTGTCTGGTTAGCAATTTCCAATCTGTTTCTCTGTCACCACTGTTGAATGCACCTCATTATTCATACACACATGATCAAGCCTCTATAACTGAATTATAGAAAAAAGAAATTGTAGAATTTACATTTGGTATAAACAAATGACAATTAACATATATGACAAATGTATTTAGTTTGGAAATGTAGTAATTTAACCCCTTCGCTGCAGGGGTAATTCCCCCGCTGTGCTGGGGGTGCGCACAGTGCCCGCATGCTCATGACGAGCTGAGCTCGTCATGAGGCACGGCGCTCCTGTGCTCATGGCGAGCTGAGCTCGTCACAGGTGCACCGGCTCCCGTGGAACGCTCAGCACAGCAGGGGAATTCTCCCCGCACCTGAGCGTTCCACGGCTCATGACGAGCTCAGCTCGTCATGAGCACCGGAGCACCATGCCTCATGACGAGCTCAGCTCGTCATGAGCATTGAAAAGGTTAAATATATTAAAATTAACAAAATCAAATGTATTAACTTGAATAAAATAAGAACGGTTCTCCTCCAAATTGAGAAAATAAAATATATATTTTTTTAAACTTTATTTTTGGTAAGCATATGTCGAAAACAACACAGGTGGAAGGCAATTAGTATATCCATCAGGTGAGACATCGACGGCGCATCCATAGTATATGTGCATCAATCACAAAGACATTGAGAACATCAAATGCGTAAATCCAGCTTAATCCGTAGGAGCCCAGGCAAGGAATTCACAGACCCCGCACATCTCATTTCCCAAACTTATATGTATTGAGCATGTATCCTACAGGAGGTCTAGAGTAAACTGAAGCCAGCATATACTATCAATTGTCACTAGCGGGTTCTGTGTCCACCGGTGCCATATCCCGCTGGAGGAGGTAGGCTTGCAGAGGGCCCCAAATGTCTTTAGGTCTGGACGCTCTAGGGAGTATCTCCGCTTAAGTGGTTGTTTGTTCCTGACAATATAAAAAGATCATCCATCCTCTCTTTGAATTTAGGAGCTCGCCCCCTACCCCACCTGCAGGCCACCCTTCGCTTGGCTAGTAATAATGCTGTGGCTAAAAACTTCCGGTATGAGTTAGGAATCTGTGGGATCCTTGTCCAGGGTATCATTTGTCATTTTTCCAAGCGCTGCATATACTTGATCCCAGAACTATTGCACTGCTGGACACTCCCAGGCTAAATGTAGGAACCCCGCCCCCGCCCTACCACACCTATCGCAACGATCATGATCTTGTAAGTGAAAGCTGTATTTTTTTGCAGGTGTATAATGTAACTGGTGGAGGAATTTGTAATGGATTAACCACATTTCTTCCTCAAATCTGAGGAGGCAAGGTTCAGGGTACACCCCTATTGTGCCACCCTCCAGAGGGAGGGAGCATGAGCCTCTCGCTAATTGGCTGAGTCCCCTCATCTGATGGAGGGGACTGAGATGTGTGTTTCACCTCCCCTCCCCCACATGAGGGGTGAGGTTGGCAAAGGTGGGTAAGACCTCTTTTCATAAATTGGTTTTCCCGCTGATTCTCCCACCCAAAGTGAGGACCAGAACTGTGGGAGTCAGTTGCTGGGGGCAGCAAAAGGCAGGGACAGCTTCCAAAGGCAGCAGACCTTTGAAGCTTCCCCTTTGGTGGACCCAGCCCATCCTGGAGGCGAGGGCATTACACTTCTGCCCAAGAAGGGCTTTGTTATTGGACCCAGAGAGTGGAGGCTCTCTACCCAGGGGTCCAGAAACCTGTATGGTGGTGGCAAATGGCGGGCAGCCATTCTGGAACCATTCCAGGGCGAGTCTATTTTCAGGGGGCATCTAAGATGCCCTCTGAGTGCATTTTACATTAAATCCCACACTGTCATCAGTGTGGGTTTAATGTGCTGAGATCTTTGCTACGAAACTTTACAGTTTTTAGTAAAGCCATTAAGGAGCTGTGGATTCATAATGACCAACTCTCAGACCATATACTCTTTATGGGTTCACTACACTTATAATGTGTAAGAGTTGACTTAGACACTGGAGGGGTACAGGGCTCATGCCTCTATACCCTCTCCTTAAGGCTAGTGCGCCCCGCTAGAGGGGTGACTTACCTATGCCTCAGACAGTGGATTGCAAGCATGGCACACAGGGATGTGTGCCATGAGGACTCTTCGCTTTTCTCTGCACCAAAACACGTAGCCTGCAGTGGCAGTGTGTGGGTGTGTGTTAAAGTGTAGGGCCTTAAAGGGTGGCAGAAAAGGTCCTGCAGCCCTTAGAGGCATTCCCTGGTCACAGTACCCTTGGTACCCATGGTACCTTTTACAAGGGGCTTACTGTGGCCAGGGATGTGACAATTGTGGATACAAAGGTACAGACTAGAGCAAGAACAGAGGCCCGGGGAACCTGATTGGCTGGGACCCAGGGCACAGGGGGTAACCATGGAAAAAGGGGCACTTTCATACACAAGTCTTTCTGAAACAATGCTGTGGCTTATTCACCAACAGCTGAAGGATGAACCATACAAGCATCACTATTTGTCATATGTCTGCTCAGTCTGGATCTGTGGCAAATGTTCATTACAAGTTTATGTTGATGCTTCATGTATGCCCCCAAACTGATGTGCTCAGGTCTGAGACTGTCTTTACTGTATTGCAAGAGCACAAGAAATTTGATGAATGAATTTATATGTACACTGAAGCGAGGTTTAAACCCCTTGGATATATGTTGCAAGTAGGACCAGCATGGATAGCCTTAAAAGAAAAGTTAAACAGCAAATATCACAAAGGTTTCTAATCTTCAGATTCCATATTCAAACCCAGACACACAATGTATTTGGGGAAATGGTTGTCAAAATATGGGTCTACCATTCTTGAAGTATTGCAGGGATGAAGAAGGACAAATTCTTGAAAGTGAGATGTAAAGATAATAAAGTTGTGTTTTCTTGGCGTACATGACATATGGAAAACAAAAAGGGCATCAAAGGGAAGGTTGTACCATCTATATTGAGGTGAAAGTCAGTGATAATGAACACAATTGCTCCTACGAATAATAATGAATCGTATGGCACCCATTTAAGTCAGAAACATTGTTATGGTCCAAATCAACACTTGGGTACATTTAAAAAGATTTATAATCTGCAGAATCACCAATCAAAAGCATTTGACTTTATTACTGAAAATGGTTTCAGCAAGAGGGAGGGGGTCATGAGACTGAATGAAGAAACAGTGCGATGCAAAAGGATTCGGAAAGAGAAAAACAATCATTGTGAACTTTTCTGCAGGCCTATTTAGGAGATGGAAATCAAAGAGCAATACTGTTCTCCAAAGTTCAGTGGCAAAAATCTAACTACTTACCCCTTCACTGTAATTCTTTAGATTTTCCAGTTGCTTATAACATTTCTAGATTTGGAGCAAATAACACTTCCTGAATTCTAGCTCTTCGGGTCTCAGAAATGACCAAACAAGAGGCCTTGGCAAATGTAACAGTCGTGCTATGGAATATTGCAATATAAGGTGAAGAATGAGGATATGGTATAAGGGTTAGGAGAAGGACAAGCAGTAAGGATGCAGTGTACGATCCTGGACTCACAATGAGCTTCTCGTCTCTCAAGCAGGAATCACATGAATTTGGAATAAAGAGAAGCTGGGTGTTGCAGAACATAATAACACTATTAAATTCTGATAAAGTCAAAATAAAGTAAGAAACACAATATGTTTTAGCTCATCAGGTCTCGGGTGACTATATTGTTTTAGATATTCTCTACACTCAAATGTGGATTACTAACTTGAGTTGCCAAAATTATATGATCTAACCTGATATTGCTTTTTTGAACGCTGCACTGAAATAAAAAAATGAATGTATGAGTAAGTGCCGTAAGATACAGAAGAATTTTTAATGTGCAATTTAATTTTAAACTGTCTATACTGGGCATTGAAACTTATGTGTATATAACAGGTTTTATTTTTTTCCATCAATGATTTCAAATTCTTACTACGCTGTTTTAAGGAAAAAAGACTACAAAGATATGTTAAAGAAATATAACTTACTTCTTCTGAATTAACAACAAGCTTTGCTATAAAGAGACGAATGTTTAAAGGCGTTGATGGATTTGCCAACTTGCCATGCAGAAACTTCATCCAAGGTGGAAGATCTTGCGGAACCACACCCTAAAATGAAAATAAAAAAAGATAACATTGAAAAAATGACTTGTGCTAGAGCAAAAAAAAAAAGTTGCTTTGCTATAAAATGCTACTGCTTTTCTTGAAGTCAGACAAAACCTAGAACATGCCCCATGTTTTCCATGCACCATCTACACATCCATACATCTAAGGGCTGTTCGACTCTATTTACCATTATGTGACATCCTGGCATGGGTCATGGAGCATTAGACTGTCCATGGTAATTGGGGATTGGCCCAGGACAAGGAACCAAGCATGCTCGGAATGGCTCTTGTTCATGGAACCCTATTGTCACAAGGTCCAAATCGGGTGCTGACAAGTTTTGAGGCAGAGTGAAGGCTTCCCATTTAATTCTAGGTTGTTCTTGCGCCCAGACAAAAGTAATCCCACTGGATCTCTATGCTTCGAGGTTCACATATAAAAGAGTTTATAAAAACTATTGGAAGAACGTTCAGGAGTTTCGATTCACCCAACAAGGTGCAGCATGAGCGAACCTGCATCTTGAAATTAAATAAAATCAATCTAAGTGTTTTTAGTTCCCCATCGGTAATGTGCTTGGGTCTTGCTGCCCTGCAACTGATCATTTTATCCAATTTCAAAAATGGGAGTTGTTTATTAATGACACATACAACAAGATAACTACTTTGTAATACCCCATACCTGCATGCTGAAAAAAAGAGTTTACAATTACAACCAAAGAAACATTAGGGTTAATAAAGAAGTCACGTTCATCTAAGGACGCTAGGCCCAACTAGATTCCCATTAACTTACTGAAAGTCAACCTGAATCTTTGGGCAGAAGGCATAAGTAAACTGTTTGTTTGTTTCACAGTCAGGTCAAACTCTTCCATCTTGGAAAGCTACCATAATCCATCCAATTTACAAGAAAGGCCTGAAACTTGAACCAAAGTCATACTGTCTCATTGTGTCCATGGCTTTTAGCGATAAAATGGTAATCGAGCTGGATAAAGTTTACATTAATAAAATCAAGTTATTACTTCGCCTTCACCGTTCTTCTCAGCTCGTGAAGTTACACTTCCATAATTAATTAATAATATTAATGATCTGTGCTGTGTGTGTATTAATTCAACCTAGTTTAAAGTTGCATCTACACAGAACACGCGGGAAACTAACATGTGTGCTTATAAATGTGCAATATGTTGCATCTTCATGTTTGTGGAAATAATACATTAATTTTGTCTATTACTAATAGCGGCTGATTTAAAGAATGGCATGTGCTTATTTTGCCTTTTGTCTATGTGGTGTCACTCTATTCTTACAGGTGCATAAAGAATCCTGCTGGATTAAATGAAGAATGGTAGATATAAATGCTGCTTTATTTGTGTGCTTCAGCTAGGTAATTTAGACTAATGGGTTAATTAATTAGCAAAAGTGGGTGGGTAGCAGAACGAAATTCATTTCTTGCAATAATTTATGTTTTATGTTTGTTTATATAATAGTTTTACAAATGAAGCTTAGAGATGGCTTCAGAAAAATAGTCACTTCTAAAATTTGACGCAAGAAAAGGTGGCGCAGAAAAATGACGCTTTTTAAAAAGAGGCCTATTGATGAAACTACCACAAGAGAAAATAATTCTGAAAAGGATGAAAAGCCTATGAGCTTTTATTTTGAAAGGTTTTGGAAAGAACTGCTAAAAAATGACTCTGTGGAGAGGTTTGCAAATGTGCCACGAAAGCTCAGAACGGACAAGCTCAAGGCTGAAAGGGAGAGACGTGATAGATTTTGCATTGCTTGAACTTCTTTCGCTACAAATTGTAGCAGCCTGAGGAAGTGCTGCCAAGACTTCTTGCATAAACAATGAACTAGTGAATAAGCCCGGACATGTGGAAGGAGATGTCACAACTTACTGTGGCATGAGGTGGCTCAGCCAATGGGGAGCTAGTATTCATCTTCTGGAATGTGAAAAATAGTTAGATCAGCTTATTTTAGGGTATAAGAATCAGCTCAAACAGCAAACATTTGGCTTGCGCTCGAGATTCCTGAGGGACGTGTTATGCTGATGGACAACATATGTAAGGAAAGGAGCTTTTTATTAAATATTTTATTTCTAGGTGATGAGGGTAGAGACAGTGAGATAGTTAGGGTTTGGAAATGCTAAATTTTACTTATTTCTGCTAATGAATAATATTTCTTGAATTTTGCTCTCTTTATTAATTCTGAATAAACCTCTCTTTATGACTTTTTCTAATGCCTGTTTAATAAAATTCCAAAACATAAGTTTTTTTAGATATGTTTAAATAAACTTTCTAAATGACAAGCTGGTCTTGTTTATTGTGGGTAGTTTAAACAACATATATAGATCTTATCGCCTCATGATTCAGACGCTCTGTTGTTGATAGGGCCTAGTGTTGTATGGTAAATTTAGTGGTAGTAGGTAGAGTCATTTATGTATAATTTTGGTGAGAGCGCTGGATCAGTTGATGCTGCTCTCATCTTGCACTTCACTACCCTTCAATCGCAGTGGTGTAGTCTCAACGAATGCCGTCATCAGGATGGGTAACCGCTGGGGACAACACGATGCATGAGCCTTTACGGGACTTAGCAAAGTATCTGTATCCAATGGTACTTCTGATTGTAGTGTGAGACAGACGACTAACACGCATTCTTCTCCGCACAGCATACATCTTAACACAGCTAAGATACAATTCTGCCAGATGGGTCTGAATGAAAGAAACCAGGTCATATTCAGATCTCTTAGCCGGGCTAATCCAAGGACTTTAGTTATGCGGTCCCGATAGCGTATAGCTAGGATCGTTTCTTCCATTGTTGCTGGAGTCTTGTCTGCGTTTTGGCTTGCCATAACTAAGCAGGAGAATCAAAAATAAAATGCCTGCTACGAGTCCCAACAGGAGTGGAAGGCCACCAAAGAGTGAATGGACAAAATTAGGAAAAATGCCCAGGACTGCTTTGAAAGGTGTCAACAGTCCCGAAAAAATTGTCTTAAATACACTCGCGATACCATTCGTATCAGAAATGTTTAAGATTTCGTTTAGCATTTCTGCGAAGTGTAGGGGGCAATTTGTTGATAAAAGGTTATGAATCTCTGCCGTTGTCCTTGCAACTTGGAGATCATACGTTTCTTTCGATGACGTCAAGGGCACTGGCGTCTGTAGAAGCACAGTCTTCATTCTGCTTAAAGTATCAATTCGAATAGAAGAGATTTTCAGACTGGGCCAAATTTTTCCCTCCCTGTCTGGAGTGTCGTTTGGAAACAATACTCTCATACAACAAGTGACCATGGAACTTACGCTTATTAGATAAGCTTTTCCTGGCACCAGGCCACAACATCTGTGGTCCACAATTAGAATATAGCTCCCGTTAGAAAGCCGTCTAAAGAATGGCTCTATTCGAGTTGCAGGTGTGCCAAGCTGGTGACATGAAAGGTTATTTGAAGTCCCCTCACAGGCCCCATGTAAATTTATACCCTGACACAAAAGTATACCACTTAGTGATTTTTCACAATTATTACCACTAAGAAATACATTCTGTCCTTTTTCACTATAACGTGTGTGTGTGTAAGGTAATTCCCATGTTGACTTAATGTATCCTTTACCCAACCTTTCATACTGGCCTGCCTGTATATACTGTTGGCAGTATCGAAATTGGAAAGTCGTTATCGGAATAGTTATTATCCCATGTATTATCCATTCAATGACAGGTCGTTCTGACATTGTCAATGGTAATCTCTCAAGTTTTTCAATGCTCAGAATTGTATATTCTGCTCCCTTTTGTGCCAAGCTGATTTGTATATCAGTAAGGTTAAAGATAGAGAATAATGACGTTGTGTTGATTAAACGCCAAGGCACATAGCCTGAACGCAGATTCTGTAACGTCCAGCCAAGCTGTACAATAGAACGCAATTGGGACTGACCATGTTGTAACATTAGCATGTCCTGTTCTATTATATCGATTGCAGATGATACAATACTGTCCAGTGAATATATTCTGGAAGACAGAGTCATTAACCCATTGTCCACAACAGAAAGTGATTTTTCCAAATTAATACGGTCAATTTTCCGTATTTTCTCTGCTGTTTCAATTTGAGTTACTTTCCAAGCTTCGTTGTAAGCTGCATATATAGAGGCCGCTATGAAACGTTTTTGACGCTGTTTGCGTGGTCCCATAATGAAATCACGCAAGTCAGCACCTTCTTTAAGTAAAGTTAAGTGTTGCTTAATTTCTGCCAGTGTGGTTGTCTGTAGCCATTCGAGGCAGAGTTTTCCTACACTGTATGTTGTTACAATCCCTAGATGTTGTCGCTGGGAGTATCTAGGGTCTGGCCTTGACAATTTGAACCCCTGTAATTTGTTCAGGAATCTATCTTGACAGTTATTTGTGTCTGTGGGCCAGATCAACCATTTCTTCGAATCAGGATGTGTTCTGTTTTGGTTAAAAATATGGGTTACGTGTATCTCAACATCTGTAGTGCTATTACTGTCAGGTGTCGGTTTCGGAATAGACGGTTTGTTTAAGTCTTTAATTTTGGCTAGGCCAAGACAGGATGTTTGTTGAATTGTGTCATTCAAGAATATAATTTGTTCTGGGATCATGCAGGCTCTGAATAATGATTCTATACCTCGGACTTGCCAGTCTTTAGTACCTCAGATGGTTTTCGTTTCAATGTTTTTGTTCCAAAAATCTAAACCAAATGTATTCACTTTTTCATAAAATGATTCTGAATAGATTAATTTTGTAGTTGTTAGCATGGTTTTCATTCCTGTCTTATTTAACAGTTTGAAATAAAATGTTTCTCCGTTACTTGTGTTAAACCCTGAGAAGTATGGAAATTTCTCATAGAATGTTTTTTGAGCTACCTTTTGGTGGAGTTGCACAATGTTCCCATTGATTATAATTTAAAACATTTCTAGGCTGAGCAGATGTATGCAAATAATGGTTACCATAGTGGTTGTAGCAGTACATCTGATCATAATTTGATGAACCTTGTAAATAATCATGTTCTGTAAATTTTGCTGACATAACTAAGTCTGACATCATATCATTAATACTTTCAAAGTCCCAATCATCAGAGAATGTACTCTGTTTTACAAAGTCACTTAATGAAACCTTAAATTGATGAGGATACTTCAAGAGTTCGACCGGGCCATATATATCGTAATCTGTTTTGTCCCATGCTACCCCACCGGGTAATGGATTGGCTGTGAAGTTTACTGAAGAAAGTTCTCTTTTCTCGATGTGTGAAGACTTGTGTGGCTTTAGGACCAGGTTGATGTTCTGGCTTGCTGTGTCCTTTGTAACATATTTTCCTTCAATGAAATGTCCCAAGCATAGTACCATGATGAGCCAAAGCAGGAGAAAAAGTACACCTAGCACCACCCAAAATTCAATCCATGGAGAAATCAGATAGGTTTCTTGAAGTTGATGAGAGTTCTTTGGCTTTGTCTTTAAAAGTTTTTGTTGTTGTTGGCTGTTCCTCAGGTTCGCTCGGATCCTCAGAAAAGTCATCGAAATTGATGAAGTAGCCTGATGCAGTTCTGTCAATTGTTGGAATTGCTTCTGGATTATTCTTTGTTTCATTAGCATAGTCTGTGGCTACATCGTTGTAGACAGGTGTTTCTTGATGAATTGTTGCAATTTGGGTTTCAAGAGGCATAAGTTCCATGGCTTTGTTGCATAGTCCTTGTTGATTTACTGTAGGTTTATCAAATGTGATTAGTCTTTCAGTTTGAACCTCTTGATTTGTAGCAAACTTTGGTGTTCTGCTATTTCTTGGGAGTCCACTTGGCCTACTACTTATTATTGGCCACATGATTGTGGTTTAACCAGGTCGATGGATACAACTCGGTTCTCCTTTTTACCAGCAAGGGGCGGTAGTACAACTGATCTTGTTCCGCTGACAGCTAAGACAGGTACTGCTTTTCTGTAAGAAGACCCAAATTCCTTCTTCACCGCGATTTTCTCTCTGACCAGACTTCCAATCTTTGGAATCCAGACAGGCCTTGCTGGGACAGGTGGTTTCTCTTCAGTGGCTGTTGGCTGTTTCAACTTTATGTTGCTCAGGTCTTTTCTTGTTTCATTTAAGTCCTGTAAAATAGCCTAACGATCTTTGATATCAAAGCATTTTCCTTCCACCACTGAAGTTTGACTATCGAGGTCCTGGATATGCATTCTAGTCCCGAACAATAGTTCGTACATGACTGAGACCACTCAGAGAATTTCTTGGCAGATTATTAAGACTACGTTGGACACTTATTAAATGTTTGACCCACCCAACACCCGAACCTAATACCTTTGCCGTTATAGATTGCTTTATGTCTCGGTTTTTTCTTTCCACAAGCCCGTTTCCCTCAGGATGGAAGGGACAAGAATACCGCAATGCAATGCCCATGCTGGTCATGGCCTCCTTATAAGCTCGAGAGCTAAAAGAAGGACCCTGGTCAGAATGTAGCATGCCAATTGCGTATGTGCAGATAAAGACTCGCAAATCTTTTATAACAGTTCTGGCGTCAGCCGAGTGCTGGGGTCTACATTTTAAGTGAAGCTAGTCTTAAATAATATACATTGGGGCGCATGTTTCCTGTTTAATCATGCGAATAGATCGCTTTATGCTTTCTATTAAGTGTTCTGGCACTACTTCGGCCGGTTCGCCACTGCGATCTCTGTTGCAGTTTTCACAATTTTTTGCAAATTTATGGTTATCCACGCTCATTTCCGGCCACCAGTATTCTGATTTTAATTCTGTCTGAGATTCTTTGATCATCTGATGCCTTAAACCTAATCCCATGTGTGCTTCTTGTATTAAGAAGCCTCTCCTGTTCCTGTTTGGAATCACTCTACCCCCCACTCCAGGGATTTGAGCAAAAGGAACGGAGTTTGCATCGATTACGTATGTATAATTGAGTGGATAGTTGACGGGTAGTGCTGCACAGTCGGCTTTTGATGACGTTTTTACCGCCAGCATCGTTTCCCCGTCTACGTATTTTCCTGAACGCTTTTTTGTAGCTACGGAAGCCGGCTTAGTTGCTTTCGCTGTGGCTGTCTCCGCCAATGAATTCCCTGAAACGTGAACGCCATCACGTTCATGACTCAGCGAATGTATCACATGAGTCTTTGGTAGTTCTTTCTGTAAAAGAACTACTTGTTCCCAAAGCGATTTTTGCTTTATTGTGGCACCTGTGTCATCTTTGTAACCGTTTTGAACCTATTTCTGCAAGTCATTATTGTATGATTTGACGCAGTAATATGAATCGCACACTATTAGTGTCGGGAATTCGCGATCCGCGTTATCTAGCGCCCTTTTTAACGCTAATATTTCAGTTTGTTGTTCTGAATTATTTTCTACAGACTGTGATTTTGTTACCAGAGGTGTCAATTTACCTCCGCGCCACACGTTTTTAACAATTTCGCATGTGGCGTTATATGCTTGTTCTCCCCAAACTAAGGGTTGTGCATGTCCGTCTGTATATATTACACAGGCGTACTGTCGTATGGGCAGAACGTCGATTGGCAGAGGATATTCTCTTTCATATTCTAGATTTTTTAATTTTTTCATTTCCGGGTCAAAATAGTATTTCACTTTGTCTGTAGCTAGAGAATTTTCCCATTGGATCCATTTTGGATTTAATCCCACTGTAGGTAAATTACATGGGCTTGTTAATGCCTCAAAGGCTGATTCTGCTGTTCTAACAGTAATCTGTCTGCCATCAGCTTGGTCTCTTTCTTTTGCTACAGCTGTTTGAACCGCATGAACAATGTTTTCCTTAATGCTGAATGTTTTTTCAGCTTCTGTGTACAAATGTGATTTGTATGTTATTGGTACCGTTTCTCCCTCATTAGAGGTCAGGTATGTAAATCCGCATCTTCCTGGGATAACCCGGATTACAAGGTTGCGTGTGTTATCGCGTGTTTGCAATTTTGTTTTAGCTAACATGTCTGTTTGCAATGATCTCAAAATCTGTGTGTGTTTTTGAGTCCAATTGATTGTTTTAAAATCTGGTTTTATTAGTTCATAGAGAGGTTTAACCCTCTCTGCATAATTTAGAATGTAAGTTCTTCCGAAATTCAGGAAACCTAGAATTGATTGTAACTTTTTTAGCGTTCTTGGTGCTTGGATTACAGCACATTTCTCCAAGAAATTGTCTGGCAGGCTTTTGCCTTCACTTGATAATTCATATCCTAAAAACAGGACAGTTAGATGGGCAATTCGTGACTTTTTAAAGTTGAATTTGTAACCCTCTGCTGCGAACCCAAGTATTATGGTGTTCACTCATTTCAAGTGAGTATCCAAGTCATCATCTGTTAGATAGATGTAATCGACATAAGATAATGCCTCATCATCATACATTTGTAGTAACTCTGTTACTCTTGCTGAGAATAATCTTGGGCTGTTCTTGAACCCCTGTGGGAGTCGACAGAATTTTTTCTGCGAGCCCATTATTGAGAAAGCGGTCAAATACCTGCTTTCAGGTGCAATGTTTTGACAAAAGGATCCATTAGAGATATCTAATGTTGTTTTGTATTTTTGGCGCACAATGTTATTCATTAGTGCTGCACTGTGTGAGTTTTGTACTGCAAATGTTTTGCAGCAAGAGTTAAGGTGTCTGTAGTCCAAAACTAGACGATATGAATTGTCTGGCTTGGAGACAGGAAACAAAGGGTTATTCATTTGTGAGGTGCAAGTTTCAATCACCCCCTGGTATTCAAGTTGATCTAAGATCTCCCTGACCTGTTTTTTAGCTTCTTGCTTAATTGGGTACTGCCTCTGTGCAGTTGGTTGACATTTTAACTGGATTTTGTGAGGAGGAGAGTCCTCATCCCATCCAACATGGTTTTTATATAATGCAGGAGCTTGGGCTACTGCCCACTTTCTTGCAAGTGTATATTTTTTATGAATTGGAATGTGATTTGAGAAGGCAGGCATAATCATTTCTTCGCCATGAGGGCACTCCCTGACAAACTCCGGTGGCCAGTCTTTTTCAGCTAAAAGGATGTCATAGCCTTTGGAGAGGTTATCCAAAATAGACCCCTTATTTTCCTAGTCTTATCTCCCCTCTATACGAAATGTTATTTCGTATATTTTATGAGGTTTGCTAACTCTGGTGTCTGCAGTTTCCACCTGATTGTATTCATTCGTGTCCACTGTCTCCAGATGATTCATCAGGATCTTGCGAGCTATGCTCACTTCTGCTGCGCTGTCTAGCATTGTCTGAGCCCACTCTCCGTTTTTCAGCTGTGTCCTCAGGATCCTCGGCATGTTTGATTACTTTAATGCTAGCTACCTTCTTTTTTGGAAATTGTAATTTTTTACTTTGATGAGCAGGTTCTTTGTCTTTGGAATTGACGTGCTCTTCCCTGTGTTCTGATCGTCCTCTTCTTTCCGATTTCTGTGAGGAAGTCTGAAAAGATCGAGAGGGAAGGGTATCAATATCTTGATATCTATCAGGTTTCTTCAAATTATCCCTATTTCTAAGGTTGTATCTTTTCTCAGAAGGTTCCCTCTGGGGAGACTTGTGTCCTTGGTCCGGAGATCTTTCTCTCCGCCGAGGAGACTTTACTCTGGACTGGAATCTTTTTTCTTTGGGAGTGGATTGTTTATTTCCATCCCAGCTCTTTTTTGGAGTGTTTAGATTATTTTTAATAAATATTTTTTCAGGATTTTCAGTTAGTTGGGGTTTTACTGGTTTCCCACCCAAACTATCTCTTCCTAGTTCTTCATAGGATTTTTCTATGATTCTGGCAAGTTCAAATGTCTGTTCTGATATATCCGTTTCTTTCAGTTTCTGGCGGATCGCCACAGATGCTGCTTCTCCTTTTATGTTTGATAATAATAAAGCTGAGACCTGCTTGAAGTCTTTCAGTAATTTCATACCCAGAGTTAAAGCAGGCTCTGGACCGTATTCATTTTGAATCTGTCTTAACACATCGGGTATTACCGCCATGGACGGAACACCATGTGTTTTTGTGTAAATGGAAGCAAAGACTGTGCCCCAAGTGTCACAGTCCTCTATTTGTGGTGCGATTCCCATTGGAAGACAGATAGTCAGAATTCTGTGTTTCTCAGTAGGGGTAGTATCCGGAAATACTGCCTCTATTTGAGTGATTTTTTGTGCTAACCAGAATGGAAGTTGTTCCCGTTTTGCCGGTACTTTACCCAGACATGACTGTATGTTCTGTGGTGTTATTTTATTTGTATTCCCCTGATGAGGGGTCAGCTGTGGAATGTTAATAGCTGCTTGGACTGTTGAAGTCCACATTACATATTGGACTAATTGTCTATGTATTTTAATCAGTTGTTTTAACTGTACCAAAAGTTCTGGTATTGACATTTTTTCAATGTCTGGATGTGGTGTGTAGCTGGCTAGAACCGGCCACGTTGCTCCTGGTCTACCTAGTGGACCGAGCCTGGTGATGTGATTATTATGTTTTAGGGCGCCTTTAAACCAGAGCAGGTGCTCTTGGTATCTTAATGGGATTTCCACCTCCTCGAAAGGAGTGTAGTCATCCGGAGGTTCCTCTATTTTGTAATAGTGGAATTCACGTGTGACAGCCTTTGCTGCTGGAAAGTTTATCCATGAATAGAATACCTCTGTCTGCCGATATTCATGTGCCTCAATTACGAATATGACTGTACCACCTCTCGATGTCAGTCCATTTTCTATGAGTTTAAGAGTTATAGTTTTTCTTATGTTGACCGGGATGAGTATTGCATCAGGGTCAGTCTGTAGGAGACTATTGTCTTCCTCTAGGAGTCGAGCTGCTATTCTAGCTGCCTCCCTTTCTTCTTCACCGTCTGACATTTTACTGACAGGAAGGTTTTATTGCAGATTAAGTTTTCAAGGAAACAAAGATTAGGTGCACAATATTTTGGAACACTGTATCCTTCAACGTTGAATAAACCAAAAACTATACATAGAAGTCTCCTCCTACTAAGTTTCGGCGGATTTTTAACCTTTGACCCACTCCAGACGTCTTTGGAGTATTTACGGGAGAAAGGGTCTGTGTGAAAAAGCACGACTGAGTTACTCTAATGTCTTGCGTTAGATTTATCGCCTTACCAAACGTTTGGGCGCCATGTAGTGTAGTTCCTATAGTCCCAATAGGCTCTGCGCATTGGAATAATATCTTCAGTAGTGTAGATGTGAGACTGAGGTTATCTAGGTCTCTACTGACTATATTAGACTTAAGTGTTTGCCAGCTAGCTCAGAGTTCACTAGAAACTTTCTTGAATAAGCGAGGAGGAGTCTAACCTCCCTGGATAGACAAGAAGGGATTTAGTTTCTGACAACCATAAAACATGACAACTTTGATCTCCCTGAATAAGAGTGTATCTCTAGAGTCGTGTGAAAATAAAAGACAGCTATTTCACTCAGTCAATAAGTGCGTACTTAGTTTCACCAGATTGCAGAGAAAAAGAGAGACGGGCGTTTTCAATAAAAGGTGTTATTTATTGAGCAGTCTCTTTCCTCATACAAGAGAAATGAATTGCTACAATTGCAATACTTATAGTTAAGTAAAGTGCATACAGTAAAAGCAGGATTATGAAATAATACTGTAAAAGCATTGATATGGTTTCTTAGCCATATGATACTTTTAAATGGATAAAATAGATACATACATACATACTTCGACTAATCGTACTCAACTGGTGCTTCTAACTACGCCTACCCCGGTGTACCTGACCTAAGCCTAATACGTGGGAGGGAGTAAGTAAGTAGCAGTTTAAGTTAAGTTTGGTTTGCCAAGAATCTGACTCAAGAATTCTCTGTGAGGGTTTAGTCAGTTCAGTAGCTGGGTAATAGAAGGCAGGAGGGCTGGTATCTCTCTCTCAGGCCTCGATATCCCAGTCACCCGCAAGGGTAAGCTGGAAACGCTGGAGGCTGGATTTCTCGGCAAGAGAAAAGACAGCGTCTTTCTCAGCGCGTCAAAAGGGAGGGGCAGCGTCCGTGGGCTCTCGCATCAGCTGGGCTCTCGGGCAAGTAGTCGCTGCTCCAGATTCACCACCACTGTGTGTTTGCTTAAGGCAGCGTTGGTATATTTATACCTGAAAGGTGCCGGGGTTGACGTAAGGATGGACATAAGACGTCAATAAAGATGTCACTAAGAACTGGTCGTTCTTACAGTGCTTTACAGGAGTTCTTGGACGAAATCAAAACAATAGCAGGCGGGGATTTCCCAGGTTTGCTGGAGGCTTGGATTTGTTTAAGAACTCGGTGTGCTTTCTAGGGGGCTGGAGGAATAGGCTTGCTTAATGTGACAGCAGGCGCTATGACCGAATTATGAAAAGGGTTTCTGTGCCGTTGCAGGGATATTATTGATTTATAACCAGACAAGGGCAAAGAATAGGATATTGATTCAGGTACCTAGCTAAAACACACTACAGTTCTGTTGCACGCTTTATCAGCCAATCTTCCAGATATGAGACTACTTGGATGCAGCCGCCTTTGCAGTTGCGCTGCTACTACTGCAAGGCATTTAGTAAAAACTTGGGGGATCAGTAATGACCCTGAAGGGCAGCACTTTTAACTGGTAATGCTGACCACTTATCACAAATCGGAGGTAATGAAGATGCTCCGGATGAATTGGAATGTAGAGGTAGACGTCTTTGAGTTCAAACGCTGCCATGAAGTCACCTTGCTGTATTAGAGGTATGATATCCTGAAGGGTGACCATGTGGAAGTGTTCTGATAGGATGTGCTCATTTAGGGGTCTGAAGTCCATAATGGGCCGGAGGAATCCATCCTTTATAGAATTAGGAAGTAGAGGGAATACACCGCCCCACAGCCATCCCCCAATAGGTGTTGTGTGCGGAGGTGGAGAGCAATGGCAAGTAATTGCTTGGCTGGTGTGTCTCTCTTTGCTGCTATTTCCACAATAGGCACCCCTGTAGTAGCCCTTTGTGGAAGCTAGTTGGGTAGGCTGGAGTTGGAAAGACTGAGATGTTTCAGGAGGCGTGGACTTCAAGCCTCAGCAACATGCAGAGCAGCAAAAGGACCCCAGTGAGGAATGAGTCTGTAAGGCTATCATGGCTTTTGCCGTTTCCATATCTTTTTTATTTTCTATAGCATCTCATCAACCTGAGGCCCAAAGAGATGTTCCCCCATCAAAGGGCAGGATGAGGAGATGCTGTAGAATGGACGGCTTCAATCCAGAGACGTGGAGCCAGGCATGCTTGAGGAGGAGGAGGAGGCTAGCGTTAATCTCCTGAACAGAGGTGTCAGCAGCATCTAGGGTGCACCTGATGGTTGTGTTGAAAATCCTTTGGCCTTCTGAGACCAACTCGCGTCCCAGTTTACGGTATGCCTCTGAGAGGTATTGGAAGAGCTCCTCCATTTTGTCCCAGTTGACCTGGTCATATCTAGAGAGAAAACCAATGGAATAGGTGATGCACCAGTGGTTGGCAGACTGCGACAACTTGTTTACCAGCCGCGTCTACCCTTTTACTCTCTGTGTCCAGAGGAGGAGCATCGCCGGTGCCCTGAGCATTCGCCCTTCTATTATCGGTATGAACCACTAGGGGATCTGGTGAGAGTTAGCCTCATATGTAGATAGGGTCTGAAGGGGAAGCTTTGTATTTTGTATCAGCTAGTAGGGGGCTTAAACCGGCTCCTTGAAAATATCAGGGGCTGGCTTGAGCATCCTCTTCCCAATAGTCAGATACTACACGGAGCATTGAGCTGAAAAAAAGTTCCCAAGAGGAAATCTTCCTCAACAGGCTCTTTATGCATCTCCACACTGTGGTCGGCAGCACCCCCATCTAGAACCTCATGGTAACAGGAGGTGTCATCTGGCAGGAAAGGTTGAGTAGGGGGAAGGCTGGGCAAGGTAAATGTCGAGATCAGTATCCGCAGGTGGTTCTACATCATATGAGTCCCAAGGGTCTACCTGTGGGGGTACGTCATGAGTGTCCTGCCGTGTCAGAATGTGGTAACCCATGTGGAGTGTAGGAGAATAGGTCAGGTGGTAAAGAAGGAGGTGAGGAAGGTGATGTTGGGGTCTAGGTGGAGTGTGCGAGGGTAGAGAAAGTCAGAAATCAAGAAGAGGACCGGTGTCTTTATCGAGATTCTTGCGCCGCTCTGGATGAGAAGGCTGCTCCAGAGCTTCCGCAAAGCTGAACTGTCTCTTAGGAGGCAGAGAATCTAGCATCGGAAGCTGTGTAGTATGTGGCCAGTTTGGGAGTAGATGACAATTTATTTGTCAGGCACTGAGCCGCTCTTGCAACTTCTGGAGGACCTAATCGACAGGTTCATGGGCAGGTCTGCTGGTCAGAGTTGAGTCGCGGCACCAACTTGTGCCAACAGTTTCGGACCCGATTGGCGGGTCAGTGCCGAGCCAGGAGCGGGCAGTTCCAACAGCTTAATTTTTAGGATTTTCTTCGGCACCAAGTCGAATCTGCGGGTGGTATTTGAAGTGGACTGTTGGTGCTGATCATAGTCTGAATGCAGTGGTGGCCCTGAAGCCTGACTCTGTGAATCCCTAGCGGCTAAATGCCCCTTGTAGGGTAGAAGTACGAGTTACTTACCTTCGTTAATGATGTATCTGGTAGAGACGATTCTAGCCGCAGATTCCTTCACGTAGAATTATCCCCAGGCGTGAGACTGGATCCAGAAAAAAGGATTTTTGCCACAGGATCCCTGCGCGCCGGGGGACAGAACCACGCGACTCCGCCCCTGCGTCATCCGCGCACGAGACGTCAGCGAGGTCAGTTAAGTCCCCATCGTACGTCAGTTTTCTTCGGATAACTTTTCCGCGCCACAACGCAGGTCCATCAGACAAAACGGGGAGTGTATAGGAACAGTGTGCGACAGAAAAAAGGGAATGGTGGGGAACACCACCATAAGGAGCAGTGCCAAACACTGCAGTAACCAAAGGCAGGGGAAAAATGAAGAACAGAGCATATCCCTGAACAGCAACCCTGCCAGCACAAAGATATCCCCCCCCCCCGGAGTCAAGAACACATGAAAAGAGTCATGAAAACATAACAGGACCACAACCCCAACCAATTACAATGAAGGGCAACCAGTCTGGGACAAACAAGGCGCAACAAGACTCCCAGACAGCCCCAACACAGAATGGGACAACTCCTATAAAGAACAAGGGCAGAGGCCCAACCACAAGACCCCAACCTAGAGGATAGCAGGGGGGCCAGGACCCCTAGCAATGAAAGGGGCAAGAGAAGGAGGGGGGTAGGCCCCAACCTGGGGCAACTAGAACACAAAGGCACAGAAGTACCTACAAACCAATCCTTCAAAGCGCCAAAAGTGGAGGAAGGAACAAATAAACAGAACGAACATCCTGCCAGAAAAGAGCGACAGAATGCACGCACTGAAGACAGAGCCACCCACAGGGAGGCAAATGCAGAAGACCAAGCCAAAGGTTCCTCGCAGAATGGGGAGGAAGGGCGCGTCGTGAAGGAATCTGCGGCTAGAATCATCTCTACCAGATACATCGTTACCAAAGGTAAGTAACTCGTACTTCTGATAGAGACTACTAGCCGCAGATTCCTTCACGTAGAATAGATACCCTAACCATACCCAGGGGGAAGGAGGATCTGCGAGAGGACCCCCCCGCCCGGTCATAACAGAGGGACCCACAGGGGCCGAGTCCCCAAGACAGGACGAGGAGCCCCGTCCCCCAGGCAAGGGGAACCCCCGCAAGCAGAAGACCACCAACCCCTAAGGGCATGCGGGGAAAAGGGAAGAGAAGAGGTAGCCCGTCCTCACTCAGTAGAGGAACAAGGCAAGGCGAAAGGAGGCCAAAGCACCCCACACAAGGCAACAAAACCTCCGCCCAAGACCAAGGCAAGGAAGAGGAGCACCGAAGAAAAAGAAAAATCTAGAGACTCCAAGGAGAATGTTGTGTATAGATTTAAATTCCGTATAAATGTTCCCGATTCATGCCCTTATATAGGTACAATTCACATTGCCCTTACATAGGCATAGAAATCCAGTCCTTATTTAGGCATAGCCCATGCTACCCAAATACAGGCACGGCTACTTCCATCCATTCATCTACGTCACAACGATTTCTTGGAAAACCAGACTCTTAAGCTGAAGGGACTTCCCCTTGCCTGGATATTAATTTCTCCAAGAACTCATTTATTATGCATGAACATCTATTCCTTAGGGGTTTATTCATGACGTTCATATGCCCGACTTTTACATCAATACTGGCATTCTTAAGCACCTTCAAGGTATAAATATACCTTCACTTGCAATGGCAAAGCACGGTGTGGTTCGGTGCAGTTCGACTACCTACTTGCACAACGCAGCTCGCCACAGCAAGTGCCGAAGGAAGCCAACTCCCCAGCTGACGCACTGACCAGACGCTGTCATCCTCCTGCCGAGAATCCAGCTACAGTGTTTCTGACACCCCTTGCGGGGTGTTGGGAGATCGAGTCCAATAAAAGAGATACCAACCTCTCTCATTCTAAGGTATGAGCTGATTAGAACCTAGAGAAACCTTTGGCAATTCTTGGCAGAATTAAACTATACCTAAAGACAGACCTACTTCTTCCTTAGTACTAGACCTAGGTTAGGTACATTGGGGTAGGCGTATTTTAGAAGCACCAGATGAGTATTTTAGCCTGTGTTATTTATGTATGTATTTTTATATATGACATAGCAACAGACAGTGCTATTACAGTATTATTTTATATTACTGTTCACGCTGTACATTTTATACTTCGCATTCTGTCTAACGATTGTAGCAGTACATATCTCTTGCATAAGAAATAAGTCTGTTCAATAAATCCTTTTATTGAAACGCCCATCTCACTATTTCTGTGCAACTCTGTAGAAACTAAGCATGCACGATTGACTGAGTGAAATAGTTATCTATTGTTTCCACAACTCTGAAGATATTGTTCCGGTTCTCGGTGGAAACAAAATTGTCATGTTTATGCGGTTGCCAGAGACGAATCCCTTCTTGTTTATTCGAGAAAGTTTCTAGTGACCTCTGAGTTAGCTGGCGCACACACACAATTAAGTTTAATATACTTGATAGAGACATACTGACCTCAGTCCTATGTCAAATCTATAGTGTATATTATTCCAATGTGCAGAGCCTATTGGGAATATAAGAACTACACTACAAGAAGAGGCAAAGCAAAGGTAAGTCTCCCCACTCCGGAAACACACCCAGTAAAGAGGGCCACCGAGCCTAACACAGCCAGAAGGCAAAAAACAGACAGAACGGCGCCGTCCACAATAGGCAGGCGGAAGCCGAAAAGGGGCGGCTCAAGGTCACCCAGACAGAACCATCCAACGCTCCGTAGTGACAAACTGCGCCCGAAAGGGAGGGAAACACAAGAACCATCTCATCCCTAGGGAGGAGAGGTAGAGATGAAGGCAGGCCCACTGGAAGAAGCGGACAAGGTAAGGATGACTGTCCCACTAAAGCACCTAGAAGGCACAATGGTGCAAAAGACAGTAAGTAGGTCGGCAAGCACAGCCAGACACCGAGAGCACCACGGAAGGGTGTATCCAGGGCAAGCCAGATGTCAGCCGAAGACCGAGAGCAAGCAGGCAAAGAAGGGTCCGGACACGCTCCAGGGAGAAGTCCGCACACACAGTCCAAAAAGAAGTGGAACCAGACAGAGCCAAGACGCCAGGCTGCAGACAGCAGGCCATACCAGGCGAACAACGGTACAAAAGGGGGTGGTGATGGACGGAGCATCTGAATCAATCAAACACTCACACCCAGTCAAAGGATCTGGGTTTAATCCATCACCGTTCTTTAGCCCACTCTGCCACCCCAGTTCAGACATGGCTATATGCAAATCAGTCTTACCCTGTGCCTCATGGGAACAGTCCAGCCCGAATTGCCAAGGCATGCCTTCCCTGGACCGGAAACAAGCTTCCGAGGACCGGTTTCTGGCATTCCAGCCGTCTTCAGCCCGGCTTGCTTGAATCCAGTGGCAAAGTGAGCAAGGGACTCACGTCTGAGCATACCCTGCCACACTTATGGCGGCCAAAAGCGGTACAAAAGGGGGTGGTGATGGACGGAGCATCTGAATCAATCAAACACTCACACCCAGTCAAAAGATCTGGGTTTAATCCATCAACGTTCTTTAGCCCACTTTGCCACCCCAGTTCAGACATGGCTATATGCACATCAGTCTGACCCTGTGCCTCATGGGAACAGTCCAGCCCGAACTGCCAAGCCATGTCTTCCCTGGACCGGAAACAAGCTTCCGAGGATAGGTTTCTGGCATTCCAGCCGTCTTCAGCCCGGCTTGCTTGAATCCAGTGGCAAAGTGAGCAAGGGACTCACGTCTGAGCGCTCTTGTGACCTGGGAGAGGTACGATGTCGACGCAGGAAGCAGCGGGTTCGAGAACCCTCCGCAGTGGCCAGGCGGGGTGATGACACCGACCTGGACATGCGAGCTGAGAGACGTTTCATTCGGTGCTCCCGCCGGGACTTCGGTTTCATCTGCTAGCACGCCTCACAATCCGTGGAGTCGTGATGATCCCCCAAACACCACATGCAGATGGGGTGAGGATCTGTCTCCGACATCAGGAGTCCACAAGACGAGCACGTCTTAAAGCCCGAAGGCATTCACACACTGTCCCCATACACACGCAATAGAGTAAAGGGATAGGCCTAAACAGGCCCAGAGCACGATCAGGATCAACGTTGCACGCGGAAAAGGAAAAAACTGATGTAGGCGCGCCAGGGTGGGACTTATCTGACCTCGCTGACGTCACGTGCGCAGACGACGCAGGGGTGGAGTCGAGTGGGGGCGTCCCCCCGGCACGCAGGGACGCTGTGGCAAAAATATATTTTTTTCGGATCCAGTCTCACATCTGGGGATAATTCTACGGGAAGGAATTTGTGGCTAGTAGTCTCTATCAGATGCTCGAGGCAGCGTAGACAGGGAGGGGAAGCTGCTGTACTCACAACCTGTTGAGCCGGCGGGAGGTCTTCAATCTCGCAGATGGAGCCGGAACTGTCTTTAGGAAAGAAAGCCGCCTTGTCAGCAGCCGAAGTTTCGGGATGATCTTCCCCCTCAAGGTTCTGGGTACCGAAGAGGTCTGGAGTATCTTCTTCGCTCCTGCGCGACATCTCCAGCCGAAGGGCCTGGGAGTCTTGAAGGGTCTTCTTTGACCAGAAGGACCGACATGCGTCACATGGAGCCTCATCATACTTGGGTAAGAGGCAGAGATTACAGAACTGGTGGAGATCGGCCCAGGAATACTTCGCTCGACACCAAGGGCAATATTGAAAGGGCATCTGTTCCATCACAGCAAAGCATGTTGAGAGCGGACCAAACGGAAATAAAGAGGCCCCAACAGGCAAGCCCGACCAGAGGCCCGAGTGCACCGGCGTACTGTCCCGAAAGGTAATTGGAAGTTCGAAGCCAATACAAGAGGAAAGGGGCAAATGAGATCAAAAACAATACTGGTGGAGAAACTGGCCTGGCCCCGAGAATCAAAAACAATCATCACGACAAAGTCAATCTGGAGCACCAAAGCACACGTCGGAATCTGATAGCGGAAAAAAAACTATCTAACAATGAAATCGATGACCATGTCCATTGCAAGCAAGAGGTAGAGTCACACTACTATGTGACTCAAGAACACTTCATCACAGAAACACATTTTGCACACATGCAAGCCCAACACAAGATGGCAGGAGTATGCATGGCATGTTTATCTACAGCCACACATGGCTTGGACATTTATTGCAAGTTCTGGGGAAAGAACCTGACCCTTGTCAGTGGGAAGTATAAGTAAAGCAAGAGTGCTCTCAAAAAGCTACTGGTAAGGTGCACACTGCACTTCACCAAAACTGACCTCTTCCACCCTGGGTGTGATCTGATTTTGCTGCATGTGCTTGATTAACCCGATCATGGACGACATGCACTCATGCTGATTGAGCTCATCCATCTCCAGCTCCATAAAGTCTCCAAGATTTGCCGGTTCAGCTTGCTCCTATGAGAAGAAGGCAAGAAAATTGACATCTTTACAAATGAAAAAAAACACTAATTGGCAAAGTAAATAGGGCAGGCATTCATATGGTAAAACGCGCCAACAAATGCATGAACAAATGCTGTTGTGGTGGTAATGACAGAGTTAATGGTGATGTGGTAAGGGTAGTGGTGGTAATTTTGGCAATGGTGGTGGTTTTGATGGTGGTAGTAAAGGTAGTGGGAGTTAACAGCTTGCACGCAAGTTCTGACAATATTTAAAATGCCTACTGCAGTACAGGAAAATACAAATAGGATTGATTTCCATATAAAATGCAAGGTTGAGATAAACTAATTGAGAATATTTTAGATGTAAAATAGCCCCTTATATACATTACAATGCAAGCCCATCATTGTAGGAGGAAGAACAAGTTACTTGCCTTCGATAACGCTCTTTCTGGTGGATTCACTAAGCAGATGCAGATTCCTTCATTTGTGAATAACCAAATGCGCCATACTGGATCTACAGATTTTTCTCAGCATTTCTCTCGTGCCAGTAGGTGGCGTTGTAAGGCTCTGCTCTGAAGCCACATATACTTGCCTTGCAAGCCGATGTTTGTTTCTTTCGTGACTCTGTTGCACCATCGGGCATGGTCCCAAGACAGATAAGAGTTCATTAAGACTGTGTGCATATTTAAATTAGAATGTTTTTAAGTGGAGAAAAAATTCATTATACAGAAAAGGGAGGTACATGGCTCGATGATGAATCTGCAGTTATTCACCAGAAAGAACATTACCAAGCGTAAGTAACTTGTTTTCTGATATATACTCATGACAGCAGATTCCTCACCTTGTGAATAGATACCAAAGCAGTACCCTGCCAGGTAGCGGGTCTGTGCAATAGTCAGACAGTAAAGTCCTGCAGGACCAAAAAGCAAAGCGCGCCACCTGGTCCCCTTAACTCCACACTATGCCCCTCCCTACCAAAAGACCTACAGATGTCCAAGATAGGTGCTCCACGCGCCAATGCTGTTGTCACAGCCCTGGCAGAAGAAGACCTCTGGAAGTTACTCATTTGTCATGGTGTAGCAAATCTTTACACCAACTGACAAGTAGCATAAAGTCAAAAGAACCCTAACAAATGAGGGTTGAGTGAATGCATGTGCTGATAGCGAAATCAATCATGGGGCACCTTCAAGTTTGTTACAGTGTTCCCATCAGAGTCCATCCTGTACCGCCCTACATCATTTGGGAAGGTTACCATAGGTACACAAGGTGAGACCCAGTGTCCGATTTGGCACAGCGTAAGTCTGATGGTAAGAAATTGCCCAATGAGATATATCTAACAGGTAGGGATCAGGATGTGACTACTAAGCAGTGCTAAATATTAAAGAAAATAAAGAATTATTCAAAAGGTGGTGATTTAAAAATGGGTCGAAGAAGGAAAATGAATTTATTAACAACCTTCTGCTCCCACTCTCTAAAAACAGTGCAAGAGGTAGTGTCAAACAAATAACTACCTAGACAGTTTACATGGTCAGGGTCGACATGTTTCTGCAGCTTTACCTGTGCCCCGGGGTCACTTACTGCTTCGTCAGGACCTATTTTGCTACTGCTTAATTAGTGCATGGATTGGATTAGTGCACACAACAGCACATGCATATGCTGTTGTGTGAAATCCAACGGTCCTCTCACCAGGAGAATCGAAGGTGACATTTAATTTATTTGATTTTTCTTGTTTACCATGCACTAATTAAGCAGTAGCAAAATAGGTCCTGACGAAGCAGTAAGTGACCCCGGGGCACAGGTAAAGCTGCAGAAACATGTCGACCCTGACCATGTAAACTGTCTAGGTAGTTATTTGTTTGACACTACCTCTTGCACTGTTTTTAGAGAGTGGGAGCAGAAGGTTGTTAATAAATTCATTTTCCTTCTTCGACCCATTTTTAAATCACCACCTTTTGAATAATTCTTTATTTTCTTTAATATTTAGCACTGCTTAGTAGTCACATCCTGATCCCTACCTGTTAGATATATCTCATTGGGCAATTTCTTACCATCAGACTTACGCTGTGCCAAATCGGACACTGGGTCTCTCCTTGTGTACCTATGGTAACCTTCCCAAATGATGTAGGGCGGTACAGGATGGACTCTGATGGGAACACTGTAACAAACTTGAAGGTGCCCCATGATTGATTTCGCTATCAGCACATGCATTCACTCAACCCTCACGTGTTAGGGTTCTTTTGACTTTATGCTACTTGTCAGTTGGTGTTCAGTAGTCTTAAGGGATGTAGCATTTAGGTCGTTAAATTTCCCTTAGACCCCCTTTAGTGTATTTTGTAGCAAATCTTTATTCAGAGGACTATCTATGATTATTGTTTTCTGCACTGCTGGTATACGGTTGCTGGAGAAGTAGGACTTGCAACTCACTCAGGGGACGAGTTGACATTATAGCTAAGAAGAAAACTGCCTTTACAGACAGAAAACAATAAACAGGTATGCATCAGGTCTTAATGTGCCACCAAAAAGGGTTTGAGTAGAAACATGTATTAGCTGCTTCAAAGCATGCATTACAACAGGTGATCTGAAGAACAATGGTTGGTCAGTTAATCGTAGAAAGGCCGAAAGGGAGACAAATAATCTTCAACAGTAGTCTCAACAAGTCCTTGCTGTGCTAGAGAAAGGACAAAGAACACATCAGATTGCTGGTCCTGAAAAAGTTGGATGTGCTGAGTAGACTAAGCGACAATTTCTTTTCCAACGTCAAGCATAAATGGTTTTGGTAAATGGACGTCATAATGACAAACAACCACAAGTAGTGTTGTCCGTGAGGCCCTGCCCTCGTTTCCCTTTGAAAGATGGGAAGAACGCTTTCTTTGCCAAGCAAAGCATCTGCAACATTAGCAGAATGATGTGGAGCTAGGTTTCTGCCAGAGACCAGTGTCCTCTGATCTCCAGCTCTCCAGTATAGCCTTCCCAACTTAACAATTAATTTGTTATGACCCTGATATCTGGGTGGGTTAGGAAGATTGATATGCCACTGGTACAATGGCGGACTGACACTACTACTCCAGATCATTTGCAGTCTCCTAAAAAACTGGATGGAATTCATTAGTTCCCTTGGTACTGAACCAACAGATTTCAGATCCTACTGTAGAGCCTATATGCGCCACTTAGTGTAGTCCATTACAAAGATGCCGGAGGCCAAGAAGTCTCAGAGCCTCTCTAACTGAGACTAAGGACAAAGGTTGAAACATCAGGACCATTGAGGAAGCAGAAAAGCTCAAAAGTGCACCATATCCAGAATGGCTCAGATGAAGTGGAGCCTCCATGAAGGAGTAGGGGTGACTTCAGCACATTGATTAAAAACGCCAAGGATGTCAGGAGTTTGTCGTCATCTGGAGGTGGTCCACGACTGACAGACAAGCCAGCCTTCAACAGCCACCTGTTGAGGTATTGGGAAAAGAGGTATTCCCAACCTCTGAGGATGGGCAGCAATCACTACAATCTCTTTTGTGAACACCCGAGACGAAGTGGGGTGCGGGGGGGGGACTTGGGAGGTTGAAGGGGAGCACAGGTATATGGAGACGCTGCACTGCTAACCTCGGCAGCCATCTTACGGAGGGTCAAGAACGTGTTACACATTTCCTGCAACTCTAAGGAAACTCTGCACTGCTAACCCGGGCGGCCATCTTACGGTGGGTTAACAGACCGGTATGGAAGTAGTCAGTGACACTATTGCAAATGTCAATGTGTGTACAAGTGTGGTCTAGACTGCGGGGTCAACTTGTAATATGCAGTGACCCCTACTGAGATAACTTCTGGTCATGGGTCCGGCAGAAGGCACGGATTGGCCATAGCTGGAGTGTGTTCTACTTTAGTAGTTTTTTTTTAAGGTGACAAAAATACTAGAGTCTATTACTAACAACGGAGGTTGGGGAATAACTCAAGGACGCTTATGTTGGGGGCTGCCCCACTGATGTGAAATCCCCCTCTGCAGTACATGGACTAACACCCTCACTGTGGTACGACTAGGAGATATATATATATATAAGAGGTCACCTAAACGCCAAGGCAACCCCTCATGATTGGTCACAAACACGTGAGGGGCAAGGCACTAATGCCCACATGCATCAAACAGAATTACATTCGCAAACGGTGCGAATCGCAAAATTCGGCCGTTTGCGAATGCAATTCATAGATTTGGGATGCATTAACTTTTTTGCATTTTTCACAATTTAAGAAATCTCAATTTATTTGCGATTTCTTAAAATTGCGATTGCATTTAAGAAATCGCAATTTTGCGATTTCTTAAATGCAATGCATGATTTTTTTTAGGTAAAAAAAATCGCAATTTGGAAGTGGTAAATTTACATGAAGTTAAACTTCATGCTAATTTCCCAAAACTTTCAAAAATGCACAAAAGTGCATTTTTGAAAGTTTCATTTTAAACACACACATGCATGCCCTTTGGGCATGTGTGTGTGAAAAATGTACTTAAAATTTAATTTCAGGGGTGCGGGGGGGTCCTTTGAAAATGCGTTCTCATTTTGCGATTCCTTAATTGCGAATCGCAAAATGAGAATGCCTTCCAATTGATTCCTATGGACCTCTAGGCCCATAGAAATCAATGTAAAGGGATTCCTTATTTGCGATTCGCAAAATTGGGAATCGCAAATAAGGAACAATAAGGAATCGCAAAATAAATTGCGAATTTTTGATGCATTGCCGTTTGCGATTCCTTAATTGCGATTCCTTAATTTTCGCAATTAAGGAATCGAAAACGGCAACAATGATGCATGTGGGGGTTAGCTCCCAATCTGAGTCGAACTAGATATAAGTGGTTGATGATACTGTCCCAACGGTACAAACTAAGTGTAACTTAGTACTTTATGAGTTGATGTTTTCTTGAACAAGTTACTTACCTTCGGTAACGATATATCTGTAAGAAACATTAGTTAGTTAGATTCCTTACCTTAGAATATCCCCAGGCGTCAGGCTGGATCTGGAAAGTTTTGCGTAGCAGTACCCCTGCACGTCGGTAGGCGTCGCCTGCTGCTCCGCGTCGGTCGTCAGCGTCGTTGGCCCAGGGATGGCCTCGTCGGAGTACTTAGACAACGCCCGAGCGCGCTGATGTCAGTTCTTATACACAGCTTTTCCGCGCCAGAAACGCAGAGCCTTGCTAAAAACTAACACTGGTGCCATGAAACTAGGGCCCTCAAAGGGATGTACCTTAACCCTAGATATCGTTTCGCAAAATGGGGAGGATGGGTGGGGCGGTAAGGAATCTAATACCAACTACTGTTTCTTACAGATATATTGTTGCCAAAGGTAAGTAACTTGTTCATCTGAAAGAAACACGTTTGTTAGATTCCTTACCTTAGAATAGATACCCCAGCAATACCAACCCTGGTGGTGGGTCTGCGAACCAAGATCACACCAGAAAGTCCTGGAGAACGGAACGGACAAAGAAGCCATCTCTCCGGACTTGGCTGTCCAGGCAGTAGTGTCTAGCAAACGCGTGCAGCGAGGCCCACGTAGCTGCCCGACAGATGTCCTGCAAGGGGACACCCCGACCCAGGGCAGTAGTAGCCCCCGTGGCCCGAGTGGAATGGGCCCTCAGCCCAACAAGAGGCTCCTTTTTCACCAAGGAGTAGCAAACCTTGATGCACAAGACGACCCACCAAGAGATGGTTCGTTTGTGCACCGCCCGTCCCTTCTTAGCGCCCAAGTAACCAACAAAGAGCTGGTCATCCACCCGGAAGTGGCGTGTGCGGTCCAGATAGAATGAGAGCGCACGTTTTGGGTCCTGACGGTGGAGCCTCTCTTCCTCTTTCAAGGGATGCGGAGGCGGAAAGAAGGTGGGAAAGGTGATAGACTGGCCGATGTGGAAGTCTGTGACTACCTTGGGCAGGAAATCGGGGGATCGACTGACATGCTGAGTAGCTCGGGATACCAGAACCATCGTGCCCAGTCCGGAGCCACAAGGATGACTTGGGCCCGGTCGCGCCTAATCTTCTTCAGCACTCTGGGCAGAAGTGGTATAGGCGGAAAGGCGTACAACAGACCGCAACTCCACTCGCGACGAAAAGCGTCTCCGAGCGAGTGCCGCCTTGGAAATTCCAACGCGCAGAACTGATGACATTGCACGTTCTCTTCTGTTGCGAATAGATCTAACCAAGGCTCTCCCCACTGCCAAAAGAGGCCTTGCGCCACGTCCGAGTTCAGACGCCATTTGTGATCCATCATCCACCGACGGCTGAGTTCGTCCGCCCTGGAGTTCAGGGAACCTGCCAGGTGTTGAACCACCAGGGTGACGCCCTGGTGGTCCAGCCATTGCCAGAGGCGCAGAGTCTCCTGGCAAAGGGTCCACAACCCCACCCCGCCCTGTTAGTTGCAGTACCACATGGCGGTGGTGTTGTCCGTGAACACCTGCACTACACTTCCCCGGACAGAGGGTGTGAGAAGTTAGCCTGGTATATGATGTCCACTATTCTAGTGGGCACCTTGCACCAGTCTAAACGACCCTTATGGTGGTGGTTGTAAAGTCAACCTTATAGACCTGCTATCCTAGTGGTAGCGTGGACCAGCAGTCTTAGGCTAAAACTTCAGAGAGCATGTGAAGCCAGCTGTTTTACCATATATATAATCCCTTGAATACCAAATGAAAGGACACCACACAAGGTATATATCAAATATATATGTGTATTTATTTCTAACACAACCCCTCTGAACTCAGGAGAGGTCAGAGATCGAAATACATTACAAGGTTCTCATTCAGCATACTTTAAGTCGCACAAATACAATTTTGCCCTACGGGCCTCACGAACCATATACTAAGTAAGTGGTATAAGAACCACATCAGGAATAGTGAATAGGCCTAGGGCCTAGAGAATCGCTGGGGCTACACTACAGTACCAAAGGTTAGGAAGTAGAAGACCCACGGGAGACGCGTGCAGTGTGGGAACACAGTCGCGAGCTTCCATTGACTTACAATGGGAAAAGAAGAAGTCACAATGTTACTGATTAAGGACACTTCCGGGTGGACTACGGTGAAACCCCTTTAAACTAGGACACTTGGATAGCCAATACCCACGGGAGCACCGGAGTACTCGAGTTACCTCACCCATGGAAGCCGGGTGCATAGGTGTCTTTTCGTGTCGGGTTTCGTCGATGCTTTCAATGGAGACCTGCAAAAGAAGTGCTGCAGGCGGCCGAAGGAAGAGTGTCCGGGTGGATCGAGGAACTGAAGAACCTGAAAGCAGAGGGGACAGAGTCTAGGTCACTAGCCAGTGACCAGGAAGGAACCAGAATGGAACCAGGTGATGTCGCGATGCAAACAGGTGACAACCAGGAGGCGTCAACGATGACCAGAAGCTGGAGTCGAGCTGTCCCACGAAGGCTCTAGTTGACTGCGGTGTCGGTATCCAGATTGGACCCAACAAGCCTTGGTAACCGCAACCCACACAGGAAGTGAAGATTCGCTTCAGTTCAGACCAGCAAGGTCTGAGGAGCTTCTCTTTTGGGAGGACGCTGGAGCAAGCCCAGAGCAACCAGGCAAGCATTGAAAATTCAAAGGATCGTCTTCGGAGGGCTCACTAGCCAACGAGCTAGCAACCGGGAAGACGCGTCAAGCTTAAATGCAGGAGCGGGCCCCACGCGGCACTCGTGGAGTGAGGAGGGCTGAGCTCTGGTGCAGATGATGCTCGGGTCTGGGGCTTCTCGTGCCCCAATGCACAACTGCGAGTTACCTCAGGAGTCGATGCAGTAAGCAATTTGCAGGATGTCCAGGGAGACTGGCCCACGCCTCTCGTGCCCACCACGGGTCTGGGTCGGAGTCCAAGAAGTCTGGAAGTCCAGTCCTGAGTAGCGGAGTCGTCTGGTTCCGTCGGGAAGCAAAGCAAACCGGCAAGTTACTGGTGGTGCCTGGCAGGACACCTATTGTCCAGGCCTCCCCAGCCGGAGTCTCGTCCAGCAGCAGGAGGTCAGACTCGTGTCTGTGGCAGCAGCTTCCATTTTGAGATGCTGAGGCTCTGTTTAACTTTAACTGGGTAAAGCAGTAACCAACATCTCTTCTCCCTCTAGAAGGGTGGAATGCTACCCCCGCTGCCAGAATTGGCGGGGTGGGGGGGGGGTAGTATTCCAAAGTGTTTGACACCTTACACGACATGTTTTGATAAAGCCAAACCAAAGTTAGCATTAACCACAAGGATTATAATACATTTAAGATTATATGGTATGGCTATATCATAGAACAGCTATAAGGACATGGTTCCGAAAGCTGCAGAGGGGCTCAGCTCATGCTAGGGCACCCTCTTACATAAAACCACGCACTCTGCCTCCAGGATTGTTAAGGCCTGCCATAGGAGTGACTTATAGGTTACTATGGGTCTATATATAAGGTAGATATAGGTATACTATATCTAAGTAAGGGGTGATTACACCACCTTACCCCAAGCTGAGTGATCAGCCTGTGGTGTCAGTTTGGATGGCCAGCCAGGGGTGGCATAATACATGCTGCAGCCCCTGGTAGGCCTGGGATGCACCTATGCCCTGGGTACCTATGGTACACTATAAAGGGGAATTCGAACAAGAATGGAGCCTCTTTGCGCTCCTTTTCGGACGCACAGCTATGTACCTTAAAAAAGGTTCCTTCATTTTCACTTTTCTCTTTCTTTTTTATTGCCAAAATCCAATCCTTTAGACAATACAGTTATGAGATGACAATCACATGTGCGACAGTTCAATGTGTTCCCAATTTTTCAAATATTGCAGTTTGCCAAAACCGGCCTTTTCTTCCTGCAACACGACGGGTACATTTTAACATCCTTAATCCAATGCATTTCGGGCAATTTATCTGCCCTTCATCAGGGGCTCACAAAGGTGACCGAATACCCAATCAGGTATGTACCCAAAGTACATGGTATCAATTTAGAGAGAAAACAGCTGAGCTGTGGGTCTGATTAGCAGGCCAACAGCCACACTAAAGTCGAAAAAACTGTAAATCACGTCAAAAAGTGGGGGTGACCATAGGAAGCAGACCCTACTCTCCTACAGAGGGCAGGAATGCCTTCAGTGCAAGCCGGATCGCCCGCAGCTCCAGAAGGTTCATGTGGAGCTGGGACTCCGCCGGAGACCAGAGGTCTCTGATCTCCGCCTCTCCCATGTGGCCCCCCCCCAGCCCAGGAGGGACGCATCCGTCACAACTACGTGCTCCGGTTGGGGTAGGGAAAAGGATCTGTCGCTGACCCAATCGCGGTTCGTGAGCCACCACTGCAACTGTCTAGCAGTGCCCTCCGAGATCAGGACGTGGTCGGACAGGTTTCCCTGATGCTGGTCCCACTGAAACTTCAGGTCCCACTGCAGAGCCTGCATCCGCCACCTGGCATGATGCACCAGAAGGATGCAGGAGGCCATCAGCCCCAGAAGCCGCAGCGTCAACCTGACCGAGACCCGGGATAAAGGCTGAAAGATCGGAATCAGAGCCTGAATATCCTGAACCCGCTGTTCGGGAGGATGAACCCGAAACTGCGCTGAATCCAGAACTGCTCCGGTGAAGAGGAGCTTTTGAGAGGGACACAGGTGTGACTTCGGCACATTGATGGGAAACCCCAGCAAGTGCAGGAGGACGGCCGTAGTCTGGAGGTGGCTTACAACTGTCTGGGGCGAGCCCGTCTTCAACAACCAGTCGTCGAGATAGGGGGAAGACTGACACCACTAATCTGCGCAGATGTGCTGCGACTACCGCCATCAATTTCGTGAACACCCGCGGGGAGCTGGTAAGGCCAAAGGGGAGCACGGTAAACTGAAAGTGCTCGTGGCCTACCGTGAACCGCAGGTAGCGCCGGTAGGCCGGCAGGACGGGGATGTGAAAGTAAGCGTCCTGCAAGTCCAAACCTACCATCCAGTCTACGGGGTCTAGGGCAGCTAAGACCTGAGCCAAAGTCAGCATCTTGAACTTCTCCTTCCGGAGGAAGCGGTTGACGTTCCGCAGGTCCAAGATAGGGCGTAGGCCCCCTTTGCCCTTCTTGGGGGCCAGAAAGTAGTGGGAATAACAACCACGACCTACTTCCGGCAAGGAACGTGCTCGATGGCCCCCTTGGCCAAGAGGGCCGATACTTCCTCTTGCAGAAGTTGCAAGTGATCCCCCGCCACGTGGTGGTACTGCGGTGGCATGGCTGGAGGGGTCGCCTCGAAGGGGAGGGAGTAGCCCTTTCGGACGATCTGCAGCACCCACCTGTCCGATGTGATGGCGGACCCTGACCCCACTGGCGTCGAATGGGCCTGAAAGCTCGGACTAGGAAGGCTTTGAAGCAGATGCTGCGGGGCTGGATGTGGACTGGCCTCGCCGTTGTCACCTGGCACCGCCACGGCGGTTACCAAGTCCACCGCCGCGTTGGATGATAGACTGCGGCCCGTGGCTGGCAGGACGTGAAGGTGCACCCCTTTCTTGGCCACGAAAGGAGCGAAAGGCAGACTGCTGCTGACGCTGGCATGAGAGGCTCAAGGACTTGGCCGTAGCCCTGGAGTCCTTGAAGCGTTTAAGTGCATGATCTGCCTTGCCACCAAAGAGGTGGCTGCTATCGAATGGCATGTCCATGAGGGTGTTGTGGACATCAGCCGAGAAGTTGGCGGACCTCAGCCCGGCGAGCCGCCACCGTCGTTGACATCGCCCTGCCCAGCGAGTCCTTGGTATCCAACCCACATCGTATGGAATACCGCGCTGCGTCTCGTCCCTCTGCGAGGGCTTGAGCGAGCTTCGCTTGGGCCTCCTCTGGGCACTCTGGCAGCACGCCGCAACCGCATCCCACAGAGAGTGGGAATAACGGCCAAAAAGGCAAGCGGTGTTGACTGACCGCAACCCGCAACTGAGGGAGGAGAACAGTTTCTTGCCAAACTGTTCATACCTTTCGGATTCCTGATCTGGGGGTGCAGTCGGGAATGCGGATTGGGAAGTAGAGGCCTGGATAACAAGGCTCTCGGGGGTGGGGTGGGTGGACTGGAAGCTAGGGTCGCCCGGAGCTCGGCGGTGGCGCCTGGCGACGTTCCTATCTACAGGGGGACCTGTAGCAGGCCTGGACCAGGTGCCCAACAGGACATCCATGAGAGCCTCATTAAACGGCAGTAGAGGCTCCGGAGAGCCTGTGAAAGCGCCAAGGCCTTGGCCGCCCTCGTCAGCACCACACTATAAACAGCCCACTCCTCCGTAGCCACGGTAGGAGGGGAGACAAAGCCAGTGTCAGGTGAAGAGTCAAGACCACTGGCTTCCCCTAGAACGTCTGTCCAGTCCTGAAATGACTGACACTCCCCTGTCAGAGGGTCCTCAGACCCCTCCCAATCGCCCTCGTCCTCCATCTCCTGAAATTCAGGGTCAAAGGATGGAGCTGGATCAAAGAAGAATTGCTCCTCAGCCGTCGTCGAATGCAGCGTCGATCGACGCCGGATCCGGACCGAGGGAGGGATCAGGGACGGCACCGTGCGGGTATGGTGCCGGGGCGACACCCTGGGGGCCGACCCCGGCGGGGTCGTAAGGTCGACCAGTTGTGACCCGTATCCGGAACCGGATCCAGCGGGGGCCTGAGACGCCGGGACCGAAGTCGCCGGGGCCGAAGCACCCGACGGCGCCGGGGCTGAAGCACCCGGCCCGCATGGACTCCCAGTCGGGGCCGCAGGGCCCGGAGGCGCTCCCGCGGGACCCGACGGAGGAGTGAGGGACCTCATGGCCATGAGGAAGGCCTCGATCTCCTCCGGCGTCGCGTTCAGCCCAGGGACCGCCGGGTATGGAGCTGGCCGCGGCGCCTGTGGCTCCAGCGGAACCGCGGAGGCGGTGTCGCCCGAACCCCCGGCCACATCGCGCGAGCGTCGGGGGGAGTCGGAAGAGCGATGACGTCCCTTCGACTTCTTGTGCCTCTTACCTGAGGACTTGGAGCCCGACGAATGGTGACGACTCGCCGAGCTTCGATGACTGTGGCCCCGCGACTGGTCCCTTGACCCCCTCCTGGACCGGGACCTGGAGCAGCGCAGCACGGGCCGACTGCCGGAGCTTGAGGCGCTTACGGGACCGCTCCTGCCTAGCCTTCGACGTTAAGGCCCGGCAGTCAGGGCACGACCGGTCATCGTGGTCGGCCCCAAGGCAATAGAGGCACCGGCGGTGGGGATCGGTAACCGACATCAGTCGGTTGCAGTCGGTACAGGGCTTGAACCCGGGCATGCCTACCGGCACCGAGAGTCGTAAAGACTCGAATAGTGATCAAAAAGGATCGATAGGAGGAGGAGCTACGCGTGCATCCAGGATGGCCGCGTGAGCACAGGGCTCCCGAGTCCCTCACTACCCTCCGCATAAATCCTGAAAGATATCCTAACTTCGACCACGGGTGCTTGCAGATGAGCCTCAGCTGATATCTTAGCCGTTCTCAAAATTCCATTTGGACTTCGGGAACCGCAGATACGCCGTTCGGAGTTTCGGGGGCCCGTCCCTCGGCGACACCGGGAGCTGGCACACCAAGACGCCGGGGAGCAACTGAACAACAACGGCCTGAGGGGTTTTCCCTGTTACCCTGAGTTGACTTTCGGTTTCGTTTCTGGGCCGCTGCCTTCTCCGACTACGTACTTGCCTCGCTCCCCCATCGGTGTCCAGCCTAACTCTGCTTCCTGACTATATGCCAACTGTTCTGGGGGTCTGGGTGTCGGGCTGAGCTGTTGCCTCTGCCCTTTCAGCCCACTTTCGTTCATTGCAGTGGTCTGTGGTGAGCGGCCATTTTCACCAGGTCTCGCGGCCCCCTTCGGGGCTCACCATTCAACATGACCACCAGGCCTGACAACGGGAAGCGGAAGACTAAAACGCCTCTACGCGGGGGACCGATTCAAACCAACGTCATGGATCGCTATACCCAACCCAAGGGGTCCCCCGGTGGTGCCAGTCGAGCTTTTGAGGGCCCCGCTGACGACCCTACTACGTCGGCCGAATTGACTTTGCAGGACGTCATGGGCGCCATTGCCACCATGCAGACTTCAATTGGTCAGCAATATGAGGCTCTCGCTCTTAAAATAGACACTGTAGCAGTTGATGTTACTTTAATCAGAGCTGATTTGTCGAAGACCAATGAAAGGGTCAAGTCTCTGGACCTGAAGACTTCTAGCCTCACGACCGATGTCTCTGATCTGCAGACGGAAGTTGGACGCCTGCGCTCCTCCAATGATCTCATGGTCCATCGCCTGGAGGATTTTGAAAATAGGGCCCAGCGCAACAACATACGCCTTATCGGGGTCCCTGAAACCTCTGGTGCCTTGGCTACTGATCTGCTCGTGGAGGACATCGTCTTGAATCACCTGGCCCCCTCGGGCCTGAGTAAGTTCTTTGCTGTGGAGCGTGCCCATCGAGTGCCGGGCGGGAAGCCAAAATCAGGTGCCACGCGGAGGCCTATCATCGCCAGGATCTTCAACTTTAGGGACAGAGACACCATCCTTCAGGCCTCGAGAGTAAGTGGACCCGTCAAATTCGAGAACACGACGGTGAGTTTCTACCCGGACTTCACACAGCTCGTTCAGAGACAGAGGATGGGGTTTCTGGGAGTGAAACGAAGGCTGCGAGACTTGGGCCTGAAATACGCAATGCTTTTTCCAACCAGGCTGCGGGTCGAATATGAAGACCGGACTTTCTTCTTTGATCGTCCCGACGGAGCTAGTGACTGGCTGGATGCCCTCCCCAAACGAACTGACTCGACCGGGCATCCTGGTGGAGCCGAGGGCGGCGTATCGGAACAAGAGTCACGCTGTGTTTCCTGATTTCTGAACATTCACGTACTATTCAGCTGGGTTCGAAATTTCGTCTATTGTTGCATCCTATTGCTATGTACCCGGGGGTGGCGGGGGGTGGGACTCTTTCCTCCTCAGGGGTTCTTTTCGTAGACTAGTTTAATGATGGGGCGACAGGCACACTGCAAGTTGGGGTGGCTTTTGAGTCTAACGCAGGGGTGCAGGGTGGGGGGAGTTGTAACGGGTTCTCATTGGGGGGCGGTAGGGGGTTCTTGGGTGTTTGTGGGTTTCTTTCAAGGCAACGTATCGTATTTTTTCTTGAATAGGTCATTGTGTTCGTTGTGGGGTGGACTCTGCACGTCTCTTTGGGATGGGGGTTAGTGGGTTGAAATTAATGTGTTGGAATGTCAATGGGTTGGGAGATAGGATAAAACGGGGTGTGGTCTTGCAGCTATTGCGGCGCCTCTCCCCCGATGTTGTGTTGTTGCAGGAAACGCATCTGGTTGGGAACACGTGCCATGCCATGAATCGGAGGGGGTATCGCCTGGTGGCACACTCTGGATTCACATCTGGTTCTAGGGGTGTGGGTATCCTCGTCAGGTCCTCCCTCCCCTTGGCAATCGATGATGTGCTTCTCGGCGATAGGGGGCGCTATGCCGCTCTCACTGGTAGATGGGAGGGGAGGACGGTCTCATTTGTCACTGTCTATGTTCCGCCGGGTCTACAGACATCGACTTTTGCTGATCTTGGGCGTGTAGTACTGGGGCTCCCTGAGGGCACTTTGGTGATAGGCGGAGACTTCAATTCGGTTGTCTCCGGTGACATGGATCGCTACCCCCCCAGGGATCTCCCCAAGTCGCAATCCTGATTAAGTGGGTTCCTGGAGACACTTGGTCTGGTGGACTGTTGGAGGCTGCTACACCCGAATCAGACGCAATACACCTTTCACTCTGGTGCCCACGGCAGTCTGTCCAGACTCGACTATATTCTGTTGCCGGCGGCGCTGTCCTCCTCCGTTGCGGAGGTAAGACACCTCGCTAGGGGCATATCCGACCACTCCCCAGTTTGGCTTAGCATGGATACTACCATGAGTAATGAGGGACGGGTCGCCGCTATAAACCCCTGGTTTCTTCGCAATCCCAAGACCCGTACCGAATTGGTGAAATCCCTTGATCATTATTTTGTAGACAATGTGGGGTCTGTGTCATCTGCTGTATCGTTGTGGGAGGCGTTTAAGACTGTGATACGTGGGCAGGCCTTATCTTTGATCGCCACTGCCAAGAAAAGTAAGCATGAAGAGGTGGTCCGTCTTGAGGCGGAGATAACGGCACTAGAGAGTGACTTGGAGCGCGGAGTGTCCCATGCCAAACTTCATTCCCTCAGCCTCAAACAATTAGATTATAAGGCCCTGGTTATTGATGCTGCGAAGGTCATGAGCAGGGAACAGCAGGGCAGACTGTATGATGTCGGGGATAAGGCGGGTAAACTGATCGCGTGGCTGGACAAGAAAGAAAGGGCGAGTCGTGTAGTCCCGGTGATTGAGAACCTTGATGGAGTGTGTGTGACTGACCCAGCTGCGATTGTTGAATGCTTTGCGAAACACTTCCGAACTGTGTATGCTCCGGTCTCTGACAGACCGGAAGCTGACTCATTTGCTGCTTCGCGATATTACATTGCCCTGCCTGTCTGTGGCTGACGGAGACCTAATGGACGCGGTGCTGTCGGCTGACGAGGTGGCTGCCGCCGTTCGCTCAATCCGTTCTGGCAAGGCCATGGGCCCTAATGGTCTGCCCATTGAACTGTATAAATTGTGCCCGAACAAACTAGCTCCATATCTTCGTGATATGTTTCTAGAGTCCCGCGATTCTGGCTCCCTCACTCGTGACCAACGTCTTGCTACTATTGTAGTGATTCACAAGGAAGGGGAATGCACTCTACCTAGGAGCCCCCATTTCAGTCATTCGACACCTTCAGACTGCCCAAAACTCCGCAGCAAGGCTACTCACTGGTACCAGCCGTCGTACTTCAGCGGCACCTTTGCTAAGGACCCTGCACTGGCTCCCAATAAAGGAACGGATCCATTTCAAGACCCTCTGTTTGGTCCATAAAACTCTTTATGGGAATGGCCCCCCCATCTTAAACGATATGGTTAGACCATATAAACCATCTAGGGATCTTCGCTCTAAACAACAAAACCTTTTCATAATTCCCAGGACCAACAGAGCCCGTTCAGGGGACCGTCTCTTTTCGCGAAATGCAGCCATGCTTTGGAATGCCCTCCCCCTCCCACTTCGTCAAGAACCCAACCTGCCCGCATTCCGAAAAAAACTAAAAACAGCACTGTTCCCCAAGATATAGATAAGCTGGTTCCTATATTGTAGTTTCCTTGCCACCTCCTTCTGCTCAATATCAAGCGCTGGGATGCTTCCGAGTAGCCATGCGCTATAGAAGAACCTTTTCAATTCAATTCAAGGGAAGCCACGGGATCTCTGCTCGTCTTATAGACCGACCTCGCTTCTAAACGCTGAACCGAAAATTCTGGCTAAGGTATTAGCTAACCGCCTCGTGAACGTTATCAGTGACCTGGTCCATCCGGATCAGTCCGGTTTTATCCCGCATCGTAACACGGCGCTCAACCTACGGCGCTTGCACAGTGTTCTCGCGAGGGCGGCGTCACTTCGTGAACCAGCCATCTTGGCGTCCTTAGATGCTACGATGGCCTTCGATACTCTTGAGTGGCCTTATCTCTGGGCCGCTCTTGTGAAATTCGGATTCGGCCCTGGGGTTCATCGGCCGGGTGAAACTTTTATATGCAGGGCCGCTCGCGCAGGTAGTGGTGAATGGTCGGGTCTCGGCGTCTTTTGTTCTCGGGAGAGGCACGCGGCAGGGCTGCCCATTGTCACCACTGCTCTTCGCACTTGCCCGTACACCGCTGGCTGCCTGGCTGCGCTGGGATCCCTCGCTTAAAGGGATTCGGTTGTCCCCGGACTTTGAGGATCGTGTCTCGCTCTACGCGGACGATATTTTACTGTACCTTACATCCCCCCGAAAATCTCTGAATGTTCTGTTCGATGTGCTCACTTCGTTTGGGAAAAATTATGGCCTTGTTATCAACTGGACTAAATCCTGTGTATACGTGCTCTCGGGTGGTCCCCCTCTCTTGCCTCGCAGATGCCCCATTCCGGTCTCTCCGACGGGCTTTAAGTACCTGGGGATCTTTATATCTTTAGACCCTGCGGCTCGCTACGCCCATAATCTGCTCCCCCCCCTTCAAAGATTGAGACTTGACGTTGAGCGCTGGCGCGGGTTGCCGCTGTCGCCGCTCGGGCACGCGGCCCTTTTTAAAATGATGGCCCTGCCGAGGTTTTTGTACGCACTTCAGAATACGTTCAATATTATTCCGGCGAGCTACTTTAGAGAGATTGAGAGCCTGCAGAGACGGTTAATTTGGGATGGACGTTCGCGTATTTCCCTCGCCAAACTCACTCTTCCCTGGTATGATGGGGGTATTGCGTTACCGGATCTGAGGCGTTACTATTGGGCCTCGCAACTGAGTGCGATCAATTATGCGACATATGCGCCTGCTCCTAACCCGGCGTACGTGATGGACAAGTATTTGCTACCGGGTGGGGACTACAGAAGGGCGCTTTACTCGAAGGCGGCGGGCAGGGATTTATCTGGTCCTACCAAGATTGCTGTACGAGTGTGGCATGCTGCGAATGCGTCTGTGGGTTGGGAAGATCGATTGACTCGTGCAACCCCCTTATATGCTTCTGAAAGGCTGGGATGTCTCTGTAAAACGAAAGGGTTTGACAAATGGGACGTGATTGGTATTAGCTGCGTGGGCGATCTCTGGGTCAAGGTCGGAATCAAGACCTTTGCGGCATTGCAGACGGAATATAAATTGAGTGACAGGGAATTCTTCCGATACACGCAGATTCACCATGCCCTGAGCTCGGTTCTCCATGCGGGTACTGTCGTCCCCGAATCCTCCCCCCTTGAAGACAGGCTCCTTGACGGCCAAGTCCCCGACAGTACCATTTCCCTGGTATATAAGAAGTTGATCAACACCCGAATGGATCTGTTAGTGCGTCTTAGGGAGGTCTGGACCGGTTTGGAGCTGGACGACGATGATTGGCAGGCTGCGTTATCCTCGCCTAAGGAGGTCGCGATTCCTGCCCGTCTCCGTTTCGTTCAGCTCAGCTCAAGATCTTACATCGTGTATACATCACTGGTCCACACTTGATTCGCATGGGTTTTTCCTCGGATGGGTTATGCAAGTGCGGTTGTGGGATGCTTGGCACTTTTCTACATATACTTTGGGAGTGTCCGGAGGTGGTGCAGTTCTGGAATAATGTGCATGCAGTGATGGGTAGAGTCACGGGGGTGGTGCTGCAGCCCGAGGCCAGGCGGTGCCTGTTGAATGTGTGGGAGCCGAATGATTATAGTGTGACCCAGACGCAGTGGGCGACCCTTGGGAATATGATTGCCAAAAGGGATGTAGTGCAATTGTGGGGTTCCCAGCGCCCGCCCACGTTATCGGTATGGATGGAGAATATGGACTGGTGCATGTTTAGGGAGAAGACTGTTTATGTGGCGCCGGGCAAACCTAGAAGATGGAATAGTATCTGGAGCCAATGGAATGCGTACCGTGGAAATCTATGTGCACCTCCGTTTGTGGACAGCCCCGATGTCCCTCTGTCCCCCTAATCCGGGATTCCATGTATTGTATGGTTTTCTGTCATCCTTCAGTTTCTTTTCACTGCTGACCCCCTCCCCACAATATGTCCTATTGAATTGCTATATAATATTGTGCCTAGGTGTCCTCCTATGTGAACGCATGTCCTTGTATACTGTTCTTATTGCCTTGTATTTTGTTTTCTTCTTTAATAAAAATTTTTACAAATTTTTTTAACAAATTTCAAAAAGGATCGATAAAGTTTAGTCAAAAAGTGACTAAGGTACTGCTTTTTCCGGACCTGCGCTTGCTGGTGCGGAAAAAGAAGAACTGACGTCAGCGCGCGAGGGCGGCGTCTAAGTACTCCGACGACGTCATCCCGGCGCCAACGACACAGACGACGGACACGGAGCCGCAGACGACGCCTACTGACGCGCAGGGGTACTGCTACGCAAAACTTTCCGGATCCAGCCTGACGCCTGGGGATATTCTAAGGTAAGGAATCTAACTAACGTGTTTCTTTCAGATGTGTGTGTCCCTCAACTATTCCAGTTGCCCTCGGGCGGAGTTGCCTCTGTGCCAAGTTTTTACAGAGGAGCGTGAGGGGATCTAGTTGGACATTTGTTTTTTTCTAGTCCCACCTGATTATGTGTGGCCCCACTCAGTCTGGTTGGGCAGGCATCAGTAAAGCATATTGATGTTCTGATTAGTCTAGCTCACCCCAGGGGATATCGTCATTGAGTCCTGTAATGTGGGAGGAGAGCTTAAACACCCAGTTTTGCTTCTTCCTAAAGAGGGCTTATTTGGGGATGGGATTTCAGGATAGTCCAGTGTAAGTCATTGACGGTGTGACACATTGTAGTAAAATGGGCACACATCTTGGAGTTTGTTTTCTTGCATCTAATGTTACTCTTGTATTCCGTTATTCTGGTTTTTGAAGGACGTGTTGTCATCCCCGCGTATTTAAGTAGACATGGGGAGGTGATCAGATGGATGCTCCCAACCGAGGGCTAGGTATAATTGATCGGTGTGCAGTTCCTAAGTGTAAGTGGGAGTGTTCGGGTCTCTTTGGCAGAGATCTTTTTGGTGAAGCCGTTTGGTGCGTGTGGGTATGTGGAATAAGTAGTGTAGTGAGTGCAATGTGGTAGTAAAATATGTTTAGGGAGTGTGAGGGCACTTTTTTCACAGAACTGGACACTTACACTTAGGAACTGCACACCGATCGATTATACCTATCCGTCGTTTGGGAGTACGTGTGCAGGACCTGCTTAAAAAGCTCCCGGTTCCTCTCATTTGGAGAAAGCATTTTGAACTTGTAATTTTTGAGGAAGAAGTTCAGTGGGCAAAGATCTAAAATGTAAGTCCTCGGTTCTTCTTTAGCACCATAAAATAACAGAAGTAGCATCCAATCCCTATTTCTGATGTCAGCAACCTCTCAACGGCATCCTTGCCCAAAAGGGCCTGGACTATCCTTTAGAGAATATACAAGTGGTCCACCAGGAGTCACTGTGTTGTATAGAGGAAGGGCGGACCAGGAAGGTAGGCCATATTCATCCTGAACAATTTGAAGCACCTGTCTGTTCAATGTGACTCTTTGCCACCCATGAAGGTAATAACATATCCTATGTCCAACAGAGTGAGAATGTGCTAAAGAGGACAAGCTAAAGGAGTTTGGACATTTCAGATGGGGAGGGGTGAGGGTAGCTGTCTGGGTATTGTAATGCCGCTGAGGGTCTGGATGTTGTCCACCTGTTCCCTGACCTCTACCTGAAAAGCACAGAGAGGTCTTGACACTGCATCTACTGGATGCCCCTTGAAGAGCACAGTCCTGTTTGGGATACCGCCACACAGCATTGAAAGCCCAAGGGAGCGCGCTGCAGTTTCGCTTTCTTTGAAGTGCTTTAGGGCCAAATCGGGAAGCACCATGGTGTTACCAAATACTATATCCAGGCACTTGGTGGTGTCCAGCCCCAATCTGATGACGTACTTTGCAGTGTCTTGTACAATTTAAGCAAACAAATTGGCATGAAACTCAACAGGGAGCACATATAAGATTTCACTTACCATGTACCATAAAGCATGCAAGTAATGTTCTCAGAGGCGCCTGGAGTAGACTAATTTGATAGCTAGGCCGGCAGATGAGAACAATATCCTTGCATAGGACTCCATGTGGTTAGATTCCCTATCTGGGGGCTTTCTAGGTAAAGAGTTAGGGTTCAGCCTGCTCGTGGAAGCTTGCACCATAACACTGTTGGAAGTAGGGTACTGGAGGAGGGAAGATGGGTCCTTGGAGCAGGTCTGTACCATTTGGCAATTTGCTTATTCACAGACAGGAAAGATCCCGGCTTGGTCGATGTGCTCATTTAAGTATCTATTAGAGAGTCATTGAATGGGAGGAGTGCCTCAGAAAAAGTATGCCCGGTCTGCAGAACATTGGTTTTTAGCTCTACTGAGGACAGTTGGACTTCCACAGCCCTTCTAACTACCAATGTAAAAGATGCTAACTCTAATGTGGAAGGGATAGGTGGAGAGTTCAGGCCGTGACGTCAGAGCACTTATCAAGCCCACTGGCATCTTGAAGATCTAAAAACAGAATTATTCCTCGTAAAGTCGTGAATCGTCATCTCGATCATCGCCATCATGGGGGATCTGGATCCATAAAATGTGTCTATAGTAGTAATTAATGTCCCATTGGAGTCGCGATGGGGCAACAGTAAAGGTGTTTGCAGTCGAAGTAGAAGCGACTGGGGTAGAGGAGAAGCTATTCGCTTCAGAGTTTGAAAGGACAATCAGTTCTTCCTCTAACATCTATGTCAATGCATGGGGACCCGATTAGGATCTTGGCGCTGGCTGACAAGTTGAACAAGCATCCAACATCCACCTTGGAGTCATGTGAGGCCCCAAAGCGGGGTCAAAAGGCATATTGGCCTGGGATGGATCTGCCAGTGGTAGACAACTGAAGGCCTTCTAGGAAACTTGGGCCCATAGGAACACCAGAGGGAGCTGAATGAACAAGTTACTTACTTTTGGTGAAGCCTTATCTGGTAGAAACAGGATCTAGCCGCAGATTCCCCCAACTTTGAATTATCCCCAGTTGCCAGACTGGATCCGTAAAATCCTCTACGGTAGTGCCACTGTGCATCGGTTGAGGGTGTTGAGAAACTCCATAGTGACACTTTCCACCGGATGTGACGTTGATAGAGTCCACATAAGCCCTTCCCTGACATCACGTTCTTCCATGACTATTTTCTGCATTAAAAACACGGAGCCGGAGGAGGAGCCTAGCGCGGGACCAAGATGGCCGCGTGATCGTGTAGCTCCGTGTGACCCGCTCCGCCGCTCGTCTATCCTGTCATATATCCTGCTACCCGAGGACAACCTTCGATGGATGATTAGTGTGGCTATGTCCTGGTGAAATTGTGGCTCGAAGGGTCCATTTCTACCCCTTCAAATCGTTGTCCGAAATTTTGGGCCTGCTCGTCGCCGGAACGGCGGACTCTGGTGTCATTGGTGGCCGGGACCTAATGCGACAACAACGGCATGGTCTACCGGAAGTGGTGACCCCGCCTCGACCCGCCTTTTGAATTGACTGTCGGCGCTGACCATTTCGGAGGGGGCTCCCACATTTTGGCGTGAGGACTCGCGATTTCGCCCCTGAGCGCTTTTGAGTCTACTCCTGCTTATCGCTAGCTTGGTCTCCTGGGCCCCCGGAGGTCGCCCGTCATGGCTGCCAGAGCGGACTCGGAGAAACCTCCTGTTAAGGGCAGCAGAGTTCAGAGATCCGTCCAGTCCAATAAATTGGACAAATATACTATTCCTAAGGGGTCCCCGGCTGACCAGAAGCAGCTGCCAGTTACTGAAGCCACCCCACCGAGAGCTGGCGTGGAGCCTTCTTTGCAGGACATCATGGATGTGGTCACCGAATCGAAACATCTATGGTGACTAGAATGGACGCGCTCGATCATAAGCTTGACTCGGTTAAGATTGACTTTAACCTATTGCGCACGGATCATGCTAAGACGAGCGAGAAAGTGAAATGCCTCGACATCCTGACTTCGAGCCTGGTAGACGATACCGCTGAGCTGCAGAGAGAGGTCCGCGCTCTTCAGGCGGCCCGGGCGGAGACTAGGAGGCTTCTCGATGATTATGAAGGTCGAAATCGTCGAAATAACGTCCGCATTTTGGGTGTTCCTGAAAACTCGGAATTGCCTGCGCCAGACCTATTTGTTGAGGACCTGATTCTTAAGCACCTGAAACCTAAGGGCCTCAGTACATTTTTCACGGTGGAAAGGGCTCAGAGTGCCAGGGGGCAGCCAAAGGTGGGCGCGCTACCTCGACCCATGATCGCTAGGGTGCTGAACTTTCGGGACCGAGATGCTATTCTGCAGGCCTCGCGGACGGATGGCCCTCTGCGGTACGACAACGTCACAGTGTCCTTTTTCCCAGATTTTACTCAAGCGGTGCAAAAGATGAGACAGAGCTTCCTTCAGGTCAACCGGAGGTTGAGAGACAAAGGAATCAGATACTCTATGTTGTACCCTGCCAAGCTGCGAGTCGAAGTGGACGATCGGACATGGTTTTTTGACAAAGCCGAGGTGGCATCGGACTGGTTGGATACTGTTAGACCGGATGACACGGCGGAACACCAGCTAGACACAGAGGACAAGCAGCAAGACCCGGAATGAGGAACTTTTTCATTTGATTATCATTTATTATTGATATGGGGGGGGGGGAGGGAATGGCCTTTTATTGCACTGTATTCGCGTTATGTTGGACTGTGTTGCCTGTCTTCCGGGATGTTTATTCTTGGGGGTCGGGTTGCGGACTACATGGCAGGCACCTCCTCTTCCTACTTTTAGTAACCATTGTTGGGTGGGGCGACAGGCACACTGCTAGTTGGGTTTGGGGCGTAGTCCTGATGCAGGGGTGCAGGGAGGGGGGCGGTCCTTTGAGTTGGGGAGGTGGGTTGTTGCAGGGTTTTTGTTTACAGTTTCGTTTCACATTGCATTGGGACTCGAATGATGTGCGCATGCGCGAGGGAGTTGGGTGAATGTCTGGCTCTTCAGTGGGGTTGGGGATTCGGGTGTTGAGTTGGAACGTAAATGGTTTGGGGGACAAGATCAAAAGGGGCATGGTTAGCCAGTTTATCAGGCGCCACTCGCCTGATGTCGTGCTTCTCCAGGAAACGCATCTTGTGGGCAATCACTGTATGGCGCTTCATAGAGGGGGTTATAAATTGATTGCACACGCCGGGTTTACAACGGGCTCGCGAGGGGTGGGGATCTTGGTGAGGAGGGCCCTTCCTTTCGATGTACATGCTACTTGGTCTGATCAGAGGGGCAGATATGTAGGGGTATCCGGAAGGCTGGGGGGCAAAGTGGTGACTTTCCTTTCTGTTTATGTACCTCTGCTCTCCAGTCCGCAACTTTTAAAGACCTTGCCCATATATTCCTTTCTCTCCCGCTGGGCCTTCTGCTATTGGGTGGGGACTTTAATACTGTTTTGGATGGTGACCTTGATCGTGTCCCGCCGAGGACGCTGCCCCCGGCACGCCAGTGGCTAGGTGACTTCTTAGATTCCTTGGGTATGGTCGATGCCTGGCGCCTCTTGAACCCTACACTTAGGAGTTATACCCATCTTTCAGCTGCTCATGGATCCATGTCACGGCTTGACCACGTTGTTTTACCGGCCGCGATGGCTGATAGTGTACGGGAAGCGCGCCATTTGGGTGGAGGTATATCTGACCATTCCCCGGTCTGGGTCCGTGTTGAATTGGGACGGCCTATGGTTGGCAGGGTTGCACCTATTAATGCTTGGCATCTTCGTGACCCCGTTATTAAGAAGGAATTGTGTGGTGCCTCCGAGCGTTACTTCCAGCATAATCGGGGGGACGGTTGACACTGTGGGAGGCTTATAAAACGGTCCTGCATGGTGAGGCGCTATCTCTCATTGCCAGTAAGAAGAAGAGGCGTTTGGCAGACATAACGGCGGCGGAGGCGGAGGTTATACGTTTGGAGAGGGAGGCCGCGACTCGAGCGTCGGCTGAGGTCCGACATCACCTGCGTCTTAAACAGGACGAATATCGTGAATTGTCTAGGGAGTCGGCGGTGACGCAAAATAACGATGTTCAGAGTAGAATTTACGAGCATGGTGACAGGGCCGGTAAGCTTATAGCCTGGCTAGAACGGGGTGATCGCGCATCCCGGTTGGTCCTTGAGATTGATGGTTCTGCGACTGTGACTGATCCGCAATTGATAGCTGACTCTTTTGGCTCTTATTATAAAAACGTCTATTCTTCGTCGGATGTGCATGATTGTTCTGAACACGCGGAGCTGCTCCGAGATATTATTATGCCGGTCTTGTCGGATGACAACCGGAAGTATTTGGACTCCCCGCTTACGGATGACGAACTTGGGGGAGCCATTAGGAGTATTCACTCAGGTAAGGCGACGGGCCCCAATGGTATCCCCGTTGAACTTTACAAATTAAATGCTCAGAAGGTTGCGCCTTATCTACGTGCTATGTTTCTGTAAAGTCGGGAGGTCGGGGTTCTCCCCTATGATCAACGGATTGCTAACGTTGTTGTGATTCCCAAACCGGGTAAGTCCCGTACTTCTCCCTCCTCCTATCGTCCTATTTCTCTGCTCAACGTGGAGCCTAAGGTGCTGGCTAAGCTGCTGGCTATCAGGCTGGTCAAGGTGATTACTACTTTAGTGCATCCGGACCAGTCGGGCTTTATGCCACGCCGTAACACCGCCCTCAACCTGCGACGCCTGCATGGCGTCCTAGGTAGAGCACATACATTGACACAATCCGCGGCCTTTGTGTCCCTTGATGCCACCATGGCCTTTGATCGAATTGAGTGGTCGTATCTCTTCGCTGTGTTGGAAAAATTGGGTTTCGGGCCGGAATTTATCGGATGGGTGCGTTTACTCTACGCTGCTCCCTTGGCCCGAGTCATAGTGAACAACTGTCAATCAGGCGATTTTGAGTTAGAAAGGGGGACGCGCCAGGGTTGTCCGTTGTCGCCCCTTCTGTTCGCATTAGCTCTGGAGCCCCTTGCGGCTTGGATTCGGTGGGAAAGGATGATACGCGGCTTGCGGTGGTCCCCTGAGTGGGAAGATAAGATTTCTCTATATGCTGATGATGTGCTTCTTTATCTGTCTACGCCCCGTTCCTCCCTTGATGTCTTCCTCGACATTCTCAGGGTGTTTGGTGAATTCTCGGGATTCACTATAAATTGGTCGAAATCTGTGATGTTGATGTTGTCGGGCGCTCCACCGGTGATTCGCAGAACTGTCCGCTCCAGGTGACTACTACCGGTTTTGTGTATCTCGGTATTTACGTTTCCCTTGATGCCAAGACACGGTACGCAAATAACTTGCAACCGCCATTGGTTAGACTGCGCGCCGATGTGGAATGTTGGCGGGCATTACCGTGGTCTCTTTTGGGTAGGGCAGTGCTCTTTAAGATGTTGGCTCTTCCCCGCTTTCTGTACGTTCTCCAAAACACTATGGACTTGGTGCCTACCAGGTACTTCAGGGAGGTTGAGACGCTCCAGAGATCCCTCCTTTGGGGTGGCAGGTCCCGCATTGCCTACACTAAACTTACCCTCGCCTGGTATGATGGCGGTATTGGTCTCCCCGATTTACGGAAATACTATTGGGCTTCCCAACTCGCGGCTATCAACCACATAGTTTATGGTCTTTCTAACGACCCTGGGTACGCCATGGATCGTTGCCTGTCCCCTGGGGGAAACCTTCTCCGACCGCTATACCATCGGCCGGGGCGCTTTTCCCTCACGGGCCCTACTTTGCATGCGGTGAGAGTCTGGCATGCAGCTAATAAGTGCCTGGGTTGGGAGGGACGGCTGACCCTTGCGACCCCTCTTTTCGACTCTGCCACTTTGGGTGGTTTGTGGACTACCAAAGGTTTTGACAAGTGGGAGTTGATTGGGCTCAGCCAAATAAAAGATGTTTGGGGGAAGGGGGAGATGCTGACGTTTGAAGCATTACAAGGAAGCCACCACCTCCACGCTAGAGAACACTTTCGCTACTTGCAGGTCAGACATGCCCTAACGTCTCACATTCCATTGGGGGATTCCCTCCCAGACGCCTCCCCCTCGAGGATCGTGTCTTAGATGGACACCTGCCAGTTAAGACGATCTCCCTGATCTACCGTAAACTAATTAACCACATGGATGATCCATTGCAGTCTCTCCGAGGGGCTTGGGCGGCTGATGGGTTGGAACTTGATGATGAGGACTGGGTTGAAGCGGTCTCCTCCCCGAGGATTGTAGCGGTGCAAATGAGATTGCGTTTGGTGCAGTTAAAGGTTTTGCATAGGTCTTATGTGACCGGTCCTGGGTTGGTGAGAATGGGGTGGACAACGAATGGTGACTGCAAGCGGGGATGTGGGGAGGTTGCTACATTTCTCCACATTCTGTGGCACTGTAACTCCATCCAGGCTTATTGGCGTGATATCCATGAGGTCTGATTGAAGCAATGGGTCACGCTTGCCTGTATGATCGCGAAACGTAACATAGCGCAGCTGTGGGGGGCCACTCAGCCACCTCGGCGTGCAAAGTAGTCACAGGATCTCGATTGGTGTATGTTCAGGGAGCGGGCGGTTTACGTGGCGAGGGGCTGCCCTGAGAAATGGACAAAGATATGGGGACCGTGGAACGCCTATCGGGGAGATATTTGTGTTCCTCCAGCCAGGCGGGCTGACTCCGACGCCCCGGATCCCTCTTAAGCCCCGGCTATTCATACTCTGCTTATATCCTGTTGCCAGACATCCCTTGCTCCCAACACATTGTAATACTGTCGATTTATTTCCAATGCATTGTTATGTTTATTTCATGTTTATTGCTAATAAAAAGGGAAAACAAAAAAACAAAAAACACGGAGCCACTATAAAAATTGGTTATGAAAACAGTGTGCCCAAAAAATCTTCTTTTTGTAAAATGTCTTGTTTTCTTTAGAAAACAAAAGAAAGGCATGCAAGTGCTCAGAAAGGGATCTGGTAGACAAACCGGTAAACCAGAGCGAAGAGGATGGGTGTTTCAGTAAGGAATCAGTAGCTAGATCCTGTCTCTACTAGAAAAGGCGTTACCAAAGGTAAGTAACTTATTCATCTGACAGAGGCATCTAGCCGCAAATTCCTTACCTTTGAATTAGATACCCAAGCAATACAATCCCTGGAGGTGGGTATGCGAACTGATCTCACTAAAGATCCATGACTAGGACTAGCCGGTCTGTTATAGAAGACAGAGAGAGTGACCGGCTGTCAGGAAGGCAGGTGAGGAAAGAAGATATCCCACCAGAAATATTGTGGAAAGCCAGTACAGAACTGAAATCCATAACTATGGAAAAACAAGGAAAAAGCCACCCATAGTAGAATAATAAAGAGGTGCTGGAAAGAACATATCTCCCTAGTGGTAACCAGACCATTAGTGGACAGGGCTGAAGGCCAAGGACAATACCTATAACCACTAAGCTCAGGATCCCTGCCATAGAAATAAGTGATGAACAGAGCACCAATCAATGCTTTAAGAAAAGCATTGTAAACAGTTACAATAATTGTGGACATAGACCACTTGTGGCCAGAGGAAACACTGCAAGAGAAGTGAGCCTTCTGGGACTATTCAATGTACAACCCACAGGGGAGGAAAGGTTGAGAATTGCAAAGCAACCAACAAGTGAAGGTCCCTCTCGGACACTAGGGAAGCGCAGCAACGTAAGTAAAAAACACACTCCCTCCTAAGAAAGGCAGCATAATATGACAGTCTATAGTGATAACTATATAAAAGGATGTATAAAAAATAGATAAAGGTATGATTATTTACACATACATACACATATATATATATATATTACTTGCTGCGGTCGCCGGTAGGTAGTTCTACTTAGGACGATGTTTCCATAGGAAAAGCGTTCTTTGACTTGCCTATATCCTTAGTGTCGTTTGACGAATCTTCACGAAAAGTTCCCAAAAAAGTGTCATAGTGAGTCTTGTGTATGGAAAGTTTTGGGGTGATCCAAAAGTTTGGGGGGGGGGGGCCGAGAAAGGAGGGGGGTGGGGGTTGAGGTAAAAAAATGATAATTCCCATAGGAGTTTTAATCATGACTACAGCCTGAACTGAGGGACAGAATTACACCAAATTTGGGAGAAAGGCAGATTTGGTTACGCAGATCATGCTTTCAGTTATTTGGTGTAAATCGGTTCAGTAGGTTGAGAAATGAAAAGTAATACAAATTTGATTATATGGGATCACAACGACTCCACAAGTAATAATAAGCTTGTGCAGAGCTCTGATTGTTTGCCAACACTTCAACCAGCAAGTGTTGGCAGCCATCTTGGGACTTTGCTTCAGACAAGTACCAGAAAAAAATGGAAAAAAAAGAAAAAAGGGCAGGGTAGGAATACCCTGACCACCAAGTGTTGGAGTCCCAAAGGGACCCCAGCAGGGCAAAAAAGCGTGGGGAAAAAATAAAGCAAAACAAGCTTAGGCTTCGCACTTGTTTTCAAAAGGGCCCCCAAGTGGGCCAGGTCTTGGGGGCATTTTATAAAAAAAGGTGAGGGACACACAGGGACCCCCCCACCCCCAGGGTCTTTGAGCCCTGGGGACAACTATACCCGGCTCTTTCTTTTTAAAACAATAGAGGGGGGCAGTGCGGACGCCATCCTGGGCTTCTAGAAGCCCCGGGGACTACCACCTCCCTGGGGCTTTGTTTTTAATAAAGGAAGGGGGGCGCATGGCCCCCCCTCCTGTGCTTCTAGAAGCCCCCGGGACCACCACCTCACTGGGTCAATTAAAAAAATTGGCAGGGGGCCGTATGGACCGCGGTGCAGAAAGGGGTTGGTTCCCAAGGGCGAAGATAATCTGTACCACCTCAGGGTGGAGACACCACTTATGGTTGGCCTGATGACACAGGCTCAGGCTGTTAACTCTTGAATTCAAAGAGCCAGCCTGATGGTTGGCAACTAGCGAGATCTCATGTGTCTGAGCCCAGGTCCACAGTGTCAGAGCTTCCCACTATAGAAGGAGATCCTGGTTGTTCATACACCACATCGCCATTGTGTTGTCCATCTGAACAGGCTGGCCAAAAACAACTGTCAAAAAGGCATTGAGAGCCAGACATAACACCCACAGTTTGAGCAAGTTGATATGTAGACCATAAGCCTTCGATCAGCAACCCCCCTAGTTACGAACCTCACTTTAAGGAGGAGGCATCCGTCAACTCTGTAGCGACCTCTGGTGGTGGTTTGCAAAAGGACTTTTCACAAAACAGATTCTCCTCTACTAAACACTCCTGGAGATGTGTTGTAGGTTCTGGGAGCAATCTTGATTATACCCATCAGATCCACCCAATTTCAGAAACATTGTAGACAGAGGCAACACTGGGGGGAGGAGGAGGAGAAGTGTGTGTGTGTGTGTGTGTCTGTGTGCGACTGTCTGTCTGTCCAACGGTTTACAGGAAGCCATGAGTACCAGGAGGTACAGCATCCGAAAACTCTGGGAAGAGGGGAAAGCTCTGGAAGACCTAATGTCCAATACTGCCCCTATGAACAAAGGGTGCGACTTGGGTAGCTTGACAGAGGAACCCAGGTTGAACAGCAGGAGTTATGTGGTGTTCAGTTTCTCTGACACCAGATGCAGAGAGCCTGTCTTGAGCAACCAATCATACAGGCACTGGAAAACGGAGATCCCTTACGCACACAGATATGAGGACCATTAGTGCTGATGTTAATCCAACCGGAATGACCTCAAACACGTACTGGATGCAACTTACCCTGTAACACAGGTACTTTCTGTGCAACTGCAAGATCAGTACAATTAAGTGCACAAAGCAAGTCGGGGGACACCATCACATCTTGTAAGTCTATTGCTAACAGCAACTGAACAAGGAACAGCATCTAGAACTGCTCCTTGTGAAGGAAGGAGTTCAAGACCTGGAGGACGTGAATTAGATGCAGATCACTGTGCTGTCTGGCCAAAAGATTTGCAAATGTGTATAATTGTACAGGTGTTTGTAAATTATAAATACTGTAAGAATAATTCTCAAGCTGAAGAATCTGCAAATGAAGGCTTTGTATGTTTATGCTTTTGTCCATCGGTTATTGTTGATTACGGAGGACTTTCTTTTAATGGATGAAAAGTTTGTTGAGAGAGACTGATACATTATTCTTTGGCAAAGCGTTTGTGTTAATGAAACATCAGTTGGGTGTAATATGCCTGCCCAATCTCCTGTTATACGGCCAACTCCACTGCCCTTTTTTGCAAAGCCATCATCTCCTGCTGGAGAATGAAGATGTTTTCGTATGCGTGGTAAGAGAGAACTTGGGGAATAATGGGCAGGGGGATTGTTGGAAGGGAAGGTCATGGCCACTTTCTGTAATGTGTAGGGCCCACTGGTCCAACATGATGGCCAGCTAGGCCTCCAGATGGTTTGATTTCCTTCCCCACACAGGCCACATGTGAACCAGTTGAGTTAAGCCAGGTGTGTTTCTTATAGTTAAAGAGGAATCAAAGACCTTGGTAACTAAATCCATGGTGTCCAGACCTGCTTCATAGCATCCTGCTCATCTGGGCTTATCTCTGAGAAGTTGTCTTTGAAGTAGACCGGGAGACTCAGCTCCAGGATAAGCCCTAGATACCACAGCGCAAGGGTATACCAGTTAAGTAAGCAGATGGAGTTCATGGATCTGAGCTCCTCACTCCCTCAGGAGAATGCTTTCTTTGCCATTGTCTCCAATTTCTTACATTACCAGTTCCAATGTGCATTTGGGAAGAACCTGGGATCTGTTTTGTAAAGTGTGATGCCTGCACCACTAGACATGTTGGCAATGGGTGAGAAGTTAAGAAGCCCTTAGTGTCAAAAACAACATACATGGGATCTTTGTTGGCTCAGCACCAAAACCAAAGAAGGTTTGGCCCAGACTGCCTAAACAGCCTCCATCAGTGCCATGTTAAATGGGAGCAAGGGTTTCAAGGATGCAAACACAGGCTAAAGGATTGCCATAAGGAGATTTGCTTATTTTCATTCATTGGTAGAGGTGATTCCAGCACCTCTGCTGCCCCAGTAATGAATGACCAGGATTGATGCTACCTCTGCAAAGGGCAGTCCCGAAGGTCATTCAAGCTCAAGAAAGGTGTGTCCAATTCAGTCACATTTTGAAGGGTCAAATAATTAGCTGCGTCCGTGTAGGTGGGACAGAGCAAACTGGCTGCCTGATTGTTGTCTTCATCATTGTGCTGTTTAGTCTGAGGCATCTGAATGTGATCTACGTCCATTCTGAAAATGTTCTCCATCTTTTTCCAATACTCATCCTTGGGCAATGGTCTGGGCTGAGACTCGTCCCTATACTGGGCCTTCTCCACTAACCTCTACAGTTGTCTTATCTAAGCTGATTAGTATGGTCTTTGTTTGAGGTGCAGGGTGGAAAACCTGAATCTGTGCCAGAGTTGGTGCCTTTCTTAGTGTTGGTGGAGGAACTACTGGCAGGATTCTGGTTGATTATGCAGTGCCAGCTGGGGCCAGTGGAGTGCCTCGAGGATGAGTCGACTGGCATCTGGAAAGGACCTTCCAACCACTTATCAGTCAGTCAGTCAGTCAGTGAGAATTCTTTATTTCGATTAGTTAAAATCATAAAAGAACAATAAAAACACATACATTCTAAAAACAGTTTAAAATATGTGAAATAATTAATATGCGTTTGATTGTTACAATTCATCAATACACTATTTACAATACGAAAGTTCATCATATGCTGTGTCAAGTATAATTAGTAAAAACATTTTCCCACTGTGAATCCTACTAGGTGGTTACATACAAACTTTCTTATTATTATTAATCCGGGCGGCGGCCACCAAAAAACATGCCACGCTATAGATGACACGCATACTGCTAAGCATTTGCAAATAGAGCAGGGCCAGCCTCACTTGTACGAAGCCAACCTCACGTAATAAAGGGTGTAAAAAAAAACTCCTTGGCTCTGAATAATACTCACAAAACATCACAAAATGTAGAGTATCTTGTGTAGAGAACATATCACAAGAACAGGGTGCTGAATTTTCCGGTTTCCCCCACCTTGGAAAAATACCTAAGGTTAAATAAATTAGATTGAACCGAAATCTAACCGACAGGAAGCGGTGGAAAGGCTTGGTTACAAATTCTAAGTACGGTTCAATAGATGGGGAAGTGGCCAACAAATAGTTGTTTCTAACACCTGGTTTCCCAAGCTCCTGCTTTTCCCGTTCCAACTCCAGCAAGTTCAAAAAATTACGTTTAATCCAACCTATATCCTCTTTTTTTAGGCCCTCAGGTGATGTGTATAATTCAGGTCGACCGAGCCTGAAGCACGCCGCTCTAACGTACCTCAGCCAGGGGATCCTATTTGCCTTGTCCAGGGCTACACAATCTTTTAAAATCAAATGGTTTAATGTGATTTCCTCATTTAACCACGTTTTCACCCAACATATCAGTGGGGCCATTTTTAGGTGGTCTGAAATATAGCCCATACCTAATTCAGTATGTAGGGGATAGGTCGGAGTCGACTGGGGAAGTGACATGAGTGATCTTAGGAACCTATTTTCTGCAATTTGGATTTTGTTCAGAGCAGTATACCCCCATAGGTCTGCCCCATACGAGGCAATCGCTAAACACTTAAATTTGTAAATCTTTAGCATTGCCTCCATTGGTCTTGCTCCCAACCTCTTCGAGAAGCCCAGGAGTGCTGCCGTAGATCTCGCAACGACATTACTCTTGAGCTTCTGTTGAGGGCCCCAATTACCCTTCTCGTCTAACAGGACCCCCAGATAAGTAAAAACCGGGACCTTCAGTAATTCCGCTCCACTGCACGTAAATGTTTTTGCCTTTATGTTCCTACTTCCTGCTCTGGCCACCATTACATGAGATTTTTTGATGTTCACTCTTAGATCTAGTGACTCCATGAAGCTACCGAAATGATCCAGCAGCCTCTGTAGGCCCAGCCCTGTACGTGCCAGTAATACTGCGTCATCTGCGTACAAGAGAACCGGAAACCCCACTCCCCCTGAACGCGGAATATCTAAAGTAGCCAGTCCCAGGGATTCCTCTAGGGCATTGATGTAAATTGTAAAAAGTAGAGGTGCCAGAATGCAACCTTGTCTGCCACCCCTCCTTGAACTAAACTGACCAGTGCATCGCCCCTCCCTGGTGACCCTGAGGCTGAAAGGTCCTTAAGAAGTTTACCAAGGCGGGATCTATGCCTAGTTCCCGGAGGATTCGCCATAGTTTTGAACGATTAACTAGGTCAAACGCAGATGCGAGATCCATGAAACCCATGTACAGTAGCCCTTCCTTGGCCACGGGGTATACTTGCTTATAAGAAGATGTAAGTTTGAGCATTGGTCCATGGTGCTCCTATGTTCTCTAAAACCATACTGGAGATTAAAGAGCACCCCCCTGTCCTTAAGCCAATCCCCCAGTTTCTGAAGAATCTAACAGGGAAATTGGCCTAGAACAGGCGGGGTCCCCTCTATCTCCCTTTTTAAAAATTGGGACTATAACAGCTCTGGCCCACGAAGGTGGGACACCTATTAATGAAGACGCATTAAAGACATTAGTCAAAATTTTGCTCAAAATTTGGATATAGACTGTATAAGTCCGCAGGAACCCCGTCTGGGCCTGGGGCATTATGTTTTGACATTTCTCTAATGGCCCTCTCCACTTCAGCTAAATCAAATTTAACGGGGTGTGCTTGTCGAGCAGCCATAATATCCACTTCGATAATTCAAGGTGCCCCTCACCATAAATATTCTTAAAGTGTTGAAGCCACTGTTCAGCCGGAATTACACAGTCCATCTCCAAATTTTCCTGCTCCGAGAAGAACGGATGATTTATTGTTGCCCAAAACTTCCTACTGTCCCTAAGCACATCAATGGATTGAAGATCATCCCACGCCTCCTCTCTAATTTGTCGTTTACGTAGGGCGATGGCGGTTTTATAATACTTGCGCAGGGATGCAACTAGAGCTCTATCTCTAGGCCTTTTTTTAAGTGCCGAGAGTAGGGCTCCATGAACCCTTGAGCAATTATTATCGAACCATTTTTGTGCTTTCCTAGGTTTAGGTCTGCTTTCTACCTCTAGATTTTTCGCAATCTGATTACATATAGCCGCATAGGCACCTAGAATCTCAACGCCTGAGGCCGCACCATTGAGGCAAATTGCAAAATTTGTCTCAGCCTTGATTGTGAGGTCTTCAAAGAAAGCTTCCGGGACCACCCTGTCCCATTTGATTCTTCTCCCTTGATCTTTTGTGGATAAACTCCTGTGATCCCCCCTCCTATTTACCTTGGAGCCACTAAAATTCCCTAAATCTACCTCCAGCAGGACAGGATTGTGGTCACTAAAGGTTGAAATCACCACTCTATAAGCTGTAGTCTTGGCCAAAACTGCGGGGGATAAAAAGATATAATCGATAACTGAGATTGCTCCCCACCCTATAAAAGTGGGTACCCGCTCCTCTCCTTTTTCAATGCTGGGTTCAAATAGGTTCATGTTAGACAAAAGGTCCTCGAGAGCCTCTCCCTGCCTACTATGCTCAAAATGAGGAACCCCATCACTTAGAGCCCCAAACGGTTCACCAGACAAACAGTCCCATTTACATGGATGTATGTTGAAGTCGTCCAGAAGGATCACTTCTGGTACATAATTCTGTTTAAGTTTAAAATCTGACAAAAACTGGTCCAAAGCACATAAATGCTCATTGTGCTGTGAGCCATCATTAGAATTATAAACATTAATTATTAGATATTTCTGAAGGTCAAAACCACTCCATTCAACTATCAAAATATTATTAGTGTCTGCATCAGGTTTTTTTAAAACACCTGTAAGGTTAAGCGAAAAGAGGGAGAGACGACCCCCATTTGATCTCCCCACCTTCCCTGCAACTGCTGGAATAACGAAACTTACATACCCATCCAAGCTAAAACTGCTTGCGGGGTCCCAAGTTTCCTGCATGGCAATAATATCATGCTGTCTGACAAAATCCACCCAGATAGCATCAGTTCTTTTAGCTCTATTGCCTGACACATTCCAGCTCAAAATCTTGAATGCAGCTGTTTGGTTAGGCCCTCCAGATGTGACTTATCAATACGAGGCCCCATTGGTTCTTTGGTTCATAGGGCCCAACGCCAAGTGAGAGGGAACCAAGGTGCCCAGAAGAGCACCAGCATAATCTGTGTGAAAGCTATGACCTGCACTGGGTCTGCGCGATAAACTGAGGGTATGCGGGAGGATGGCTCAACGTTGAAGCAGGAATCTGCATCAGAGCTAGGCCCAGAGCCAGGGATGGTTGCTCATCCAGGATGCTGCCAACTAACTCTGGCTCACTCCATTACTGATGGCAAGGAGCATCACAGAGAGCTATTTCTGGAGCAGGAATGGTACCTAGGCATGAAGATGTTTCACCAGTACCTCTTTTTGCATTTCCTCTTTTTTTTTTTACTTGGAAACGGGTGACTATCTTGAAATGCTTGTCTAGCTGGAAAGTAAATGGGCCAAATCTGGAGTGCACTGGCCACATGAACTACTTTGCCTTTTGCTCCTTTCTGGCAAAATGGCCACCAGACATTGAGTTTTTGTTCTAAATGTCACAAGAAAACCTTGTGAGGGTCCAAAAAGGACATCTGTCCATTGTAGGAGCAACTAGGCTTGAACCCTGACCTCTTAAATGGTGACATTCTGCCTAGCACTGCACTTCATTTGGAAGTTTTGTGAAAATGTTCCATGAAAAACCACTATGGAGCTGCGGTAAACCGTGCAGAGAAAAAGCGCTCTGGCATCATAGTGTTGAGGTAGCACCATATGGCTCCGGTAATATGTCCTGGGTGGAACCAGACTCTGAAGCGGAACTGTATGCTAATGCCTGGTGCTGGAGAACTACTGCTAATTCTTCTGAAACAGCTTTGGGCGTGTGGATATTCTATAGGTGTGGAACCTGCTAGCAGAATCATACATCAAAAGTTCACTCAACTAAACGGTGAGGAGTCTGTGGTTAGATACAGGAATTTCTTTGAATTTGAATAAATGCCTACCGATTCCTATTATTTTATCACCCCCAGTCTTTGCACTCTCTAAATAGCCCACACAGATTAAAGAAGATCAACACATACCTTTCTCTTACTGTGAGCTGGCTGAGCTGAGGGGTCCTGTGAGCTGTACGAAAAGCTTTGGACACCAGTTGAGAAATCAAATTGACTCATTTCTTCACTCAGACTGCTGTCTGCCATATAAGACTGAGACGACAAGTAACGTGGCTCCTCTAGAGAAAAGAATTAAAAGGAATACATTGGTCAACCTTAAGGAACACTAAATTGGTAAACACATTGCCATTTTCCAGTTTGATGTAGGTTGTGATAATAAAAAAAAACGAACAATTAAAAAGTCATACGTTACACAAAGAAGCAATATAACACATTCCACAGTTGAGTAATACAAAAGAAAGGTAAACCACTACAGTACAGGCCTGCTTATTTAAAACATTTTTCAATAGCCTTGGAGTGTAGACCCACCCCACCCATTAAACACAAAGCCCCAATCAAGATTTTGTTTTCAACAGCATGAAAGTGGATCAGCACACCCTGAATAGTTCAGAGCTGACCAAATCTTGACGTACGAGTTACTTACCTTTGGTAACGATGTATCTGGTAGAGATGATTCTAGCCGCAGATTCCTTCACGTAGAATTATCCCCAGGCGTGAGACTGGATCCGGAAACTTTTTTGCCACAGCACCCTGCGCGCCGGGGGCGGGGCGACATCACGCAACTCCACCCAGGCGTCGTCCGCGTACGTGACGTCAGCAAGGTCACATAAGACCCGCCCCGGCACGCCTACGTCCATTTTCTTCGGAGAACTTTTCAGCAGCACAAAGCAGAATCACCAGATAAACTGTGGAAGCATGGGAACAGTGTGCAAAGAGCAGTAAAAGTGGAAAGAAGCGGTGACTAACAACACCACACAGAATAGTGGCAACACTGTAGAACCCAAAGACAGGAACGAGGAAAGAGCCAGCAGAGTCCAGCACAGCCACTCTGTCAGCACATAGACAGCCTCCCACTCCCGTGCCCCAGAGGCAAGGAACATGCGTAAGTCATGGTACAAGTAGTAAACCTACCACTCCCGTCTAGAGAAAGGAGACCAGTCCCAAGACAAACAGGGACAACAACCCTCCAAGCCACTCCAACAGGGAGGGCAACCACCCACAATTGAAAAGGGCAAGACAAGGCCAGATGACCCTTAATCAGGGATAGCACTGGAAGGAAGGGAAGGGAGGGACGGACAGGGATAGAAAGTAATCTCCCCCAAACCTGGAGTAGCCAGAGCAGCAGGGCACCGGAGCACCGGAACCCCATCCTCCAAGAACCAAAGGAGGAATGAACTGCTCCCAGACGGAGCCACCTGTCAAGAACAAGGAAGGCACTCACAGGAGAGACAGCCCTCCACGGGGAGGCGAGTACCGAAGATCAACCCAAGGGTCCTCGCAGAATAGGAGAGGAAGGGCGGGCCGTGAAGGAATCTGTGGCTAGAATCGTCTCTATCTGATACATCGTTACCGAAGGTAAGTAACTCGTACAACTGATAGAGACTATTAGCCGCAGATTCCTTCATGTAGAATAGATACCCTAGCAATACCCCCTGGGAAGGAGCGTCTGCGAAAGGACCCCACCAGCCAATACAGAACAGAGGGCCCCCCAGGGGACCAGATCTGTGGACCAGGAAGAACCTTGTCCCTGCCAGGGAAGGGAACCCCCACAAGCAGAACCCTACCGACCCCAAGGGGATGGGGGAGGGAAAAGAAGGCTGAAGAGGCTCGTACACTCACGTTAGAGGAAGCAAAGGCTTGGGCAGAGAGGCTGAAGCATCCCACTCCCCCACAAGGCAACATAACATACGCTGAAGACCAAGGCAGGAAAGTGGAAGAAGAAGAAGCCTAGAAGGCCCAACGAGGGAAAATAAGGCGAACCCACTCCAGAGGGAGAGCAGCCTGCCAGCCAGAACAGCGCTGGTAGTCAGCCGCCAGAAGCAAGAAGAATAGCCCGAGGACCCCGGAAAGCCAAGTAGGCGGCGCCTGGCAAGGGAGAACACAAGAGCGTCCCAGACTTCAGGACAGGAGCAGGGAAAGGAGGAAATGCCCTGGCACACCACCATGAGTGGCCGCGCACACGACCTCAAGGAGCAAAAGCAACCTACACAAATGGCATTGAGAACAGGTACCCTAAGGTGAGCAGAACCCTTCAGCAGAGCGCAAGCCATATGACCTAGGGTACAATAATCCCCAACATGAGAACCCTCTTTGGAAGAACTTCCGCAACAGAGGAACAAACAAAAGAGCCACAGGGGAAAAAACACCCCCGCGAAAGGCTTGACAAACAGCCTAATCAAGCAGAAGGCCTAATCTCAGGGCCAAGTCTGCATAACAAGTCCAATACTTACACAATCAACAAAGGGGGCAGTCCAGCAGTCAACAATGCCAAATTCCCAAGAAGGACCAAATGGCCAGAAAACACACTCCACAGCCAGAACAACCGGCCTAAGAAGGCCCTGAATTAACCTGACTCAGGAATCACTGAGGCGGGGACGGAGGATGATAAGGAGGAGGAGGAAGAGGACGGATCCCTGCCAAGAGCCTCTGGATGGCAGAGTCGGCCGGGGCATGGAACAACAGGCTGCCATCAAACGGAAGGTCAATGAGTCTCTCCCGAATATTCTCAGGGAATACTCCATCCCGAAGCCAAGTATGGCGACAGAGAGCGACCGAGGAAGCCATAGCCCGGCCCAGCACCTCTGAGATATCCGGAGCGGAGAATAAACGCCGCAAGCTCCCGGCCATCCAACGCATGATGCCTCAAGTCCACTTGACCACCCTCCTGGGACGCTGCGGATCCCAAAGACTCAGCCGAGTCCCACAAACAGGAGGAGGCCCGAGCCCACACACACAAGGTCGAGGTGAACATGTCACGCACCTAAGAGTCCAACCAGCAGGCCTCTCGGGATGGCGGAGAAAACAGTGGTGGCAGGGAGGGAAAATCACTCCGCAAAAGAGGAATGGAGGCCGAGGGGTGAGGGAAAAGGCACACCAGGTCAAGCGGTGCTGGGAGATGCCAGTGCAGAAGATGCTGAGGCACCGGATCCCCCGAGGCAGGACGCCTCCAAGCCCCTGTCAAAGAAGAAAGGAGGGAACCCTCAAAGGGGAGCAGAATCTCCTTCCCACCAGAGCCCTGGTGGAGGAACTCCAACAGATGGTCCGCCGGAAAATGAGCCACAGGGTCACCCATATGCAGGATGCCCACAGTTGTGGACACTGTGTGAGCGAAGGCCGCACCCGCCTCCGTAGGGCCCCGCAGCGGGCAAAGCAGCTCCTCCGTGGGCGACGGCTTCAAACGTAGGCGGCCGTCCCCGAGGCCAAGCGGGGCGGGCAAGGGCCAGACCTGGAAGTCAGAAGGTGCCGACGAATGAGGGACCTGCCGCTCTTCCGACAAACACCTCTGCCGCAGGAAGGGCGGGGAGCTGCCCTTAGACGCCGGTGAAAAGGACACCACGCGGCGACCAGTCTCCAGGGAGGATGACACCAAGATACAAGCTGCCTCCGGAGAAGAAGGAGCGTCCGAAAACAAAACCGCGGTACGACCCCTATGTGGAGCCGTACAAGGTTCCTCCCAGTCGCCCCGCATCAGGGACCAGAGCGGGCTGGAGCCGAACCGGCCTCCACCAAGGTAGCCATCCGCTTGGGGGAACGATACGCCCCCGGGGAGTGATCCGAGGCCCTCCACCATCCGCGGCCCCGAATGAGGCGCAGATCGCTCAGCAACCCATGAGGCGGTGCCAGGGACGATTTAACCTCCAACTTGCCCCCCGTCGTGGCGGCCGACTGCAGAGAAGGACGAGAGGGGCCCGGAGAGGGGAGAGGGGTTCTCACCCAGCCTCGACCTGGAGCAGGGCGAGGAGGGTGCACCGACCCCTGTGGCTCCACGCGGTCCAGCTGCGGCCGGCGCCGCAGTGGCGTCACCTCGGCCTTAGACAGAACCACCCTGTCAAAGGACCGAGAGGGTCTCCTGGATGCGACGCGAGCCCCGGCAACCTCCCACGAGACCACATGGACTCACGCAGGAGTATGTGGCGAGACAGAGACGCCGTGGCCTGAAGGAGGTACCCCAGAGGAGCCACACCACCACACCCTCCAAACCTGGATCCGAACCAGTCGCCGCCGGGGCCGGAGCTGCCTGCGTTGCCACGGAGGGCCCCAGGAGGGAAAGGAGGAGGAGACGCCAGCGAGGCCTGCAAAGCCGCCGCGTATGTCTCCATTTGGACTCTTGACGCCCGAACACCGGGAAACGGTGGATAGGACGACTCGCGGGGCCGCATCACCCACAGAGAGTCCACGACCCCGGAAGGCCGGAACCCAGCCCTTGGGGACAAACTGCAACACTTACCCACCGGGGAGCGACGCTCACGTGACATCTGAGATGGGCGCGGACGACAACCACGGCCAAACCTGAAGCCGTCTGCCGAAGCAGACCGAGGGGAGGACGTCAACCTGGAAAGACGCGCTGAGAGTAGGTTCATGCGGCGCTCCCGCCGAGACTTCGGCTTCAAAGGTTGACAGGCCTCGCAGTCAGTGGTGCTGTGATCCTCCCCCAAACACCGCATACAATTGAGGTGTGGGTCCGTCGCCGACATAAGAGGCCCACAAAACGTACAAGTTTTGAAGCCTGAAGGCATTCGCACACTGTTCCACCAAAAGAATGGAGAAAAAAGGGTCCCGAAATAGGCCCGTAGCAAGGACCGGATCTGCGTTGCACACGGACAAGGAAAAAACTGACGTAGGCGCGCCGGGGCGGGTCTTATGTGACCTTGCTGACGTCACGTACGCGGACGACGCCTGGGCGGAGTCGCATGTTGGTACCCTGCCCCCATCGCGCAGGGATGCTGTGGCAAAAAAGTTTCCGGATCCAGTCTCACGCCTGGGGATGATTCTACGTGAAGGAATCTGCGGCTAGTAGTCTCTATCAGATAAAGTCGCTCTGTAATGCCCACATCCACACTTATATGTTATAGTTATGTGAAAATGTCAGTTACGAAATCCTATTTTAAACAAGCAAAACCACAGAAATTAATCAGTTATAGGTATTTCAAGTAACTGTAACTCCTGGCCCTACAGTAACTTTAATTTGTGCCCCACCGTACCCAGTGTTGCCATCAATTAAGTAATTTCAGATATTGCATTGATGTTATCAATAGAGTTAGCGCATGTTAAGAGTGATGTAATATGTGAGGAAATTAGCAGTGTGTCGGGCCCCCCTCCCTGAGTGGCTTGGGCTCATTGACTCCATACCCTGCATCCGATCCAAACAGTGTCCCAGGGGCCCCATCCTCTGAGACACTGCTGTTTCCTGCCCAGAACAGTATGGGCATTCCTGCGGCACCAAGAAAGAAAAAAAACTCTGGAACATCCCCACCTGGCCTTGGGGATGGGGGTAGGGTATCCCTAACCTGCCTTCCAATATGTTTTTTTATACTTTTTTGTAGGACAGAAGAGTAAGTACCGGAGTTCTAAAATAGCTGCCATCACATCTTTGTTGATGTGGTGACAGTCAACCAGATCTAAGCTTAAGATCTGTTGGCTCCGTGGATCCTCTGCGGCGTGAAATATACAACGTTTTTGAGCCTTCATATCTCAAAAACTACTGAACAGATTTACAACAACTACAAAATGTACGCTTTCTGGAACAAGAGCTAGCTTTTTTCTAAAACTGATGTAATTCCATTCAGCAGTCGTTGCGGTATCTCTGTTCAATTTTCCTATGGAAAAATGAATGGAGAAAAAAACATTTTGCCATCCCCCTTTTTCTTAGCCCCCACTTGACGGAGTGCCCCAACACTTTCCAGGAAGAGGCTGAAGTGGATGGACTTTATTTTAGGAAAGTTTTGTTAAGATTTATCTAACGGCCCTAAAGTTATGAGCTATACCCAAAAATTATTTTCTATGAAATGTGGTCCTAAATATATATATATATATATATTACCTACTGGCGGTCGCCAGTAGGTATATATAGTTAGGATTTTTTCTCTATGGGATTTTTGAAAATTCTATGTCTAATAACTTTGGCGTTTGTGGACGGAATTGGCTGAAATTGTCAGGAAAATGGCACATTTTGTTTCTGAGCAGCCCTTGAAAATTTGGGGGGGGTTCGTCAAGGGGGGGCTGAGAAAAAAGGGGGGTCCCAAAACGTGTTTTTAACATTGAGTTTTCCATAGGGCGGTTTGCCTCACTTATAGCCCGAACGGCTGAATGGATTTGCACGAAACTTGGCAAAATTGTAGGGACTGGTAGCCCGATGTGCCTTTTGTAGGTCTCAATATATGTGCTACAGTGGATTTTGAGAAATTAACGTTTAAAAAAAGATATATATCTGTAACAGCGGACCGGGCAGCGCTCCAGGACACGTACTTTTCGCGCAACGGAGCTTTGTGAAGCGAAGCTGATTGGTTCTCCGGCGTCTGTCAGCATTCCAAACAGTCCGTAGCGGCCGCCATCTTGTCTCTCGGTAGGATCGAGAGACAAGAGGAGGCCAAAGCGAAGGGGCAAATGACCATAAGGGGGAATAGTAGATCCTCGCTGACCCCCTAGGTTTGATGTGGAGGTTTTAAAAGGGCCCCGCGGGGCAAAAAAAATAAATAATAATAATAATCGAACGGCTGAATGGATTTGCACGAAACTTGGCAAAATTGTAGGGACTGGTAGCCCGATGTGCCTTTGCTAGGTCTCAATATATGTGCTTCAGTGGATTTTGAGAAATTAACGTTCAAAAAAAGATATATATCTGTAACAGCGCACCGCTTCACGTACTTTTCGCGTTACGGAGCTTTGCGAAGCGAAGCGGATTGGCTCTCCGGTGTCTGTAAACATTCCAAACAGTCCGTAGCGGCCGCCATCTTGTCTCTCGGTAGGATCGAGAGACAAGAGGAGGCCAATGCGAAGGGGCAAATGACCATAAGGGGGCATAGTAGATCCTCGCTGACCCCCTAGGTTTGATGTGGAGGTTTTAAAAGGGCCCCGCGGGGCAAAAAAAAATAATAATAATAATAATCGAACGGCTGAATGGATTTGCACGAAACTTGGTAAAATATTAGGGACTGGTAGCCCGATGTGCCTTTGCTAGGTCTCAATATATGTGCTTCAGTGCATTTTGAGAAATTAACGTTCAAAAACAAGATATATATCTGTAACAGCGCTCCGCTTCGCGGAGATAAAATTATATCTGTATTACCTAGCTGTTGCTAACACCAGTTAGCGACGGCTAGTAGGAGATAGCGACCATCTTGGGCCCCACTTTGCATGTGAGTGATATTTATCACTAATGACATGCAAAGTGGGCATGCCAAGATGTTAGCGACTGGAAACAGTCGCTAACATCGCTATCTCCTATTATCAACTTTTGGAAATATTCGAGATAAGCGCGAATATCTCCAAAAAGTAACAGCTGCCCTGAGCAGTTCTTAGCCATGTTATCCAATGGGAGGTGGATAACATGGCTAAGAGCATTAGCTCGGTAATGCATGAATATCGCTGAGTTTTCAGCGATATTAATGCATTGCGGTAGTTTTTTATCGTATTTGCGATAAACCTTGATAATAGCAAGGTTTATCTGCGATAATTTCTGACGGTAAAAAAATCTTTGCAATGCATCGTTAGGGATAAATATCGCTTAACTTTGGTAATATGCCCCAACGTCTGTTAACGTTCGATTCGAAGGAAATCAGGAAGTGTTGAAAAACATTGTCTGCGCCATCTTGTCTTTTTTCAAATGCCACACTTTTGTCGTGCACGGCAGCCATTTTAGATGCCTTGACCAGACCCACTCTGTGCACGCTGTCGATCCTTAGCATGGCTCCCCACCCTCGCAAGCATCTCACCCAGGCAGTGGTCACCCCCGCTCTCTGTCTTATGCATGGGTAATAAACCTCCCCCCATCTGCGCTGCTCTTCCCTGAGAATCACACCCTGTGCCCGCCCGACACCTCCCTTTCGCCCTATTCACTACCGCACCCTCTGACACTCCTTTTCCTCTGTGTCCGATTGTCCAGGCTGGTCCTAGGGTATCAGCTAGCCCTGCAGATGTAGTTTATGGCCACAGCTGTAAAGAATCACCCCTCTTCAAAGGAGTTATAGTAGATCAAGGCCCACACTCGATGAGATCCGTCACAGCAGAAGCGTTGCTATTATCTGAAAACCATCCTGTATTGTGATTGGGGAGGGGACCGAGCGTGAAGCGGAAGATTCCAGGGATGACTCTTTGTACATCAAAGTTTTTACAATTATGTGTCACATTAAAAATATATATTTACAATAAGGGGTGGTGATGGACAGAGTCTCTGAATTAAGCAGAATACTCTCACCCAGTCAAGAGATCAGGGCTAGATCCAACACCGTTTTTTAGCTCATTGCACCATCCCAGTTTCAGAACCTGGCTGTATGCAAATTAGTCTGTCCCTGGCCCAGTGCATCATGGGAACAGGGCAGACCAGACTACAAAAGCCAATTCTTACACTGGGAAGGAAACAAGCTTCCGGGGACCGGTTTCTGGCATTTCAGCCGTCTTCGGCCCGGCTTGCTTGAATCCTGATGGTGCAATGAGCAAGGGACTCACATCTGAGTATACCCTTCCACGCTTAGGGTGGACAAAAATATTTACAATAAGGGGTGGTGATGGACAGAGTCTCTGAATTAAGCAGAATACTCTCACCCAGTCAAGAGATCAGGGCTAGATCCAACACCGTTTTTTAGCTCATTGCACCATCCCAGTTTCAGAACCTGGCTGTATGCAAATTAGTCTGTCCCTGGCCCAGTGCATCATGGGAACAGGGCAGACCAGACTACAAAAGCCAATTCTTACACTGGGAAGGAAACAAGCTTCCGGGGACCGGTTTCTGGCATTTCAGCCGTCTTCGGCCCGGCTTGCTTGAATCCTGATGGTGCAATGAGCAAGGGACTCACATCTGAGTATACCCTTCCACGCTTAGGGTGGACAAAAATATTTACAATAAGGGGTGGTGATGGACAGAGTCTCTGAATTAAGCAGAATACTCTCACCCAGTCAAGAGATCAGGGCTAGATCCAACACCGTTTTTTAGCTCATTGCACCATCCCAGTTTCAGAACCTGGCTGTATGCAAATTAGTCTGTCCCTGGCCCAGTGCATCATGGGAACAGGGCAGACCAGACTACAAAAGCCAATTCTTACACTGGGAAGGAAACAAGCTTCCGGGGACCGGTTTCTGGCATTTCAGCCGTCTTCGGCCCGGCTTGCTTGAATCCTGATGGTGCAATGAGCAAGGGACTCACATCTGAGTATACCCTTCCACGCTTAGGGTGGACAAAAATATTTACAATAAGGGGTGGTGATGGACAGAGTCTCTGAATTAAGCAGAATACTCTCACCCAGTCAAGAGATCAGGGCTAGATCCAACACCGTTTTTTAGCTCATTGCACCATCCCAGTTTCAGAACCTGGCTGTATGCAAATTAGTCTGTCCCTGGCCCAGTGCATCATGGGAACAGGGCAGACCAGACTACAAAAGCCAATTCTTACACTGGGAAGGAAACAAGCTTCCGGGGACCGGTTTCTGGCATTTCAGCCGTCTTCGGCCCGGCTTGCTTGAATCCTGATGGTGCAATGAGCAAGGGACTCACATCTGAGTATACCCTTCCACGCTTAGGGTGGACAAAAATATTTACAATAAGGGGTGGTGATGGACAGAGTCTCTGAATTAAGCAGAATACTCTCACCCAGTCAAGAGATCAGGGCTAGATCCAACACCGTTTTTTAGCTCATTGCACCATCCCAGTTTCAGAACCTGGCTGTATGCAAATTAGTCTGTCCCTGGCCCAGTGCATCATGGGAATAGGGCAGACCAGACTACAAAAGCCAATTCTTACACTGGGAAGGAAACAAGCTTCCGGGGACCGGTTTCTGGCATTTCAGCCGTCTTCGGCCCGGCTTGCTTGAATCCTGATGGTGCAATGAGCAAGGGACTCACATCTGAGTATACCCTTCCACGCTTAGGGTGGACAAAAATATTTACAATAAGGGGTGGTGATGGACAGAGTCCCTGAATTAAGCAGAATACTCTCACCCAGTCAAGAGATCAGGGCTAGATCCAACACCGTTTTTTAGCTCATTGCACCATCCCAGTTTCAGAACCTGGCTGTATGCAAATTAGTCTGTCCCTGGCCCAGTGCATCATGGGAACAGGGCAGACCAGACTACAAAAGCCAATTCTTACACTGGGAAGGAAACAAGCTTCCGGGGACCGGTTTCTGGCATTTCAGCCGTCTTCGGCCCGGCTTGCTTGAATCCTGATGGTGCAATGAGCAAGGGACTCACATCTGAGTATACCCTTCCACGCTTAGGGTGGACAAAAATATTTACAATAAGGGGTGGTGATGGACAGAGTCTCTGAATTAAGCAGAATACTCTCACCCAGTCAAGAGATCAGGGCTAGATCCAACACCGTTTTTTAGCTCATTGCACCATCCCAGTTTCAGAACCTGGCTGTATGCAAATTAGTCTGTCCCTGGCCCAGTGCATCATGGGAACAGGGCAGACCAGACTACAAAAGCCAATTCTTACACTGGGAAGGAAACAAGCTTCCGGGGACCGGTTTCTGGCATTTCAGCCGTCTTCGGCCCGGCTTGCTTGAATCCTGATGGTGCAATGAGCAAGGGACTCACATCTGTTCTGTATCGTTTTTGGCCACTATAGGTGTGGCAGGGAATACTCAGACATGAGTCTCTTTCTCACTGCTCCATCAGGATTCAAGCAAGCCGGGCCGAAGAGGCTGAAATGCCAGAAACCGGTCCCCGGTAGCTTGTCTCCTTTCTGGTGAAGAATTGGCTTGGTAGTTTGGTCTGCCCTGTTCCCATGATGCACTGGGCCAGGGACAGACTAATTTGCATATAGCCAGGTTCTGAGCTGGGATGGGGCAGTGAGATAAATAACGGTGATGGATCAAGCCCTGATCTTTGGACTGGGTATGAGTGGTCTGCTTAATTCAGACACTCTGTTCATCACCACCCCCTTTTCTGTATCGTTTTTGGCCACTATAGGTGTGGCAGGGAATACTCAGACATGAGTCCCTTTCTCACTGCTCCATCAGGATTCAAGCAAGCCGGGCCGAAGAGGCTGAAATGCCAGAAACCGGTCCCCGGTAGCTTGTCTCCTTTCTGGTGAAGAATTGGCTTGGTAGTTTGGTCTGCCCTGTTCCCATGATGCACTGGGCCAGGGACAGACTAATTTGCATATAGCCAGGTTCTGAGCTGGGATGGGGCAGTGAGATAAATAACGGTGATGGATCAAGCCCTGATCTTTGGACTGGGTAAGAGTGGTCTGCTTAATTCAGACACTGTTCATCACCACCCCCTTTTCTGTATCGTTTTTGGCCACTATAGGTGTGGCAGGGAATACTCAGACATGAGTCCCTTTCTCACTGCTCCATCAGGATTCAAGCAAGCCGGGCCGAAGAGGCTGAAATGCCAGAAACCGGTCCCCGGTAGCTTGTCTCCTTTCTGGTGAAGAATTGGCTTGGTAGTTTGGTCTGCCCTGTTCCCATGATGCACTGGGCCAGGGACAGACTAATTTGCATATAGCCAGGTTCTGAGCTGGGATGGGGCAGTGAGATAAATAACGGTGATGGATCAAGCCCTGATCTTTGGACTGGGTAAGAGTGGTCTGCTTAATTCAGACACTCTGTTCATCACCACCCCCTTTTCTGTATCGTTTTTGGCCACTATAGGTGTGGCAGGGAATACTCAGACATGAGTCCCTTTCTCACTGCTCCATCAGGATTCAAGCAAGCCGGGCCGAAGAGGCTGAAATGCCAGAAACCGGTCCCCGGTAGCTTGTCTCCTTTCTGGTGAAGAATTGGCTTGGTAGTTTGGTCTGCCCTGTTCCCATGATGCACTGGGCCAGGGACAGACTAATTTGCATATAGCCAGGTTCTGAGCTGGGATGGGGCAGTGAGATAAATAACGGTGATGGATCAAGCCCTGATCTTTGGACTGGGTAAGAGTGGTCTGCTTAATTCAGACACTCTGTTCATCACCACCCCCTTTTCTGTATCGTTTTTGGCCACTATAGGTGTGGCAGGGAATACTCAGACATGAGTCCCTTTCTCACTGCTCCATCAGGATTCAAGCAAGCCGGGCCGAAGAGGCTGAAATGCCAGAAACCGGTCCCCGGTAGCTTGTCTCCTTTCTGGTGAAGAATTGGCTTGGTAGTTTGGTCTGCCCTGTTCCCATGATGCACTGGGCCAGGGACAGACTAATTTGCATATAGCCAGGTTCTGAGCTGGGATGGGGCAGTGAGATAAATAACGGTGATGGATCAAGCCCTGATCTTTGGACTGGGTAAGAGTGGTCTGCTTAATTCAGACACTCTGTTCATCACCACCCCCTTTTCTGTATCGTTTTTGGCCACTATAGGTGTGGCAGGGAATACTCAGACATGAGTCCCTTTCTCACTGCTCCATCAGGATTCAAGCAAGCCGGGCCGAAGAGGCTGAAATGCCAGAAACCGGTCCCCGGTAGCTTGTCTCCTTTCTGGTGAAGAATTGGCTTGGTAGTTTGGTCTGCCCTGTTCCCATGATGCACTGGGCCAGGGACAGACTAATTTGCATATAGCCAGGTTCTGAGCTGGGATGGGGCAGTGAGATAAATAACGGTGATGGATCAAGCCCTGATCTTTGGACTGGGTAAGAGTGGTCTGCTTAATTCAGACACTCTGTTCATCACCACCCCCTTTTCTGTAACATTAAAAATATATAGCACTCCGAGAAAGTAGTAAGATTATAAAACTTTAATAATTTATAAATATATACAAGAAAACAAAAATAGTAATAACATATAAACATTTTTAGGGAAAAACAACGAAGTAGCGGTCGGCTGTGCGAATAGTCCCAACGCAGCACAACGTCCAGATTTCCGGCGTGGGGCGTCGCGGGGGGTGGGTCATGATCCAGCGGCCTATAGAAAATATATCATAAACAACGATATCCAACTTCATAACCTATAAACAAAATTCTATACTAAATATGGACCCATTTATAAACCTGACATATTTTGGGCCTACTGAATCAGGTGGTCAGATTAAATCTATATACACATTATCTACAAACTATATACAATTTTATACATCTGTGGAAAGAATATTGTCATTAGAATAAAACCTAACCATTTAAACGACCACCGTTGGCGACGTGATCTAGCTAATAGTAACCTACACTCCTGAATAACCAAGACCAGCTTGTTTGTCAAAAGTAAGATTTTATTTACTAAATTATGGTATATAAGTTGATAGTTTTATAAATGAATTTTATTAGCATTGAAGCAAGCATGATTTTAAAGAAACGTGAGAAAAATACAATTTTAAGCAAGTGAATCAAAATTAAAGTGAATATTTAAAGTTTAGCATTTCTAAAACCTAAGTCCCTAACTAAACTAAATAGATAGAAATTAAAGTAAAGTTCTTTGAGGATTCTTACGTGCTCCACGCAATGTCCGACAGCACTTCACCCTCATCGGAAAGTCAGAAAGCAGCAGCCAGCCCATCCCTAGGGGCATGACTTTTTATACCTTTCTATGCTAACTAAACTACGCAAAGGAAAGTTTTCAGAAATCTTCGACGTCCCATTGGCTGAGAGTGACAAGTGACATGTCACCCACATTTCAAAAGTTCCATTAGGTCACTTTTCTTAAGGACCATTGTCTTTTCTGTATGCAACCAGGAGCTTCCTAGGTTTGCTACAAATGTCTCATTGCTTCCAATTGACTTCCGCGGATGCCAAGTTAAGGATTGACAAAATGTTCTTTTTCGACCTTGGCCATGTCCGACAGAATGATGATAGCACGTCAGCTTTTGCTTTGTGAACGCAGCTTTTGACGAACATTTTATTTCAGAATGGGCGTCTCGTGACTTTTGCAGAAGTAAATTTCAACTTTTTGTAGCTCGAGCAGACTAGGCCCAAAAGCAGGCAACTTATGCTTTCTAGTATAAAACAAACACAAGAAAAGTATTAATGTAAGAAATAATGTAGATTCTGTATCCACCCCAGGATTTACTAATTAATTAACCCACCCGATTAATCAAATGTTACCTAGCCAATGCAAACAAATAAAACAGCGTTTATATCTACCAGTCTTCGATAATCCATGAGACTTATATGCATCTAGAATAGTGGAAATGACATCACACAGACAAGGAAAAGCAAAACAAGCACATGCTTCTTTTAAGTTTGCAGCAGTTAGTAATGACAAAAACGAAAACAATAAATTATTTTATTATTTTGCACGAACAAAAAGATGCAACAATTATGCACGTTTATGAGCACACATGTTAGTCCCCCCATGTGTAAAGTTTAATCTAAGTTGTATTAGCACGACATATCACAAATCATTAATATTATTATTCATGTTATGGAAATGTGACTTCACGAGTTTAAACAAAATTTTGTTTTCTATCTCGCTCCATCAACTCCCTCATCTGGTGATTAACAAATCACCACACCAGCACTCAAAATTTTGGTAATTTAAATTTCTAAGAAATCGATTCAAATTCATTTGTATCAGTAAACCTAAAAGTCTGTTTCTGCATAATCTTTGGAATTAGCATAACGCTCTCTATGTAACTCCTGTAATTCGATCTCCCTTTCTTCTTCTTTTCTAAGTTTATAGATTCTTTTCTTTTCTTTCAACTGTTTCTTTCTTTTATGTAACAAGCAACCTATTTTGGTCAAAATAAAAATGAATATTATTATAATCAAAGGTGCCAAAATCTTGCCAAGAATTGAACTTCCGATATCATGAAACCAGTTTTTAATTGCTTGAAACCTTTTTGAAAGTTTCCCTGTAAAATCATCTTCTTCTAAAGGAATTATCTCTGAATGCATTTGTGTAATATTCTTAATGTACATTTCAATATTTTTACTTTCGTCAGGTATATATGTGCAACAATGTTGTACATGTAAAATGCCACAGACTCCTCCCTCTTTTGCTAGTAGTATGTCTAAAGCAAGGCGATCTTGAATTACCATGGATCTAATTGCAATAACTTCAACATTTACTAATTGAAACCCATCAGCTGTGTCAGTTGATAATCTATCAACTATAGTGGATAATTTTCTAATTCTCCCTGCATTTAAGGTTATACCAACAAAAGGTATTACTGCTTGAAAAATATCTCCCAGAACTTCAGTAAAAGTTTCTCTTTTAACTCTATTTACATAATTATGAATTTTAAACAATCCTTCTGAATCTCTGTCAACATGAAACACTTTAGGAAAAACAATTCCCACATAACAAGTTCCATACCAGTGGTCTGGAAGGTTGTAGTAGGCTTTGTCACCACAAACAAAATAAATCCCAGGAAAGATTGGATCTTTTCCACCTTTGAATCCCCAACCTCCCAAAATCTGATAAGTATCTTCACAGTTACTTGCACCTACAAAGTAATTATCAAAAAGTGTATTATCTCTTCTAATGCAAAGCTTTCCACTAACTGGTTTGTCTATGTGAATTGCAATATTTTCAAGCATTTTGCCATTTAATTTCTCATCCTCTTTCTGCCAGAAACTTGACTTAGTCTGCTTGACTAATTCATTCCTCTTATAAATTGCTCTTCTCTCCTCAACCATATTCAAAAATGTCTTTCCTTCAGCACTTAATTTGCAAGTTAGATTATTTTTATAAGCATACTCATAAGTAAGTTCGTTAGTAACAAGGAAAAATTCTCTCATTTGCTTTGCTTTCTTATGCTTATTTAAAGCATTTTCAATCTTAATATTTGCAAAAATTTCATCATAATTTGAATAATAATATTCTAAACGTCCAGTTTGATAAAATAAACTAGTTAATACACTACATGTTACAGCATAAGTGAGAGGAAGCATATTATATGTTACTCCCTCAGAAACAGAAGCAGGTAACTTAACGCAGACGTAGCAGTCTTTTGCATCCATTACCTTAACATATTCACTCAATAGCTTTGTGAATGTATTACTTGAAAAATCACTAATTGATTTATCTTGATGAATGTTAGGCTGATGATCAATAACTTTTGCAGACGCACTATGTTTAGTTTGGCTAACCAGAGCATTGCTTGTTATATTAACTTTGTGTAATTCTCTATTCATCTCCAAAGGGATAATCACAGCTAAAATCAACCAGAGCAGAATTAAAATGAGCAGACACACCAGAGTCATCTTACAGCATCTTTTAAAAACAGAACACTTTGAAGTGCTCTCCTTAACATAAGGCATTTTTGGTTAGTTTTAGCCTCAAAATAAAAATAAAATTTTAAAATTCTAAATTTATATTTACACCCCCCTTTTAAAATATATTTTTATTTTTTAAAACCCTAAACAAGATTTCTTCGACCTTATGTCATACATAAGTTTTCTTCAACTAAACAGTTTTTCTTCGACCTTGTGTCAACTAACAATTTTTCTTCAGCCTTTTGCCAATTTAATATTTCTGTACTTCAATCATTGTCACTAATTTCTTGGATTTCGTTTTCTTCTTCACTACTATCATATATGTCAATAACAGGTGGAATTACTAAGTAAGTCCACTCAGGAGACTTGTATTTTTGGTTTGGTCTTACTATTCTCTTCCCTTTTCTCGATATCACTTCAATTTTTCTTCCAACTCCAACTTCTTTTCCAGGACTCTTTTGACTACTGATTTCTTCAACTTGTTCTTTTGGTTTCTTGATCAATCTGACTCTCAATCTTCCACCAGGCCAGTAGTCTGCTTTTCTCACGTACTTCTTCTTTGGTTCAGAATTATTTGATTCTGACTTCCAAGTCCTTTTCTTTCTGTTTTCACTTTCACCATCCACTTCACTTTCTTCAGTTTCGTAGTCTGAAATTTCAATTGACTCAGGAACTTCTCTATTCGGCAATTTCACTCCTTCAGGAACTTCACTTTGTCTTCCATCACTGGTACTCGGTAATTCGTCTTCCTCCTCTTCTTCAATTACCCCCAACTTCCCAGATTTCGGATTTCTGTTCCTTACTCCAGAGTTTATTTTCTGCCTTTCGATACTCTCCTGGTCTGAAACTTCTTTTTGTTCTGCTTCTTTGTCTTCAATAGAGACAACCGAATCCTCAGTTATCTTTCCTTTTAACAGATTCTCTTCACCTTCAGAATCTATTTCAATGATTTCTAAGTCTTTTCTTGTCAAATTTCCATTCACTGGCACAGTTTCCCGATGTCGACTTTCTTGTCGATCTTCAGAATCTGGAATTATTTCACCTTCTGTTTCGCCTTCTACTTCAGAATCAGAATCATCTGTGGTATCACTTTCAACATCAGAACTCTCAGGAGTTGGTACTGGAATAGTATGACTAGGATGAATCCAGCGTTTCAATCCTCTGCACTTTACAGCATTAGTAGTAATCAAAATTATCTGCCTAGGTTTCTGCCATCTAGGAGCTAGACAATTCCTTCTCCGATGTACTTTCGTTCTGACCCAATCGCCAGGTCTCAGATCATGTGTCAAAACCTTTTCATCTGATTGTGCTTCAGTTCCCACCTGATTAGACACAGAAGTTACCATATCAGATAACCTTTTACAGTAATCCAAAATAGCACTGTCATTTATGCTCAACAGTTTACCTACAGGTACAAAAGCTTGCCTCATAACTCTTCCCATTAAAATTTCATGAGGACTCAAACCTGTCTTTTTATCTGGTGTACTTCTTAATGACATCAAAACAAGTGGAAGAGCATCGGTCCACTTTACACCTGTTTCAAGACACATTTTTCCAATTCTGTTTTTAATTGTTCCATTAATTTGTTCAACCACTCCTGATGCCTCTGGTCTGTATGCACAGTGTATTTTCTGCTCAATGCTCAAAGCTTCGTAAATTAACTTCATCAGTTTGTTATCAAAATGGCTTCCTCCATCACTCTCAATAGTGACTGGAAAACCGTACCTTGGGATGATTTCTCTGAGCATTAATTTTGCTACTGTAATTGAATCACAATGTCGTGTAGGGAAAGCCTCTACCCATCTTGAAAATAAGCAAACAATTACAAGCACATATTTCAAACAATTGTGTAAGGGCATTTCAATGAAATCCATTTGTAATCTGGTAAAGGGACCACCCTCTCGACCAATTATTCCTGTCCCCACCACTGATTTTCTGTTTGGATTCATTTGTTGGCATGACAAACACCTTTGACAAAAAGATTCTGCAATAGTTCTAAACTTAGTATTGAACCATGTTTCTCTGAAAAGTCTAACCATAGAATCTCTTCCCAGATGTGCTGGACCATGATATAATCTGGCCATGTCAGCAATCAAGCAATTTGGTAAGACTACTCTGCCATCTTTGTAAACCCACACTCCATCTTCTTCACGTGGTCTACAATCTGATCTTAACCACAAGTCTTTTTCTTCATCTTCTGCTTCATTTTGTAAATCTCTAATTTCATGCCATGTTTCTACAACTGTTGTTAGCATTAATGAATTTGAATCAGTTTCTTTACTCCTCTCCCGATTGTAAGAATAATTTTTCCTTGCGCAGTATTTAGCTGTTTCATCTGCGAAGGCATTTCCCTTGGAAATATAATCAATTCCTCTAGTGTGCGCTGCACACTTAACAATGGCGATTTCTTTTGGCAATTGTATTGCTTCAATTAATCTCCTAATGAAAACTGCATTTTTAATTGGTGATCCTGCTGATGTCATGTATCCTCTCTGTGACCAAAGTTGTCCATAATCATGCACAACTCCGTACCCATACTGACTATCAGTAATGATGGTAACTCTTATATCCTTTGATATTTCACATGCACGAATTAAAGCAATTAATTCAGCCACTTGTGCTGAACGAACTCCTTCAAGACATGATGCTTCTTCGACATCTGTGACTGTACAAACTGAATATGAAGCTTTTAAGACACCTCCTTCGGATCTTAAGCATGAGCCATCTACAAAGTAGACAAAATCCGATTCAGACAAAGGTCTGTCTTTGATGTCTTTTCTTGGTTTAGTGCAGAATTCCATGACATCTAAACATTCATGTTCTGTTTCAATGTCATCAACAATTTCAGAATCAGGCAGTAATGTAGAAGGATTCAGATTTAAACATCTTGAAATCGAAACATTATCTGCTCCTAGTATGATTTTCTCATACTTTGTCAATCTGCTACTTGTTAAATGCTGAGTCTTACCTCTTGTCAGTAATATTTCTACTGAATGAGGCACAAAAACTTTCACAGGAAATCCCATAATGATCCCCTCACTTTGTTCGAGGCTAATACTTGTAGCTGCAACTGCTTTCAAGCAACCTGGTAATGCTTTTGCAATTGGATCAAGAACTGCAGAGAAGTATGCAATAGGTTTCTTTAAATTTCCGTGTCTCTGAATTAACACAGATAATGCACATCCTTCTCTCTCACTACAATACAGTTCGAAATCTTTCTCATAATTTGGCATACCTAAAGCAGGAGCTTGGCATAAGCTCTTTTTCAGGTTCTCAAAAGAATCCATCTCAGCATCATTGAGAATAATTGGATCTTTTACATCTGACTTTGTCAGTCTTTGTAGTGGTTTTGCAATTACTGAAAATCCACTTATCCATTGTCGACAGTAACCTACCATTCCCAAGAACATTCTGACCTGTCTCTGTGTTCTTGGTGGTAACATTGCTTGAATCATTTTTATTCTCTCTATTGTTACTTGTCTTTTTCCCTTTGCAATTCTGTGACCAAGATATTTTACTTCTTGTTTGCAAAACTGTAGTTTTGCTGGGGACACTTTATGTCCTTCTTCTGCAAGGCGATTTAACAGAATTATTGTGTCTGTCACACAATTTTCTCTTGTCTTTGCAGCTATTAACAAATCATCAATATACTGCACTAGCGTAGACCTACCAGGTAAGTCTAGGTCTTCTAATGATCTTTTTAACAGTTCATTAAAGATTGAAGGACTTTCTGTATAGCCCTGAGGGATTCTTGACCATCCGAGGGTCTTACCTTGGAATCTGAAAGCAAAGATTTCATAACTGTCTGGATGTAAGGGAACAGTAAAGAATGCATTGCAAAGGTCAATGACTGTATACCATTCAGCATCATGTGGAATCTGAAATAGAATTACTGCTGGATTTGGAACCACAGGACAACATGGAACGACAATTTGATTAACCTTTCTCAAATCTTGTACGATTCTAAATGTTCCATTTGACTTTTTAACTCCCATAATTGGTGAATTACAAGGACTACTCTCCATTTCTTTTAATACACCTTGCTTGATTAATTTTTCAATTATAGGTGTAATACCCTCAATTGTTTCTGTTTTCATTTTATATTGTGGAATGTTTGGAAATTCTATTCCCTGTTTCAATGTAATTTTTACTGGATCTACGTTTTTCATCAGACCCATTTCATTTCCAGTAAAATCCCATATTTCAGATTTCACTGTTTCCTTGAGTTCTTCAGGTAAATCCTTTTCTTCAAATGCAGGAAACAATTTTGTTTCTTCTGCTTCCATCATCATCATTGTCATTCTGTATAAACCATCTTCCTCCATTGTTTGTAACTCAATTCCATCAGGAGAACAATATATTCTACAATTCATTTTACATAGGATGTCTCTGCCCAATAGATTCACTGGACTACTATTACAAACCACAAATCTGTGTTTGTCTCTGTAATTTCCAATTTCAACTGGTACTGGATCAGTTAAGTCAGTTTTAATTTGCTGATTACTTACTCCGACAACTTGGATGGTATCCCCAGAGAGAGGTAGGTTTTCAATTTCCACTGATCTAACAGTAGAACGGGTAGCACCAGTGTCCACTAGAAAAGTGATGTCTACATCATCAACTTTCCCGTTTACAAAAGGACCAGACTGGTCAACCTCAAGAGTGGCTCCAACAACACACTCTTCCTCCTCTCTCGGGCACCGTCAGCAATAATCATCAGAATCGCTGTCTTGACTTTCTGTTAATAAAAACTGTTGTGAAGCATTTTGCATTTGAACTCTTTGCTGCTTTTGCTGTTTTTGTGGTTTTATTACCTGTTCACTTCCCTGAAATCCCACGTTTGGATTATATTTTTGGACTCCACCACAATTCGGAAAAGGTGGTTGTGGCAATTGGTCTTGACGATTATTCACCTGTTGTTGTTGCTGTTGCTGTAACTGTCGCTGAATATTTAATTCGTTTAACCCCTGTTGCATCTGTAGCTGTCGCTGCAGGTCAACACCATTCTGCATCTGTGGATTCAATAAGGGATTCTTTAAGTTTTTAGGAGGATGAGGACACTCGTCTCTCCAATGTCCAATTTCGCCACAATTAAAACAAGGTAATCTTTGTTTCAACTCCTCAATTTTTGGGCTAAATTTCTTTGGGAAATTATTACTTTTAAACTTTCCTTGTATCTGGTTTGTATTTCCAGTTTGAACAAAATTAGTGTTCTTATTACCCATGCTGGCAATTTGTTGCTCAGCCACTTTTACCTGAGCCCACATGGCTTTCTCCTTGAGCTTTTTCTGTTTTACTTCTATTTCATCACTGCAATATTTAGCCTTTCTTAGAATATCATCTACAGATAGTGATTGCCATCCGACAATACTATTTCTGATCATTTCTCCAATTTCAGGTTTTAGTCCATAAACAAATCTATAGACAAAATGGCTCATGTCTTTTTCGTCTAGTTTTTCATAACCACTGTATTGTTTAAAGATTAACAGTAGTCTTTCATAAAAAGAATGAACTGATTCTTTTGTTTCCTGTTCTGTCCTTTCTATTTTAACCCAATCGACTTCTTTGGGTGGAATTTTATTTTTCATCCAAACAATCACTTTTTCATAAAAATCCATTACAAGTGGATTTGGAGCACCTGTTTCTTTTATTCGCTCAGGTTCTGTTTTTGGCCAACTAATCGATATCTTGCATTCTGTCCAAAGATCTGATGGAACGACAATGTCAAAAAATCCATCTAAATCAATCCACAGAACTTTTGACACTTTGATAAATCTATCGACTTGCCTGTACCACTCAACTGGTTTCTCCCTCAATTTCGGAAAGTCATTTGTAAATAACAGAATGTCCTGTCTCGACCAGGGGACATGAACATATCCTCCACCTGCAATTTCTCTCATTGGAAATTGTTTTGACAATTTTTCCAATCTTTCATCTTCCTTCTTTTTCGTCCATTTTACTCTCCATTTATTCAGTTCTCCTAGCTTTTTGATATAGACAATCAAATCTTTTATATGTACTATTCTTCCCATTGAGTTCAAACTCTCAATGTCACTTTCTGAAAAGTCTAATCTGTAATGTTTCGCAAAATTCTTTTGTTTGCTCACATCAATTTCAAGTTCTGCTGCTAGATCCTCTAGTTGATCATATTTATTTTTTGTTTTCCATTGTATGCTTTTGTAAATGAACAGTAGTTCATCATCTCGATAGTAATTTAAACTATCAGGACCGATTGTTCCAATTATTAATTCTTCGATATTTGCTTTTAATTTGGCCACATCAAGTTTTGGTGTGGTTACCCTGACTTCAGGACTCCCTATATCTGATATAGCACCCATTGGTGTTTTTGGAGATAAATCCTCATTAAAGGTTAAATCAGGCATTCTCGATTTAGAAGAGTTTATTTCAGATAAGTCTGAATAAAATTTTTCAGCAGCCTTTTGAATTTCTGTATTTAAAGGAATAGTTAATCCTGTTTTGTTTGTTTCCTTTTGGTCAAATACAGGTTGAACAGGACCAATCGTTACTGGAACTGTCACAGCTTCCATGCCTTTTGTCATTCTTTTTATTAATTCTTCTTTAGATCTTAAATATTCATTATAATCAACATCTTCAACATTTCTTGTCTCTCTTGTATAATCTTTTGGAGCTTCTCTTGCCCTTGGAGCCATTGTAAAATGTCTACCTTCATTTCGAGCATTTTCGAATTCTGGTCTTCTAGGAGTTTCAATGATATCACAATTATTTGGATAAAGTTTAGGAGCTTCATTAATTGGAGGTGCACTCGGTGAAGTTTCAGTAGAAACCACCGGAGTAGACCATGATCTAGGAGGTCTCAAAGGCTGATTCTTTCTAGCAGTTGTATATATTTCTTCCATAACTGCATCCTCAGATTCACTTTCCATAGATTTCCCTGTAGGAGTACCCATTACCATTTCCTGTATTAAATACAATCCTTCACTCATGTTTCCCTGTCTCCACATTCGTAATCTATCTTCATGAGTTTCTCTTCTCCAAGGTGGATTTTTAGAAGGTCTTTTAATTCCACTAGCTTCTCTTTGTAATTGATACATCTCGTCTTCCCACTCAACTAAAGCTTCAAATTGAGTTGGTCTCGGTTTCGGAACAAGAGCGTTCATTTTCTCTCGTAAATTTCTCAAGACTTTTACATTAAATGAACCATCATCAGGCCAAGTTAAAACACCGTCGTTCTTAGTATAGCGTTTCCAACTATCGAACCATAAGACAGTATGATATCCATATTCACCTTCCATATACGCTGCAGGTGTTTTATACTTATGAAGTAGTTTACCACCTCGCGTTTCGATTTTCTTATCAGGTGAAAATAAATTCTTAAATTTCTGAAATAAAGTTGGCTTTTTCTCAACATGTTTAAAATGATAACTCATTTTTAAGAGTTAAATCTAATTCACAAAATCGTTCGTAAAATATTTCCGGGATGTTCCGCAAAACAACCAATCCGTGCGCGAAACACACTAACAAGCCAATGACAGTTGAGCTACGTCACTTTTCTGCTCAACCAATAAAATTTGAGTTTTTCTGAAGGACCAATCAGCTCACAGGTCGTCAGAGACTCAAGAGCCAATCAGAATATAGCTTGTGACGTAGGTCACCCAATCTCAGCGCGGCTCTGTGACGTACACAGCAGCTGCGGTTTCTCGTTTCTCACTCCTGGCGCTTACCCCTCCTTCACAAAATCTTTTCACAGCGCCATTTTAATAACACTTTTCAGTGTAAATTAATACTTAACAATGACTATAAGGACAACATCTGTTCGTTTCACTATTTAGGATAATTTACATACATTCAAGTATCCACACTTCGGAATAGACGGCGCTATTCACACTAAGGATAATATTCAATTGTCAGTAGAGTAACCCTTACCCCACCCTTCTAACACGTATAATTATGAACTCGCTTTGCTCTGAACGCACCGCGAAGTGACAGTTCTAAGAGTTCCACTTGAACATAAAATACAAATCAAACTCGCACTTTCACACTGAAAATTCCCTAATTTCAAACACACATGAAATCCGTACAGGACTCTCACCTGTTTATAGAGATCATGCACCGTTAGCAAAATAACGACGTTATCCGTACAGGGCTCTCACCTGTTTATAGATATGAAACATGTACCCGTACAGGACTCTAACCTGTTTATAGATATTCATGCACCGACGCTAATTTACCCTTCACTCAAGCTCGGATATAACTAATACTCTTATCACAGTGAGTTTTATGGAAGGCGCTTTGTCCCTATTCTCATGCTGCTTTAATTTCTTAGAAAACCCTCACTATACAAGATTCACACCTAGCCCTAAAACTGTGCTGCTCGGCGACAACACTATGGTACACGGCGATACCTCTTGTGATACTCGGCGATATCACTACAAACAGAACAGATGGCTTGCGTGACTAATTTCTCGCCACACAATCTATACCGGTATAGCTTACAGATAGCACGAAAAACTAACTTAACATGTGTTAAAACATCGATCCTATTTCCATACCATAACGCTTTAGTAACCCTTAGCAACCAACATTTTACTTTGGTTACCCTTAGCAACCATCAATTTCTGCTACCAGAGAATTGATCCAGCGGCCTATAGAAAATATATCATAAACAACGATATCCAACTTCATAACCTATAAACAAAATTCTATACTAAATATGGACCCATTTATAAACCTGACATATTTTGGGCCTACTGAATCAGGTGGTCAGATTAAATCTATATACACATTATCTACAAACTATATACAATTTTATACATCTGTGGAAAGAATATTGTCATTAGAATAAAACCTAACCATTTAAACGACCACCGTTGGCGACGTGATCTAGCTAATAGTAACCTACACTCCTGAATAACCAAGACCAGCTTGTTTGTCAAAAGTAAGATTTTATTTACTAAATTATGGTATATAAGTTGATAGTTTTATAAATGAATTTTATTAGCATTGAAGCAAGCATGATTTTAAAGAAACGTGAGAAAAATACAATTTTAAGCAAGTGAATCAAAATTAAAGTGAATATTTAAAGTTTAGCATTTCTAAAACCTAAGTCCCTAACTAAACTAAATAGATAGAAATTAAAGTAAAGTTCTTTGAGGATTCTTACGTGCTCCACGCAATGTCCGACAGCACTTCACCCTCATCGGAAAGTCAGAAAGCAGCAGCCAGCCCATCCCTAGGGGCATGACTTTTTATACCTTTCTATGCTAACTAAACTACGCAAAGGAATGTTTTCAGAAATCTTCGACGTCCCATTGGCTGAGAGTGACAAGTGACATGTCACCCACATTTCAAAAGTTCCATTAGGTCACTTTTCTTAAGGACCATTGTCTTTTCTGTATGCAACCAGGAGCTTCCTAGGTTTGCTACAAATGTCTCATTGCTTCCAATTGACTTCCGCGGATGCCAAGTTAAGGATTGACAAAATGTTCTTTTTCGACCTTGGCCATGTCCGACAGAATGATGATAGCACGTCAGCTTTTGCTTTGTGAACGCAGCTTTTGACGAACATTTTATTTCAGAATGGGCGTCTCGTGACTTTTGCAGAAGTAAATTTCAACTTTTTGTAGCTCGAGCAGACTAGGCCCAAAAGCAGGCAACTTATGCTTTCTAGTATAAAACAAACACAAGAAAAGTATTAATGTAAGAAATAATGTAGATTCTGTATCCACCCCAGGATTTACTAATTAATTAACCCACCCGATTAATCAAATGTTACCTAGCCAATGCAAACAAATAAAACAGCGTTTATATCTACCAGTCTTCGATAATCCATGAGACTTATATGCATCTAGAATAGTGGAAATGACATCACACAGACAAGGAAAAGCAAAACAAGCACATGCTTCTTTTAAGTTTGCAGCAGTTAGTAATGACAAAAACGAAAACAATAAATTATTTTATTATTTTGCACGAACAAAAAGATGCAACAATTATGCACGTTTATGAGCACACATGTTAGTCCCCCCATGTGTAAAGTTTAATCTAAGTTGTATTAGCACGACATATCACAAATCATTAATATTATTATTCATGTTATGGAAATGTGACTTCACGAGTTTAAACAAAATTTTGTTTTCTATCTCGCTCCATCAGTCATCAGTAGCAAACTGTTGTGCGCATAGTTCCAAGGCAGCAGAACGCGCCGAAATCTAGATGACACGAAAGTGATGTCTAGTAAGTTGCCACCCAGCAAATAACGGCGTGGGGCGTCGCGGGGGGTGGGTCATCAGTAGCAAACTGTTGTGCGAATAGTTCCAAGGCAGCAGAACGATGGCACCAAGGTGATGTCCAGTAAGTTGCCGCACTGGTTTTGGTATCCTACAATGCTGCTCCGAATAACGGCGTGGGGCGCCCCGGGGGAGGCGGCGTGAACGGGCCTCTCCAGGTGGAGTGTCATCTGTTGTAGTGGGGCGCCCCTTTACCGTTTCAGTTGCCATTCCGTCCGTTTTTGGTTCACTGTGTCAAAAGCCGCAATTCAGCTGAGTTGCGTCCACTCTTGCGGTGCAGCGATAGGCGGCTGTCACAGGACTCTCAAAATGGCGGCAGGCTCTTTCCTTTTTGGGCCTGGTCCACTGAAATGGCCCTGGGACACCTTGGAAATCGGACGCTTGTCTGCTAGGTCTTGGACCCCATTCTCGAAAGCGTCCCCTCCGCCTTGAGAATTCATCAAAAGTTTTGGGGGCCCCGACTCCTGCAGGCTTCTGGTGGGGAGCGGCTGCCATGATTGCTCGCGGAATGACCACGACGGAGCTACGAGATGGTGGTGCTCTCATGCTGACGCCAGCTTCAGTCTGAAACATCCAGAAACAAGGTGGGGCTTTCATCGTTTGGGAAAAAAATAAAGTTTTCATCCAATGAAAAGTGTTGTTTTTAGGTCATATGATCAAGCCTTCCATCATTAGGAAACCAAAAGTAAAATGAACCAATGAAAAGTTTTATAAACAAGTCACATTACCTGTTATGCGGCATAGGGTATAAAATGCGGAGAAAATACGTTGGCACGTGAGGCGGCGTCAGTAGCGGACCGATGTGCGAATAGGCCGAAGGCAATACAACGCGCCAAGATCCGGATGGCACCGAGGTGGTGTCCAGCAAGTTGCAGCACTGGTGTGGCCATCCTACAATGCTGAAAGTCGGCGTGGGGCGCCCCGTTGGCCTGTGAGTTTGCGTCAGTAGCGGACCGATGTGCGAATAGGCCGAAGGCAGCACAACGCGCCAAGATCCGGATGGCACCGAGGTGGTGTCTAGTAAGTTGCCGCACTGGTGTGGCCATCCAACAATGCTGAAAGTCGGCGTGGGGCGCCCCGTTGGCCTGTGAGTTTGCGTCAGTAGCGGACCGATGTGCGAATAGGCCGAAGGCAGCACAACGCGCCAAGATCCGGATGGCACCGAGGTGGTGTCTAGTAAGTTGCCGCACTGGTGTGGCCATCCTACAATGCTGAAAGTCGGCGTGGGGCGCCCCGTTGGCCTGTGAGATGGCGTCAGTAGCGGACCGATGTGTGAATGGGGCCGAAGGCAGTGCAACAATATTTTCGGAATAGAAGACACCACTAGGCGCTGAGATGCCAAGATCCGGATGGCACCGAGGTGGTGTGTAGCAAGTTGCCGCACTGGTGTGGCCATCCTACAATGCTGAAAGTCGGCGTGGGGCGCCCCGTTGGCCTGTGAGTTTGCGTCAGTAGCGGACCGATGTGCGAATGGGGCCAAAGGCAGCGCAACAATAGTTTCTGACTGACACCACAAGGCGCTGAGATGCCAAGATCCGGATGGCACCGAGGTGGTGTCATAGTTAAGAGTTCTGAGCAGCGGTTGTAACACTGTCTGAAGCTTATTTGCAGCTGCTGCAGCTTCACTACGCGTCAAGATCCGGATGGCACCGAGGTGGTGTCTAGTAAGGTGCACTGGTGTGGCCATCCTACAATGCTGAAAGTCGGCGTGGGGCGCCCCGTTGGCCTGTGAGTTTGCGTCAGTAGCGGACCGATGTGCGAATAGGCCGAAGGCAGCACAACGCGCCAAGATCTGGATGGCACCGAGGTGGTGTCTAGTAAGTTGTCGCACTTCTGTGGCCATCCTACAATGTTGAAAGTCGGCGTGGGGCGCCCCGTTGGCCTGTGAGATGGCGTCAGTAGCGGACCGATGTGCGAATGGGGCCAAAGGCAGCGCAACAATATTTTCTGATTTGAAGACACCACAAGGCGCTGAGATGCCAAGATCCGGATGGCACCGAGGTGGTGTCTAGCAAGTTGTGGCACTGGTGTGGCCATCGTACAATGGTAAAAGTCGGCGTGGGGCGCCCTGTTGGCCTGTGAGATGGTGTCAGTAGCGGACTAATGTGCGAATGGGGCCAAAGGCAGCGCAACAATATTTTCTGACTGACACCACAAGGCGCTGAGATGCCAAGATCCGGATGGCACCGAGGTGATGTCTAAGTTGCGGACTGATGTGCGAATGGGGCCAAAGGCAGCGTAACAATATTTTTTGTATGGAAGATACCACTAGGCGTTGAGATGCCAAGATTCGGATGGCACCGAGGTGATGTCTAGCAAGTTGCTGTACTGGTGTGGTCATCCTACAATGCTGAAACTCGGCGTGGGTCGCCCCATTAGCCTGTGAGATGGCGTCAGTAGCGGACCGATGTGCGAATAGGCCGAAGGCAGCACAACGCGCCAAGATCCGGATGTCACCGTGGTGGTTTCATAGTTGAGAGGCACTTCATCTGCAGTGGGGCGCCGAGATCCGGATGGCACCGAGGTGATGTCTAGCAAGTTGCTGTACTGGTGTGGTCATTCTACAATGCTGAAAGTCGGCGTGGGGCGCCCCATTAGCCTGTGAGATGGCGTCAGTAGCGGACTGATGTGCGAATGGGGCCAAAGGCAGCGCAACAATATTTTCTGAAGAGAAGACACCAAAAGGCGCTGACATTCCAAGATCCGGATGGCACCGAGGTGGTGTCTAGCAAGCTATGCAGTTGAGTTGTGCGCGCACTTGCGGCGAATAGATCGAAGGCAGCATAACAATGTTTTCTGAATAGAAGACACCACAAGGCGTTGAGATTCGGTTACCACCGAGGTGATGTCTAGCAAGTTGCCGCACTGGTGTGGCCATCCTACAATACTGCTCCGAATAACGGCGTGGGGTGCCCGAAGGGGGGGGGAGCCGGCGTGAATGGGCCTTCCTAGGTGGAGGCTCGTCTGCTGTAGTGGGGCGCCCCTTTACCGTTTCAGTTGCCATTCAGCTGAGTTTCGGCTGCTCTTGATGCTACAGCGACAGGCGGCTGCAAGAGGACTCTCAAAATGGCGGCCTGTTCTTTGGATTTGGGCCTGGTCCACTAAAATGGCCCTGGGACACCTTAGAACTCGGACGCTCGATTTTTTTTTCCTTTCCTGTACATGCAAAAAAAGGTAAATGCCCGGTACGTTACACGCTTCATCTGCCACGATGAACTCTCCAGAGGAACCGAAAAAAAATATAGTTGTGGTAACTATACCATGCATCGTCATATGGAGAGGTGGCACCAATTAATTATAGTGCTGCATAAAAGAGAGATTTGGAGGAGAACCCCTGACCTGCTAGTACATTCATCAAAGAAGTGGCACTGAGAGCTTCAGAGGCAAGGGAAACGGTCCCAAATATTTAGAAGAACTTTGGAAAGATTAAAATGACATGTTTAGATTGTGGCAAATTAATTTCATGTGGACAGATGAGTGTTACTCTAATAAATACAGCATATGAACATGATCATAGTCGATGGTTGGTAGAGACATTTTGACTATATCCTGGACCTGCCCGTCCTCGCCCAAAATGGCGCCGGAATAAATGGGACTTGTAACTCCTTGTTGTGTACTGGTTGCAGAACCTTGAAATCACGAGATACGTATGCAGTTTTGAAGCACATGGCGGGCGGGGACGAGAATTGATTGAATATTTCGACATCCCTATTGATATTAAGTTCTGATGTGTTATTGATTACTGTACTGTTGAAAGTTCGAATTAACGTCACCCATGGTACTTGCCCGCAAATGTATATCTAGATAATTTTATTGTAACTGGCCCTGTCGTATTTTAATTATAAAATGTACGTCCACCGATTCCGTAACTGTTAGACACCTTAGTTCTTGCAACCTAATGGCCCGCCCGTTACATTCCTCTACAGTGTAAATGTCTATTCATCATATACGATTACAGTTTGCTCCGTGGCAGGCCCACGTGGTTATAGGCTCGTATTTGTATAATGAAATTTTCACAATAAAGGTTTTTAAAAGAAAACATGGTAGTAGTATATACATTGGTAAAGTTTTTAATAATAGTGACTGTTTTAGAATCATTAAAAGGCAAGTGAAATAAAGCAGACCAATTACATGAAGGGTAAAAGGTATAATACGAAGGAACGCAGTAAAGATAAATGGTCAAGGGCTGTTGTGTTTTCTATTCCTGCAACATAAAGTGATCGATAAGAATCTCATATTCAGGCGTATCGGCGACTAAGACAGCAGGTCGACCCTCTTTTGCTCAACGGCTCCGTCATGGGACGAAGAAACGCTCTTTTTCTCGAAAAAAGAATATATTTTACTTGCAGGACAGTTGTAAAATTTCCGGGAAAGTACATTAGCCTGGAACATTATAACATATATTTAAGAAAAAATAATGTTCGGAAGTAATGAAAAGCGTAATTTTTAGGTCATATGACCAAGCCTTTCATCATTACAATAAGAAAAGTAAAATGAACCAATGAAAAGTTTTATTAACAAGTCACATGACTTGTTATGCTTACGTTACGCGCTGCGCGCCCCGGATGACTTCCGGATGCGCTAACGCGGCGCGTCATATGACGCATTACGCGACAACGCAGGTCCAGAATATAGTCAAAATGTCTCCACCAACCAGCGGTCGGAACACAACCCCTTTCAGCAGGCTAAATAGTTCTGTTAAATGACAACAGAAGGGACAGGCAACAAGAACCATCAGTCAAAGAGGGGAGGGCTAGTTCTTCTCTACCGGGTTACATTGGGGCGCTACCGGAACTGATCGAATTGGTAGTCTACAGTGTTTCTGGATGTTTCAGACTGAAGCTGGGGTTAGCATGAGAGCAGCACCATTTCGTAGCTCCGTCGTGGCCATTCCGCAACCAATCATGGCAGCCGCTCTTTATCGTTATTTTGGGCGGGGTGGGTGGCGGAGCCGAGCTGTTTTGCAGCCATCATTGTGTGGAGTTCAGTTCATCTCACTAGTTTTGTATTTGTCATGAGGGGTTGTTCCTAATGTTTCTATTTTAGCGAGGTCAAAAAGAGATCCCATTAGTGGCCTACTGATTTTGCTCGATTCCTTTTCTTTTTTTTTACACGATTTTTCGTTATCTGCAAAGACTAAACAGAGTATTGCGACTCTGTTTGTTTGTAAATAGAGAATGAACCAAAGAGAACTAATTCTAAAACAGTAAATACTTGGATAACAATCAATCAAATGGAGAGAGAAGCAGGCACGACGGATTACAACGGGGGCAAAGGCCTGCGTTAACTACCTTTCACTATCTGCAAAGAGAGAGTACTCCTAATAGAAATGAGGGGGGGGGCACCATTCAAAGTAGATCAGTGTGCATAAACATGAAAATGTTTTCACTTACCACGTACTTGACATTCGACAGCTTATGATATTTGCTATTAAAAAACCATTGAAATTCACTGAAAAAACCATAGGTTATAGACCATATATAGTTAGGAATTAGCATTTACAAAACCTTGAAAATTCACTGAAAAAACCATAGGTTATAGACCATATATAGTTAGGAATTAGCATTTAAAAAACCTTATTTTACTCACACAAAACCATTGAAATTCCATATATAGTTAGTTGCACTAACTATATATCGCGCACCCGCAATCCACTGCTGATCATGTCACATATTACATCATTCATGACATGGTCAGTGACATCACTGATGACATCACTGATGACATCTCAAATGACATCACTGATGACATCACTGATGACATCTCAAATGACATCACTGATGACATCACTGATGACATCTCAAATGACATCACTGATGACATCTCATTTGACATTACTGATCACATCACTGATGACATCATTCATGTGATAATACGATGAACCTCTTCAGACTCTAATATAACCTTAGATACACTCAGTGTAAACAGACACTCGTAGACTGTCACTCATCCATGGAGTTACTCAGACACTTAGTCAGTCATGCAAAAAATCAATCACACCTCCATTTCCTCAACTATACAGTTATACACACCTTACTTATTCAAACATATACTAAAACATATTTACTCACTTATACAATCCTGGATACAAGTTCACAATGATCCATACAGCCACTCACACATTCACTGGCTCTTATGCACAGTTATTTATATATGTCAACTCTCACATGTAATGTGTTTTACATATGTACTTACTTTGACATGTAGCACTGAGATATCCATTCACTCACCAATACACTCATGCACACAGTCAACCGCCCATACAGCTGTTTCCACATGCACTTTTGAACCCATACATCTAGTCAATCAACTGCTCACACATCTATGCAGAGAGTCATACACCTCCCAGCCACCCAGACACACACTCAGTCTCCCATACAAATGCTTGGGCAACCAATCAATAACCCATACAGTTAATCATATAGCTAATGATCAACACATGCAGCAGTTTACAGAACAACAGACATAATGATGCACAAATTAAGACAGTTTAGTCACTAACCCATGCACTCAGTGAGACACATTTAATCAGTCACTCATACAGTCAGCCATGCCCCTACTAAATCCTTCATCAAGACACTTATACATCCACTCATTCTTCAATATGTAAGACATATTTTAACTTTACAGAATTATACAGTCACTGTATGTAGTCATCAGTGATGTCATTTGAGATGTCATCAGTGATGTCATCAGTGATGTCATTTGAGATGTCATCAGTGATGTCATCAGTGATGTCATTTGAGATGTCATCAGTGATGTCATCAGTGATGTCACTGACCATGTCATGAATGATGTAATATGTGACATGATCAGCAGTGGATTGCGGTTGCGCGATATATAGTTAGTGCAACTAACTATATATGGAATTTCAATGGTTTTGTGTGAGTAAAATAAGGTTTTTTAAATGCTAATTCCTAACTATATATGGTCTATAACCTATGGTTTTTTCAGTGAATATATATATATATATATATATATATATATATATATACATACACTGAAAAAAGAAAGGTTAAAGTAGTGTTCCAGTTAGGTGAATATGTCAAACAACACACAGAAATAAATTCACCAATTACAGTTAGCAGAGCTAACTATAACTTGCACCCCCGCCATGCACTGCTTATAACCTCACATATTACATCACTCATGACATGTTCTATGAAATCATTTATGACATCGCTGATATCTCCAATTAAATCACTTATGACATCATCCAATAAGTGTGCTAGTTTGTTTTATAGTTTACACAGTGGCAGGTAGCTACAATATTACTTTTCAACCTAATTTTGGACAGCCTGTGCCCAGCGAATGGGTCACTGTGTTTACAAAACGCATGTGCCCCTAATGCATCATAGGTGTGTTGAGATACTGAACAGGTTATTAATCTTTGCACTGAAGGTTAACTCTGTGTGCATGTGATAGTTGAGGACTTGTGTTCAGCATGTTACACACAAGTTTACGTATTACATACTAATTATTGTAAATAGCTTTGCGTTATTAGTCAGAATTGTCACAGATTGACATAGAAGGCTGTGTGCACCAGGTACTAACCTATGTACATGTGCTTCCTTTGCTTTAGAGGGTGGCCTATCTGTAAAGTTTTTACCACAGTATGAAAGTTGCAGATAGTATGATCATTAGCACTTTCAGACCTTGTTATTTTAAGTGAATAAAGTCTTTTTTGACAAGTGTTGCATAGAGTACACACTGTTCTTAGTAGAGAACTGTAATACTCTGGTGTATTGCTCGCCAGAGTACAGAATAAACTCTCTCAACAGAGTAAACAAGGTTTACAGTATCCACTTTTTTTATTCATATCAATTTCATTTCTCAATGTAGGTTTGGTGACTGTTAGGGGTTTGATACAGATAAAAGCTGTCTGTAGTAAGGCATTAATTTTTTAACAGACGGTGAGTATCTCGAAAAACGTGGCTTTCTTGAACAGTTGTATCATATTGAACACCATGCCAAATGAGGGTTTTCTATATATCTGTGGTTGATTGTTAATATGAACTAGGCTACCCATGAAGTGTATGGTATAAGATCAATGTTGCACATAACACATGCTTTCTACACCTAAGTGATGTTGTATCTGTGATGACAATAATGATGCTTCATATTATTCTGAGCTATTTTGTACTTACTTTCTCTAATGCCATACTAGATTACAGAGTAATGAGTACTAAGGAAGCTTGGATCATGTTATCATTGATGCCATCACTTACGTCATTTGAAATGCCATCAGTGATGTCATAAATTGTATTAAAGAACATGTCATGAGTGAGGCAAACCCTTCACATGCAGCCAACCCCACACTATGCACGTCCCCAGCCTGCTTCCAGCATACTGCAGGATCAGGCACTGTTCTCACCCACAGGGCACTCTAGGAGGGATCCATATCTTGATCCGTCTCGCAGATCAAAATGTCTGCTCCCAGCTGGGGGGAGCATTTTAAAGCTCACATCATCTAGGAGCAGACTGTGTTTGCTCCTGTTTAGTGGGAGTTTCAAAAATGCCCCTGCCAGGTGGGAGCAAACACAAGTTTTTCTGCCTCCTTCCCCAGCTCCTCACATTTGATGAATCAGGCCCGAGGGATAGAGTCCCTGGGTCCAAATTCGGCTTGGAAGGGGGTCAGTGTGACCCCTATCCCACATCAATGAATCAGGCCCCCGGGAATGGTGCCCAGGGGCGGAATAAGGCTAAAGGAGCGGGGCTGTGTGCCCCCTCCCCATTTTTAATGAATAATGCCCCACGGGATGGGGTCCCGGGGGTGAAAAAGGCTCGGAGAATGGGCCTTTGCGCCACTCTCTCTATATTAATGAAACAGACCTTGGGAGATGAGACTTTATTTTTTCATAACTGCAGGACTACTACGTAACAGAAGAGAAATTTGCTGATTTTTTGAGGGGGCGAGGGGGGGCTGTGGGTCCCCCTCATGGGGCCTAGGGAGTAGGGTATCCCTACCCTTATGTCACCTTTATTTTTAAAATTCAGGACAGGAGACTAAGTCCCCAAGTCAAGTAATGGCTGCTAGCAACATTTTTCTCATGTTGCTAGCAGCCAAACAGAGCCTTCAGTCATGGAGGAGTCTGACTCCCACAGGAGCAAGATGGCAAACGGAAAAAAGCTCACTGGGCCAATCAGAGAGCGCTAATTTAAAATTGGCACACCCAGGAGACTCTTGAGCCTCTCACGGAACCAACCGCCCAGATATACAATATTTTGAAACCTTCATTACCGAAAACTACTAAACGGATTTGCACCAAATCAAACAAATCACAACCTGCGGACCAAGATCTAGCTTCCTGCTAACTTTGGTGTACTTCCATTCGGTAGTTTTTGCTGTAGCCCTCTATGAAAAATGGGTGGTGATTTTGCATTTTGGGACCCCCCTTTTATCTTGGTCCCCGCTTGATGGATCACCCAGAAAGTTTTAATGCACAAACTAGCAAAACGTAGCACCTTTTTGGAAAGGTTCATGTAGATTTGTCAAACGGTCACAAAGGTATTAGCAACACAAACAGTTTTTGAATGGAACACCTGAACAAACTATAACTACCAATTGGTGCCCGTCACTGGGGGCGGGGTGGGGATTGGGGGAGGAATACATATATATATATATATATGTCACGTGGCACTGCAAAGTTGAATCCCAGCCTGTGACCAAGGACCAGGAGGTCTGAAACGCATAAGGCTTGACAAATGAAGCTGTGTGACTATGCCAGTTTTGCCATTAAATTATGATCTGCTGCACAGTGCGTCTTAATGCTTTGGGCATCTTTGGTTGAAAAAAAAAAATATATATATATATATATATATATATATATATATACTGTTGGTAATGGCCCTTTTTGCAGGGTTATCCCCAAACTTTTTGCTTCTTCCTCCCTTGTTTTTCCTGACCCGTGGCTGTTGGCAATACACCCTGGGCACTTTACCACTGCTGATCAGTGCTAAAGTGCATATGCTCTCTGTGTAAATTGTGATTGGTTATCCATGATTGGCATATTTGTATTACCAAGAAGTCCCTAGTAAAGTGCACTGAGTGTGCCAGGGCTGGTGATTCAAATGGTACTAGTGGGCCTGCAGCACTGATTGTGCCACCCACATGAGTAGCCCTAAAATGGTGTCTCAGGCCTGCCACCACAGTGCCTGTGTGCAGTCTGTGAACTGCCATGTCCTCCTGGTCAGTGCCCCCAATGACCAGGCCTAACCCTTCCCTTTCTGTGCCCATTGGTCACCCCTATGGAAGGCCCAAGGTACCCCCTTGGGCAGGGTGCAGTGTATGTGAAAGGTGGAGCATGTACTAGTGCAGGTGACATGCTCTGGTAGTGAATTACAGCCATTTTCGTTTTTCACTATTGTAAGGCTATCTTGCCCCAAAGGCTATCATGGGGAATGCTGGCTACAGTGGCTACCAGCATATCTTCCCATAGGAGCAAGATAGGACATAAAAGTATAGTATCCCTGAACTCAGAATTTAATAACACATCTTTTAGGAAAGGTTGTTTTTAAATCCTGTGTTTGAGAACAGCACTTTTAGAAAGTGGCTGTTCTCTTGTTTGACCTTTCTGTGTGCCTTGGCTTGTTTGTGAATTGACTGTCTGGTTTGAGAGTGACAGGGTCTGGGGAGCCCCCCAGGAGGCTGGATGAGTCAGCCCTAGGTTGAATTACTGCATCTGCATCTTGAGTGGTGGGAGGGGATAGCACCTGGGACCTGAATGGGGCTATGCCTGCCCCCCACAGTGCTGGCTCCACCCCCTGTGGTGCGTCTGATGTCTCTGCCCTGCACTGTGAAAGGAGAGAAGGAATCATGTCAATAAAGTGCTCCAGGGCTTTGCTTTCCCTCCACAATGCAGGCTCCACCTCCAGCTGGGCGGCTGACGACCCTGCCCCTCTCTATGAACGGAAAGGAGAGGCCAGGAAAACAAAGTGCTCAAGGAACACCCAGAACTGGTTCAGACCGGGCTCAGAGCCCTCCAGCACAAAGGGAACAAAGACTTTTAGGGGTATAAGTACAGGACCCCAGACTACAGAAAATTAGATCATCCTGGAAACAAGAAGGAACCTCTGCCAAGGAGAAAGCTGGAAGACTGAAGAAGAAGGACTGCCCTGCTGTGTGATGCTGGACTGACCTGCAGTTGCTTTGCTGCCTAGGAGAGGGGAAGGACTTTGTTGTTGCTTTGTCCCCTTACTTGAAGGAATTTCCAAGGGCCTGTTGTGAGCTGGCTCCCTGTTTTGAAGTCCCAGGAACAAAAGGACTTCACCTCCAGCTTCCCTGAGCTCTGCTGAGAGAGGTCTGTCCTTCCTAGAGTGCTTGGTCCAGTTGTGGTGCCTCTGGAAGTTGTACCTGTGCTGGGAAGCTGGAAACCAAGATTTGAGAGACTTTGCTACAGAAAAGTTATCGCATTGCTCGCTTTCAGAGTGCATCTCCGACAGTGGGAGGAAATTCCGAGTGTCTCAGCTGAAAAAGAAACAAGGGCAGTTCAAGAGGTGAGCTTTGCTGAGTTGGAGGTGGAGTCCAGCTCAGATGGTGACAGCAAGATTGCAGTTTCCAGTGCTGAGAGAAATGTACAAACACCCAGAGATGTGGCCCCTGACTTGAGGGAGAGGGTTCCAGTGGAGTGCAGTATCCCTGAAGTAGATTGGGGGACTGGCACTGGGGACCATATTCCTAGTGGTGGGAGGGACACTCTATGAATGAATGAATGAATGAAATATGATTTATTCACGCGCTACTATGCCCAATGGGCGTCAAGGCGCCTAACTCAAAAAGATTAGCTGCGGGCAGACAGAGACACGAGCTCACTGATATGCTTTGGAAAAACACCAAGTTTTCAGAGCTTTCTTGAAAAGATCCAGAGAGGGCTGTAGTTTAATCTCCAAGGGAAGAGTATTCCAGAGCTGAGGCGCCAGAATAGAAAAGGCCTTATTCCCCCATCTTACCGTCTTAGCGCGTGGGACTACCAGTTGGTTAAGCTCTAACGAGCGAAGACATCTGGTTGGCACATACCTAGAGAGCAAAGAACCCAAAGCATCAGTCGGGCCTGCCCTCAAGGCGCTATAAGTAAGACAGAGAAGTTTAAAAGAGACTCTGAAAGGGATGGGCAGCCAGTGAAGACTCTTCCTTGCCGAGGTCGCGGAGGACATCCATGGCAGGGCCAAAACGAAACGCGCCGCGGCATTTTGCACAACCTGCAGGCGTTGAAGAAAGCCCCTGTTGGCCCCGGCATAGAGTGAATTACAGTAATCCAGCCTTGAGCCAACAAGGGCGATCACAACCTGTTTTCGTGCCTGTGGGGAGAGATAGTACGCGATTCTTTTTAGAATCCTGATGACGCCCCAACAGGTGGCCACTGTCCTATTCACCTGCAGCTCCATGGAGAGCCGGGTGTCAAAAATGACGCCTAGGTTCCTAGCAGATTGTGTGGGTGTGGGGCAGATGCCTAAGGATGAAGGCCACCACTCACCTGACCACATTTCCTGGTCTTTGCCGAAGACCAGGACCTCCGTTTTGTCACCGTTCAGCTTTAATGAGTTGAAAATCATCCAGTCTGCAACCAGTTGCATACAGGACTTAAAGTTGGACGCGGTGACATTCACGGAGTGAGTCAGGGACACCATAATCTGCGTGTCGTCGGCGTACGACACGACCCCCATCCCCTACTGACTCTAAATGAGAGGAACAGGGAGAGGAGTTCCCCCATGGTAAAAACATTGGTGTGTGAGTGTGAAGACCAGCCAGAAGAGTGTGGGTTGTGTGACAGAGACAGTATTACACTGTTTTGCCAATCTCAGGAGAGTGGTGTGGGGTACTTGTGTGAGGCACTGGAGAGTGAGGCAAAGAATAGCTTGGTTAACAACTGTGGGGGGCTGTGTGATTCATTTGTTGAAGAGTATATTTTAAGTCCCTGATTTCCAGAGCTATGCCAACACCTGGGGGAGTGTGAGTTCTCTGATCCCAGAGAGCTTGCGCTGGAGGCAGACCTCTTGGTGGATTCCAGAGAGTCTGAGGAGGCATTGGGGGCACTCCCAAAAGGAGACATCTGTGCCACTCCCAAAAGGAGTGGCACAGATGTCTTCCAGACCTGTGAGGTGGAAGAGGATCAATGTAGCCCAGTTAGGTCCCAGTGTAGTGGGAGGGGTGTAGGGGCTCATGTCCGGTCTCGTGGAGAAGGAGTGAGTGTGGGACGGTGTGTCTCACGGTGGCCGAAACCCAGTCTCATGGTCTGGAGGGTTCCTTAAGGAACACCAGGTTGGGGACCTAGACTGTACTTGCAGGCCATTTGAGGAGAATCTCCTAGTGTCAGGAGAACCTGGAGCCTCTGTAAACAGAGCTCCGGTGGTTGTGGTGTCTGGCGGTGCCGCTCCATTTGGGAGGGTACAGAAGTCCAGACTGAGGAGTGAGAGGGGGAAGGAGTCCCCAGTGAGAGAACCAGTGGGTCAGGGGCCAGCCAGAAGGACTGAGTCTCCCAGGAGTGACCATGGTGACACCACTTTTGTCCTGGGGGATCTTTGCGCACTGTCAGGTGGACAGGGCTCCGGAGATCTGCGCCAGGCAGACTGTCACAGGACACATGAGTCATGTGTCACCCTCGGGGGGTACTGTGTGAGTCCTGGCGTGCCAGGCAAGTGCACAACCGCAGGTATTGGTCCCTGGGTTGGGAGACCAGGTTCAGGATCTGCCTGACCTGAAAGGAAGGACATCTGTAACCAGTGTCCTGACCAGTTTGGCTTCCAGGATTACCCCTCCAGTAGGGAGGGTGCAGCGCTCTGGAAGGGGGTACAGAAGGAGGGAGTCCTCGCCTCTGACCCCGGTGCAACCCAATGGTTTAGACCCTAGGTTGGGAGACCAGTTGCTGGAGAGAGGTCCTGAACTGGTGGGAGATATCGCATCGCTCGCGGAGCGTATCCCCGACAGTGCGAGGAAATCCCCGCCGCTACGAAGGCAGAGATCGTCGCAGCGCCTGTTGCCGCTGCCGGAGACGTAGCATCCTTCGTTTGCGGGAAGATCACCATCGCTGCGAGCATCGTCGCAGAGCCTGTCATCGCTGGGTGAGTTTGCCACACTGCCTGCTTGCGGCTCGCATCACGTCGCCGCGAACATCGTCGCAGAGCCATCGCATTGAGGAGCTGCGAGAGGAAGATCGCCACTGGATCACGCATCGTCGCTCAGGAGATCGTCGCAGCCCCTACAGATCATCGCATCGTGCCTTTGAGAGACCAAACTTCCTACCGAACCTACGCACCGGAATCCATACAAGTCATCGCCTTCCTCTCCATAAAGACCGGATTCGTCGCAACATGCCTGCTGCTGCAGCAGGACTGTCGTCAACGCCTCCCCATGGTCTCAGGAGCAACGCATCTCTTGTTTTCCACCGCACCAGCTTCTGCTTTGGAACTTTGTCGCACTTAAAGGTACTAGTGGCTAAACATGACGCAACTGTGAACTTTTCACGCAACTGTGGATTATTTTTATCGGAATTTTAAGAACTCTTTGCCAACCATCTTCTTTAACTGTGTATGTTGGATTTTTGTCGTTTTGGTCTTGTGTAGTTTAGATTAAATACCTTTATTTTTCTAAACTGTTGTGGAGTCAGTTTGTGGTGTTTTCACTGTGTTACTGTGAGTGTTGGTACAAATACTTTACACATTGCTTTTGGATCAGCCTGACTGCTTGTGCCAAGCTACCAAGGGGTGAGCAGAGGTTATCTAAAGAGTGTTTCCTCCTTACCCTGACTAGAAGCAAGGGTCCCTATTTGGACAGTGGTACCTACCTCTGCCAACTAGAGACCCCCAGTTCTAACATATACACACGCACGCACACACGCACGCACAGACGCACACACAGACGCACACACAGACAGACACACAAATATACCCAGTGGCCCGACATTTCAAGCAGCATCACAACAACAATCTCAACTGTCTGACATACTTTGTAATTCTAACTGTGCCCAAACTAAGGTGGGAAGGCAATTGAGAAGTATTGCTCAGACAGTTGGAGACACAGAACATACTGAACCTTGATACCAAATCTCCTAATGGTTTGAATGTCAGTGAGGATCTTCATAACATTCTATAACAATAGACAGTGACTTTTATGGATGGGTAGTTTCAATGTATACCTTGAAAATGCTGGCAGCTATCAAACACTTTTGTGCACACTTTTGCACAGTTTTTCACAAGGGGTAAGGATGGTAGGAGTGGACAGTACATATAACGTTGAGCTGGGGATTCAACATAGATTTGCACAGTTTAGACATCAGATTAAAAGCATGTCTTTTTTTCATTCATCATGGAAACACCTTTTGAGCCTACTTGTTTAGTAATATAAATTCAAGACATAGCAAGGCAAATATAAGGGTAGGCATATTCAAATAAAGCGATCTCAAGTATATGTACTCAGCCCACTAAGGCCAGGCTGGGAACAGCAACCAGCCCTGGCTGACTGCTCCCCGACTGGTCCTGGGAGGGGGGGACGGGGTCAGGTTGTACTTGTAAAAAGCACTGCTCCCATTTAGGGGCCAATATTGCAGCACTGCTCCAAAACCGCCCCTCCTCCACCAAAGGCCAGAAAACAGACCCCCACCACTCCAGGGACATGCCTGGTGAGGGGTGCCCGCTTCAGGCAGACTGGCCCTGCACTAAGGGCTCAATTTTGGGTGCTAAAGTAAAAAACATGTAGCACACACAATGAGAATGGTGATGATATAAGCCACCCTATTAATGATGATTTGTCGGTTATTAGTATATTTTGTATTACTTCTAGAATATATATATATATATATATATATATATATATATATATATATATACACAACAAACGAAGCGCCACAACCCGGTTTCTGGAAAAAAGGCTTTATTTCTATTGGCGCAGGGAACAACATGTATGAGGTAACTAAGCTGTTTCAGCCAGTTGCCCTTCTCAAAGGTCTTACCCCATCAGTGCAGTGTCCCAGGTGTAACTAGTCTCAAGATCACGTCTCACTCCTACTGCAATACATTTCCCATAATTCATCTGGGAAGGTGGCGTAATGTCAATAAAATCAAAGTGATGTTTTACCGCTTTGCCAGTCCCGACATGATGTTGCAGGTAAGTGCGGCAGGTGGGAGAAGACTGGTGCACAAAATAACTCGACCTGCCGTTTCCTTCACAATGTCCATAAGCACTGTGTCCAGAACCTGCCCAGGATAGGCGTCTGCCTTCCTCTGCTCTCTTTCTCGTCTTCAACTGCACAATCGGCGGAAATCCTTAGGCTCGCAGCCAGGCCAGCGGGTTATGTCCGCCATCAAAATTCACACAAAAAAGACTGTCGTCGGGGACCCCCAAACCTGCAGGGTGGTCGTGACTACAACGGGAGACAACACTTCCCGTCAACAATGTCCACAACAAACGAAGCACCACAACCCGGTTTCTGGAAAAAAAAGGCTATATTTCTATTGGCACAGGGAACAGCATGTGTGAGGCACCTGACGCGTTTCAGCCAATTGCCTTTCTCAAAGGTGTTGCACCATCAGTGCAGTGTCCCAGGTGTCACTAGTCTCAAGATCACATGTTCCACTCCTACTGCACTACATTTCCCATAATTCATCTGGGAAGGTGGCGTAATGTCAATAAAATCAAAGTGATGTTTTACCGCCTTGCCAATCCCGACATGATGTTGCAGGTAAGTGCGGCAGGTGGGAGAAGACTGGTGCAGAAAATAACTCGACCTGCTGTTTCCACACTGGCTGAGATAGGTGCAGTGTGTGCCAGCAGCACATACCTGGGCTACAATGACTCAGACCCAGTGATGCCACTGCCACGACTCACCCACAACACGCACCGAGACAGAAGTGCAGAGAGCGGGCGCCCTACCTCGAATTCCACGTATTTGCCACCAGACATGCTGCTCCATGCGCTGCAGGGAGCTGTGCCTGAGCTTCCAGAAGGGCAGGGACAACTAATTTAAGTGATCTGGGAAAGGAAGGTAGAGCGTTGTGAAAAGCGCAGAGTGTGAGAGGAGGTTTCCCGAGGCAAGATTGGTTTTGAGATATGTATATATATATATATATATATATATATGTGTATATATATATGTATATAAAGTACAGTTTGCCTGCAATGGAGGACCCAAGAGCAAGGTGAGTTTTGGCTTCAAATCTTTATTGGGAGCAGCAGCGAAATGGATGCAAATACAGCAACAGCATGTTCAGTCCAGCCTTACGCGTTTCGTGCATATCACTTCCTCAGAGGCACGGACTTCAAATCAAAGGCACAGCAGTTTGTTGGCTTTAACATAGCAATTAAGCCCCCGCCTCAGTGCAAAACACCTCACAACGTAGCAGCCCACCAACGGAGACGCTTAACAACGCCACCGACATTAGGAGCAAGGGGCTTTTGTTGGAAGGTAATGACAGCTACGTCATTACCTCAAAAACCTTAGAAATTCACTGAAAAAATCATAGGTTCCATACATGTTATAGTTAGCTGGACATTTCACTCATACAAAACCATTGAAATTCCCCCGTTATAGTTAGTTCAGCTAACTATAACTCACGCGCCCGCAATGCACTGCTGATGATGTCACATATTACAGCACTCATGACATGATCAGTGACATCACTCATGACATCACTGATGACATCTCAAATGACATCCCTGATGCCCCCCTCCTATGCCTCCCTTAAGGCCCCGGGGACCCCATCCCCCGGGGCCGGCCTTCTATTTAATTTTTTTAAATTTTTTTTGGGAAGGGGGCCGCGTGTCCCCCCTCCCGGGCCACTTCTGGCTATGGGGACCACATCCCCCGGGGCCTGTCCTTGCTCGTTGGGGGTCGTGGAGGGGTCCCCAAGCCCCCCACGGTCACCCCCGGCTACCCGCATCCTGCGGGAGCCGTCATTGCTTTTCTGCATGGGGAGCAGCTATCATGCTGCTCCCCATACAGAAAAGCAATCTGCTTTGATTTTTGAAAGAGAGCAGGTTTCCTGCTCTCTCTTTCAAAAATCAAAGCAGTTTGCTGTGGTAGGGTGGGAGCCGTGAGGCTCCTGCCCTACCATAGCAAACAGCAGTGTCCCGGGGGTGGGCACCACGGGACACTGCAGGAGCCGGCCCTGGGGGGGCAGTCCCCAGGGCCATCGAGGGCTCCAGGAGGGGGGCCGCATGGCCCCCCCTCCCAACATCTACGAAGCCCCGGGGAGTGGTGGTCCCGGACCCCCACTATTTTGCATATTAGTGCCCCGGGGAGGTGGCGGTCCCCGGGGCGTGTGGGGGGGCTTGAGCCCCACGCCCCCACACAGGGATTTTTTTTAACGAAGCCCCGGGGGTGGCGGTCCCCGGGGCTGCGGAGGGGCCGTGAGCCCACCCCGCATTCTTATTAACAAAGCCCTGGGGGGGTGGCGGTCCCCAGGGCTGCGGGGGGCTGTGTGCCCCCCGCTAGCATAATGCGCTGCATTCGCTAAGCGAGACCTAAAAAGGGCCAGTGGGGAGAAAGGGTCAAAGGGACCTCCTTGTGTATTAAAATGAAAATTAAATATAAGAGTATTGGGAGATTCCAGATACTGGACCCTTCCTGAATATCAGGATTCACAAATCATGCAAAAAATAAAGCAATTTGAATACTACAACTGAGCTTGGTCAACAGCCACATTTGGAAGTTGTTCGCATGCGACTGGGTGGTCCTACGGTGGTATGCAGTGCATGGCAGAGCATAGGGCTTGCTGACTCAGAGAATTAGGTGCAGGGGCTGGCCAGAGGTAAGGCCTAAGGTCACCTCCGCTGCACACATCCAAAGACTGGGAGCAGTGGTGTCAGGCCACCTGTGGTGGGTTGAAAGCTATGCTTGACTGGAGACCAAGACCTGCCGCAAAACCCTGTTGCACATGGTCAAAGGCTATGTGATTATGGTGTTGGTCATCAGTGGAGAAGTGAGCGCAAGGAGTGGAGTGTTGGGGGAAGGAAAGGGTAGGGCCTGGCCCACCGGTCAAACCCCTGTGTATGGCTGAAGGTTGGGGGCTGCGGTGCCAGCTGCCTGTGGAGAGTTGGACACAGGCTAGACAGAAGCTAGAGCTTACATCAACCCCCCTGTTGTGCATGGCCAAGGTCCATGTGCTGCAGGTGTGGGCCACACAGGAAGAGTTGGGTGCAGTGCATTGATAGAGGCCAAGACCTGCAAGCACACCCCCATTCCCCACTCCAGCTGCTTATGAACAAAGGCCATTTAATGCATGTATTGTCTCTCCACACGTTAACCCTCCAGTGTTGTGCTAGGTGCAGGGCCTGGCCAGAGGCAGTGATTGACCAGATGATAGGGTGCTGGGGCTGAAGGCCATGCCCTGTGGCCAACCTCAATGCCCAGGCCTTCCACCATGTGCAGTGAAGAACGCCCGCGGCGTGTTGCACTTAAGTTTTTGCCAGAGTCCAAAAGCTGTGCTTGCTAAGCATCGGCATATGTTAGGTTGTAGTGCTTTGCCATCCCCAGGCTTCAAAGGCTGTAGGTTGAGTACAGTAGCAGTTGGCCGCAAGCAAAGGGTAAAGCACTGGGAATTCTAGCTGTCATATATGATCAAAATGCTCCAAACATTCAAGGAAAAAAAACGGATTAAAGTGAAGCTATGGTTAATAAAAAACCTAAGGCACCTAAAAAACCACAGCAATAGTACAGTTATGGGTAAAAATTAAAACATAAAGACTCTGAAATTCGTTCGTTTTGTCTCTGAGCACAATCGAAAACACACACAAAAATAAAACTATAACTCGCACAATTTTCCATTTTGTCTCCAGTGCAGTTTAGCAACAAAATTGTAATTGTAGTGAAGTTATTGCCTAATAATACTCTTTTTTTAATATTAAAAATAACAAATATTCAAGAGATAGTAAAAATGTTAGATTTTTATGTTTTAGTTTTCACAGTTTATTAGCAGCGTTTGAACCGGGTAGAGAGACAGCCATTCGAATGGTATGCAGGTTAATGCAGAAGTTCTAATTTGGGATATCTTAGTGGGTTCCTGTGCCTCCTAAGGACCCCCAAGCCAAGAACAATGCTGCTTAGACATACCTGGATCACTAGATACATCTCTCGCTAGTTTCCTAATAGTAACATACTTTCTTTTCTTCTCTATAGGAACCTGTGAAGACAAAAGTTCAAGTTACAAATAGAGGCAGCAGTTTTGGATTAAATGGTTATAAAACATGTTTTTTTATGTGAAGCTATGGATGAAAGGGAGTGTAAGTTGTATTTTCACTTTTAATTATTAAATACACTATTAAGGACAATTAAGTGAGTCAGAGATTTTTAGCGCAAATTTGAAAGATAAAGTAATAGACAATTCTTTGAAAAGCTTACTCCGCATTACCTGCATGTAGATGTTAATTCTAAGGGCCAGCCTTTACGTCTCCTTAATGGCCCAGATTTGCACTCACCGGACCACATCAATTATTAGACGTACAAAGGGAAAAAGACAAGAATGCCACCTGTCCTTTTAGACACTCATAAAAGCCCAGTTGCCTGTCATAAGCATGAGAAGCATTCCTATAAGGGAATTTATTTGCAGTCTCAAAAGTCTATTATCAACTCTTATGCAGATGATATCACATTCTGATATATTAAACACAGATCCAAAACCACTTAAAAAAGAAATTATACATTTTACAGATTGCTCTGGACAACATACACATTGGGGCCAGAACTGGAGGTTCAGAGAAGGGCATCCTACCAATCCCAGTAGCCGGGCATTCCACATACTTGGATTTCATTACAAGACTGGAGGCTACCATTATGCAATCACCTTTTATTGCTACTCACCCATGCAGCCCTTTAAAGGATATTGCTACATCATAAACATTAGAATGTTCGTGAGACCATAAATATCCAGTGCATGATCTCATCCTTCTCTTTTATTAGCTGCTCCTCAACAAGAGAAGTATATGATCTTTATTAACAATCATTACTATATGTTTCATATCTATTAATGTTTTTATATAGTTAAAATAAGGTTTACTTTTCATTTCTATCGGAAGTGTGGAATACTATATAATTAGGTATTTATACCGTAGAGGAATTCGTAAGCCCATCCAATTTATGGTAGGGTCAAGGACATAAATAAATAAATGAATGAATGAATGTAGATTAACGCCGAGCGCAGATTTGACATGGCTGTATTGAACGAAACTGCGAGGACGCGATCACCAACTATTTTTTAGAGGTGTTGAGTCGTCCGCTGTGCTTTCTTACTGCAGATAAAAATAGAGCACGAAGTTAAAATTACAAAAGTAACCCGGATTTTATCTTACCCGGGTCCCTTTGCAACGAGTCTGTTGCCCGCAAGAACAATTTTCAAATGAGACGACATTCAAATGAGAAGTCTCTTGACGCCGTATTGATTCACATCACAAAGAGCGAACATCAAGAAAGGAGGGAGACCGTCCTTCCTTTATGTTGACGCCCCCTCTACTTTGCAAGCACGTAGCCTAAGTAACAGCTCCTCGCACATGCTGAAACGGCTGCATTGCACGGACGAAAATATCAGAGACACAAAGCAAGTTCTCTTCTCCAATTCCACAGTAATCTAGCCCCATCTAGAGAGAAAATAACAACATATACAGTTAGAACTCCACCGAAAATCTTTCTGGAAAATACCAAAAGTCTGAGCAACTTCTCAGAAACAAACTATGAGTAGAGCCTACAATTAACCTAATAAATACAATAACAAGGACTTAAAGATCCTTACAGTATAACAACAAGTATGGAAACCAGCAAACTACAACCCCAAGCACTCCATGCGCTTATTGGGGGAAAGCAATAAAGGATTTCTAGAAGAAGAACTTAGGTCCTCTCTGTGTGGGAGACAGTGGACGCTGCACTAACTAAGAGGAAAAGGGTAACCCCCTGTAGAGGAGAAATATTTCTCCCTCGCAGATGGTAAGGCCCCTACTACCTCTGAACCCCAGAGAGGGTGAAAAGTTACCAAAAAGAGGAAGCATGTAGAGAAGGCATCTAAACCCGCCTGCAGCACTGGTAGCCCCTGCTCTACAATAGAAAATGGTGCTCTTAGTGGCACAAGAGAAAATGGCCACCTTAACGGGGCAGATAGAAAAGTTGCCCATAGCAGCATGATGGGAAGAAGTGACCTTCTTGGCACAAAAGACTCTAGAAATAGTTTCAACTACTCAGCAGAAAATATCGATTATGATGAGATGGAAATGGAGGGTTTATATTTGACCCACAAGACAAATATGACACCATAGAGAACCTAGACGAGGATTTAGAACAACCCTTAACCTCAACAGAGATCGAAGACCCCTTTTTGGGAGAAAATATCTACTCGTACTACCATCAGACACCCACGTAGCGTGAAATGGTGGCCAATGGACCATATAACCAAGTATTTGACCGCAACGCAACGCCACTTGCCTGAAGCCTTTTCCTGGCCATTTTTGCTGCCCATATTGGATTGTCTGCACACTGGGGGCCCGCGCTGCTGAGAGCGCCGTCATCTGAGGCTGTCCATCTTTGCACCTGGTCCCCCCCGCAGCCGCTCATTACATCTTCTGTGGCCGCCGAGCGGGAGGACTACAGCGCCCATAATTCCCGGCAGGGACAGCCCCGCCCACCTACGCCCTTTCCCGTACCCGGAGGCGCACAAAACACCGGTCCCCCCTTGTAGGAGCGGGAGACCCCAACGCCACTTGCCTGAACCCTTTTCCTGGCCATTTTGCTGCCCATATTGGATTGTCTGCACACTGGGGGCCCGCGCTGCTGAGAGCACCGTCATCCGAGGCTGTCCATCTTTGCACCTGGTCCCCCACGCCGCCGCTCATTACATCTTCTGCGGTCGACGAGCGGGAGGACTACAGCGCCCATAATTCCCGTCAGGGATAGCCCCGCCCACCTATGCCCTTTCCCGCTCCCGGAGGCGCACAAAACACCGGTCCCCCCTTGTAGGAGCGGGAGACCGCAACACAACGCCACTTACCTGAACCCTTTTCCTGGCCATTTTTGCTGCCCATATTGGATTGTCTGCACACTGGGGGCCCGCGCTGCTGAGAGCACCGTCATCTGAGGCTGTCCATCTTTGCACCTGGTCCCCCCCGCCGCCGCTCATTACATCTTCTGCGGCCTCCGAGCGGGGGGACTACAGCGCCCATAATTCCCGGCAGGGACAGCCCCGCCCACCTATGCCCTTTCCCGCACCCGGAGGCGCACAAAACACCGGTCCTTCCTCCGCGTCGTGGGACACGCACGGGCGGCGCCGGGCTAAGCCCGGGCAAAGGGCTGGCCGTCTGTTGCCGTCCGGGGCTGGCCGAGACTGGGCTGGGCCACACCCCCTGTTTGTTTGATTCCCCCATAAAGCCCTGGACTCACTGGACACATTAGTAAGACTTTTCTTTTTATATTATTGTATTTTCCTCTCCCTCCTTAACACAGTTCTTGTAGGGCATACTTGTGCGTGTTTTTTTTTTTACTTCACTAAATCAATTTTGGCTACTCTACCAACAATGGCCAGAAAATCTCTTGTGGGTGGGTCTGTACAGGGAACACTAGATCAATTTATTACGAGGGCGGAGTCTGTTTTAGAGCGCGAAATCGCTCTTACCGAGCGGCGCTTATCCTCTGAACTACAGAAGAAACGTTCCTCCTTGTGCCATATACAGTCAGCTAATACTCCTCCTGATCAGATTTTGGCCTCGAACTGTTTCCCTGATATCGGTATACCCTTACAGCTTCAAGATTTGCCAGACACACCAACACGAAGTAGGCTATCTAATCTAGTGGATATCAGCTCCTGCTCTCAAACTGAGATTTCCTCTGCAGAACAGATAAGTCCAGCAACTATTGATCGTCCTAATAAAGGGGAAACGCAAACACTAACTAACATTTCTGGCGCTGGCCTACTATCTAAAGGTAATGCTGGGAGAAATAGACGCAAGGGTACTCGCACCAAGGCAGTTAAACTAGTAACGAACTTAGCCAACACCAAAGCCCCAGGGGAAAGTAAATGTGAGCAGTGTAAATCATGTACTAAAATATTCTGTTCACAAGATCTAATGAGTGACCTAGAAAAATTTATCAAATCCCTGGTTGTACCTCTTGTTGAGAGGGTTAAAAGGCTGGCGGAGCAACTGGGGTCGCTCCAAGAGGCGAATCTAGCTAATTTAGAACTGCTTAAAACAGTAGCTAATAATAACAAACATTTACCTTTTGATCTAATCCCAGAAGTGGTTAAACCTCATTCTGTGCAAAGTTTCGACCACTTGCCTACCAATAGAAATGTCATCTCTTCTATCCCGCCCGGGACCACTGCTCGGGTTCCAACAAAAAATGTGGTATCTGGTGACAGAGGGTTAAAATGTAATCAAGGTGGTGAACAGATTAAAATTCCAAACCCATCCCACGTAGGGCATAATGCACCAGGACTTGACCAGCATATTGACCTTCCACCGCAGGCAGAACCTTATGTAATTGTACTTACTGGTGTACCGGAGCTGCCAGCAAGGAAATATGAGGCCCATCAGGACCTGAAAAACAAGGTAGTATACTGGCTAAGCAAAAACAGGCCCCTACCACCCGAAATCGATGGTGAGATATTGCTTGTCAGAAGATTAGGGTGGATAGGAAGGAGGCCAAAGGACATTATGGGGGACTGTATCATTGTCAATTTTAGAGACCGAAGGGCAACTAATTACATCAGAGACTGGTTTCCTGATGGTTATGGGGGCGGCATATCCACCAGGGACCTAAGTTACTTTTACCCACGTGCCCTGATAGGGTCAAACCCCAGAGCCCCCTATCAGTCCAGCCGGAGTATGCAAGGCTCCACCTTCAATGTTACCACTCTGAACAGGTTTGCCCCACTTGAGGGAAGGGAGGGAGTAGATTGATGCCCAAGTGGGTCATAGGACTTGGGGGTGGAACACGTTCAATCTGTATCTGGTGCTATTTTACCCGTAAATGAGGAAGCAGGAGTACTCGATCCCTTGCTAAACACAGGGGATTCTTCTTTTAGTAATAACAAAATCCACGTAGGTTATCGGTTCTTGTCCTGGAACCTAGCTGGGCTAAAAGATAAAATGGATCTTCCTGATTGGCTAGATTTGGTAAAACAATATAAAATCTTGTGCTTTCAAGAAACTTGGTCGGTGAAAGAGCTTAACTTACTGGGCTACCAAACTTTTAATACTCCGGCCATTGCTACCCACTGCGGAAGAAATAAAGGGGGCTTATGTACTTACATTGCAACCACCTCAGACATATTAGTTCATAATTTTATATCAGCAGACTGCTACCAGATTTTGGCAGTGAGTTGGCCGGGTCTGTATAGAGGGGCAATTATAAACTTTTACAACAATGCTCACCCCTCTACCTGGGAGGAAATTATTACAAACTTTAGAAACTCACTTTTATTGGTAGAGGGGCCAATACGTTAATTGACTTCACCTTTTTATCTTCCAGACATCAATTACTTGTAGCATCCTGGGAGACACTTAATGTGGCCATGAGTGACCAATACCCTATCTCCTTTCGTTTGAAAATACTGGGCCGGAAAATTACTACTAAAACCTCATATCCTACGCCCATTACTTTAGCTAGCACAAATGGTTACACCGTTAGATTGGCTAAGGTAGATCCTAACTTGTTCGACCAAAAACTAGTCATGAAAATGCACGACCAACTACTTATCTGCCTTTCCACAACTGCGGGAAATTGTCAAGTACTAGACGCATTCGATAAAATCACAAATGAGATTAAAAAAATTTTGTCTAGACAATATAAAATTCAGATAAAGAAACACAAGGGTTGGTTTGACAAAAACTGCACTAGGGCACATCGAAATCTGCCTTACAGGGAGACCCTAGATCTATCGAACGTGTAAGATGCAACAGGAGAGCTTACCGGGTAGCCATCGATAGAAGAAAAAAAGAGTTAAAAGTGGCATTATGGCAAAATCTCCATGACGCATGCCTATTAAACGACTACATAGCATTCTGGAGAGCCGTGAATGCCCCGTTTTTAAAGGACAAAGAAAGGGATTCTATTGATATGGCCATTTCTGGGGACTCCTGGGTTGAGTACTTTACTAACTTATATAATAACCAACCCGCACCCGGGCTAATTATTTCTAGCAACAACCAACCGATGTTACAGCCAGAGCAAGCTGGAGCAGAATTTTTCCCCCTGGAGATTACATTTGAACATGCTGAAGTGGTTAAGGCAATCGAGGACAGCTCTGCAGGGAAAGCTCCGGGACCAGATGGGGTCCCAATTGATTTGTACAAATCTGTGCTACCGCTCTGGTCCCCGCTGATCACTAACGTCTTAAACCATGCAAATGGTATGGGATTTATTGCAACCTGGTCAGAGGCAGTGGTAATACCCATTTTCAAAAAGGGTGATAGAAATAATCCCGCCTGCCATCGCCCTATCTCCCTTCTGGATGCCCTAATGAAGGTGGCGGGAAGGATAATTCTTAATAGGCTCCAGGAATGGGCGGATGAAAGGGAAATCATCACGGACCTGCAATATGGCTTCCGTACTGGGAAGGGCACAATCGAACAAGGATTAAACTTAGCCCTTTTAACTGCAAAATACACTGAGGCTAAGAAGGAAAGCCTGTATATAACATTCGTAGACTTGAGCTCCGCGTTTGATTGTGTGGACCATGTGATGTTGTGGAGCATTTTAAGTGATATGGGCGTGGACCAACGGATTCTGACATTTATAAGGGAGCTGTATAGAGACGCAGGTGCTAGAGTACGCTATGGGGCGGGGGGGTGTGCTTGGATAAATTTAACATCAAAAGAGGTGTGAGGCAAGGGTGCATCCTTGCACCCTTCCTCTTCACACTATATATTAATTCGGTGGGCCTTCACCTTGAGAAGTTTCCGTTCGACTACCCGGCTGTGGGAGGGAAGCCCATTCCTATCCTCCTCTATGCCGAGGATGCTGCTTTAATGTCACGCACATTTGTCGGACTACAAAGGGCAGTCACTGAATTTTCTGAATACATGGTCGCCCGCGGCTTAACAGTAAATGTCGCAAAAACGTATTCTATGACGTGTAGCTCTTTGAAGAAAACAAGTAGAGCTATCTACCTGGGAAACAAAAGAATTGAAAATACCAGTAGTTACTCCTATCTAGGAGTTACATTTGATAGCAGAGGCTCCTGGAAAGATGCAGTATGTACAAGAAGATTGGCCCTTAGTAGGGCAAATGGCGCCTTGATCAATTTTTCAAGAAAATTAGGCGGGAGACCAGTCCGGGAGCTTATTCAGATTTATAAAGCTAAGTGCGTTCCCATTGGTACATACGGGGCTGGTCTATGGGGAATGGCCAAATCAAATTCAATGTATTGAAAATAAATGTATTTGTTATTTATTGGCGGCACCAAACTCAATGTCCACCTACTTTTGCCATGGGGAAGTGGGCCTAAATTATATAGAAGACACTTTTAAATCGTTCCCACTTCTTCTCTGGCAAAAAATCTGGGTGACCACAGAAACATCACTAAATAGAGCTGTTGTGCGAGACTGTCTATCTCTAGACAGAGTAACAAAAATTAAATGGCTCAACTACGTTAAGGAATTGTCGGGCTGAGTTGGGCCATAATGAATACTTTGATAATCCATCCGGTTTAGAAAAATTCTCCAAAAAAACTCTTAAAAGATCCATTATGGAACACCTAGACAAGAAAAGGTGGCATAAAGAAAAACAGAAGCAATCTGCTATGGCCCATCAGCTGTTGATCACCCATGTTGGGATACAACCCTACTTATTGTTAGAGCCCAGCCCATATTCGAGAATGCTGCTGACCAGACTACGGGTGGATACCTACTTTCGTTTAGTCTCTTTTCCCAAATGTAATGATTGGTCCCCTCACCTAGAGAAGTGCTTCTGTGATGAACTTTCTTCCCAGAGTAACATTCACTGTATCTTCTTCTGTAAATTGTATGTTATCCCCAGAAAAAAGTTGTTGGTACCTATACTAAGGAACTGGGACATGAGAGGGTGCACGGCCGCTTTTTCTAGATTGAAAACACTAGAATCAGTTTTTGTGATGAAATCGGTCATCTCTTATCTAAGGATTGTCATTGCCTTGAGGAAAACCCTGTGATACGGGCATCTTTTGAATTTGGTGTATATTTTTTGTGGTATATGATATGTTCTCCTTATATATGTTATGAAATATGAATTGTGATGGAAATTCTTAACTGATTTTAATATTTTAACTGAATGTTTTTATATGTGCTTTTATGATTTTATAACAAAAATCGAATAAAGCTGATTTTTGATGTGATTTTGATTTGACTCACTGGGTAAGAAGACCACTGGATAGAGAAGCTCGCAATTTGCTGAGAAAATATTTCCCCCAGACCCTCCACGGGGAAGAGGGTGTGTAATCCACCTAACCTTGACCCTGAACTCATAACCTTATTTAAGTTTAGAAAGGACCCCAGAAAAAGCATAGAATATTACATAAAACTGTGCCAGGGCAAACTCCTGGACATATTGGGCCAACTTCGTCACATCTTAGATATGGTGGAGGAAGCTAGAGGGAAGAACGTGTCTGTGAATATCGAGCTTCTAAGAGGTTGGGCCCGGTGCACCGTATGTATGCTGGGCAATGCGAATGCTAACCTGATCAAGGAGAGATAAAAGGCAGTCCTACTGAAGATGAACCCCAAACTGCCAGACTTCTCCTCAAGAGAGGACATGGCAAATACCAGATGTCTCCTTTTCAGGAGTAACTATGTAACATCACTAGGGAAATACGTTTCAACCTTCACAGCTTACGGGGGTGTGGCTTAAACAGCCACGAAGGTGGACGCGTTGTTCTAAGGCTTCGCTCTTGGGCCCGACAAGCTAAATCCATCCATAGCTGTCGGGACTATAAGAAAGACCAGGGAGCTCCCGCTGAGTCCCTGAATGAAGTGAAGACCGAGCGGCACAGAAATCAAGCTGAAAAGGAGGCGATTAAATACACCCGGACGGCCTCAGGGGTGGGATGCCTGACCCCAAAATGACAACTGCCCCGTATCTACTGTCGTTGTCCGAGCGACACCGGAGGGCTCTGTGACCCTGAGACGGCAACGGCCGCGGCCGGGCAAGAGCAGAGGGCCAGCGACGTGCACATGACCCCCAAAAGAGAGGAGTGGAGGGCCGGGATTCGGAGACCCAGCAGCCAAGGTGCCAGTAAGCGCGAGCAACGCGCAAACAGCAGACAATAGGTGGCAATACACCCCAGACCCAGTGCACCGGCGATAATAGGCAGCGCAATCTGCTGCGAAGAGTCTGAGGAGACTAGCAGCAGTGGGGGGAGCCCGGCGCCCGCAGCAGAGCGGCCTGGGGCTAGGAGTAATCACTACACCAGGAGGAGAGGGTCTCTCCAAGATCAAGCTCAAGGGCTCGACGAGCAGGTTCAAGTGGCCAGCAGCCGGAGTGCCCCAACAATCCTCCAATCGTCCCTCCGGGGGGCCCTGCATCGCCAAACTACACCCCCCCCCGAACTGGGCGACAGCAGGACTGGAGCTCCAGTGACAAATAACTGAGGGGGAGACTTCAAGGGGGCCGGGGGGGGGTTCGGGGGTTAGCGGTCACTGGGGTAGCCGCGAAGAACCCGCGAGCGCGAGCAACGCACGAATAACAGACCGCCAGTGGCAACACACCCCAGATTCGCGCACCAGCTGGAACAGGCCATGCTGTTAGTCGAGTGGATCACGAGGGGGGTAAGCAGCGTTGAGTGGGCGCTTGTGACACTGATCGGCCTGGACGTATAGAAAAGCTCTGAATCAGACAAAAGGGGGCCCCTCCGGAGCCTAGGTCAAGGGAGCGGCATGACTACGCACCTGGCAGACTACCGCGAGTTGATCCAGACGCACAGTGCCCCTGAACGGGGAACACCCAAGGACAGAAGAGGGTTCAGAACAGTCACAGCCCTCCCCCCGCCTCCCTCTCCCCCTCAAGAACAACAACGCCCACATGCAGAAGGGGAGCAACTTACGCCCCCACTAGACAGTGAGAAGTACACAAGCAGGACACGAAGGAGGCCTGGCAGTGCGCCCAGGGTAGAGTTGAAGAAAGCAGGCCCTTCCAGCCAGTGGCCAGCTGAGTGGAGCCACTAAGAGAACGCCACAGGCGCCCCAAAGCCGCAGAACATAAGGGGGAACGAGGACCATGTAACTAGCCACAGTTATGGGACGTCCAAAGACAACCGGGGGACCCCAGCCACCCAACCAGACAAGGTTCATGTCCCCAACCCAAGAAGCCCAGGACTCAAACCCAGACTCCAATGCTGCCATGTCAGACAAGCTTGATAGGGTCCTAGCGGCCATAGAGCATTCACGAGTCACCATGGAGAAGCGATTTGGTACCCTAGCAACTGATCTCAACCTGCTGCGGAACGACCACCGCAGGCTAGCGGACAAGGTAGCAGATAGCGAAAAAGCCTTGTCCACACTGCAACCCCAGACCAAAGCACAGCAGGACTCCAAGAAAGACTTACAGGCACGAGTAGCGACAATGGAGGAAATACAGATAACCAGGAAGGGCGCTCCAGGCAAAGCAACCTGCACATTTTAAATCTGTCGTAGGGAGGGTAAGGAAAAGATCCCATTGAATACGCAGAAACCTGGCTCTGGTCCTTCACACCACGGGAGGAACTTTTTTCTCGGTTAAAAGGGTGCACTGTGTGCCGACAAGACGTCCGCGACCCATGTTAGTAAAGGTCTTCCACTTTCGGGAACAGGGAAGCCATACTTCGAGGGACAGGGATGCCATACTTCGAGCTGGCAGACAAATGAGCCCCATCACGGTGGAGGACAAGCAAGTCATGCCCTTCCCCGTCTACTCCACGGCAGTGCAAAGGAGAAGGTCGTCATTTCTCGAAGTGAAGAGGCTGCTGAGGCACCAGAATGTCCAATACTCCCTTCTGTTCCTGGCGTGGCTCAAAATTATTCATGACAACGCCACAACCTTCTTTATAGACCTGCAGGAAGCTATGGACTGGATGGAACTGAACTTATGAACTAATCTAAACCAGAGGAACATCCGAACACTCGGGCCAAAAACAGCCAGGCCCCCAAGGAGCAGAGCAAAAAGCACCCAAAGCCAATCGGACACGCAGCCGCAGAACAAGTCACTGAAATTACCGGAGCTGGAGCAAATCACAGCGGAGCGTCGAAAGGTTATTCAGGCGGCGGCGGACATGGTGGAAACTTCTCAGCCTCGGCCAACTAAGATAGTCCACACATCTTCACGCCCGAAAGAAGACCCCAACGAATCCAGTAACTCCGACGGGAACTTGCCAATAGTCACATCGCAAACAGCAGACACACTTATATAAAGTCCACATGTAGCAATACGCACATTGCACCTCCACAATAGTAAAGCCTCATCGCCTAGCCCAACGATAAATAATGCACGTCACGGTCTGGCACACCACAAACTCGCTTGTGCATACGGCCCCCCCATCGACATACATGCAGTCCTATGGGACCTATTTTACGCGGAGGTCTCAGAAGTACATGCGAGCCAGATGCACTCCCCCTTACAGAACACTAGAGGGCACACGTATGTACTGGTGTGGATGTGCTGAGCGTTGCAGAAGATCCCCGGTATTGGGTCTTGAACCTTAAAGAGTTTTGGTTCAAGTCCTCACCACACCCCGACCCCACACCCACCCAGACATGAAGGGCTACAACACTCACAGACACACACCCAGTCCTCGCACCGGGCACATCCACCCACCCATGGAGCACCAATCAGGACCCCGAGACCCGCCACACCATTGTGCGACTCGCAAACCACCATGACCCCCCCCCCACCCCCCCGGACTTTAAATTCCTCACTCTAAACGCAGAGGGGCATACACACAGCCTGGAAGCGTTACACTATCCATGCGTACATCAAGCGCAGGTCATAGTTTTACAAGAAATACACCTTACAAAAGGGGAACTCAAAAAGCTTCAAAAAAATTGGCGGGCACATTCTGCGCCACGATCTACTCAGTGGATGTGCGGGGAGCACTTATTTAGCTCAGGCCGGGGACCCCTTTTTAAAGACCGGCAGAAAGATAGACCCCGAAGGAAGAGACTCTCTTCTGGAGGGTATACTGGACGGCCAACCAATATTAATAGGCAGCACCTATGCACCCAACATAGAGCAAACAGTATTCTGGGAGACCTTATCGAACAGCTTGGCCCAATTCACCATCTCACCGTGAATCTGGCAAGGGGACTACAATTCCACATTAGACCTCAATCTAGACCAGAGGTCTTCAAACTTTTGTAGGTTGAGCCCCCCCAGCTCACTTTTTTCAACTGTTGGGCCCCCCCCAAAACTTGACAGAAATTTCTGGAATCTGGTACACTACATAATTTACCGCCGCGCCAAATCCGGGGCCATATCCAGCATATAATGTCCAACATAATAAGAGTGTTTAGTTAAGTGCAGGTTTGTGAGTGGGTGTGCTGAAATGACAGATTATTACGTAGCTCAAACCACCATTTTCCTAGATAAAATGTGCGCAAATTGTTTTTACTAGGATGCTTTGTTTTACACATGACATTGATTGATAACACCACCAACATAAATGTGACGGGTGTGCCCGTTTTTCGTCACAGACGCTCAATCTGTGGATGGATTTTTGAGAATGAGAAGCAAGTTGTCTGAATGCAAGGTGCATTCCAAGACACTTGAAGTAACTCAGAATGTTATTGAGGGCAGAGTACTGTTTCAAATGTGTTAAACCATGGGTAGTCACAAACTTTCTCTCGGGGGCCAAATTTACAGTGTGGTTTGTGTCCGAGGGCCGCACCGGTGGGGGCAGGGTAAGTGGGGGAGGGGGCAGTGCTAGAGCAAACAAAAAAAAACTGAGGTTGAACAGAGGTCCCTGCAGCAGACGCCTTTGTCCACTGAGCCACCAGACCAGGCATACCCACATCTCTCTCTCTCTCTCTCTCTCTCTCCCTCTCTCTCTCTCTCTCTCTCTCTCTCTCTCTCTCTCCATCTCTCTCCCTCTCTCTCCCTCTCTCCCACTCAGACTGTCTCACTCCCTCTCTCTCTCTGTCTCCCTCTCTCTCTCCCTCTCTCTCCGTCTCCCTCTCTCTCCGTCTCCCTCTCTCTCCGTCTCCCTCTCTCTCCGTCTCCCTCTCTCTCCGTCTCCCTCTCTCCTTCCCTATCCGTCTCCCTCTCTCTCCTACCCTCCTCACTCTGTCGCCCTATTCACTGTCGCCCTCCCCCCTCCCTCCCTCTGTCATCCTCTGTCTCCCTCTCTCTCCCTTTCTCCGTCTCCCTCTCCCTTTCTCTGTCTCCCTCCCTCTCCTTGTCTCCCTCTGTCTGTCTCCCTTTCTCTGTCTCCCTCCCTCTCCCTCTCTTTGTCTCCCTCTCTCTGTCTCCCTCTCTCTGTCTCCCTCTCTCTGTCTCCCTCTCTCTGTCTCCCTCTCTCTGTCTCCCTCTCTCTGTCTCCCTCTCTCTGTCTCCCTCTCTCTGTCTCCCCCTCTCTGTCTCCCCCTCTCTGTCTCCCCCTCTCTGTCTCCCTCTCTCTGTCTCCCTCTCTCTGTCTCCCTCTCTCTGTCTCCCTCTCTCTGTCTCCCTCTCTCTGTCTCCCTCTCTCTGTCTCCCTTTCCCTCCCTCCCTCGCTCTCCCTCTGTCTGCCTCCCTCTCCCTCCCCCCTTTCCCGCCCTCCCTCGCTCTCACTCTGTCTGCCTCCCATTCCCTCCCTCCTTTCCTTCCCTCCCTCGCTCTCCCTCTGTCTGCCTTCCTTTCCCTCCTTCCTTTCCCTCCCTCGCTCTCCCTCCCTTTCCATCCCTCCCTCGCTCTCCCTCTGTTGCCTCCATTTCCCTCCATCCCTCTCCCTCCCTCCCTCTCTGTCTGCCTCACTTTCCCGCTCCTCTACTTAAGCACACACAAGCAAGCATTTGCAAACATTTGTTCCAACGGAGACACTTCGGTGAATTGGAAAGCTGAAAGCCTTGCTATATTTAGTACGTAAATATACGGTAAGGTACTTTTCATATTATAATTTAAGAACGCATTCTTGTTAGCTTCCTTAACGTTTTTAAAAATATATTTGTATATTTATCAAAAGTACACTAAAAAGTACATCTATCATTTGTTCTTTACGATTTTGTGCTCTTGGTATGGATTCACTTCATTTCAAAGGGGGGCCGGGCTCCGTGTCAACTTTAAATGCTTCCTGTTTGCAATTGGCGCTGTTCCCATTTTTTCACGAACCATAATTTGCATTTGGGCTCAGTCACCTAAAGCAGCGCCTCCCACGTCACCATGGCTTCTGTGAATATCATCAGAAACCATCACAGACCTCTTTTCCTAAATTAAATGTCCTCGAAAGGCAGTTTTCGGTTTAGCAGAGGAGACTTCCTGCTCCTTGCTGAAGCTGAATGAATTAACCCCCTCCTGGGAGGGTAAACAGAATAAAAGCATGGGCACTTCGTGCCTCGTCGATTTCCCCTCCCTCCTCCCTCGACTTGCCACAGGGAACAAAGGTGAAAATAGAGAGTAGGTGTGAAATTAGAGAGGAGAGCGCGCCCCCCCAAGGATGGTGTTGCGCCCCCCTAGGGGGGCCCGCCCCACAGTTTGAAGAACTCTGATCTAGACAGATCACACCCACCCAGCCCGACCGCACACGCCCAAAGAGCCCACTTCTGAACGTGGATGAATCACTGGTCGCTAACGGATGCATGGTGGCACGCACACCCGACAATTAAACTATATTCTTTCCACTCTATCCCTCATGATCTTCGAGTACGGCTGGACAGGTTCTTGTGCACATACATAATTCTCTCTATAATCCAACAATCGGACTACCTGGGCAGGGTGCTTTCCGACCATGATGCACATGTCAGAACCCTCAAATTGCGCTCGCCTTTGCCACCAATCCCCACTTGCCAGCTCCCATGACCCTGTCTTGGGGATCCGCTGTTCCAACATGAACAAAGGGAAAACATACAGCACTATTTAACTGATAACGCAAATACCACAGGTTCCAGGGCACTGGAGTGGGACCTGCATTAGGCAAATCGCTGTAGTGCGTAAAACACTAGAACAGATAATAGAAACAACTGAGCAGCGTTAAGCGCAACTATCCAAAGATGCAGACAAACATGCGATCCTCATATACAATTAGCAGAAGCTAAGACCAAGTATGCAGAAGCCTGCGCAGATCTGTGTAGATACAACTTCCGCGCCCATGCCGCCAGATCCCACAGAGGGGGGAACCGCGCTTGAACCCTGTTTGCCTGGTATATCTGGCAGCACCTAGACAAAGAACCCATCACCAGCATAAGACATGCGGCAGGTGACATTAGCTATGCGCAGACGGAGATTATGTTAACCTTTCACGAGTACTACAAACACCTGTACAGAGAACCAATGCCTGACAGGGAGGACCACATCCATAAAGTTTTACCCTCCATCACCATGACGCAGGTCACAGATGATGACAGGGCCTGATTAGACATACATCTCACACCAGTAGAAATTAAAACTGTGATCCATCACATAGCCAGAAACTAAGACCCCGGCCACTATGGCTTCCCACCAGAATACTACAATACATTCTCTTCCCAACTAGCGCCGCAGTTTGACATGGTCTATAAAGCCGCCTTAGAAACGGGAACACTCCCTAAATGGCTAGATCCTGTATGCTGAGACTCCATTGTCCCTCTCGCGCTACACCAATATACTCTCCACTGCTGCCACTGGTGGGTGTCCCCAAGGTGCGCAAACATTATACATCCAGGACCTGCAGTCCTGGACAGAATACAAAGGTGTAAGCGCTGTTCATAGAAGGACAGCGGTCTTCCTTTGAAACCCTCACAGAGGGGAGCGGGCTCCCTGCTGGTCAGTTCCTCTTTCACAGACAGCTCATATCCGACTGTAGGAAGACATGGAACTTGACGGATGGAGAACCTAACAAGCACCCCATACTGCACGTGATACTGAACAGGGGTGCAGGGCGCCACCTCATCACATGGATCTACAGATCCATCACCGACCTCACGAACGCGCCTCTTACACGGTTCCGATCAAAATGGGAGGAGGAATTCAGTCAGGCACTGCAGGACAATGAATAGCTCACAGTCCGAGAGCACCATAAAAAAAGTTTCCGCAACCAGCGTTTTAAAAACATTCAGTTCAACATACTACATCGAGCGTATCTTACACCTGCACAGCTCAAGCGTTTTGATCGTGTGTCACGATTTGCTCCCTGTGCTCTCGTACCCACCACCAGGGGGCCGCATAGTGGGACTTGCCAATCTCCTAATAAGCTTCCAGACCCTCCCCTGCATGCATATCCTGACTTCCAGCCATTTAGACACTTATTGGGAACTGACATCCATTCCCAATCCATGCCGGGTTTTGTGAAAGCCAGCCTGCTTATACTTGAAGCCAGCCTACTCATGCCTGAAACTCCACTACCCAGAATTCCCTGCTCACTGATTTGGCTCCACCCTGCAGGCCAAGGATGGGTGGAGGAATTCAGCTCACCTGTGGCTGGCTGCTGCTAACCTGCTTAAGCATATGATTACTTTTGAGGCCCCAAAGTAGGAGCATGCAACCCAACTTTGTATTTTGCTGCCCAGAGGAGTCTGCTATTTAGCTAAGAGTCTGGGATGGGACCGGGAGTATACCGCAGCAGGCTCTGCATTTTCTCGATGTAAGAAAAAAGCGGGCAGGTGACGTATACTTAACCCCACACCCACCACCTTGGCTACCGGCTTGTTTTGCAATGAGACACTATTGAGCTCTTACTCAATGGGTATGTTTGTGGCTATTGAGATGCACTGGTAAAACCAACTAGGACTGCAGCTTCATTCCCTACGAAACTTTGTCGAAGACCAGTTAGGAGCCTTCATGGTCCTGACTCCTGTTAACCTTTTGTGTGTCTCACACCTTCGATTTTGTAGAGACACCACTGTTGGGTGTACTTTTACTCCGCAGCACCAGATGAGGCCGTACCGTACAATTATTTAGGTGAGTCCTCTCCGCACTCACTGATTTGGTGTTGTCACTGAGGATCCCAAGGGTGTTCAATAATGCTTTTATGTTGCTTTTCCTAAAATGAAAGTCAGACTGTGTTCTCTTTGAGAACATCTACTATTGTGATGTACCAGATGAAACACAGTTTTTTAACTCCAGCTATACACATGTTTTTTTAATACTGTTCCATGGCTAAATGTGCAACTGAGGTGGAATGTCATGTGTTCTTTTGTTTAAATTACAGGTGGCCCCACTTCCCTAGTGGAGAGTTCCCTAGGGTCTTGCCAGTGGTAGGTAGCAAAGTACCTCATCCACTCGATTGTAGATAGTTTTTCTTTATTTAAACATTTATATTTTCTCTCACGGTCCTGAAGAATCGCCGTTGATCATTGCATGACAAATAAAAGGCGAGAAACATGTCGACCAACGGGGAGTAGAGTATGCATTTTGTCACACTAAAACAAAATACGCTACCCCTCCCTTATCATTTCATCCAGGCAGGGTCCCTCACAAAATAAAGCCTTGAAGAGGACTCCCTCACCTGTTTTAACATCACTAACATACATCTACACCGAACTAGGCCCCTCACCCCACTGCACCCTTACGGCAAGGAACAAAAAATCTCTGAAAAAGAACCCCTTTAAGGGTGCCCATCGGGCATTGCAGCGCGGGCCCGTAGAGGAGCAGGCTCAAATGATGAAGCATGACACCTAGCTTGCTGGGTGTGTGAGAGCCCTAGTTCCAAAAGGAGGAATTCCCCTCCTTGATCATCTGTAATATATCGCCAGGACTGACTAGCTATGGCACTTGAATGGTGATTATCACATCACTTAGGAACTCCGTACCCTTTCTTTGTTAAAAGCTCTTTGGAGGCCCCAGGTACCTTCAGCCCAGGGTTGGTATTGTAGCTGTTTACCAGTGAGACCGATCCTTGTTTCCAGTGCTCCTAAGATTTTGCTATTCTTGTTTCCTGAGCTTTAGTTATGCCTTGTTCCTGACATGCTGCTGTTTTCCTTGTTCCTAAATTAGCACTGCCTCCAGTGCTACCCTGGCCCCTGAGCATTAGTATTCCTTGTTCCTGAACTGCAGCAGTTTCCCTTCTCCTGAATCAGCACTGCTTGTAGTGCTACCTTGTTTCCTGAGTTATAGCTATTCCTTGTACCCGAATTAGCACTGCCTGCAGTGCTCTTGTTTCCCGAGTTCCTGAGCTATAGTTATTCCTTGTTCCTGTTCCTGGGCGTCAGCTATTTCTTGTTCCTGATTTGCACTGCTTGCAGTGCTCTCTTGACTCCTTGACTCCTGAGCTGTAGCTATGTCCTGTTTCCTGAACTAGCATTGCTTGCAGTGCTACCTTGACTCATGAAGCTTTAGTGATTTCCCTGTTCCTGAACTAGCACTGCCTGCAGAGCTACCTTGACTCCTGAAGCTTTGGTAATTCCCTGTTCCTGAACCGGCACTTTCTGCAGTCCTGCCTTGACTCCTGAGCCTTAGCTCACTTCTTGTTCCTGCCCCAGCACTGCCTTCTATGCTACTTTGTTTTCTTGATTCCTTAACCTGCACTATTCTAGTATACCCTTGTAGACTCCCCTTCTGTATATCCCTTTCCAGTCCCTGCCTTTCTTACCAATTCCTTGATTCCAGTTCCTAGTTTGCTGTTTTCCTATTCTTCTGTTTTGCTTCTGTTGCCTTGTATGTTTGTTACCTGCTTTCTGCCAAGTGTGCCCTGTGGTTTCCTACCTTTCCTGTTAAGCACTCTTCCTTGCTAGCTCCTTGTTTATTGTGCTTGTGTTTAGTTCTACCCACTTGCTGTTACTGCCTTGCGTGTTCTTGTTTTATCGCCAGGATCCGTGGGCACAGCTGACTACCTAGGTGGTGTTTCTTGTTCACTGTGAGTATTGTCTTTGAGTTACATTTATAACATCACCATAGGTATAAGCTCCACAGACCCTGCCTTTGCATGCATATCCTAGATGTGGGTATTTGCAGTCAGTATCTGTAACAGCAATTGTGGGTGAGAAACTTACTGAGCTTCAGTTTTAACGTGGAGTGCTTTACCCCACACTCCCCTTTATTGTTAATGTTGTACTATACATATGTCTTGCACGTCTGTCCTGGGTGAAGTTAATCTGAATGCTAAATTGCCTTGTGAGTGCCCTTCCTTTCTGAGTCTTACCCATCTTGTTCACTTGTACAGGCTCCCCCCTTTGGATCCCTTTTTCTCCTCTGACTCCCTGTATGATTCTGGGCAGCGCTGTACTCCTCTTCCTGTGTAAGTTTTCAAACCAGTTCTCAGTCCTTGCCCAAGTCCCTGACTGTGTTCCCCACATAGTCCCGGACAGTCCCTGACATCGTGCAGCACAGTTCAAATGCCCACGCTGCCACCTACACAACACCACATTTGTCCATGTGCTATGGACCTGCCCCACATTGCAGATCTACTGGGCAGAAGTGCACACCACGATACAGACAGTCACAGGCCTGACAGGCCTCGACACATGGGAAGCTAGCGCCTTAGGGATATTTACACGACAGAAAAAGAAAAAGATAAAAACCCGTTTTGCGGTACTGGCCTTGCTCCTAGTGAAACGAGGCATTACATTACATTGGCTCACCTGCAAGTCCTCCGATAGAAGCATGGAGGGGGCATTCACGAAATGGGGAGCTGCAGAAGAAGATGCAATCAGACTAGAGGAGACACGCGGAACGCGGCGTCACCCCATATCCATGGAGATGACAATGCTCATACACCATTTTAAACAGGTACACGCGTCGCCGCGGAATCCCCAGCAGCTACTTCGATGACACCAACCCCAGATCGCCCTACACCGCACAAACAGTCGCCAAAGTGGGTCCTACTACCCCTACTTGAGCTCCAGGCTCGTCCCAGTGGGAGAGATACACCTGGAGTTACTCAGACCAGCGAAAACAACATGGTGCCATAAGCCCTGAAAACCCTCACTCCTAGCCCATCCCAAAAGTTACCCCCCAGTTGGTTTATTGAAAACGACTCCTTCAGATTTGCCACAACAACAGCAGAGATACACTAATGAAACTCATGAACCAAACAGTTCACCATTAGACCTAGACCGCTCTTAAGCACACATGCTGTGTGCGCTGGATAATGCACACCCAGACAATCAGTCAACTTAAAGGTACTTCACACTGGCAATGTACACACTGAAAGATAAACAATCACAAATGATGCTGTAAAATTTATACTCTGTCTGAATATGAGAAATCCAACAAAAAGGTTTACAAAAGAAAATAAAACATTCACAGCTTTCAGCAAAGCTCAGACTAACATGTGTAGAATCTTCGGCTCACGCCCCCTTTTTGGACGGGCTGACAGGAGGGGACTGGCTGTCAGCAGCACAGCATTTAGGTCTCAATTTTACCCGCAAGAATAGAGAAGCTCTACTAACTACAGCAGAGGCTATCACCAAAACTCCAACTTTTATCCCTCAAGAAGGATAAGCACAAGAAACATTGGAGAAAGAACCCGATCATCAAATCAAGGATACCAAGGTGAGCAACATTACTTATTTCCTCTTAAAAGTAGGAGGAAGATTAAAACTCTTTACTCAGAACTGGAAAAGAATAACACATGATCCATGGGTATTGGAAACAATTGAGATTTCACTATAGAGTTTTGAGAATACCCAATTCAAATGATAAAATCCAGAAAACTGACTTTAGATGCAGAGAAAATGGACCTCTTAGACTTAGAGGTATCACAAATGATGGACAAAGGAGCTTCAAATAAAGTTCCCAAAAAAGAATTAGGGGGTTTGAAAGTACAATTTTTCCAGTAAAAAAGCAAGACAAGGGTTATAAACTTAAAGGACTTAAACAAATTCTTAAACTACAGACATTTCAAGATAGAAGGCATTCATCTTTTGAGAGACATTTTGCAAGCCAATGACTGGCTGGTAAAATTGGACCTCAAAGATGCCTATTTCACAGTACCAAGGGATGAGGCCAGCCTGAAGTATCTTCACTTCACTTAGAGGGACACTCTTCATTAGTTCCTCTGTCTTCCTTTCGGACTGTCCTCAACCCCATGGTGCTTTACCAAAGTGCTTAGGCCTGTAGTAAGCCTCTTCAGAGAAAGAGGAGTTCAACTGATTATATACCTATACGCCATACTCATAATGTCACAGGATAAATCAGAAGTTCAGAAACATTGATCTTGGGTAATAGATCTTCTAGAAAGCTTGGTCTTTATAATAAATATGGAAAAGTCTATCATGGGTCCCACACAAGAAACAGAGGGGTTTTCGGGTGAATTTGATTGTATCTCAATTAGTTCTCCCACACAAGAAAGTGATGAAGATAAACAAAGAGGTGAGAGCAGTTCTTATCCACAGAATCAAGATTACTGAGAGCCCTGGAGAGAGTTCTGGGGCTTTTATCATCTTTCATTCAGGCCATTTGCCTGGTCCTCTCCCCTACAGAGACCTACAGACATTGAAAGTGTTGGGCTTAAGGAAAGGTTTATGGTATGAGAACTCATGTACCCTATCGGAGGATGCTCTGGAGGACCTAGTGTGGTGGCTAAGGAATTTTGAAGCATGGAATGGCAAGGCCATCTTTGGGAACATCCCAGAGTTTGTCCTAGAGTCACAGGCAAACACCGGGGTTGGGGAGCCCAGAGAGATACATTGGAAACAGAGGGAAGATGGTCAGTAGAGAACCAGTCATTTCACATAAATAGTTTAGAGATGTTGGCTGGGTTAAATGCCCTTATGAGTTTCAAAGACTTGCTAAAGAATTTAAACACACTGATTTGACTAGACAGCGTCTCAGCCATCTCATATATAAATCGTTTGAGAGGTGCAAAATCTAAAACCTTGTCAGATGTAGCAAAACAGATTTGGGATATTTCCTGGGAACAAAAGATTGTGCCCAGGCGGAATTTCTTCTAGGACATCAGAAAGTAAGGGCAGAGTAGAATTCAAGGTTTCTTCCTTGATACTGGAACTTTGGGGGCCAGTTCAGATAGACTTATTTGCAAGCAGGCTAACTTTCCAAGTATAAGTATATTTCAGTTGGAGACCGGCCCAAAGTGCAGAGGCTGTGGACACTTTTCTTCAGTGCAAGGACCAAGGTTATGCATTGTCCTCTTTCTCCATGATTCAGAGGGTGTTGTGGAAAGTGAGACTAGAGTCCTCCAGTATTATATCTGAGGGCAGAAACAATGCCTGCTCTTGCCGGAGGGGTTGTCAACTCCTTCAAGAAGGATGGCTCAAGCAGGATGGCTCAGTAATCAGGATATCCAGGTATTCGACTTCGAAGGCCTCTGCCTTCTTTGATATGTGATTACAGCTTCCCCAGACAGAGGAAATACCAACCCCCTGCCCTGGGCCCATTTGGCAGCAGGACAGACAGGAAACCTGATATGAAGGGAGGCATGGTGCACTACCAGGTCATCACACCCTTAACAAAAGCCGACTAATGTGCCCCCTTTTAAGAAATCCGCCATCTAGGTAATGGCAGAATTAGGAACTCTAGGACAAGGTTATGCCCACTTACCACAGGAAGGCACCAAAGAACAATTACCACTGATGACGGAAGATACAGGATAGCTGACAGTGACCTTATCGGTGCAGCTGCGAGGACCAGGCAACGGTGTGGAAGACCTGGAGCCATTCAGGAGCTGTCACACGTCGGAAGTCGAGAACCAGGAGGTCAGTGTCCGGCAGGAGCACCAACAAGCCTTGGCAGCAGCAACTGACGAGGTAAAGCGAAGAAGGTGCACTGTCGGGACCAGTAAGGTCTAAGAGGCTTACCTAGCACAGGAGAGTCAGAGCAGGCCCCAAGCAAGCAGGGAAGCCCACTGGTGCCAAAGAAGACCCTCAAGAGGACCCACAGGCAGAACGCACAGGAGTCGCAAAAGGACTTGAGCAGGCCCACGGTACAGAGAATGCAGTGAGGACAAACCTTTTGGTAGCAAGAGATGCTGGAGGATGGAGCTTCATGGAGCCCGAAGATCTCTGGAGAAGAGTCAACAAGGCCTGGCAACGGCAAGTTGATGCAGTGCACAGGGGTTCTGTTCCAGCAGTTCCAACGAGGGATACTGGCCTGCAACTCGGTGAGAAGAACTTGCGAAATCCGGAGGACGTCAGGAGCAGCAGACCGTCCAGCTTTGTTGCGGTGCCTGCAGATGGAGGGGAGTAACACCTTCACTGCAAAGGAGATTTTTTTTCAGGTGTCTTTGATGCCCACAGGCCTGGCGAAGAACCTGGATTGAGCACAGGCACAGACGCAGAAGACTGGCAGGACGACGATATAAGGAGCAGCCAGAGTCTTCCAGATGCAGTCTTGGTTCCCAAAGCGAAGCCCAATAAAGTCTTAAGTGCCCAGACGGGTGAAGATGAAGTGGTTTCAGATCTGAAGTTTGTCCCGCGACTAATCTGAAGAGCCACCCACAGGTAAGGCCTTAAGTACCCAAAGAAAAGGGTTGGGACAATTCTGGGGTCCCTCCCAGAGGCGGGGCTGGACAGAAGGGAGGATACTCCCATGTCCTTTGTCCACTTTCGCGCCAAAACGGGAGCAAACAGCTCCCTGAACTGGTGTATGCAAAGAGGGCACCAAATGTGCCCTTCAAAGCAGTCTGGTGGCGCTGGAAAGCACTCCAACCCAGCCCAATACATAAAGTCCTGTCTGGGAGGTGGTCGCACCTCTCTGTGACAGGAAACCTATTGTTCTACCTTCCCCTGCTCGAGCCTGGCTCAGCATCAGGAGGGCACATTTGAGTCTCTGGCCGGCAGCAGTAATAGCTCGCCGTTAGACCCTGAATGGCTGGTACCGGGTATACAGGGAAGCTCCCTAGGGAAGCTCCCTAGGGGAGCCCCCCAGTACATGGGATCCTACATCCAACACTGGACTCGGTGTTGTGGTAGGATTCCAACATGTTTGATACTAAACATGACCGGTTTCGGTACAGCCAATATATAGTTTAGACATCTCGTAATTGAGTTAATCAATCAATCAATCAATGACACTTATAGAGCGCGCTACATACCCGTAGGGTCTCAAGGCGCTTAGGGGAGGGGGGGGTGCCGCTACTGCTCGAACAGCCAGGTCTTCAGCTTCTTCCTGAAGGAGAGGTGGTCTTGGGTCAGGCGCAGGTCGGTCGGGAGGGAGTTCCAGGTCTTGGCGGCCAGGTAGGAGAAGGACCTTCCTCCCGTAGTTGCTCTTCGGATGCGGGGGACGGCGGCGAGGGCGTGGTTGGCTGAACGGAGGTGGCGTTTGGGAGCGTAGAAGTTGATCCGGCTGTTGAGGTAGCTCGGGCCTTGGTCGTGTAGGGCTTTGTGTGCGTGGGTGAGGAGGCGGAAGGTGATTCTTTTGTTGACGGGGAGCCAGTGAAGGTCTCTCAGATGTCCGGAGATGTGGCTGTGTCGTGGGATGTCGAGGATGAGTCTGGCTGAGGCGTTCTGGATCCGCTGGAGTCTCTTCTGGAGCTTGGCGGTGGTACCGGCGTAGAGGGCGTTGCCGTAGTCCAGTCGGCTAGTGACGAGGGCCTGGGTGACGGTCTTCCTGGTCTCGGTGGGGATCCACCAGAAGATCTTCCGTAGCATGCGTAGGATGTTGAAGCACGCCGAGGAGACGTTGTTGACTTGCCTGGTCATGGAGAGGGAGGAGTCCAGGATGAAGCCCAGGTTGCGTGCATGGTCTGTCGGTTTGGGTGCGGTGCCCAGGGCGGGAGGCCACCAGGAGTCGTCCCAGGCGGAGGGTGAAGAGCCCAGGATGAGGACCTCCGTCTTGTCCGAGTTCAGTTTCAGGCGGCTGGTCGCCATCCACTCGGCTACCTCTTTCATCCCTTCGTGTAGGTTGGCTCTGGCGGTGGCGGGGTCGTTGGTCAGGGAGAGGATCAGCTGGGTGTCGTCGGCGTAGGAGATTATGCTGAGGTTGTGTTGGCGTGTGATGGCCGCGAGGGGGCTCATGTAGACGTTGAAGAGGGTGGGGCTCAGAGAGGATCCTTGAGGGACGCCGCAGATGACTTCGGAGGCCTCTGACTTGTACGGTGGTAGGCGGACTCTCTGTATTCGTCCGTCGAGGAAGGAGATGATCCATTCCAGCGCCTTGTCCTGGATTCCGACGTTGCTGAGGCGCTGTACTAGGGTGCGGTGGCAGACAGTGTCGAATGCCGCGGAGAGGTCTAGGAGGATGAGGGCCGCTGTTTCTCCGTTGTCCATCAGGGCTCGGATGTCATCGGTGGCGGCGATGAGGGAGGTCTCGGTGCTGTGATTGGCTCGGAAGCCGGACTGTGAGGGGTCGAGGGATCCATTCGTCTCGAGGAAGGCGGCCATCTGCTTGTTGACGGTCTTCTCGATGACTTTGGCTGGAAACGGGAGGAGCGAGATGGGGCGGTAGTTCTTGAGTTTGGTGGGGTCCGCTGTTGGTTTCTTGAGTAGAGCGCTGAGTTCGGCGTGCTTCCAGCTCTCAGGGAAGGTGGCGGTGTCGAAGGATGTGTTGATGATGTCTCGCAGGTGGGGTGCGATGACAGCGTCGGCCTTGTTGAAGACGTGGTGAGGGCAGGGGTCGGTCGGTGATCCGGAGTGGATGGAGTTCATCGTGCGGATGGTGTCTTCGGTGCTGATCGGGGTCCAGGCGTTGAGGGTGGTGGTGGGGGGTGGTTGTTCGGTCATGGTGTGCGTTGGTTGTTTGTTGAAGCTGTTGTGTATGTCCGCGATCTTGTTGTGGAAGTAAGAAGCGAGGGAGTCGCAGAGGTCTTGCGATGGGGTGATGTCGTTGTTTCCTGCGCTGGGGTTGGATAGCTCTTTCACGATGTTGAAGAGTTCCTTGCTGTTGTGCGCGTTGTTGTTCAGCCGGTCCTTGAATGCAGTTTTCTTGGCGGCGCGGATCAGCTGGTGGTGCTTCCGAGTGGCCAGTTTGAGGGTGGTCCTGTTGTCCGGTGTAGGTTCCCTTCTCCAGACTTTCTCGAGGGCTCGGCAGTTCTTCTTGGAGCTCTTGAGTTCGTTGGAGAACCACGGGGCTTTCTTGCTGCCGGGTCTGCTGGGCGGGGTCCTCAGCGGGGCGAGCTCGTCCGCGCAGATGCTGATCCACTTCGTGAGGTTGTCGGCGGCCTGGCTGGGGTTCGCTGAGCTGGCAGGAGGGTGCTGGCTCAGGGAGGTAGCGAGCTGGTCTGCTGTGATCTTGTTCCAGCTTCTGCGGGCGGCCTGTTGCTGGTGGTGGTGGGTCGTCGTTCTCTTGAAGGTGAAGTGGACGCAGCTGTGGTCCGTCCAGTGGAGTTCTGTGGCGTGGCTGAAGGCGACGTCTTTGCTGGATGAGAAGACGGCGTCGAGTGTGTGTCCGGCGAGGTGGGTGGGGGTGGACACCAGCTGCTTGAGTCCAAGATTGGCAAGGTTGTCGAGCAGGGTGCTGGTGTTGCGGTCGTTGTTGTTCTCCAGATGGAAGTTGAGGTCCCCCAGGAGGATGTAGTCAGCGGAGGGGAGGGCATGCGGGCTGACGAAGTCGGCGATGTCCTCGCTGAATTGTGTGCGTGGTCCCGGAGGTCGGTAGATCAGGGTGCCTCTAAGGGTGGTGTTCGGGTTGGTGTGGATCTGGAAATGCAGGTGTTCGGCGCTGGTCAGGGTGTTGTCGGTGCTGGTCGTGAGACGGATGGTGTTCCTGTGGATGATGGCGATGCCTCCTCCCATCTGGTTGGCGTTGCGGTCCCTCCGGACGATCTTGTAGCCCTCTGGGATGGCGATGGCGATGTCGGGGGCTGAAGAGGCGTTCATCCAGGTCTCCGTGAGGAAGGCAACGTCAGGGGCTGTGGCGTCTAGGAGGCTCCAGAGTTCGATGGCGTGTCTGTGGACGGAGCGGGTGTTGAGCAGGATGCACTTGAGGTGGGTGCTGCTGGTGTTCGACTTGGCGGGTGCTGGTGCGAGGCAGGTCCGGATGCAGATGAACTTGCAGGCGTGGCAGCTGAAAGGTCCGTGGGTGCGTCGTGGGGTGGCTTGGTGGCATTCTGGGAGTCGGCCGGTGTTGAGTGCGATGAGGGTGGCGGCGGAGTACGTCAGGCGGGTCGGTCGGGGTCCTCGTGGGCCAGGGGTCCTGGCGCTGGTCGCGATCCGGTCGCGGACGGGCGCAGACGGGCTTACCTTTGGCGCGCCTTCGGCGCACAATCGGCGCGCCCGCTGCGCGTGAACGCTGCGCGTTCGCACGGTCGCCATATAAGGCGAAGTGCGCGGAGCAGCTGGGAGGCGGGAGCGGGGAGGGAACAGAAGGAAAAAAGGGGCGGGGTCTGCGGTGGTGGCGGGAAGCGGGGAGGGAAGACGGAGGGCGGCGAGGTAGGCGGGCAAACAGGAAGGAGAAACGCTGACACGGCAACAAAATAATAATAACAATACAAATGGGGTTTAAGACGCTAACACGGGTACAAAAAAGAACAAGAAAAACAGGCACAAATGAAGGTCAAAACAAGGCCAAAACAACCAACCAACAGCGGAGTCAGCCGTCAGCCGGCAGCGAGGCAGAGGGCAAGGAAGTGGGCACACGCAGCAGCTGGTGGCCGTGCGGCGCGGGGGTGTCCCACAAGTGGGTCACACTCACCTGCGTCGCACGGTCGCCATATAAGGCCAAGTGCGCGGGTGGGCGGAGCAGCTGGGAGGCGGGAGCGGGGAGGGAACAGAAGGAAAAAAGGGGCGGGGTCTGCGGTGGTGGCGGGAAGCAGGGAGGGAAGACGGAGGGCGGCGAGGTAGGCGGGCAAACAGGAAGGAGAAACGCTGACACGGCAACAAAATAATAATAACAATACAAATGGGGTTTAAGACGCTAACACGGGTACAAAAAAGAACAAGAAAAACAGGCACAAATGAAGGTCAAAACAAGGCCAAAACAACCAACCAACAGCGGAGTCAGCCGTCAGCGAGGCAGAGGGCAAGGAAGTGGGCACACGCAGCAGCTGGTGGCCGTGCGGCGCGGGGGTGTCCCACAAGTGGGTCACACTCACCTGCGTCGCACGGTCGCCATATAAGGCCAAGTGCGCGGGTGGGCGGAGCAGCTGGGAGGCGGGAGCGGGGAGGGAACAGAAGGAAAAAAGGGGCGGGGTCTGCGGTGGTGGCGGGAAGCGGGGAGGGAAGACGGAGGGCGGCGAGGTAGGCGGGCAAACAGGAAGGAGAAACGCTGACACGGCAACAAAATAATAATAACAATACAAATGGGGTTTAAGACGCTAACACGGGTACAAAAAAGAACAAGAAAAACAGGCACAAATGAAGGTCAAAACAAGGCCAAAACAACCAACCAACAGCGGAGTCAGCCGTCAGCCGGCAGCGAGGCAGAGGGCAAGGAAGTGGGCACACGCAGCAGCTGGTGGCCGTGCGGCGCGGGGGTGTCCCACAAGTGGGTCACACTCACCTGCGTCGCACGGTCGCCATATAAGGCCAAGTGCGCGGGTGGGCGGAGCAGCTGGGAGGCGGGAGCGGGGAGGGAACAGAAGGAAAAAAGGGGCGGGGTCTGCGGTGGTGGCGGGAAGCAGGGAGGGAAGACGGAGGGCGGCGAGGTAGGCGGGCAAACAGGAAGGAGAAACGCTGACACGGCAACAAAATAATAATAACAATACAAATGGGGTTTAAGACGCTAACACGGGTACAAAAAAGAACAAGAAAAACAGGCACAAATGAAGGTCAAAACAAGGCCAAAACAACCAACCAACAGCGGAGTCAGCCGTCAGCGAGGCAGAGGGCAAGGAAGTGGGCACACGCAGCAGCTGGTGGCCGTGCGGCGCGGGGGTGTCCCACAAGTGGGTCACACTCACCTGCGTCGCACGGTCGCCATATAAGGCCAAGTGCGCGGGTGGGCGGAGCAGCTGGGAGGCGGGAGCGGGGAGGGAACAGAAGGAAAAAAGGGGCGGGGTCTGCGGTGGTGGCGGGAAGCGGGGAGGGAAGACGGAGGGCGGCGAGGTAGGCGGGCAAACAGGAAGGAGAAACGCTGACACGGCAACAAAATAATAATAACAATACAAATGGGGTTTAAGACGCTAACACGGGTACAAAAAAGAACAAGAAAAACAGGCACAAATGAAGGTCAAAACAAGGCCAAAACAACCAACCAACAGCGGAGTCAGCAGTCAGCCGGCAGCGAGGCAGAGGGCAAGGAAGTGGGCACACGCAGCAGCTGGTGGCCGTGCGGCGCGGGGGTGTCCCACAAGTTAATGTCCACTACATGTATAAAATTGCAGATCACACTTACAAAGCCGTGAGAATCGTCTCCTAGGTTTGTATGGCGTTTCCTGCTCATGCAGGGCACCCTCACACTTATAACCTATCAGCCTGCCTTCAGGATTGAAAGGCCTGCCATACGGGTGACTTATAGGTTTCAGATATAAGGAAACTTATATCTGGTGTACGTGGTGCTAGCACCAGCTTACACAGGCTGCAATGGCAGGCGTGTAGTCACAGTTTGAGTGGTCTCTCATGGGTGGCATAAAACATGTTGCAACCAATGGGAGACCCCTGTACCTATGTCCTGGATGCCTTAGTACTAGGGAATTAGAAAGGTACACCAGTAGCCAATTAGGAAGGTACCAAAGTACTTATCATAGTCCAATTTATTGAGCGAGCACAGTGACTGGCGTCCTATTTAGCAGGATCCCAGACAGACTAGTCATCAAACAGAATGACACCAGCAAAAAGTTGGGGTAACCATGAAAGCCACAATGTCGTATGGTTTCCTGCTCAAACATCCCGCTCGTCATATTTCAAAATCCTACACGAGTACCTTAGTTCCAATTGCGATCTCTGAGTCCAAGTACTTGTTATCCTCCACACCCAGCCCCACAACCCCCTTGCTCCATTCACTGCAGCTTTCTATACAAGAATTTTGAAAAGAAACACGCAGCTTGAAGGATACATCAATAAATCCTTCAGAGAGTTGGATCACTATTTACAGAAATTGGAAGGCCGAATGCAGCAACTGGAAGGAACAGGATTGAGAGGGACCAACTCTGGGGAGAGAGCAATCTTCTTCAGACTTTTATTCTCCCCCATATTGTGAGACCCACGTTTCACAGCAGAAATCATATTGAAACTCAAGACCTTCCGCGATGATGCTAGCTGGTATGTCCAGTGGACTAAAATACAACTGTAGGAGGCTGACTTAGTATATGGTGCTCACTTTGCCCATGGATTCAAGCTAGCCTGGCTGATTAGCCAGAAACCGGTGCAAGGATGCTTGTTTCCGGTCCAGGGAAGACATGGCTTGGTAATTAGGGCTGGACTGCTCCCATGAGGCACAGGGTCAGACTGATTTGCATATGGCCATGTCTGAACTGGGGTGGCGGAATGAGCTAAAGAATGATGATGGATTAAACCCAGATCAGCTGACTGGGGGTGAGTGCTTGCAATGTTCAACACTCCATCATCCCGTTTGGTTTCACTTATGTAAGTGTGGCACCTTGCACTACTCCAGACAACTCATTTGGTGATTTTAGTTGTCTTAGACAACCTCAGAAAAGCTCTCCAAGTAGTTGCTGTGGAAAGCAGTCGTCCGGTTTATTCCAGAAGTGTAAAGCAGCTTGTTTATTCAGCACTTAATCTTAATCATATGGTATGAGTTAAGAGAAAAAGAACCACACAGTGTAGTTATAAAAAAATAGATATTTATTATTAACACTTCCTTACACAATACAATATCGCCTACCCGGGGAAATATGCACAATACACACCTTTGTCAATAGAATAAGTAAATAGCACAGAATACACAGCGGTCTCCAGGGGGAGACAAAACCATATACTAACATAGTGGGATGCGAATCACAACTTAAGTCAAGAGTGGATCCAGAAGTCGTGGAAGAGTCGGGGACCCAAGGAACCATCCAAGGTGAGTATCTAGGAACCCCACGAAGGCTGTGTGCAGAGTGGGAACACGACCGCCTACTCAATGGAAGTCTATGGGTAAGTCACGGTTGCAATTTTAAAGAAAATTGTGAAAGTGTCAGGTAAAACCCAAAGGTGGATTCTAGATGAGAGGTACCTGCAAGCAGAGAGGACAGAGTCTATGCCACTCAGAAGAGACCAGGAGGCACAGAAGACGAATGCCCACCGATGTCGGGAATGCAGAAGAGTTGACGGTGCACTTTAAGTTGCAGCTCTACGGACCAGACAATGCTTATGAAGACCAAGAGCCTTTCACAAGCTGTCCTACGTTAGATGTTGAGGGCCAAGAGGTCAGTGTCTGGCAATGTCCTGATTAGCAGGATCCCAGTCAGACTAGTCAGTAAAACATAATGACAACAGCAAAAAGTGGGGGTGACCATGAAAGCAGATCCTACTTTCCTAAAACAGCAAAGAATCATTAGGCGACTACAGAACCAGAATGAATTGGCCCAACAGGAGACATATTCAGATAAGGACTGTAAGGTAAGGTAGGCAATTCATATAAGTTTCATCATCTTCCCTTTCAAGTCTTTCGCCTTATCTATGTCATCCGAGTAGTTCATGTTAACCATTATTAGGTCCAAATGCTTTTGTTGAATGGTCCGACTGGGCTTCGCAAAGGATATACCCGTCTACAGGTCCCCTGAATATACTAAAATGCATGATGGGCACACTTTTGATTTTGGAGTACCTGCTCCTTTTAAAAAAGTGCTAGTTTTAAGTAAACTATAGAACCAGCATTGTGAGAAGTTGGCCTGGTATATGATGTTCACTATTCTAGTGAGCACCTTGCACCAGTCCAAACAACCCTTATGGTGATGGTTGTAAAGTCAACCTTATAGACCAGCTATCCTAGTTGTAGCATGGACAAAGCAGTCTTAGGCTAAACTCAAGAGGGCATGTGGAACCAGCTATTTTACCATATGTAACCCTTTAATACCAAGTGAAAGGACACCACACAGGTTGTATATCAAAATAGATATGTATTTATTTCTAACACAATCCTCTGAATTCTTTATGAGGTCAGAGGCACCAGCACATAACAAGATACTTAATTAAAATACAATAAGTTGCACAAAATACAGTAATGTCCTAGGGGCACTTCAAACCATATACTAAAATAGTGGTATAAGAACAACGTCACGAACAAAGGAAAGGCCTAGGGCCTGGAGAATCGCTGGTGCTGCGCTGTACTACCAAAGGATAGGGAGCAGGAGGCCCACGGGATGCGCGTGCAGTGTCTTTACACGCACGCAAGTTACCATAGAGTTAGAATGGGAACGAAAGAATTGGAAACTAGTTATTTTAGGACACTTCCAGATGGACTAGGGAAAAGCTACTTGAAACTAGGACACTAGGATAGTCAATACCCACAGGAGTACCGAAATACTCGCGTTACCTCACCCACAGGAAACAGGTGCATAGATGTCAAAGTGTGTCGGGTTTCGTCGCTGATTCCTATGGAGCCTTGGAGAAAGATGCTGCAGGCGACCAGGAAAGAAGTGTGTGCCCCAGGCAGTGTCTCATTTTATTCAGCCCTCCCTGCCCCAATACACTATAGCCTGTCTGGGGTGGTGCTAGCACCTCCCAAGTCAGGAAACCTATTGTCCAAGCCTCCCTCGCTGGAAGGACTCCCAGCAGCAGGAGGTCAGACTTGTGTCTGTGGCAGCAGCATCCATTTTGTGATGCTGAGGCTCTGGTTAACTTTAACCGGGATTAGTAGGAACAACATGTCTTCTCACTCTAGAAGGGTGGAATGCTACCCCCGTCACCAGAACGGGAGAGGGGGTAGTATTCCAAAGCGTATGACACCTTACACGACATGTTTTGATAAAGCCAAGCCCAAGTTAGCATTTAACCGCGAGGTTCATAATGCACTTAAGAGTATATGGTATGGCTATATCATAGAACAGCTATAAGGACATGGTTCCGAAAGCTGTAGACAGGCTCAGCTCATGCTAGAGCACCATCTCACATAAAACCAAGCACTCTGCCTTCAGGATTGTTAAGGCCTGCCATAGGAGTGACTTATAGGTGCATATGTGTCTATATATAATGGTAGGTATAGGAATACTATACCTAAGCAAGGGGTGATTACACGACCTTGCCCCAGCTGAGTGATCAGCCAGTTGTGTCAGTTTGGATGGCCAGCCAGGGGTGGCATAAGATATGCTGCAGCCCCTGGTAGGCCTTGGGTGCACCGATGCCCTGGGTACCTATGGTACACTGTACAGGGACTCACAAGAGTGACCCAAATCCCAATTGGTGATGTACCTAACGTACATGGTGTGAAATTTAGACTGAGAACAGCAGGGCTGTGGGTCTGATTAGCAGGCCCACAGCCACATTAAGTCGAAAACCAGTGTAGCAAAAAGCACAAAATGGGGTGACCATAGGAAAGCAGACCCTACTCTCCTACAAGCATGACCAGACCCTGGTGAATATTTGGATGCCAGCCCTCTGTTCTAGGGAATGTTACAGAGAATAACTACTTAGTCCTATTTGTTTTTTGGTTAAGTTGTATTGTTGTTGCAGACAGTCTAAAGCACAATGTTATCCTATGTTTGGGTATCTGATAGCCACCAAGATTAAAGTCTGAACCTTTTTTAGTGAATCTAAAGCAGCTTTGGGTATTCAGCTATAGGGTGGGGGTGTAACACAAATCTTATAACACTGATTAATATATTGATGCTAAATACACAAGGCTTTAACTCCCCATTGAAAAAGAAGGCATTATTAAAATGGCTAAAATTCAAAGATATTGAACTTTTTGCTGAATACCCATTTACCTTTGGATGATGCTATAGACTATTTGCTATTCTTCCTCTTGAGGTACCAATTACCAAGAATTTAAAAGCTAAAGGTGTGGGGATAATGCTTAGGAAAGGGTTGACATTTACGGCTTACTCCACATATAAGGAGAAGGCGGGTCAGTTTCTTATAGTTTAGTGTCAGGTGTGGGGCAAACTTGTGACTTTGGTTTGCATATATGGTCCCTCAGAGAGGAAGACAATGCTTATCAATGTCTGAGTAAATGGGGGACATTGATTTTATAGAGGGGGATTTTCATATTACAATAGACCCTATTCCAGCCCTCTCAACTGAGCGAAGTGGCGTATCCAGTTTACCCAATACACTAGTAGATGGTTATAGTAACTTAGGGCCTGAGTTATATTTAGGCGGATGGCCCGTTATTCCGCCAGGACAATAGAGAAAATTACCCCATCTCCCTGGTGGAGGGACCGCCAGCCAAATTCATAAAGAACAACCAAGTTGGCGGTCACTTATAAAGCATTGCCAGGAACTACCTTCACTGTTGATGCATTTTTCTGTTTGGTACAGGGCTATGTTAGCGGGACAGAGCACTGTACCAAACAGTTTACTGTTTTTATTTTTTAAAAATCGAGAAACGCAATGCTCTCTTCACCATCGGAGTCATCTCCCATGGTGAATGGAGCATGCAGCAGTTTTCAATGCCCCTTACCGTCTGGCAGTGAAGACATTGAAAACGGACCTGTCAATCTGCCCATCTAAATTAGGTGAGCGGAATGACAGGGTAGCCTCTGATAGCGCTTACTCTGCAGGGTCATTGGAGAAGCTTGGCCACAGTGGAAGTCTCCGCTGTGGCCAAACATCAGGTCCACCCGCATATAAATCTGCCAAGCAGACCACTATGTTGGCGGGGAGGATACTCTTGTCCTTGTGACAGAGTTCCCTTCCTGCCATCATATAAATCGGGCCCTTAGACTTGATTGATATTTGGAGATTTCACCACTCATCTGAGATGAACTAAACATTCTTTTCCAAAGGGCATCCTTCAGGACTGATTTGTTTTACATGCAGAGGGAGTGTTTGTCCATGTTCTCCATGAGTCAGGAGGGGACACAACTGCTGGCTGTTCATGCTCTGTTGTTAATCCAATATTATTTACAGATAATCAAATCGTTTCTGGGGAGAAAGTCTGGTATAAATGACATTACATTCAGGTACCTTGTGGTGAGGGAGAGTACTCAAAAAGCATTACATTATCTTTTCCCGACAAGAATGACAAAGTATCTACATCGCTTTTGGTTAGATGGGACACTGACAAGGCAGTTATGAGGGGACAACTTATGTTATACACAACAAATTTATTTATAGAAGGAATAATACCTGCATGCTAGTACTGGAAAAGGAAATCACTTTTAAGGCGTAACATGAACACACCTGTTCCAGTAATGCTTACAGGGAAATGCTGAAACGAACAGAACTGGAACAGATACTTATGGGAGGGATGGTAGGCAACATGCTGCAAAACAAACAAATGTATTATGAAAAAGACGATAAAGACAGAGGATATTATTCAGATATTCATGATTTTTATTAAACACTCTACTCTGCATAAAGTGTCCCAGATCTAGATAAAAAAAAAGCATTTGAAAGAAATTAAATTTAAAAACATTCTCTTGTCCCCACTAGAAAACTCATTGCACCACACGAAACACTAGAAGTTAGTAATGTTATAATATAGCCTTATAGCCCCCCCTAGAGGGCTATACCGGCTATTAAAGGCCCTCTCCAGCGTTAAAAGCCCCGAGCCGAAGGAGAGGGCCTTTAACAAGGGAGAGGGACTTTAATAGCGGTATAGCCCATCTACGAAGGGCTATAAGGCTATTAGAACATTCTGTCACTAGAGGTCAGAATGTTCTAACAAAAAAAACAAAGCCTTTTGGAAGCGTGAGGGGATTGAAATCCTTTTTGCTGGAGAGGGCCTTTAATAGCCGGTATAGCCCTCTACGGCGGGCTATAAGGCTATAGTAGTGATTCCTGTAGCTCAAATTTTGAACTACATTTTATCGACAGGAGCAGTAACAAGAACGATGATGGAGTACTAAACAGTCCTGATCACCACGCCAAAAAAGATCCCAAGCTATGTATATCTTATAGGCTGATGACTTTACTGAAAATCAATATGAAAATATAAACTAATATCAGGCAAACTTGAGAATATGTGGCCTAGTATTGTTTAGCCCAAACAATCTGGGCTTATAAGAGAAAAGGCCTGGATCTTGACTTGGTGACCGCAAAGACTAATACACAAATGCTCCTTCTCCATTTTGACACAGGGAACATATATGATAGATTAGATTGATAATATATGTTTAAACTATTTGATAAAACTACTGTGGGTCCCAAGACGAACTAATTGAACAAAGCAAATTTTGTGCAATCATGTATGTTGCTAAAAATACATAATGTTTGCAGTGCTAAAACACATTTGGGTAGAAGTACATGTCAGATAGGACCCACTTAACCTACTGTATTTGCGTTGGATCTGGACCTCAGGGGCATAAAATAAATGCCAACCATTGAATTACGGGTATAAGGGTACATAATACCACCTACAAGATTGCTCTATTCGCTGCTCATATTTCATGCTTTATCAAAAACTCTGAAACATTACTCCCGCCCTCATCCAAGAAATAGAAAGATTTTCAGGTGTCCGGTTTTGAGATCAATTATGCTAAATTCATATGGTTGGGGATGCCACACATTTGGAGAAAATTTTTTGAATTTCCAAAATATATTTGAACGGATATTTGAGAGATAAATCAGGTGATGTTGGGGAATCTCACTACCATCATTACCTTGATTTCAGCAGCCTTGCAGCTACGGCTTTTATTTATTTCCCACAGAGGCATTCCACATTGATAAACCCTTTTCTAAATTACTGCTAGCAGCCTTGCTTGATGACCTGAGGTGATCATTACTGGCAATCTTTTATATAATGTAATCGTGTCGGTTACAGTCACTATTACATCACTTATAATATTAGCATCTTGGAAAGATTTTCATTGAACATAAGTAGCTCATACTACAAAAAAAGCTGGAGACCAGTGTTGCATATCAATGTACTATGATACCAGTAAGGTTTCATTTTATAACAAAATTATTTGTTTTGTTTTTTAATTTAGGGATCTTTCTGTATTTTAAGAGAGCATACTTTCACACACAGAAACAAATTATTTTATTTAAAAAAAGTCCTGAGATGTATTATAGAGTACTTATATAATTAGCTTCAGCATACCTCAAGTAAGTGTAAGTTCCTCATGCTAAAATGTTTGCTTTTAGTGCAGGAAACCTTCTTTTAATGTCGCTTCCCCTTGAAAACAATTAGTAGGAAATATTATTAGCCTTACAGTGCTTGTCAACTGCTGTTGCTCTCTAGGTTCCTAATTAGCGTGAGCTGGAGTGGTATCACAAGCTTGCATGCGACAGGGTTCTTCCAGAGCATTAGCAGGGAGGAATAGTCAGAAGGGAAAGGAAGATTATATCCCTTTCTAGACAAACAAATACCACTAAAAACCAATTAAACAGCAGCACAACAGTAAGGAGGATATGATCAATCTATGATAATTTGGATCAAGACACAACTCCCAATTGGGCTTATCTAAAATGCCCAATTGGGCATTTTATTATCTAAAGTGCCGCTCGCAGAAGTTGTTGCTGCCTGCATTGGAGGGTGTGCTTTATCGAGGGACTGCGAGGACCAGCAGCCCACTGCCTAACCAGCTGCAGCCTCTTCCCTCATTGTTTCTGCCCCCCGCCTGGACATAGAAATACTTCTCGCGGCCCCTGCTCTGCGGGTGCCGCTTGCAGAAGTTGTTGCTGCCTGCATTGGAGAGTGTGCTTTATCGAGGGACTGCGAGAACCAGCAGCCCACTGCATAACCAGCTGCAGCCTCTTCCCTCATTGTTTCCGCCCCCGCCAGGACATAGAAATACTTCCCGCGGCCCCCGCTCAGCGGGGGCCCCTCGCAGAAGTTGTTGCTGCCTGCATTGGAGGGGGTGCTTTATCGAGGGACTGCGAGGACCAGCAGCCCACTGCCTAACCAGCTGCAGCCTCTTCCCTCATTGTTTCCGCCCCCTGCCTGTACGGATATATTTGACTCCTCCCACTAGCGACGCAGGATGCGCGCCGGGCGAAGCCCGGGCCAAGGGTGGGCCCGTTTTAGCCCGTTCAAGACCGAGAGAGACCGGACCGGGCCACCCCCCTTGGTTTATATGTCTGAACAGTAGCGCGACTGGGCCCTTTGACCAACTGTGGAACTACTTGCATATCGCAACCAAGCAGAATGGCGGGACGCGAGACCAGGAGAAAAGCAACAACTTCGAGTGGCTATGTAGCAGGTACATTGGACAATTTTATCATTAGAGCCAGCTCGCTACTTTCACATGAAATAACTATAATGGAGCGGCGACTCTCCCAGGAAATTGCCACTGCCAAGAGATCTTCATTGGGCCGCATGGCGGATGCTAGATCACCTGAGAGAGGTCCAGACTTGCTCACCAATGATCCTCCTGAGCGTGGCGATAATCTAATATCTATTGAGCCCCCGCGCTCTAGGAGTAGTCCTACGCTATGTAGAGACCCAACTCTACCAGCTATTCTTGAGTCTAATCTATTGTCTAATACGATTGATAATTCGCCAGTTGATAGCCCTGCAAAGTCAAATACCCGGGAGCTGAGGGGGAATAGGGAGGGGGCTGCTCCGAAAAGGAAACGTGGGGCTCAAACACTCAGTGGGAGGAAGGCTAAACTTGCGAAACACTCTTGCCACTCTGATCCCAAGGGTATGGGCAAGGTTAATGAGGATCCTACAGCCTCTATTGAATCTGCCATCCCCCCAGAAATAAGTCCGCCCGCACCAACTATATGCAACCTAAATACTAGCATAACAACACCGGTTGGGGAAAACTTATCGATTGCAAATATGGAGGCCCTCCTGAAGTCTTTGCTCAACCCACTAGAAACTAGATTAGCACAGATTGAATTACGGCTGTCAAATATAGAAAAAGCCACAATGGTTGCCGTAGACTGTCTGAACAAAGATAGGACTATTCATGCGGGTGGGGAATTGGACATAAATCAGGGGGGTGTGCTAACAGTCAATATCCATCCTCTACCAACTCCACATCCTACAGTGCAGTGCACCCCTGATAGGAACCCTACTCCTGCCAAGGCCCTAACTTTGGCCATAAAACCTAATCAGCATCCTGGCCGAAATGTAGAAGAAGGCTCTATACAAAGTAAGAAATTGACAATAGATCTACCGCCTGATGCAAGTCCCCTTGTAATTGTTCTAGCGGGAGTCCCTGAGTTAGACGTTTCGGCTAGAGAATCATTTGAGTCACTCAAGAACAAAGTTGCTAGCTGGCTGAACAAAAATAGACCTCTCCCTGCTCAAATTTGCAGCGAGATCTTGATGGTGAGAAGGGTGTCATGGGTGGGCCACACTATTAAAAACATTAGCGGTGATTGTGTACTGGTTAACTTCAGGGACCCAAGGACCGTTTCCCACATTTGTGACTGGCCGTACTGTGATGCTGAGACTACCATCCAGTCCCTTCCACTGTCCTCCTTCTAGCCACCTGGCCCTCCGAGCGCTAATTTTGGGACACAGGAGGGTTGGGTGAGAGTGGAAGCTAGAGGGGGGAGTAGGGGGCTAAAGGATAGGTTTCATAATACTCATTTTACCAGTCATTTAATGAACCGCAACCGGTACAGCTGCTTGGACTCGGTCGATTGACTACGGACCAAGCATGCGGGGGCCGGTGGTCCAAGGGCACTGTATGGAGGTAACAACAACCTGACCAAGCCCAGGAGGAGTATTACATCTAGTTGCCTGGCCAGGACTGAAGGTAGTAATCAGGAAGAGAGGAACCATCTAAGCCCATTGGCACGCCCACCTTATGGCACCACTGACCAGTTCAATTCGGCTGCTGGCCTAAACACCCCACCTTTACCGCTGGGCACTTCAAACACTCTGAGCTCTAATGAAATGGGTTTTAGGTCACCTATTGGGGGAACTGTAACTAATGCAAAATCAGGCTCTCTTCTCATATTGTCTTGGAACCTGGCAGGTCTGTGTAATAAAATGTCCTGTCAAGAGTGGGGATCATTCATAGACAAGAACATTGTATGTTTATTGAAGGAAACCTGGGCTAGAGAGGCACAAACACATACTGGTTTTGCATCATTCAGTGTACCGGCAAGGTGGGGGGTGAAGGGACGGCCATCTGGGGGCCTCACCATTTGGGTGGGATCCCATTTGGGATGCAAGGCCAAGTCTCTGAATACACTGTCAGAGGACGTCCAATGCATCCTCCTAGAGTGGTCAAATGTTGTTAAGCTTGCACTGGTTATTGTGTACTCTAAACCTGTTAATGCAACAAGTGAGTCGAGCACCATTGAGGAATTGTCCTCATTCTTAAGTACAATCCCCAGTGGGACTTCGCTCATAGTAGGGGGTGATTTAAATTGTCACTTCGAGCCACTGCCAGGCCTAATGGAAGGTGCAGTGCTGAAAGAAGACGATTACTGGGCAATTCCACCAACAGCAACCCCACCACCTAGGTCATGGACGCCTTTAGCTGTCCAAATCACGGCATTAGCACTTAACCATTCAATCAGGGCTTGTAATGGTCGTGTACACTCCGATCTCCCACCAAAATGTACATTTAACAAGCCGGGACAGGAGTCGCGACTGGATTACATTTGACATTTTCAAAGCTTTATTCGACAGCAGTCATAAAAGCATTTTCACCCTAAAACTATACAATAAATACTAGATCTAAAATACTTACATAAAAAACAAATATTAAACAATTAGTGCTACGAAGTTGATATATGGGTTTAAAAACACTCCTTTACAATCCATAACATTTTTAATAAGACAAGTATTAAACAATTGATGCTGACGAATTTGATAAGTGGATATAAAACATTCCTTTACAATCCATAAAATTTTTTGTAAAAAAAAGAAACCTGGTTATCATAAATCGTTAAGTTGCTTTGCCCAATAGCGTACGTGTGCTGGATTACATATTTGTTAAAACCTGTTCATGGTCCAAGGTTTTGGATTTTAGGGTCATCCCAAGAGTCGAGAGTGATCACAATGCTTTAAATTTGGAAATGTCATACCCTTGCATCTCTAAAGACCACTGTGATGGCAACGATGAATCTGACTCACAGATGACTCTAGCAAATAACAGGCGCCGAGTCAGGTGGGATAAATTAGCTGCACACCCCGAGGAAGTTGCCAAGCTTTATGCTCGGATCGTCCCTATATTTGAAGAGGTTAATGCTCTATCTATGCAACCCCATTCGCCCGACTTACACCAAAAGCTTTAGGCCCTGCACGGGGACCTAACCACCAACCTGGCAGAGGTGTTTAACCCAGTGTACCAAAGCGGAAGACTAGGGGTAATAGACCCTCATGGGTTAATGTCGCCTGTAGGAAGGCGAAGGTAGACTTTCTTTTGTCAGTGAAGCAAAACACCAACAAACCACTAATACAAGCCAGTAGAGCGGAATATAAGCGCTTAATCCGCTGTGCCAAAGTGGAATGGGACCACGATAATTGGGTGAATTTAACTGCCGCCCTAGCAACTAGAGACTCACGTACATTTTGGTCAATTGTGAACACGGGGTCCGAGGAGCCACTATCGGCCATTGAAGTAAATATAGCTGACAATGTGTGGGAGGATCACTTCCGTGCCCTTTATGAAGTGGACAATGCTGAACCTGCTGGGGAGTCAGGGGTGATGCTGTCAAATTTCGCCCCTCAATCTGATGGGGATGACTTTACCAAGGAAGAGGTCTGCCTTGCAATATCCAAACTTGCAGCCGGGAAAGCCCCGGGGTTAGATAAACTCCCGGGCGACCTCTTTAAGCATAAACCTATGGTATGGCCCCATATTTATTAGTTATCTTCAACGCAGTCCTGAGGGGCATGGCGGTACCCTGTACTTGGCTGGGCGCAGAGATCGTCCCCATCTTCAAGAAGGGCTCCCCTCTGCTCCCAGCCAACTACAGGCCTATCATCCTCATCGATGTGCCGCAAAAGATCTTCGCGAGGCTGATATTAGTTCGCCTCCAGGACTGGATTGATGACCATTCAGTCTTGAGTCCCTATCAGGCAGGGTTTAGAAAAAATACATCCACAATGGACCAAATCTTCCGATTGACTCTAATGTTCTGGAAAACTGTCAGGATTGAGGGGGGGGGGGGGGGGGGGGGGGGGGTCTTTATATGGTCTTTGTAGACCTTCGTGCGGCCTTCAACTTGGTCCCCCGAGGGAAACTCTGGTCTGTGCTCTTAGAGCTGGGTATCCCACCCCAACTCCTAAACATACTAATGAGGCTCCATGAGGAGAATTTTGCACGGGTGAGGTGTCGTAAGAACGGTCTGCTGTCATCTAGATTCCCCGTTGACAGGGGGGTGAGACAGGGTCCTAGCACCCACCCTGTTTGCCTTTATGTCAACGGGGTAATCGCCCACTTGAATGGGATATTGAATAGTGACGCCCCAAAGCTGGCAGGCAGCAGAGGGCCTGCAATTATGTTTGCAGACGACACTCTGCTGCTGCCTAAATCCCCAATGGGGATCCAACGTGTGTTGGGTGGTTTGGGGTCATTTTGCGCTGATCGGGGCCTTGAGATAAATGCCCTCGAAACCAAATTTATGATTTTTAACCCCCCTGCAACTACACATCCACACCCTAGCATAGGCTCCAATAGGCTGGAACGGGTTCAGATATTTTTTTTTTTTTTAGAAACCTTTATTTGTATAGAAAGGATATACAAAGCTGGGCCTACAACCAAACTGGCCGGCCACGATACGAGAAAGCAGTCAAGAAATCCAAAATGAAAGTTACAGAAGTAATCGTAAAGGAGCGCGTTCAATACAATCTTAAAAGGGGGAGGAAAGAGGATCTAGACGGCCAGCAAACAGGAGCAAAGAAGGTTAATTTTATAACATAGCAATAAGGAGTATGACAGGCTCAGCTACAACATAGAGGAATCCGGATTCCCTAACAAATCATTGGCAACAGAAAAGCTAAAGGGCAGCAATGCAGGAGTATCAGCACTGTATACATCGGTATAAAAAACAGGTGCGGTGAACACAAATCAATATGCAATTACTAACAACTTTGCACACCCACCACCCAGTAGCACATTGGAAACAGAGCAAAGGGGCCGGAATAGCGACATCACCAAGACTGACCCGTCATACTAACCTTAGGAGAGAAGGAAAAAAGGGGGGGGGGAGGAAGGGGGAAGAAAGAAGAGAGGGAAAGGAAAACACAGATTGAAAGAGAAGAATGCCTCGCCGAAACAAGCGCCCCGTAGCGAGGAACACATAAAAGAGCAGGAATATTAGCAACGAGGAGGGCATGGGAGTCGCAATGGAAAGCAGCAGAACTATAAAAAGAAGAACAGCGACGTTACAGACCCCACCCCAATAATACCACGGAAGGCAAGGACAGACGTGGCACTCCAATAAAGGGACACAAAAGGGCCATAGAACTGAGGAAAATAAAACATCAAAGAAGACCCAACCCACCCATCCCGCCCAGCACCCCTGCAGAAGGCTACGGCCTACCCTCCAAACAGCGCGCCTGTCGCCCTAAACCAGAACCCGAAATGTAGTAGAGACAAGAGAGAAGAGGAATAAAGAGACAAAAAGAAGAACATGAAAACAAAAATAATAAATGGGAGGGAGGAGCAAAAGGGCAGAATTAAATACGGTCGGCCACAGCCCTCCGCCCAACCATACAATCATATTACGTGTGAACCAGAACGACACGACTTCGAGCGCCATAGAACTTACAGGGGGGTCTCCCACAGCACTTTGAATATGAGCAACTGCGCCACGAATCCGTACACCAGTAAACCACCGGGAGCCGTGCATCTCACCCCAGTCCTTTCCTAACCACAATTACCACCCACCACATGACAGTGTGAAGTGAGCAACACGATGCGAGGCAAGCACACAAATGAAAATAATTACGATAAAGACGGAGACCAGGGAGGTCAATCTGCAGGCAAGTGAACAAAAGTTCAAATAGGCAGTTCAAATGTCTCAGCAATAGCAACAAGGGCAGTAAAAGACAGGAGTTCAGTCTCGCCGTTCGAAGAAGCGGGGGTTTCCCAGCAAAATAGAAACACGACCTCACCAAGGCAAAAACACGCTGCAGTTCACCATTTTTCTCAGGCACCCGGGGAGGATCGGGCCCCCGCACGACATCCAAGTCCCCAAACTCCAAACATCGAAGAGCAGGAGGTTCCAAAGCCACCGGCCTGCAGACCCGTCTATGAACAGCGGCAGCATCTCTCATAGCGACCGAGGGGGGCGAGGCAGTGGCATCACTGAGACAAGAGGGGACCATGAAGAAGCGTCCACCTAAGATGGCGGCGGATCGCAACGAGTCTCCAGGAGCATCGGGGGCCAAGGCCGCATGCCAGGATCGCAGGGCATCAAGAACGTCTCCAATCGTGGGCTCGTGCTCACATGTCCATGCCCCCGTGCAGTCCAGCAACCCAAGACCGCCATCACGAGGAAATCCACAGCCCAAGTCGTCGGCAGCCATTTTGTAAGTTCAGCCTCTTCACCCCCCTCCGCGACTCCCGGGACAGTTCACAGATGCGGGCCTTTACAGATATCCAGGGGGTCCCAGCAATGGCTGCCTCGGTGCAGAAAGGAGAGCCGCCCAAGGCGGGGGGCCGCCTGTATTATCGCTGGCGCTCCTCACAGACAGAGCCCGAGCGCGAGGGTCCAGGGTCGATGGACGGAGCAGCGGCGGGGGGACCCCTTCACACGATCAATCCACGGAGCACCGCGCCCCGCACCAGCCTCACGGCCGCCAAGGCAGGCCCGGATCAGGGTCACCGGGATGTTCACACAATGGCTCTCGCCAGCGGCTCAGTCCCTCGGCCGGGGCCGACGGTCACCACAACGCCAGGCCGGATCCAATAGGCGAGGCCCCGGTCTCAGCACCACGAAGGCCCGGGTCCCTTCGGGGGGCACAACTTCGGAACCGCAGCACGCCGGAGCCTCCAGTTCAAACGGTGAGTAAGAACGAAATGTTGCGTTTCTATTTCTTCGAAGATATGTCGTCTCTGGGCAGGATATGCAGCAGGATATGCGAGTCAGGCCAGAGGGCTGACGGAGCCGAGCTACAAGGCGACCATTACGCTCGCGAGCTTGGCTCCTCCCCCCCGGGTTCAGATTTTTGAATATTTGGGGGTGGGGGTGACAATAAACGAAAATATGACCTGGGCACCCCACCAAATCAAATGCCAACTGAAATTGGCCCAATTAGCTGGGGGCATTCTTAAGCTCTCTAATAAATCCACTATTAAACCTGTTGGCCCACCTATGGAGATATACAAAATGCAGGCGAGGGGGGCAGTCACCTACGGCGGCGAACACTGGGGCTACTTGTGTGGACCGGAGATTGTTGCCACTGAAAACAAATTCCTCAGACAGTTGTTATCCCTCCTCTCCAGCACTCCACTGTTACCGCTGAGGCTGGATATGGGCCTCAGACCAATCGACAAGGACCTGGGACTCAAGCCGTTAGCCTTCTGGCGGAGGCTTTGCAGTACACCGGAGCTCTCCTATTATAGGCAGGAACTCTCAGAAATTCTAAGCCTACCAAATCCTGGGAAAATACCATGGCTTAGGTACATAAAAACTGAATGTGGGAAGCTGGGAGTTCTACACTGTTGTGGTCGGATCCGGAGACTACCTGTAATATGGTCTCACGCAAGCATCTGGCAAGATTATTTTACGAAAACAAATTAACTGCTTCTATACACGAGCCACAAATCGGCACCCTCACTGTATCTTTTTTAAATGTCAAAGATTATTATTATTTTGAATGTGTCCTGGATGATATTTTTCCTATTTTAACTAGAAAATTGTATCTACAATGGAGATATGGGACCTTACCAACTAGAGCCTTTACCAGCAAATGGTGCCTTTCTTCGCCTAAAAACTGCCCTGGCTGTAACTACGATCTTGAAAATGACCTGCATATTCTGTTTTTTTGTACTGCGTACCAAAAGACAAGAAGGTATTGGCTCATACTTCTCTGCAAAAATCTGGGCTTAACTCACTGTATGCAGGCCTATAGAATTCTTAAAACAGAACTAACTGCTCCGATAGTGTTTGCAGTAGCAAAATTCTTGACAGCAATGTGGCACAAGCGTAGGTTTCTGATTAACACTGTTTAAATTTATCTGCACAAGCACTTTGTAATTGATTGCTTTGGAAGAAATTATGGATGTACAGTAATCGTTAGGCTTTTTAAGCACTAATTTGAATTTTTTACTGTTGTAAATTTGCTAGTGTTTACCGATTTTTTTTTATCATCCTTGTACATTGTATCTTTTAATGAATGTTTTGGACATCTTTTATGGCAAAAATTTGCCGAAATAAAGATTTATGAATGAAAAAAAAAAATTCAATGACCGTTTCATCAAAGAATGGATGACAGGGCTTACCCAAAACCCTTCTCCATGTATAATGTTATTAAGTAATCAAATAAACGTTTATAAACAGCTAAATTTGCCACTCGCACACCTTAACAAGCATTTGAAATGCAATAGGTCTCGCATATACGCAAGATCCATTGCATTGCAAATTGTGGCATCACGGACAATGGGAGGAAGGGCGGGTGGTTGGGGGTAGAAGGCACGACAACAGGAGGGGGGGAGAGTAAAGAAGGCACCAAAGCATGTCGTGCCTGCAGTAGGAGAACCTCATTAAAGAAAATAGTGCTCATAGTCTAAATAACGCGTACAGTGTAACAACCGAAGTAAAGGGGCCAGTCGCCAGGGAGGAGGCAAATGAAGAGGAGGCTGTACTAAGGAGGGACTAACCTGTCTATGGATGAATCAGAAGCCAGCATTTAGGACGGACAATAACACAAGCCAATGGCAAATATGGGCAGAGAATGGGCCGGCTTCAATTCACTACTCCTCTACAATAAGTCTCGCAGAACAGCGCATGCGCACTGGCTCGACCTAAAAAAATGAGGCTGCAACCAATATTACACTAACATCTGTAGGAAACAGCACCACACTGAAAGACACAAGAGGAAGTTACCAATTCCATATTAAAAATAATGTGTAAACAATATGTGAAAAAAAATAAAAAAATTGCACAGTAAAACACACAGATCGTTACCAACACCACACTGAAACACACAGCGCACATACATGATAAAGCATCAAACATGATGATGGAGTAAACATTACTACAGTGAAATACAGAGGTAGTAAACAACATTAATTGAAACATTAACGCCAGAACTATCAACAGAACCACAGTAAAACTGAGGCAGAAACAACCTAGAACACAATGAAAAACAGAAACCAGCAACAGAAGCAAACACCAACATCTTAAAACACCAATTTATTGTAAAGCGATCCGATATCCTTCAGGATCCTGTTCGCGCTATATAAAACTTTATAAATAAATAAATAAAATAAATAAATAATGTCACATACAATACCACAAAATTAATGAAACACAGGGATGAAGTAAACACCAAACTGACACACGCAGTTACCAACAACATTTTGAAACCTGTAGAGGGATTATCAAAAGCAGAAACGCAAAAAGAAAGTAAACAATAACCATGGTAAATTAAAGAGAGGTGTTAAACAATGCTAATGGAAGCAAGCAGAGGGAGTAATGCATACCATACTGAAACACGGGCAACAAACAATACAAATTGAAATACTCAGAAAAACACTGAAAGAGGGTGAACAATGTCCTAAGAAACAAGCATTTGCAATGCAATAGGTCTCGCAGCATTAAAGTTTGAGTTATTGACATTGTATATGACAATATGTTACATGAAAATTTTTACTGTGTCTCCATGTCTCTTGTATTTGCTCTCATGCTTCTTGCAATACACACGACAAAGAAAACCTTAAGCCTTTTTATTACAACTATAGTTCTCGCAGTGAGAACGCGCTTTGCGCGCTTTTCGCAGACTCGACCTAAAAAGCATAGACATATCAGACAAGTTGCTGCACTCCCTTAACTTTAGAGCATCAAGTCTTTTCTTCTACACATGCAAAAGGTCACTCAACTGATCTATTTTTTTTTTCCACAACAAATTTTATTATTCATTGATCAGGCAGAGGCATAAATGCAGCGTTCTACAGTCAGGAGATCACTGCTCAGTAGCAATACACGGTTCAATATCTTGAAAGCCCAATCAATAAAACAAACCACCCCCCCACCTCCTCCCTCCACCCACAACCACCCAACAGCCCCACTACCCACCCTTTATCCCACCCTAACCCATTGCACGTGATCACAACAAGCCTCCTGTAGGTATCAAAACTAAGCCCGGCGCCATGCATCGCTCTAGGCCTGGAGTCCTGCATCTAGAGTAGGATCGTCATCAGGATCAACTGGAGGCTCCAGAGTCAGCCCCCTATACTCAGCCCAACGCTTCCAGATTCTGTAATGTTTCCGAGGGCATCCCCTGGCCTCAAACACCGGGCGCTCCAACCCCATAAAATAGTCCAGTCCAGCCTTCCACGCATTCAGGGGGGGAGCGCGTTCATTCTTCCATGCCCGTGCCAGGTCCTGTTTGGCCACCACCAAGCCCAAGAACAAAAGGTGACGCTTGTAAGCATTACCGCCCACACCCTCCAGCACATGTAGAAGGCAATCCCCGGGTCCTGGCTGGGGGCAGAGATTGTTCCAATCCATAAGAAGGGATCCACTCTGCTCCCTGCCAACTACAGGCCTATTAGCCTAATAGATGTACCCCAAAAGCTCTTTGCGCGCCTTATCCTTAACCATCTCCTAGACTGGGTGGAGGACAATGACATCATGAGCCCCCTCCAGGCTGGCTTCAGAAAGAACACGTCGACCATGGACCAAATCTTCCGCCTCCTTCTCCTATATTGGAAGACGGTAACGTTAGAGGGAGGAAGACTGTACATGGTCTTCGTGGACCTGAGGTCAGCCTTTGACCTAGTCCCCAGAGGGAAACTATGGGAGGTTTTGCAAAAGCTAGGAGTACCCCCCCACCTCCTTAGTATCATCATCAGGTTGCATGAGAACAACTATGCACAAGTAAGGTGTGGGAGGGATGGTAAGCTCTCGGGCAAATTCCCGGTCCGTCGAGGCGTCAGACAGGGCTGTGTCCTGGCCCCGACCCTGTTCTGTCTCTATATTAACAGCGTCATTCAACATCTTGACGCTGTTAAGGACAATGATGCCCCGCTTTTGGCAGGCAGGAGGGTCCCGGCAATAATGTTTGCTGACGATACCCTCCTGCTTTCCAAATCCCCCATGGGGATTCAGAGGATTGTGAACGGTTTTGGCCTTTTCTGTCGCCAACATGGGTTGGAGGTGAACACGGAAAAAACTAAGTTTATGATCTTCAACCCCCCTGCCAAAGCTAGACCCAATCCTAAACTGGGGGAAACTAGTCTTGAGAGGGTTTCGACCTTTATATATTTGGGGGTAACACTTCAAGAAAATTTATCATGGGACTGCCAGGTAGCGAGATCTAGGCTGAAACTTTCCCAGCTATCGGGCGCACTCTTGAAGGTGGCTAACAAGTCCACCTTTAAGCCTGTAAGCCCGGCCCTGGAAACATACAGGTCCCAAGCGAAGGCAGCATCCATGTATGGTAGTGAGTTGTGGGGACATAAAGCAGGGAAGGTTCTGGCAGGTGTGGAAAATAGTTTTCTGAGACGCCTACTTGCTCTCCCGCAAGGTACGCCACTCCTCCCCCTAAGACTAGACTTGGGCCTTCCCTCTATTGCTGAGGATCTTCTGTCGAAACCCGTGAAGTTTTGGCACCGGATATGGACCACCGAGGAACTGTATCATTATAGACAGGACCTTATTCATGTTATGAGGTTGAATGCCAACTGCAAAATTCCCTGGCTGGCATTTATCAAGTCGGAACTGTTTAGCCTGAACTTGCCAGACTTATGGGATGACCCAGCTCAGGGCTGTCAAAGGATTACGCGTAAAACTCTTGCCCAGCTGTACAAGAACAAAAACCTGGTTGATATGGATAATGCTCATAATAGTGGCACCCTGACGGGACGTTTTATGGAATCCAAAAATTCTTATGTGTTTGAACCTTTTATGGATTTTATTTTTCCTCTCCTGGCGAGGAAACTGTTCTTGCAATGGAGGTTTGGTACACTCCCTACCAAAGTATTCACTTACAAATGGTCCATAGGGGGTGACAAACTCTGTCCATGCTGTAAAGCCCATGATGAAGATGATCTACACATAATGTTTGGTTGCCACGCTTACCAGAGCCCGAGGAGGCGTTGGATAGCACCTTTGTGTCGGAACCTGGGCTTCAGGAAGTACCTACAGGCCTATAGGGTCATGAAAACCAACACTCTGGGCCATATTGTCTTTGCTGTTTCAAAATTTCTAATGGCAGCATGGATAATAAGGAAGAAAATGTCCTCTTGAACTTGTACTACCTTGTATCCCTTACCCCATGCAGGTCCAGTAGAATCTTTTATATGTAAATACTGTGTTTTAAATATATGTATTGTATTTTATTGCATCTTTTATGGCCTATGTGGCCGAAATAAAGAATTTTTGGAATTGGAATTGGAACATGTAGAAGGCCCAAGCGAGGGGTACGGGGAAGATCCCAGCCAAGCACCTCCGACAGACAGCTCCACACACCATTCCAGAACCTAGTCAGAGCATCACACGACTATACAGTATGCAGCAGGGTACCTCTCTTGGCTCCACAGCGGAGGCACTGCGGGGACCCAATCAGACCCGCCCTCCACAGTCGCTCCCGTGTATAGTAAACTCTATGTAGATATTTGAATTGGATCAATCGGAGTCGTACCGCAATAGCAGTTCCACGCGGGGACTCCAGTGCTTCTCTCCAATCGTCCTCATCCAGGGGACCGACATCCCCTTCCCAGCACCCTTTAACGACAGCAGGGAGGGGGAGCAGTGAGTCACTAGCGTTTGATAGATACGGGACACCTTTTTATCTCCAAGGTCCCCCATGAATATCTTCGCTTCTACAGGGCTGAACTCCGGCAGCGTCTCCAATCCCACGATGCTAGGGGCGAGCGCGTGACGGAACTGTAGATACCTAAAAAATTGGGTCTTGGGCATGTGGAACTCGTCTCTCAACTCCTGGAATGATTTAAGGGTTACACCGGACATAACGTCTCCAAGCGATGAGATCCCGATGGAATCCCATCCTCTAAAGCCCGGCAGCGAGGCCAGCGTGGGGAGCCGTCCGTTATGCCACAACGGTGTCTCCGCCGTTAACCGACCCCACCAGCCCATGCGACGCAGCACCCGCCTCCAAACCATAAAAACCACTCGCGTGGCACATGGCAACCGCCTCCAGAGTCCAGCCGAGTACAGGATGGTATATACCATGTTGTCTCCCATGAGCAAGCGCTTCAAAGCATACGCCGGGTACAACTGATCTATTTTTAACTATGAACTTGACCCTTCTATTTTGAGAACCAATCAATATGGTGTAGTCTTGCCACAATGGTTCGCATTCAAAATAAGACAATAGGAAAGAAGCCCCACTCACCAGAGTAATGCACTGAATAGGGTGTTCATGGTCTACAATCACAGACATTTTCCTGAGCAGAAATAAAAGTAGCCCTTGTAGGAACTTGCCTGCCTGTAAGCAACAGCAGAAAGGATGCAATCCAACTGGCAACTCAGTTTCGCTGCTGGGTAAATAATGCATGAAACCTAATTTCCTATTTAAAATCTAAAAGCAATAAAAAGCGAATTCCATCAGTTCCATGGTATTTTTGTAAATTGGCAACAGCTGACAGAGTCCAAAATGTACAAACAAAAATAGAGAAAGTAATGCTCAGTGAAAGAAACGTTTGTGTTAAAAAAAGGAGCTAAAAATGATTAAAACTCACACAAATTAGCTTTAAAACTATTTGACCAATAGGATTTTAGCTGCGCATAATTCAAAAAAAATAATACAAAGAATATCCTCTCCCACATTCAGGTGAAGAGAACTCCCTGGCTCAGCAAAGCTATTTGAATCCTTCTCATCCTTTTATGATAAAATTAAATTAGTCAACATTTTAAACTGGTAGGAACTGACGAAAATGTATATCAAGATTCTCAGCCTAACCTGGTATCCAGGTTATTCGGTTTAGAAATGTTTATGGTCAATTTGGAAAAAGCCTTAATTCCATCAATAAGATATGGGGCAACCTTGAACCAAGTTCAGTTTATGTTTCCACCTGGTGGCTGATGATTTGGCACATACAAGGACAGATGCACGCAATCTGTCAAATAACTATGCAACATGTCAACAATCATGGAAAAAAAGGTACAAACATTCTGCATTTTCGAAAAGACATCCCCAGACCCTGGTGAACTGTGCCACTACAGGTCCACTTCAGGTCTGCGTTTTCCAGCAAAAGTGCTGGAGAGAGAAATTGACAGACAACGGAAATGGCATATTGAAGCTAACAACTTACTGGATAAAACGGAAGTTGGTTTCACGCCAATACATTGCACAGAGGCTGCTTTGGTGGCAGCACATTACAAGATCAGACAGCTTTTGGACGAGGGTCATAGGGCATCACTGCTACTATTTGATCTCCATGTTGCATTACACGCTGTTTTGCATCCTGTTCGGACAGGCAGATAAAAAACAATGGATGCACAAGAAAGACCCTGGGAATTGATTTTTAATTTTTATCCAACCACACTCAAATAAATGTTGGGATGTCCTCCTTCATCCCAAAACAAGGTTTGCCACGTGGGATACTGGGCACCATTTCGAGCAAACCCTCACCGGTTTAATCTGTAAATTTCACCCTTGGCAAAACTAACAGAGCTTTGGGTTGCCCTTTATGTCATATGCAAAATACCCAAACTGTAGTGTCTGTGGTGGATGAGACAAAGGCGACTGCTAACTTCTATGATTGTGGTACGGTGGCTCTAACAGTGGATGTGTACCAATGCAATGGAACTGAACAGGGGCAAGACTGAATTTTTGTGTTTAGACCCCTCTACGTTACCAGTGCACGTAAATAGTTGGCAGTAGATTTAGGAGAGCATCCCGTCCTGGCTCCAGCAGCAAAATAATTAGGTTTCATCATTGACAATGAGCTAAACCAGAACAAACAAGTAAATATGATCTCAGTCTCCTGTATCGTAGGATGCTGCACAAAGTGCTTCTTAGGCAGGCAGACACAAACCAATAGTCCAGGCAATGATTTTATCACTCCTGGACTACTGCAATACATTCTATGTAGTACTCCTAGAAAAAAGCTATTGCAGGATTACAGAGCGTATTAAACTGGGCACTGGGCAGCGAGACTACTAACTGGAATTAAGCAACATAATTCAGTCTCCTCTGCCTTAAAAACTACATACATTGGTTACATATAAAAACAAAAGTACTTTTAAGATGCCTGTCTGGCTCACAGAAGCTTTACTAAATTTGGCATGCGATTCTCTCAGAGAAGCGGAGTACTAACCAAGTCGATCTTTACAATATACGGAAGCCCTTTTCTTGACAGCCCTTAGAATCAAATTCAATTGAATTGAAGGGGCAAGAGATTTTTCCCTTTCCCTTCCCCAAAGTTGTGGATTACTTTTCCCAGCATCTTGGAGCTAAAACCAGCTACTGGAGATATGGAAGGGACCTGGAAACCCGTTTCAACAAATATAAGCTATGCCAGTTGTCGGCTCCATGACACCCTTATAGAGTGACAGCTGCACACTATTAATCCATTTCAATATCATTTGGTTATTTCCTGCTGGAAAACAAGAGAGGTGTTTTCCTCTCCATTGTAGCCTCTTTTTTTCGGCTCGTAAAAACTTGTTCTAAGCACCTCCCACAACGAACTCCAATTGCTGTACCAATGCCGCTCATCTTAATATGGGACAACCATAAGACACTGTCTAATCTAAACCCGAATAAGCAAACAATGTACATTGTGACGTAAATTTAAAAATACAAGAAGTGGGTGAGAGGGACCAGTGTACAATACCTTTGGATCGATTTGGTGCTATATAAAGCTGCAACAAATAAAAAACCAGTCATGTTGGCTGCTCCGGTCCTCCGCTCGGGATCCCACTTGCCAGCCGCTTCTCTGGGTCCGCGCGAGCGCGCCGCGTGTTGTCGTGGCTACGGGCACGTGACCAGCGAAACCGAAAGCAGCCCGGGCTTACAGTGAGAGGGCGGGGGCTGCCCACGCATGCGCGCTCCGAGCCCCGGCGCCAAAGCGGAGTGCGGCATCTGAAGTCCCGGGTCCCAGGAGGGGGCCGGGTGAAGACCAGCGCTGGGGACACAGAACACGCCGAAAGAGCCCGGTGAGGAGGGGGGTCAGTGCCTCTGTCTGTGTGTGTGTGTGTGTGTGTGCGTGCGTCTGTCTGTCTGTCTGTCTGTCTGTGTGTGTGTGTGTGCGCGTCTGTCTGTCTGCGTGTGTGTGTGTTGTGTGTGTGTGTGTGTGTGTGTGTGCGTCTGTCTGTCTGTCTGTCTGTCTGTGTGTTGTGTGTGCCTGCGTGTGTGCCTGCGTGTGTGCCTGCCTGCGTGTGCATGTGTTGTGAACAGCCTGCCGGAATCGGAGCGCGTGTTCACGCGCGCGACCTGATCCGATTCCGGCAGGCTGCGTGCCAGTCTCTTGTCTCCTCGGGGTAGTCCTTGAAAGCGGAAAGGACTGAAATGATTCCAATAGTCTCGCTTTGCGACAGCAGGGGCTTCGCCCCTGCAAATCCAGGCGTGAGACCTAAAAAGGGGAAGCTAAAGCGGAATAAAAAAAATTACAGTTTCTAATTCCAATGGTGCAAAACAAGGGAAACTGACAAAGTTACTGCTTGCTAGTAGTAGAATACTTGTGGCTATTACAGTAACATCTGTAGAATAGTTGTAGGCAGGTCTGTTCCAATATATACCCGAGATTGTGGATCAACGAGAAAAGCACTGTCTACAGTGCACTAGTTCATATAACTCGACCACAGATGAAAAAATAATGAAGTCCACAAAATATGTTCCCAGGGACAAGACTTTGTAATCAGGGAATCAAATGTCATGAAAGAAAAAAAATACCTCATGGGAAAATGTGAAGGGGTCTTGAATCCATTGTAAAGCCAAAAGTGGTAGGAATAACTCAAGAGCAATACCGGCACACACTAAAAAGAAACTTAAAACAACGAATTTAACTACAAATAGGTTGGCATTTGAGTGACTACACATAGGTAAGCAGATATTAAAAATGTCTGTACTCACTTCGACCTCCACAGGAAAGGTGTAGCAGTGACGTAGGTCTATTAGGTTTTCAAAAATAAACAAGCTCTGCAAAAAAACACATTTAATATGATTACATATGTAAAACATTTCAATATTTTTATTTATTAGGCTGAACTTACAAAATAGTGCTTAAGGGTACTATGTTCGCCTTTATAAACCTCGAGGAATTAAGAGACCTAGGGGTCAGGACATATTTGTTAACTAATATCTCACAACATATTTCTGGACCGAATAATGCAAATAATGCTGGGCACAACTTCAGTTTTATAGGCCACTATCCTGCTCATTGGGTTACTATTTCACGGCCAGTAACCTTCCTGTATACTTCCTATCACTTTCAGTAATCTTCGGCATTTCATAATACATTAACTTTCTAATGCATCACTGTACCAGGGACCACTCAGTCCATTTTAGGTAGTTTGTTATGTTCTAAAGTGCTTAAATGAAAGGGACTTTCAATCAAGAGCATAAGTTGAAGTGTAGCTTATTCATTATACTCATCAGAGCGGCTGTAGGGTACAAAGCTCCATTCCAATCGACTTCAGGTCTAAAACATAAAATTCCAAACAAATAAGTTAATTGCCTTCTAGTGGATACTCTATTCAAGCTAAGATTGCTAATCTTAGAATATGCCTCAGGTACCAGACTGGTTCGGAAGAACTTTGCAGCAGTGCTACAATGTACCTCTATTTAGCATTACTCAGGTCTGTGATGGCTCCATACGGCTCCTGACTTGAGGGACTGTAGCAACATATAATCGCCACCACTGCATACTGACATCAGTTTCTTGTGTTTTCACTTTTTGCATACTCAGACCCGGAGTGTAGACAACTGTGTGCCGAGAACATATTGGGAACTTTTTAGATATTAAAAAAAGGCCACTTCACAAAACCACTTAAGTGGGAAGACAGTGATAAATCTGCAGTTAAATAGAGAATCTACCAGAAAGAGCCATGACCGAAACTAAGTAGCTTGTTCTTGATAGATATGTCTAACAGCAGATTCTTCACCTTAGAATAGATAGGAAAGCAGTACCTCCCCAAGGTCGAGAATCTCTGGTGTGGGCTCAGACCATAAAGTCTTGCAGGATCGAGAGGGAAAAAAGTACAATTTCTGCCAGACCTGGTTGTCAAGAGGCAATAATGCTTCGTGAGCTCACATTGCAGCCTGGCAGCTAAAGAACAGGCACAAGTCATGCCAACACAGTGGTAGCCCTGGTGAAATGGACCCCAGACCTTCTAGGGGCTGTTATTGGTCAATGCGTAGCAGAGCTTAATGCGTAGCAGAGCTTAATGCAGCAGACCATTCCAACTCAACTTTTGCACAGCTTTCCCCCTTTCTTTGCTACAGAAAACACCATAAAACGTTGATTGTCCACTCAGTGTTCATCAGTACAATCTAAGTAAAAGCTTAAATCTTTCAAGGGGCGAGGGGAAACAACATTGGTAGAGTGATGGATAACCCAATAGTGGAAGGGAGTCACACCTTTAGGTAAGAAGGCCACCCGAGTCCTCAGGGGCAATTTATTAGAAAAAACAGGAGTGTATGGCTGTTGCACCGGTATTGCTTACAGTTCACTCATACAATGAGCTGACATAATTGCAATGACCAAGACAGTCTTCAAAGTGAGGACATGCTGAAAGCAGTTATGCATAGGCTCGAAAGGTGTGCACACGAGGAATGCTAAGAACATGTTACTGTCCAACTGTGATTTCCAAAACGACTTGGAAGGGAATATGTGTCAAAGCTTTAATTAATCTCAATACAACAGGTAACTTGAATTAGGACGGTTGATTTAGCAACATAGAAAGGCCAAAAGGGCCAAATAAATACCCTTTTACAGTGTTCACTAGAAGGCTTTAAGGACTAAAGAAAAACAAAAGGATTAACACCAGCTTGGCCTTTAAGGGGGTGAGTGGTATGGGCACAACAACAGGCTACAAATTTTCCCTAGTGCAATATATAAATGGATTTCATGGAAGGGAGTCTGGCAGCGAGGGTGACATCTACCACCTCAGGAGACAGATCAAAAGCAGCTACTTGCCGCCACTCAATCTCCATGCACAGAGATGTACCTTTGGTATATTTGCGTGGAGCACCCTGCATTGCTGCTAAGACAGGAAGCCCTCCTGAAGTGGTAGCCTGATTGGAGGACAGATATTCATGCTCAGTTGTTCCAGATACCACACTCTCCTGGGCCAATCCACAGCCACAGGTTCATGATTATCGTCAGAACTCGAGGTAGGAGAGGTAGTGCTCAGAAAGTGTACAGTAGTCCCATGTTCAATTCCAGCCAGAAAGCATTTCAGAAATTCCAACACACAAAATTGTTTGCACTGCACATTTTTGACATAACAAAAAGATCTAGCCAGGGTTACCCAGTTGTGGAGGACGCCATACACAAACTTGGGAAGAAGATGTCATTTCTGATCTGCCAGACAACATCTGCTCCTTCACCCAGAGACCCTGATAGGTGGTTGGTGACCAGAAAGATGCTCTGGTGGTCTAGTCACCTTTAGAGACACAAATCCTCCTTGTAAACGATCCAGGACTCCACTCCATCCTGCTTTTTAGAGAATCTCATGGCAATGGTGTTCTACGTGAGAGCATGGACAGGTCTACCCTTGATGCACAACAGGAAGGCATTTGGGCCAGATGCAAGGTCCCTAGTTCCAGTAGGTTGATGTGGAGCCAGCCCATACCTAAAGACCCGACTCTGATCTACACCTCTCCTAAGTGACCCCCCCCAAACCCAGCAGCGGTGTATCTGTCACCACTGTCAGCTCTGGATGGAGAGGGAAAGGCATACCTCTTATAGCAGGATGGAAAGATGCTCTGCTGAAATTCGTTCTGGTGTTGGAGGGATAATGAGTGAGAAGGGGAAAAAAAGGTAGGGCGTAGGCTGTTAGATCAATGTACAAGACCTAAATGTCGTACAAGATGGATCGCCAATCCGGGAGGAAGCACTGCATCCTGCTACCCCACTGGCTGGGCATGCGCCACTGAGGGCAAATGATGCAGCAGATAGACTGGTGCCCAGGCCACGTATTGCCTTCCAGATCCACAGCCCTGAAAGGGCTGCGATGTCTGCTACATCACCGGCTGGGAAGGTTGCCTCTACCTATATGCTAGCCCTGTGGAATAGCCCTAAGTTTCTAGAACTGGTGTGTAAATAGTTTGGCTGGGGTCAACAGCTCCCAAAGAAAGCACTGTAGCTCAGCTATCTTTAAAGCATTCCAAAGCAGAGTCTGCCCTCTCTGAATAGATGAGACCTATCAATGGGCTTGTTCATTAGTGGAGCTAGTACATCGCTGGAGAATCTACTAGACCTCATCCAGGAATGTCTATGAAGGAAACAATGGACATGACTGCTCTACCAATGTAGTCTGTTGTATCCAAACCAGCGCAAATAACATACTTGGCCAAGTCCTGAGGTTCTGTATCATCTGAGCCAGAGAGGCCCTAAGACTGCCAGCAAGATCTTGCTGACCATGTTCCAAAGGGCACCTGTGTATCGAACAGAAAGGCTGCATTTACAGATTGCTGCGCTAAGCGGACAGAGCAAAATATGTTTGCTAAAGACATCAATCTTTTGGATTCTCTATCCGGATGATTGGCTGGAAATGAGTTAGGGTTCACCTTATCGGTCAAAGCCGGTACAATCATAGTCTCCAAAGTAGGGTACCTGGAATGAAAGTACAGATCACTAGGCGCCAGTCTATGACAGCAGGGTTCACCATATTGGTCAAAGCCTGTACAATCAGGGTGTCCAAAGTGGGGTACTTGGTAAGAAAACCAAGATCACCAGGCGCCGGTCTATGACAGCACACAGGCAACCAAGAACATGGTTTTGATCAACCAGCCATCAAGGTTATTTGTGAAGATCTCATTAAGGGGGAAAGGGCTCAGCTGTTGCAGGCCCAAGCGCTAAAGTTTTTTCAAAACTTTTTTTTAATTCTATTGGAGGGCAGCTAAAATTGTAATACCTCAGCTGCCCTTCAAACCACCACTTCTATGAAGCACTTTCTTCCTTTGATGGGTCATGTGGCGAGAGAAGCTCTGTCTCAGGGCAGGTATCAAGCCCACTGATATTTTGTACATCAATGTCCAAGTCATTACTGGTGTAATGAGGAGGGAGCAAGCTATCCTCCTCACCATCATCATCAACCTCAATGGCCTGGGGTGCACCCTGATCTGGCACGGGATCATGGATTCAAAACAACAATGAAGCCTCTCCTGATAGCTGTGATGCAGTAGAGGCACTTGGTTAGTATCAGGGTGCATGACAACAGGTTGTGCTTTAGTAATCTTGCATCTCTTGAGTTCGATCTGAAGGTAATTTGGGACAGGATATGGCTTTCAGCACCAGATCATGTGCTGGTGGCGCTGGCACCAGAATCTGAGTGGCCGGAGCCAGCGTGGGTCATAGGGCCAGGGTGGAAGTCTGTACCAGAATTGGTATGGGCTTGGTACCAGATCCTGAGGGAAAATATTGCATTGGGGAGGAACCTGTCAGTGAGAACGCAACTAGAGGCCCAAGTGGTTTTAAGTCGCCCTCACAGCCTATCTCTCGAGTCAGATGTATGGGATGGGTCCAAGTCCCTAGATGGTCCCTCAAAAGATATCAGCCCGTTAGAATCTTGAGGTCCAGCTCCAAGCTTCTTCTTACCTCACTACGGGTCCGCACTGTACGAAATGGGTGTCGATCTTCCTCATTTCTCGCCCCTTATCTCTGGAATAAGCTACCGTTCCAACTTTCGTCCATTTCAGATAACCAGCGCTTTCACAGAGAATTGAAAACATGGCTGTTCTAAATGGAATCAGATATGATCCCAGGCAGTGGAATCCTCCTCAAGTGCCATGAGACCTACCGGTGATATGTGCGCTATATAAGATTCTTTGACTTTGACTTCCAGTGGGAAGCGGAGCGGTCGCAGGATGTTCCGTGACCAGGATCCGAACATGTGAGAAGACCACAACAACTTCTTGTTTTTGGAGTCCTAAAACTCTGCCTCCCAGTCTTGAATCACCTTCAGGAACATTAGAGCACATTTGTCACACAACTCTGACTGTGTCCGTAGCCCAGGCACACCTCATGAAGATCCATGACTGACATCTGTTTCCTGCATTTGCCCTCCAGCTTGAATCCTGTCGTTTTCGGTGAGGAAAAGTTTTGGAGGCACTGAAAAACCGACCAAGTTGGGAGCGGAGCTCTGGCACCGCATCAGAAGGCAAAAAAATCAAGGAATTTAACAGTGGCATTGATATGAAGCTCCACTATATCATTTACAGGATGATATGCAGCCAGCGCAGAGCCACACAACACCACCTAGTAGCAACCGGGAGCACCTCGACAAAATTCTCAGAATCCAGTCTGTCAATTGGGGGATGGAATCTACAGTGAGAATTATCCATCAGAAATGATATTCTGGACAGGCTCTATGGAATGATTCTACTTGACAATTCCACACAACACATTCCTCCACAAACATATTTTAAATCTGAAAACTAATGACAATTCTTTAACCTAGCTTCCAAAATGGACACTATTCCAATGACCAACAATATTACTTTATGTATACTGCTTCCTATATTATGTAGGATAGTTTTTTTTGTTTAAATTTGTTTTATTGAGTTTATCAGCAGTAAACATAATACAATTCCATTTGGCCGCCCCAACTACCCGCATAGTGCTCCCCCTCCACCCAAATGGGGGTCCGCCTCTGTCGCGAGGGAGGCCAATGTGTCTGTGCTAGCGGGTAATGGTGGTTCATCTATATGAGTGCATACAACCCCCCGAAACACAAACTCCCCCCTTTCCCCAACTGTGCCCTCCCCTCCCCCCCACCCGCCCTTCGCTGTGTCGATGTGCCCTTCCAACCCTAGCACTAAGAGCGAGTGCCTGGAGTCACAAGGGGGTGGAGCCGGTCACCCTGGCAAACTCATCCGTGAGTCGTAGAACCCGAAGATATTTTGGACAGGCCAGTTCTGTGAATTCTCCAGCTAGTAACGAAATGAAAGGCTGCCACGTGGTGATGAAGGAGTCCGCTGACTGTGTGAGTGTCGCCTGTATCCGTTCCATGCCCATTATGTACCATAGCCAATGAAGCCAACCCGTGCGTGTAGGTTTCCTCGTGGAGCCCCAGAGGGAAAGGATGTGATGTACCGCTGCCCCCACTGCCATCCCATCTGTTTTCCCCTGATCGATTTAAGTGGAAATGTAAGGGCGTTGGGAAGACCAAGTAAGGTGTAGGCTGGAAAACGGGGAATCTCTGTCTCGAAGTGCGTGTCAATGTCTGAGAGCACTTCCGTCCAGTATTCTGTTACCTCCGTACATTCCCACAACAGATGGGTCAGTGTCCCCACCTGACCGCACCCCCTCCAGCATGCGGAGCTGCGGTGTGGGTTGCCCTGATGAAGCCTCTCCGGGGTGAGGTGTCAGTAATACGCGATCTTAACTGCCGATTCCCTGCTCGCCACGTTCCTGGCAGTGTGGTGGGCCCTGTAATAAATGTCATGCCACTCTTTGCCTGTAAAGGTTCTTCCGAGATCCTTTTCCCATCGCCTCTGACCAGCAGAGCGCGAGGTGGGCGGGGGTGGGCTCAGCAATTTATACAGGTCCGTGATCGCTTGTCTGTCCGACTCTTTCGTGGTGAAAGCGCTGTGGCGCTATCAGGGAATACATCTCCTGCAGGGTATCGAGCTGCATAAAGCCCTCCTCATCAAACAGGTGACCAGCCGATCTACATTCTGAAGAGCGCCACTGAAGGAATACCCCCCGGTCCATCCCTGGAGGGAAGGCTGGGTTATCAAGTATCGGAGTCATTGGCGAAGGGAAGGTGGTGAGGCCTCTAGCGACCGCCACCGCATCCCACACCTTGAGTAGCGTGCGCGTAATAGGTGATTTCTTAATATAGGAAGGCCTGTCGGATCAACGCAAAAAGGGAACCCTCCACAACGACATTTGGGCCATCGCCCGATCCTGAAATAACCATCTCTTTTCTGATTCAGGACAGTTCCACTCCAGGAGGTAGCGAAGCTGTGTCGCCGGGAAGTATCGGAGAAGGTCAGGGATACCCAAGCCTCCTTCTGCAGGAGACCGTCTGGCCAGATCCCGTTGAAGTCTCAGACGTTTCCCGGCCCACACGAATTGCCGTATTGCATCTTGAATTTTCTGGAGCATCCCAATCGGTGGTGTGACTGGGATGGTTTGGAACAGGTAGAGGATCTTGGACAGCAGGGACATTTTTATCGCCGCCACTCGCCCTAACCACAACAGTGGCTGTTGCCGCCACCTCCTCAGGTCCCCTAGGAGTTGGTCATAGAGTGTTGAGTTCTTTTTCTCGACCGTTTGGGATGTGCTGGGCGTCAGGGTGATCCCCAAGTATGGCGGAGACATACGGGATGAAAGTCCCTCGAACTGCCGCAATCCGCCAGCGGTTTTGCGGGCGTTGCAGCCAGAGGAAGAATCAGGGACTTCACTATGTTCATCTTAAAGCCCAAAACGTTCCCGAAGGTCTCCATTTCCGCTGGGAAAGCTGGAACGGAGCGTTCAGGCTGGTCTACCGCCACCAGGATGTCGTCTGTGTATAGGCTAGGGTTTGCGGCTCACCTCCGAACTTGACCCACACAATATCCGGATTGTCGTGGATTCTTTGCGCGAATGGTTCGATATACAGGGCAAACAGCAGAGGCGAGAGCGGGCACCCCTGCATAGTGCCTCGTCGGATGTCAAAGGTATGCAAGCCCGTCCCATTAACCCGAATGGTTGCCTGAGGCGCGTCATAACAGCTAGCGACCCACGACAGGAAGCGATCTCCAATTCCGAAGCACGCCAAGGGCTTGTCTAGAAATCTCCAATCCACCCTATCGAACGCCTTTTGGGCGTCGACTGAGAGGAGAGCCGCGTCCGAATCATTAAAATGGACTTTGTCAATGACATGCATGAGTCTTTTAGTGTTATCGCTGCATTGCCGTGGGGAATAAAGCCCGATTGGTCGATCTCTATGATGCCTGGAAGGCAGGGACCTAGACGAGCCGCTAAAATCCGGGTGAAAAGTTTGAGGTCTAAGTTAAGCAATGAAATGGGCCTGTATGCAGCACACTGTGACGCGCCCTTGCCGGGCTTGGGCAACACGATAATATCTGCCGCGAGCATGTCTGGGGGAATGGAGCCTGGTCCCTGAAAGGAGTTGAACAGTTTGGTAAGTATGGGAGCTATCAGTGGGCAGAAACCTTTCTAAAAGCCTGCCGAAAAGCCGTCTCGCCCTGGTGCTTTCAGAGGCTTCAGACGTGCTATTGCCGACACTACTTCCTCCGTACGTATCGGAGCTTCTAAAGAAAGCGCGCAGCCCTCATTAAGGGCTGTAACCGACGCCTCTGCAAGGTAGGTGACCCCACCCTCTGGGTCTAGGGTTAGATCCTCGGCATATAGTGAATCATAAAACGCCCGAAATGCCTCCGCTATCTGATCATCCTCCTGGAGCATGTGCCCCCCCTGATCCCGAATAGAGGGGATTTTAGATCTGAGGGCCCTCGCTCTCAGCATACTGGCCAGAAGCCGCCTTGTTTTGTCGCCCCCCACGTAGTACGTGTGTTGGAGGCGTAAAGCCGCGTATTCTGCTCGGTCCAGGCTCGCGAGAAGAGCCCTAGCCGCTTTTAGATGGCGCCAGATTCTGGGGGCCCCTGTCCTGCTATGTACCTGCTCTAATTCTAGCACCTGCGCCGATAACGCCTGCCTCTTGTCCTTACGTTCTCGAGCTTCAGCTGCCGCTATGGCGATGAGGTCGCCGCGTACCACCGCCTTGAGCGCCCCCCACACCGCTGTTACCGGTACCCCTGCATTATCATTTATCCTTAAGTATTCCGTAATACGTTTGTGTAGTTGTTGTGTGACCCCTTTGCGTTGCAACAGTGTCTCCCTGAGGCGCCACCGGCCTTTGTGCGGTTTCAGGCGGGGAACCGATAAGTGAAGTGTGACCGCGTTGTGGTCTGACAATGCTGCTGGGATAATGTCGGTTTCTTTGACTAAGGGAGCGAGATCGGTAGACCCCAGAAAGTGGTCCAGCCGGGCATATGTGCGGTGTACATGTGAGTAGAATGTGTATCCAGAGGTGTTCGGGTGTGCTTCCCGCCAGAGGTCCACAAATCCTCTACTGTCCAACCACCGCCTACCCTCCTGGGAGATTGCGCCTGCGGAACCATAAAGATGGCCTGTCCTTGTCTCCGTCCATTACCAAGTTAATGTCACCCCCCACCAGCGTGTATTGCGATGGAAACGCCAGAACATCCGCCAAGGCCCCTGTGAGAAAGGATTCCTGTTTGGTGTTCGAAGCATATATCGACCCCAATGTCATGGACATACCCCCACCTGCACATTATACGCTAGGAGCCTGCCCTTAGTTTTTGCGACTTTGTCCCCAACCTGGCCCTTGAAATGCCTAGCAAATAGAAGAGCTACCCCCGCCTTTTTCTCTACAGTGTAGGAGTAGTATTGCTGAGGGAAAGCCCCTTTACTTTTCGGGTGAGAACCTTGAGGACCCTGTCACCCATGAGTGGAGTCGGTTCGGGCCCAGCTTTCTCTCAAGGCAGCCACTAGCCCCCTACCCCAGCCCCTGTACCCCGGAAGCGCGAAACACCGGAGCCCACCGCACCTACCCGACCTCCCCCTTCCAATCCCCAACAGCCACCTCCCAACCATCCAACTCCCATTCCCTGCCTGAACCCCGTTTCCCCACCGCCTCCCCCCCTCCCTAACCCCAACATCATTACCCCTACAAATGAGCAATGTCCCAGTCCTGCCCTCTCGCAGCGCAGGGCTGTGGCGATTTACCTGTAGGAGCATGCAACGGAGTCAACCTCCGCTGCCCCCTGCCCGCCCCCGACCTGAAATGCCAACGTGCAAATGAGTCCCCCCCCATATGAATCAATCAATCTGACGACAAAGTGTCTTTGGCCACTTCCTGGATGGCACTGGCTCTCTCCTGCGTGATGGTGTGAAAGTCGGGTTTCAAGCTCGCAGCAGGTGAGTGTCTTCGAATGATTTGATGCCAGTCTCTCCTAGATGATTGTCGGAAGGGTTTCGGAGACTTGGGCTCCTCCATCTGTTCGATGCCCAACAAAGCGCATGTGTCCTGGAGGGAGCGAAGTTGGTGCAAGGTGTCATTCCACTTAAATATCAGGCGAAATGGATGACCCCATGAATAGGGGATCTCTGTGTCCTGCAAGAAGTCTGTGGCCACTTTGAAAGCCTTCCTTTTTTGGAGCGTGATGGCAGAGAGGTCCTGGTACAATACTACCGGCTGACCCTGGAACCGCAAGGGTTGTTTCCGTCTTGCTTCCCTGAGGATTCGTTCTTTAAGCGGAAAGTCTGGCAAGAAGGCCAAGATATCCGGGGGGGGGGGGGGGGGGGCAGGTGCGCGCCTCGCCAGCCCCACTCGGTGAGCTCTATCAATCCGGATGCCAAAAATAGGGCCTGCAAGTAGCTCGTTATAGCTGCCCCTTCCTCCTTAAGTGGGACCCCCCCGGACCCGGATATTGTTCCTTCAGGACCTGTTTTCTAAGTCCTCCGTATGCGCCTGCAGATCCACTTGTTGGTCTTTGAGGCGTAGGACTTCTTGCTGGAGCTGCTCTAGCTCCTCACTTCTGGCCTGGTCTGCGTCCTCGATAGTGGCCACCCTCTCGCCGAGACCGTCCACCTCTCTCCTAATCTCTCTGCCCTCCCCTGCGACCTCCTGTTTCAACGTTTGAAAGTCTTCGCGAAGAGATTTGAACAAGGTCTCCAGGAAGGATTTTGTGATGGGCACATCGCCCTCGGTGGATTCATTTTGTTGCTTAGATGCCCCTGGAGAGGATGGTCCCATTTCCCCCTTGGCTGCCCCTTGTTAAGCATCTCTGGGAGGGTACGGTCTCCTTTTTTCCTCTGGCCGGCCATGTTGCTCCTGCCGCCCTCGCCTCAGTCTCTCCCGTCCACGCGGTCGCCTCAGTGGTCTTCTCTCGCCTCTGGCGTCGGCCCTCGGGCCTCACTTCTCCGTTGAAGAGTGCCTTCTTACACCCCGCGTAGGTGCGTCAGCGCTGGGCTCTACTCACAGCCAACCCCGCTTCCCCCTATGCTGATCTCCCAACACTCGTCATGCAGTTGAGAATCTGGGGCGTCCACTGAGCTGGCCCCCCGACGTAGGACCACCACCTCGCGTGTTCACGCCCAGGAGGTGCCCCTTCCTTCTTGCCGTGGTGTGCAGGCACGTGGGTGGCGCCGACAGCCGGCTGAGTGTCCCCAGCCGTCACCCGGTCCAGGCCCTTCCTCCAACGGGGTCACCCCCTAGCGTGGACTAGGGCCTTCTCCTGCCCCAGGTCACCCCCTAGCAGTCCCGGACTGTTATGGCAGTCTCCACAATAAAATAATGATGGATTAAACCCAGATCTGTGACTGGGGGTGAATGTTTTGCCATTGTGCAACATTCCGTCCATCATCTTGTGTGTTTTGCTGTTCACCCTATGTGGGAAGGGCATGCCCAGACGTGGGTCCTGTGCTCACTACGCCACTGGAGTCAAGCTATCCTGGCTGATGAAGGCTGATAGCCAGAAACCGGTTCTAGGATGCTTGATTCCGGTCCAAGGAAGACATGGCTTGGCAGTTCGGTCTGGACTGTTCCCATGAGGCACAGGGTCAAGACTGATTTGCATATGGCCATGTCTGAACTGGGGTGGCTTGGTGAGCAAAATAACGATGGATTAAACCCAGATCTGTGACTGGGGTTGAATGTTTTGCCACTGTGAAACATTCCATCCAGCATCTTGTGTCTTTTGCTGTAATGTGTTTCTGTGTCATTTAGTGAACACATAAGCAATAACTTTTTCCTCAACATTTTGTATCTCATTTAGAACAGGAACAAGTCTATAAGCGCTTACCTCCGTGGTAAGTATAGTGTTGCACTTCAAATCAAAGATACCTAAAGGTAGGGCATATTTGCTTTCCTTTACGTTTTAAAACTCTTTTTGGAAATCCTTATCCCATACTTTGTTTTGTACTTTTGAACAACAATTCAAGCATTATTTTGGTTTTATCAGAAAAATGTATAACAAAATTGGAACAGAGCTTGATCACACCCAAAAATGATCTCACGTAATCCCTGTTGGCAGGTACCATTGCATTTAATATGGCATCAATTAACTTTTTTTTTAGTCTAATCACCTTCTTGTCAATGATAGGGCACAAATAAGTCCCATAGTCAACCCTAAACTTGCACTGTTCTGCCTTGACTGATAACGTTTTCAACGCTAAATGTACAGCACTTTACTCAACCTATCAACAAGTTCCACCTCTGTCTCAGGCTGCATCAAAACGTTGTCCAGAAATTAGCATACCGTCCAACCATATCACCAAATATACCTTGCATCAGTCTCTGAAATTAGGCAGATATGAACACCAAACCAAATTGCATATGCTTGTACAGGAGCACTCCAGACAGCGTGAAAAATTAAATCAAATGGCAAGATCACTTATTGTCTGCGTGTTGCCAAATTGAGTTATGTCTATTGGGGAAAACCACATGACTTTCACTAATATAGCCAAATTCACTAATGTTTGGAAGGTGGTGTCAATCAATCCATATGGCATTGTTAAAGTCCCTTAGGTCTACACACTTTCTCATTGTCTGGTTTCTAAAGCACCACTGTAGATGACAACCAATGTGAGGGTTCCAATTTGTTTTCTTTGATTCCACTCTAGCGTAAATTCGAAATCTCAATTTGAACCTATTCCAGATGGGCAATGCAAGGTTTCTGACTTTCTGAACTTTGGACTGCACAGTATGTGAGTACCAAATTAAGGTCCAATTGGGCCAAGACAAATGGAATTGGTGGCAACATATGGACTAGCTAAAAAACACAACAGGTGTATTAAAGAGGGATGGATGGTCAGGTAAGTGTAAGAGAGATAAACGTTAACTGTTGCCACAGCAAGGCCTTGCTGGACCAATAGAAAACTAAATTGGAGAACACCCGATTGATGCGCATTCATGGGTTTCTATGCTTTGGGAAGAGCACCCAATAAACTTCACAGTGTTCTGCATAAATCGATTTGGTAAAGGGCAGCCTGGCTGCTAAGATGACATCAGCCACCTTGCAAGGAAGATCGAAAGCCATTATTTTTCGCTGTTCAATTTCCATGCATTGAAGTGTAAATTGTAGAGGTTTGGGTGCAAGACTTTGCCTTGCTATTGTAACAGGAGGTTCTGCCGAGGGGCCAGCCAATTGGAGGGCAAATATGCTCATGGCCAGAAGTTCCAGGTACCACACTCTCTTCACCCAATCCGGGACCCCCTATAATGACTTGGGCCAGGTCTGTCGTGAGCTACTTGAGTACTCTGTGCATGAAAGGGAGGGGTGGAAAGGCGTACCAGGGTCCTGGCCCTCAATGCTGGCAAAAAAGCATCTCTAAGGGAGGACTGTCTCGGGAACTCCAACGTGTAAACCTTTTGACACTGCACATTCTGTGTGGTGGCAAATAGATCAAGCCAGGGTTCTACACTTTGCTGGAAGATACCCTGTGATACCATAGAGTGAAACAGCCTTTCATGATTTACTAGTTTAAGATCCTGCCAGCTACTGGGCTATCAGGAAGAATGCTGGGCAATCAGGCACTTCCAGTGGCGCAGAGACTCCTAACAGAGAATCCATGACCCATGCCGCCCTACTTATTGCAAAACCACTTAGCAACCATTTTGTCCATGAGTCCCTGCACCCTTTACCCCTTGGTGGTCAGGAGGAATAGTTTCAGTGCCAAGCAAATCACTCACAACTCCAGCAAAGTTGATGTGGAGGTGAGTTTTCCCTGGAGACCAGAGTCCTCTGAACTCCAACTTTACAAGATGACATCCCCTTCTGTCAAGACAGATAGCTCTGGGTGGGCTAGGGAGAGGGGTCATTCACCTGTCAAACTGGGGTAGATATGCAACCACTGCATATTTTTCACAGACTCCTTCGACACCTGGATAGAGTCTCAGAGGTATCCTTGGTGCTGAGCCCACTCACTGATACTTCCCATCCTACTGAAGAGCCCGCACGTGCCAACTGGCATGGTCCACACAAGAAGGATGCAGGAAGCCAAAAGGCCCAGAAGCTTTAAAGCCACTTTCACTGAGACCCAGGTCAAAGGTTGAAATATCAGGCTCATAACCCGAATACCCTGGATTCGCTGAGGTGGAGGGATGGCTCAGAAAAGCACATTGTCTAGGATGACTCTAATGAAGAGTAGCCGCTGTGAAGCACTCCGAATGACAAGACAAATGAATGGAGAAACTCACTGATGTCAACAGGTCGTATGTAGGTGTCTTTTGACTGTTCGGGACGAGCCCGCCCTTAGTAGTCATCGAAATATGAGAAGACTTACATTCCCAACCTCTTCATAAGAGCAGCAACCACCACCATCATCTTTATGGACACTTGAGGTGCACTAGTAAGGCCAAAGGGTAGCACAAAGAACAAGAAGTGCTTGTGGTCTACCTGAAAACATTGGTTAGGCCTGTGGGACTGCAGGGCGGGAATGTGGAAGTATGCGTCATGCAAGTCCAGATCTACCATCCACTCTTCTGGATCCAGGGCATATAGGACTAGGCCAGGATGAGCATTTTGAACTTGTCCTTCCATGGGAAGATGTTCAGAGGGCGATGACCTAAGATGGAACAAATGCCTCAGTTCCCTTTCAGCATCAGAAAATAACAGGAGTAGCAACCAGTCCCAATCTATGATGCCAGCTACCTCTCTATTCTCTGGACACGTAGTCATCCGGGAGGTGGTGTGGGAGATGTAGCAGCGTGGATGGCATTTCCGTTGGATAGGACAGGAAGGGTAGGGATAGGGCAGGGAGTATCTGTGTTCCACTACCTGGAGAACCCATTGGTCTGATGCGATGCTCTGACATCTGGGAAGGTGAAAGGTGACTCGACCTCCTACCAGGTGATCGTGTGCCACCGAGGATAATTTAAGGCTGTTTTGTGGCATCTGCTTGGAGGGGGGCAAGGAGGGAGATCGGTTTAACGCATTGCCCTTGGGGACCTTAACACTGGAAATCAGCCCCCAGCCTCCACCTTGAAAGGGCTGGAGAGCTGTTACTTCTGAGGCCCCTGTTAGTGTTGCCTCTGCTAATATCCCCTATCGAACCCTCGAAAGAGGCACTGTAGTTAGGGAAATTGCTGGGCAGACTGAGCTAGGTCCAGCTGTCTTAAAATTTCTTGAGGGTCGACTCAGCCTTCACTTTGAAAAGTTTTGAGCCATCAAGGGGCATGTCCATGAGGTGCTACTGTGCATCTGATGAAAAGCCCAAGGATTGAATCCAGGCATGGTGCCTAAACACAACACTTGTCCCGACTGATCTTCCCAGGAGGTTGTGTCCAGGACGAAAGATGTAGTGTATTTTCCAGCATTTTGACAGTCGAGGATCGGACATTGCAGGGTTTTGTCTGACCTCCTTCAGGACATTTGGCAAGATTTCCACCACCCTGTCCCACAAGGTGTGTGAATACCATACCAAAAGGCACGGGATGTTAACGGATGGCAAGGCAAGTATAGTACTCAACAATACGCACTCTGCAACCTTTTCCATCCCCTTGGATTCCCTGGCAGGTGGTGTGGTAGGGAATGAATTGGGGCTCAGGCAGCTGGATGATGTTGTACCTCCAAGTTTTCCGGGATAGGGAGCTAGAGCAAAATGTCAGGTTCCCCGGCGAGGAGGTCTGTGCAGTCTTGCCACCTGTTAACGTCGGGCGAGATACTAGTTTTGCACAGGTGTCTATCAGTACATCAATAAAAACCTCATTAAAAGGCAACAGACTCTTCAGTGATAGATGCAGGGTTAGGACCTATGAAAGCACTAGTTTCATCTCATGCATAGGTAATGTTATGTCTAGGACTTCCGCTGTCGTCCTAATGGCAGTGGCAAAAGAAGCAGATTCTTCGGTAGCCATCTTGTAAGTCCTTAAAAACGTTGCTTTCTTCATAGAAATCCTCCACTTCATCATCCTGGTGATAAAACTGGTCTTCTGGGTCAGAAAAAGTTTAATGGCATATGGGTTGAGATTCAGAGTACGATAGAACTATAGGATCCAGGCCCAATATTGGAGACGTCACTGCAGGGGCAGAGGCTCAGGCCAGTGGCATTGGTCTCAGTGCCATGCACGGCATTGGATTTTGCACCAGGGCTGGAGCCTGCGCTTGAGGAAAAGGCTGACCTCGGATGCAGATCAAGTGGTGCGGTCGGCATCAGTAAAGTATCTACCCTTACTTGCAGCCTACCCAAATTCGCGGTACCCAGAGGTGCCCCAGTGGGATTCCGTAGGGTACCCAAGATTTTGTCTGTAGCCTTTTTTAGCTGACAATTTGTCTGTGTGTCCGTTGGCAGAGGGAGGTGGTAAAGCAGAAGCCCTGCAGGAGTTCCATGGAACATCTCCGTAGCCTGGAAGTATCCCGCGACTCAGAACAGTGTGGGGAGTCTTGTGGTTTTCTTGTGCTTCTTATATTGTTTTCTAAACTTATCGAACACTACAATCTTGATGTGGATCAGTCACAGGAGTTAGGGGGTGTCCACACCTTCAACTTTGACCACGACCGCATCACTGACTATTTATGGAGTAAAGCAATGGCGAGTTTGATTTTGCAGTCAAGGATTGCTTTCCAGCTCATCCTCATACAACAAGAACACAACTTTGTGTCTCGTGAGGTGCCAAGGCACTAGAGGGAGATGGTGTGTGTGTCCGTAACAGACATCTGATGCTTACAGTCCCGAAACGGTTTGAAATCTGCTGTCTTAGGGTCCATACCTGCACACTATGAGAGTATTTACAAGGGGAACATATTTTCCTGAGGGAAAAAAGTCTTTTAAAATGTTGCACTGCCTGGCTTCAGATCAAAAGGTGTAGAAAGAAAGTTACTGACAGCGCACTGAGATGACACATATATAGGGGTCCCGACGTCACATCAGAGGTAGGATGGAGCCGACACGGAGCCACACAATGCCACCTACCAAGTGGTGTGGCTCACTGGTTAGAGGTGGTAGACCCAGAAGCAGAAGTCGGCCCGGGACCAGGGTTCGATTCCCGATGCGGCAGGGTCATGGACCAGGGTCAGCGGACTCGATAATTCTCGCCTCGGTGCCCACTCTAACCAGGGGTCCCACTCGGCAACTCTGGGCAGTAGCTTGCCTAATCTCCACAACGGCCCCCCCCCCCCCAACGCTGGGGATGCTTGGCTCCACCTTGGGGATTCCCAGCAGGGACCATCCCACAGGGAAATCCCGGACGGGTTCCCCAGCGGTATACAGCGCCGAGATGCCCTCCGGTGATTCGCGCGCTTTACAAAAATACATACATAACATACCAACACTTGAGGGAATTGCTTCAAAGGTTATGGATCTAGGCTAGCGAATGATGAAAATTCACAAGGTGAGGAATCTGCCATTAGAAATCTCTGAAAGGGTGCAATGATCTCTTAAGCGGTCTTTTCCTAACTAATGCAAAAAGGTATCAGTTTCCTATTGTAAGCCAATCATTCACCCCCTCCAACACCCCTCCTCCCCAGATTAAAAAGATTAATTTGCTCCTCCCAAGGAGTTTCAGGTTCACTTAGAGAGGACAAAGAAGCTAAGGGGCAGGGGAGTCATTTGCGACATGGTGTTGTGTAAATGTACAACAGGTATATTGACTATTTATGCTGCTAAAATGTGCTTTTTAAAATTGTACTATTTATGTTATTAAAATGCAATTATTTACTGGATAAAAAAGTCAATCATGTGGTGAAGGAAATGAACCCCTGACATGAGTGCCATAGCCAATATCCTAATGCTGATTTTTGTTGTCATGGGCAAAGGGGTATCATATGCATGTGTGCCAAGACATAGACCGGACTCACAGATTGTGGTGGTGTTAGACTAGGAAGGGTGCCCTAAGGGCTACCCACATGATGGTGAAAGGAGACTGCCTTTACCAGGAGTTAAGCAGCAGGAGTGCGGTGGTGACATTATACCGTATAGTGATCCGTAGGCATGAACAGGACTTATAATCTGTGTCATTCAAGGGAGGCATACAGACCCACTCATGTAAATTTCTACTGCTGTGTGCTTGACTCACCACTGGCCTACATCAAATTAGCGCTGCGCAGCGTTTGTGTGACTGTGAGGGGTAACATAAAATAAATACTCTGTTTTCAAGGTACAAGTCCCTTCTGCTGAGACAGATTACATTCCGGAGAAATAGCAGAGGAGTGGGTACTTCAAAATGAACAAGCCCGCTGTGCAAACTTCAAAGACTATAAATCACATTATGTGTCAGGAAATATACTATAAGAAAGGTAGCTTAAGACCCCCAAAATCGTCACCTGCTAAGCATCCAGTCAGGCTGTATGTAGAGGAAGAGAAGCTCTGCAAGTCTTCTATCTGTGACCAGGACTGGGGGCTATAGTGCCAGTCTCCTAGCTGAGTGAATGCATATCACCAGCCAAATCCAAGATCACCTGCCCTGCCTGCGTGCCAAGAACACTGTGTCCTGTGTGGTAGAGGAGATCACTTGCAGGGAGCTCAGTCCATTAGAGAATCTTGGTGAGTGGACCGCCGTTACAAGGTATGAGGAGGTGGCTGCTGCACTGATCTGGCCGCTACCTGTGTGCAGAGTAAAGTTGCGACCCTGTATGCCAGAGAGGACCACTGTGAAGACTGAATTGCTTTCGGGACGATCAGGCCTTCGCCCATGTGCAGGGTAAAGTCAGTGATCACCTATGCCAGAAGGATCTGCTGTGAAGATTGCATTACTATTCCGAGAGATCTGTGGCCCATGTTTACGGAGTAAAGTCAGCGACTCTGTATGCCAGAGGGGGCTGCACTGAAGAACAAGGACTGCTGCCTGATTTTTCCGACATCGAGAGGAAAGCAGGTCGTGGTAACCTGTGTGTGCCAGAGACCCGACTGAAGGATCGGCACCTGAGCAATAGTCCCCCTATCTTTTTCGAACAGTGTAGAAAGAGAATAGGGTTGGCCATTAGGCGCTCTGAATACAACTTGTAAGCCACAACAAATAGAAATAAATCGACAAGGCAGAGGATCTCCAGCGATCAAATGTTTCAGGGGTGTGCTCCTTGAATATTAATAGTAAAATGACAAAATGGGTGATCATGAGACACTTAAGTATATCCAAACCTTCTAAGTGGTGATACTTCAGGAAGGCTGTTTCAGTGCCAATACAGGGTTTAACAAACTACTTTGGCCCCACGACCAAGGCCCTCAAACATGGGCACTGCAAGGGGCAGCCTCGCAATTACATCTCACTTGCCCTCGCAATGGAAAGAAAAGAGGTCGGAAGCACTAAAGAAGGTCTTCAAGTTGTGAAATTGGTCTTGGATCTGTCGGAAGACCCGGTCATCATTATCACCACTGCAAATGTTTATATACACCCAATTAAAAAGGCTAAAATTTAACTATGAAAAAGCCTGGTGGGTGAAATTATAAAAGTACAAAACAAAAATTCCAGGTCAGATTTTATAGTCTCAGGGGACTTTAATATGTGGTAATGGGCTCATCAGAACCAAATGACAATCTGGTGGCACAAGACCAACATTGGAATATTTCACAATAGGAAAAAATTTTCAGCAAAAAATTGACAAGAAAGGCCTGTCTCTGCTAAGAAATGTAGAGTCCTTTGGACTCTGGGTGCTAAATGGGCGCTTCAGACTAGATAAACTGCCAGGTTTCTCATAACACTCAAAGACAGGAGTCTTGATCAATTATACAGTCCTGAGTTTACTTTTAATGCAGTAAGCAACAAAGGAGGGACAGGGGCGGGACAATATTTAAAGGGGTCCAATGTGCGTGTCCCATCAGACAATGTTCAAAAAGAATGCACAAAGTTCCCCTAGGGAGTGATATTAGAATAGAAGAAAAAATTAGAAGAAAAAATTAGTAATCCTTCCTCTCTCCGAGTGTGGTTGTATGTGAAAATCAGGGGCAGGTGTCCCTTGTCGGAACTAGGGATGCCTCACACAACCAGTTGGTTTAACGACTGCTGTCATATCACCAGCCAATTGTCACGTATCATCATCGGCTTCCTGCTCCTACGTCCAGCCGGCGCTGCAATGCCTGACGGGTAGCACTTAGTGCTACACTTTTACGGAGATCTTTTGTTCCTGGCCGTTCGATTGAATGAGTGTGAGGGACCCTAGTGGTAAAGTAGTGAGCGTGAGGTGAGGTGTATTAAAAAAGGTTAGTATAGTCTACTCTGGACACTTTATTCATGTAGCTAACTACCTTGTTTAAAAGAAGAGGGGTATGGCGACTCAACCGAACTATGGGTGGGAGACCCGTTCAACCCTCATTAGTGATCAGGTCAACATGTTTCATGCCTTCATGGCAGTTCGTCAGGACCTAAATAGTGCTCATAAACTAGAAAGAAGCCCTGGTTGGGCTGAGGGGTCAAGCAGATACAACCTGATCCAACCTGAAGGGTCAGAGACCGGGACAGGGAGAGTTCATGTGTTGCAATCCGCCCCTCATCACCGGCATGGCTCCGCGACCGAGCCATGCCGGTGATGTGGGCTTAGGTGCAGAGGTAACTTCCTCGCGCCTCCAAGATTATTGGTTGAGGGCGTTGTTCCCACCCAAGCAGTCTATGGGGACCCTCTACAGCTACTGAGGGGCGGATTGCAACACATGAACTCTCCCTGTCCCGGTCTCTGACCCTTCAGGTTGGATCAGGTTGTATCTGCTTGACCCCTCAGCCCAACCAGGGCTTCTTTCTAGTTTATGAGCACTATTTAGGTCCTGACGAACTGCCATGAAGGCATGAAACATGTTGACCTGATCACTAATGAGGGTTGAACGGGTCTCCCACCCATAGTTCGGTTGAGTCGCCATACCCCTCTTCTTTTAAACAAGGTAGTTAGCTACATGAATAAAGTGTCCAGAGTAGACTATACTAACCTTTTTTAATACACCTCACCTCACGCTCACTACTTTACCACTAGGGTCCCTCACACTCATTCAATCGAACGGCCAGGAACAAAAGATCTCCGTAAAAGTGTAGCACTAAGTGCTACCCGTCAGGCATTGCAGCGCCGGCTTGACGTAGGAGCAGGAAGCCGATGATGATACGTGACAATTGGCTGGTGATATGACAGCAGTCGTTAAACCAACCGGTTGTGTGAGGCATCCCTAGTTCCGACAAGGGACACCTGCCCCTGATTTTCACATACAACCACACTCGGAGAGAGGAAGGATTACTAATTTTTTCTTCAAATTTTTTCTTCTATTCTAATATCACTCCCTAGGGGAACTTTGTGCATTCTTTTTGAACATTTACTTTTAATGCCACATGCACATTCATTCAGACTAGCAGATAGGTCAGACAGCGACCACCTCCCCTTGGACCTGCAACTGTCAGTCAGGGTCAGGGATCACAAGAGCTCAGCCGATCAAGCAATCTAAATCTATACTATTGACAATAAGTGGATAAAAAGCACACCTGCCTGCTTGCAAGTCCTAACTAACGATGCCAAGAAAACAGTATAGGAAGTTAAGAAGGAGGGGTGAAAGTCCACAAGTCATTGGGGAGGCTTTGTTGGCCAGGTCGCAGGATGTCATGGTAAACTAGCAAATCATTGAGGCAGGAGACCGCTAGAGGCGGTACTCACCACATTGCCGGGGATGGAAACATTATTATTAGGGAACTAAAAAAAAAAATGTTAATAAAGAACAAACTCTGGAGGACACTTAAGAGTCCCAAGTGAACCAGGTAAACATTTGGAACTCAGGAAAGACCTAAAAAACACAAAAGTGGGAACTGGCAAGGAATCAAAATGACACCTTCTGATTGAAATTGCTGTGGGACATCAAGAGGAAGAACTGGACTACTTTTTAGAGGATGGTAAACAAAATTATTAGTTCCCTACCCAGAGCAATTAATTAGATCATCACAGAATTTACATGGGTACACAATCTATCGAAGCACTTTAACATGGGCAGTAATAACTGCATTATGAAAGTTAACCCTAGTGTTTAAACAGCCTGAGAGGAGAATGCAGAAGCTAAAAACTCTTGCTTAGGCCTGTCAAAATAATATCTTTGAGAATAAAGACCTTCTCACAGGAAATCAGCCCTAAGGGTGTAAATGGGATAATGTCCTTTGAATGGTAACGTTCAGCCCAGAAGAGTCAGGCAACGGAAAGCTATCCATCAGCTCGGTAGCCATTCAAAGGCAAAATATAGCAGGGTGACGAGAGGGGTCTCCGGTACCAAACGGGGTTGCCCCTGCGATCCTCAAGAAAGAGCCAATTGTTTGGGCAGAACAATTAGCTCCACTCTTGTGTAGTAAAAGCATCCTGATGTCAAGGAATGGTTCAGTAATCTCACACCTATATACAAAGAAGGAGATAAAAGTAAACCTGGAAACTACAGTTTGGTGGCCTGAGTAGACAAGGCCAAATACATTGCTGGGCTCTATTGGAGAAAAAATTGTCTTGGTTCGGAGACATCGCCATAATCCCTCTGAATCAAATGGCTTGTCCAAGAACACGGGAACAATAACCAATATCATATCCTTCTCCCTGCTGACTAACTTTGCAATCATGTACAAGCAATCAAGTCATATATGCTTCATAGATTACAAAACTGCCTTCGACAGGGTGGACAATGAGAAATTATGGCACAAACTTGCAAAATTGAATATATCATCCAGCCTTCTAAGGGCAACATAGATGCTTTATAAAAAATACGTGGATCCGGGTGAAGCTGCGGGACAGCTTCTACCTGTGGTATTTCATGGAAACAATGCAAGGTCTAAAGCTGGGCTCCGTGCTTGCTCCAACCCTTTTTAATTTGTTTCTCTCTTAGCTTGCACCAACTTTAAATAAGATCAATAGTCAAGCCCCAAAACTCCAACTCTTCAATTTACTTTACTCTTATGATCTAGTGCTAGTCAGCAAAAAGAAGATTACGACACCTTCTGGATGCGACTAACTTATTCTGAGAGCAATGGGCTGACAATAATTATGAAAAAACCAAAACCCTAACCATTAACAAAAAATAGGACTGAAACATAACACCAGGCACCTGGGGAAAGATAAGCTAGCGTCTGTTAATGACTAAAAGTACCTTGGAGTGCTCTTTAACACCAACGGAAGGTTCAGTAATCAATTGGACGACATTAAAAGGAAAGGCAATGTCTTCTCGGTAGGTATGGGAGCCGTGCATACAAAACTGAAGGGCTCAATGTTAACCCCACTGCTACAAGCCACCCAAGCAAAGATTCCACCCATTTTAACCTATGGGAACACAACCCTGAGAGGTCAGGACAATACCATGCTGGAAAAAACAATAATGGAAAGTTTTAGGATCATTTTTATACTACCATCATACATGTCTCCTGCTCAGATTAGATTGAAATTTGGCCTTGTGAGGTAATCCCCGGTCCAGCAGGTAGTCTTCGTGAACTACTGCCTCAAATAAAAATCAGCAAGCGAGGATTCCTTAACTAACCACCGCTGGCTTGAAATACAAGGGAGGGCTCGAACTGCAGCAACAGACTATTTAAAATCCACTATAACAAAACTGACCCTCTCTTCAGCATGGGCTCTACCTCTACCATTGAGATGGGTTGAATTTAAAAACATAACAAACTCAAGTACCAAATTCCTATCACTCCTGGAGGACAGTACTGTTCTAGCCAAGCGCAGCCATGGAGGGCTAAACTTTAACATCCCACAACACCTCCTCCTTACCTCAAGACTGGAAGCATGAATGACCTGACTCCTCACGCTCAATCTATCCCCACGCCTAACCCCAATCCCATAACCCAGTACTCTCTCCTTCTACAGACCCTAGTCATACATGGTTCCCTCCGAAGGTAAGAAACTCTTAACTCACTTTCCCAACAACTGACCAGAATTGAGCAGAAAATCGACTCCCTAGCTGCGGACATCCTACACCTACAAGACCGTCCCTACCTGTTTAAGCCACCTTGTTCATATTCTCCGGGTAGTTACACACCTTCGCCCCACACAGCCTCTTCCATGGCCCCTCCCGACACCCCATGGCCCTCCATTCCTTTGGGGAGGCAGGCTCATCGACCTAGCCAAGCTCTCGCCCCATCTCAGTAATTGGAAGCGGAGAAGATCAACGACTCTGACCTCGCAATGAGCCAGAATACAGCTCCCGTCGCAGTCCCAGTCATATTTAGCACAAATCGCATCCCTAGAACCATCCACTCGCCCAGACCCCCTGCACAATACACTTTTTCTCCATACAGCACACCCCAACATTGAAACTTCCTGCCCTCTATCATGCATACTCCTCAACTGTAGATCAGCAGTTCAACACGCCACAGACATTGCCGAAGTTATACTCAGTGAAGAAACAGACATAACATTCCTCACAGAATGCTGGCTCAATGACAACACTACCCATATTCTAGACCTACTCACCCCGCCAGGTTACAACATCATCAGACATGACAGACCGTTCAAAACAGGTGGCGGACTAACGATTGTTCAGAAAGAAGGTATACAGATTACCACATTAAAATCTGCAGAATACCGGACCCTGGAGTACCTTGGTGTCGAACGTACAGTCAAAGGCACCACGCCCATCAAATTTTACACCATCTACCATCCCCCTGGTGAGCGTGCCCTCTTCGCCGAAGAACTAACCGTCAGAATAACACGTTTTTCCCTAACAGACACCAAAGACGTGTTCCTGGGTGACTTCAATATCTCCTGGAACAACACAGAAGACACCACTGTCCAGAACCTCTTCAACCTGCTTGAATTAACCAACCTCAAACAACTTTGCAGTGAACCAACACACACCAAAGGAGCAACACTGGATGCGATCATCACCAAAAATGAGCTGGTCTCTCTGAGATCGATCTCTCCCATTGACTGGTCCGACCACCACCTCATATTGTTTAATATCGACTCACCTGTCAGATACCAACCAATACGATCTGACAAACCCAAGCACTGGATCAGGAACCTCAATGAAGTACCTATTACCGAACTTGAATGCAATATTCATGACCATTTACAGCTTCAACCTACAACTATGACGGCCGATGACCTCACAGTTCACTTTAATTCACCAATGACGGAGTTGTTAGATCAAGTAGCGCCACTCAAACGTAAACAATTGAGAGCTATCAAATCTAAATCATGGTTCAACGTGGATCTCAATAACGAAAGACAGCAACTCTGACTTGCGGAAAGGACTTGGAGACAAAACCCATCGACATAGTACCTAGCGCTTCTTAGGTCTGCACGGTTGGAATATAAAAAGCAAATTTTTAGAGAAAAGGCCTCTTTCTTCCGCAGCCAATTAGACCAAGCCAAGAATAGACCTAGAGAACTCTTCAACATTGTTAAAAGTCAAACGAAAAGAGCATCCCCACACGATATAAAAGCCACCAATAATTGATGCGAAGAAATTGCCAGCTTCAAACAAAAATTGAGCAATCCTTCATCCAAACCTCCAATCTTAACCTGCCCACTATACTCACCCTTGAACAAGCAGAACTTAATCATACCAAGGAAAACTATGTCCGCTGCCAACTGACAAATTATGCGAATAGGTCGGACTTTGAACTTGTGTCGGAAAATGAGGTCTTCAATATATTTAGGAGCTTAAAGCCTTCCTCCCACACTATGGACCCTCTCCCATCCTCAATAGTACAAACAAATCAACCACATCATTGCCCCTTTCTGGACTAAAATCATCAACTCCTCTCTCACATCAGGCTGTGTCCCAGACTCCCTTCAATTTGGACAGATCACACCCATACTCAAAAAAACAGGGGCCGACCCTAAAGATCTCAACAACCTCAGACCCATCTCCAACCTCCCGTTCCTAGACAAAACCTTGGAGAAATGCGTTCTCCAACAACTCAACAAACATATGGATGATTTCAACCTCCTCAACACCTTTCAATCGGATTCAGGAAAGGTTGTAGCACTGAAACAGCCATGCTCAATATTTCAGAAGACAATCACAGAGCCTTAGATGAAGGTGAAGCTTGTCTTCTCATCCTTATTGACCTATCATCGGCTTCCGACAAAATAAATCATCCAGCTTTACTTGAGACTTTGAAGGGCCATTCTGGCATTAATGGCATAATACTAAAATGGTTCGCTTCCTACCTTCAGCAACGTTCGGAACAAATTAAAATAAACTCCTGTCTCTCTATGCCAATGGGGTCCCTCAAGGCTTGATCCTCTCCCCATCCCTCTTCAATCTCTTCATCGAACCCCTTACAATCATTCTGAAACAAGCAGGAGTTAAATATCACCTATATGCAGACGACACACAACTCTACTACAAAATCAAAACACCCAGTGACATCCAACACCTCAATGACACACTAACCAAGACCTAATCTTGGTTTAACGCAAACCTGGACAAAACTGAATTAATACTGTTTGCTCCAAAAAGTAACCACCTTCCTATCCAAGACTGGCTCAAGAAACGTGATGCCCTAAACTGCTCTCTTGTTCTATCCGACGCAGTTAAATCACTAGGGATTCCCCCGGACAAGAACTTATCGATGAAGGACCACATCAAAAACTCTGTAAAAGGTACGCTTTATTCACTAAAACACCTTTAGAAAATTAAACCTTTCAATCCCCAGGAAGATTTCAAGACTATTGTACAATCCCTAGTCCTATCTAAACTGGACTACGGGAATGCCATCCTAACAGGGACGCCAAAAGCTCACTTAGCCCCACTAAGGTCAAATCGTTAACATGGCAGCTCGACTCATAACTGGGGTAAAAAGGGTTGAACACATCACACCAACCCTCCACTCCCTCAACTGGCTTCCCAGTGAAGGTAGATAGATCTACAAATTTTCCTGCATCACACACAAAACCCTTCACTCACTTTCGCCCAACTACCTAAACAGCAAACTGGTAAAAGCTGGAAGATCCAGAACTCTGAGAAGCTCCAACTCACTTCTTCTCATCCCTCCAAAATTGAAAAGGAAAACCACTCAATCACGATCCTTTTCTGGTAACGTACACAGGATGTGGAACTCACTCACTATAGACCTAAGATGCAACCCCTCCTTCCCCTGCTTCAAAAGGGACCTGAAACTCCTTCTCCTCAAGAAACACTTTACCATCCAAGTCAACGAGCCTAGACTTCAATAGCCTAGCTTAATCCCTGCTCACTTGTCCATCAAGGATAGGTGTTTTTTTTACTGTTTCAAACCCCTGAGCTTCCTCCCTCCCCTTCACTGTATGCCTAATTACAATGTGTTGCTTATATTTTTATGCATCCTTAAGTCCTGCTATGTAATATATGCCTAAATATAATACTTGGATTATATATTTAAGCAGCCTTATACCCTGCTATGTAATACAACTTGTTTTCCCTTGTGTATGTAAAGCGCTCTGATACCCACGGGTCTAGCTAGCGCTATATACACTTATAAATAAATATGAAGCTTAAGCGCCTGTGTTATCTAGGAGAGTTTTATAATAACTTGATCAAAGTAATTAGTAAATTTCTTAAAATTAAGCTTGGAGTTCTGTCCACATTGAGACATGCTCCACCATGGAGAAGAATAGAAGGGAAGGACAATTGCAGGCTATGCAGACAGGGGATTGATGATATTGTCCATGTGCTGTGTCAACCTACTCTGGAAGACCACTGGGTAATTCTACGAAGGAAAGTCAACGAAAGAGGATTAAGGGCATGTAGAGAGGCGACAGAAGCTTATTTTACTTCCGGTGATCCTCGACTGAACAGTGCAGTGGTAAAATACCTCCAGAGGGTGGGAAGAAGGTGTCGACTCTGGAACCAGAATAAAAATGTGAGAAATAAAGGAACTTGAAGCGGAATCAATTTGGAAGCCGGGAATGCTAAATTGGAAGACCAGCACAATGCACTTTTAGAAAGGTCTGCAGACCTGGGGTCACTAGGGGTGTTGTGATTCTATCGAGGACCCTAATTCGATATTCCCGATTTATGCCCTTATATGGTTATAACAAATAATATCCTTATAAAGGCATAAGAATCATATCCATATTTAGTAATAGCCCATGCAGTCCAAATACGGCAAGGCTACTCCCATAGACTCCTAGAAAGCACAACGCGTTCTTTAAACAAACCAAGGCTCCAGCAGCCCGGGAAATCCCCCTGCTTTTGTTTTGATTTGCACAAGAACTCCTGGAGTCCAGAAAGAACTGTTAGTTCTTAGTGACGTCTTATGTCCAACCTTACGTCAAACCCGGCACCTTCCAGGTATAAATATACCAACGTTGCCGTAAGCAAACACACGGTGGTTTGGAGCAGAGCGGCTATCTACTTGCCCGAAGCCCAGCTGATGCGAGAGCCAAAGGAAGCCGACCCTCCCATTTGACGCACTGAGAGAGACGCTGTCTTTTTCTCCAGCCGAGAAAATCCAGCTCCGGTGTTTCCAGTCACTCTTGCGGGTTGCTGGGAGATGGAGTCCTGAGAGAGAGATACAAGACCTCCTACATTCTATTACCAAGGTACGGAGTTGACTAAACCCTTAAGAGAATTCTTGATTCAGATTCTTGGCAAAAACCAAATTAACTTAAACTGCAACTTACTTACTCCTTTCCCAAGTATTAGGCTTAGGTCAGGTACACCGGGGTAGGCGTATCTTAGAAGCACCAGTTGAGTACGTTAGTCAATGTTTTTATGTATGTATATATTTTATCCATTTTAAAGTATCATATGGCTAAGAAACCATATCAATGCTCCTACAGTATTATTTCATAATACTACTTTTACTGTACGCAGTTTACTTTATGATAAGTATTGCAATTGTGGCAACTCTTGCATGAGAAAGAGGACTGCTCAATAAATAACACCTTTTATTGAAAACGCCCGTCTCTCTATTTCTCTGCACTCTGGTGAAACTAAGTATGCATGATTGACTGTGTGAAATAACTGTCTATTGTTTTCACACGACTCTAGAGATATACTCTTTATTCTGAGGGAGCAAAGTTGTCATGTTCATGCGGTTGTCAGAAACTAATAACATCTTGTCTAAATCAGGAGAGTTAACTCTTTCCTGAACATTCGAGAACGTTTCTAGTGACCTCTGAGCTAGCTGGCAAAACTAATTAAGTCTAATATAGTCAGTAGAGACCTAGATGACCTCAGTCCTACGTCTACACTGCTGTTTATATTATTCCAATGCGCAGAGCCTATTGGGAATATAGGAACTACACTACATGGCGCCCAATGTTTGGTAAGGCGATAATCTAACGCAAGACATTAGAGTAACTCAGTCTTGCTTTTTCACACAGACCCCTTTTCCCGTAAAAACTCCAATAGACGTCTGGAGTGGGTAAAAGGTTAAAATCCGCCGGAACTTAGTAGGAAGGGATTCCTATGTACAGTTTTGGTTTAGTCAACGTTGAAGGATACAGTGTTCCAAAATATTGTGCACCTAATCTTTGTTTCCTTGAAACTTGCTCTGCAAAGCAACAAAACTTTCTGTCAGTAAAATGTCGGATAGTGAAGAGGAAAGGGAGAGAGCTAAATTAGCAGCTCAACTCCTAGCGGATGACACAAGTCTCCAAGAAAATGACCCGAATGCTATAATCATTCCACTAAATGTGAGAAAAACTATAACTAAAAAACTTATAGAAAATGGAGTATCATCAAGAGGTGGTACAGTCATATTTGTGGTAGAGGCCCATGAATATCGGCAGACAGAGGTATTCTATTCCTGGATACATTTTCCAGCAGCACATGCTGTGACACACGAATTCCACTATTACAAAATAGAGGAACCTCCGGATGAATACGCTCCTTTCGAGGACGTTGAAATCCCACTAACTTACCAAGAGCACCTGCTCTGGTTTAACGGCGCCCTAAAACATCAAAATCACATTACCAGGCTCGGTCCACTAGGTGGACCAGGAGCCACATGGCCGGTTCTAGCCAGCTACACACCACAACACGACATTGAAAAAATGTCAAGCGAAGAACTCTTAGTTAAACTAAAAGAATTAACAAAGGCATATAGAGAAGCAGCATCTGTGGCAATCCGACAGAAATTGAAAGAAACAGATATAACAGAAAAACCTTTTGAACTTGCCAGAATCATAGAAAAATCCTATGAAGAACTAGGTAGAGTTAGTTTGGGTCGGAAACCAGTAAAACCCCAACTAACTGAAAATCCTGAAAAAACGTTTATTAAAAATAATCTAAACACTCCAAAAAAGAGTTGGGATGATAATAAACAATCCACTCCCAAAGAAAAAAGATTTCAGTCCAGAGGAAGGTCTCCTCAACGGAGAGATAGATCTCCAGAACGAGGAAGCAAGTCTCCCCAAAGGGAGCCCTCTGAGAAAAGATACAACCTTAGAGATCGGGATAAATTAAGAAAACCTGACAGATATCAAGATATTGATACACGTCCCTCTCGATCTTTTCAGACTTCCTCACAGAAATCGGAAAGAAGAGGACGGTCAGAACACAAAGAAGAGCACGTCAAGTCCAAAGACAAGGAACCTGCTCATCAAAGTAAAAAACTTACAATTTCCAAGAAAGAAGGTTGCCAGTATTAAAATAAAACATGCCGAGGATACTGAGGACACAACTGAAAAACGGAGAGTGGGCCCAGACAATGCTAGACAGCGCAGCAGAAGTAACCATAGCGCGCAAGATCCTGATGAATCTTCTGGAGACAGTGGACACGAATGAATACATTCAAGTGGAAACTGCAGACACCAGAGTTAGCAAACCCCATCAATTATACGAAATAACATTGCGTATAGAGGGGGACAAAACTAGGAAAGTAAGGGATCTCTTTTGGGACAACTTATCTAAAGGCTATGATATCCTGTTAGCTGAAAAAGACTGGCCACCAGAGTTTGTCAGGGAGTGCCCTCATAGCGAAGAAATGATTATGCCTGCCTTCTCAAATCATATTCCAATTCATAAAAAATACACATTTGCAAGAAAATGGGCAGTAGCTCAAGCCCCTGCATTATATAAAAACCATGTAGGATGGGATGAGGATTCTCCTCACCACAAAATCCAGTTAAAAAAATCAACCCACTGCACAAAGGCAGTACCCAGTTAAGCAAGAAGCTAAAAAGCAAGTCAGGGAGATCTTAGATCAACTTGAATATCAGGGGATGATTGAAACATGCACCTCACAAATGAACAATCCTTTGTTTCCGGTCTCCAAGCCAGACGATTCATATTGTCTAGTTTACAGACACCCAAACTCCTGTTGCAAAACATTTGCAGTACAAAACTCACACAGTGCAGCACTAATGAATAACATTGTGCGCAAAAAATATAAAACAACATTAGATATCTCTAATGGATTCTTTTGTCAAAACATTGCACCTGAAAGCAGGTATTTGACCGCTTTCTCAACAATGGGGTCGCAAAAACAATTCTGTCGACTCCCACAGGGATTCAAGAACAGCCCAGAATTATTCTCAGCAAGGGTAACACAGTTACTACAAATATATGATGATGAAGCATTATCATATGTCGATGACATCTATCTAACAGATGATGACTTGGAGACACACTTGAAAAGAGTGAACACCATAATACTTGGGTTCGCAGCTGAAGGGTACAAATTCAACTTTAAAAAGTCACGAATTGCTCATCTAACTGTCCTGTTTTTAGGATATGAATTATCAAGTGAAGGCAAAAGCTTAGCAGACAACTTCTTAGAGAAGTGTGCTGTACTCCAAGCTCCAAAAACGCTGAAGAACTTACAATCAATACTAGGTTTCCTGAATTTCGGAAGAACATACATTCTAAATTACGCGAAGAGGGATAACCTCTCTATGAACTAATAAAACCTGATTTCAAACAAATCAATTGGACTCAGAAACACACAGAAATTTTAAGATCATTACAGACAGACATGTTAACTAAAACAAAAGTGCAAACACGCGCAAACGAACGCAACCTTGTAATCCGAGTCATCCCAGGAAGATGCGGATTCACGTACCTGACCTCTAATGAGGGAGAAACGGTACCAATAGCTTACAAATCACACTTGAACACACAAGCTGAAATGAAATTCCGTTCTACTGAAAAACTTTTAACAGCGGTTCAAACTGCTGTAGCAAAAGAAAGAGCCCTAGTCCAAGGGAGAAACATATCTGTATTAACAGCAGAATCAGCCCTGGAGGCTGTAACAAGACCATGCAATCTGAAAAGTGTGGCATTAGATCCAAAATGGATACAATGGGAAAATTATTTTGCTGCAGAAGACGTGAAATACGCTTTTGACCCGAAAATGAGAAAACTAGAAGATCTAGAATATGAACAAGAATATCCTCTGCCAATCGAAATTCTGCCTCTAGAACAGTACACATGTGTAATCTACATGGACAGATTTGCACAACACTACGATGTGGATAAAAAATCCTACAATGCAGCGTGCGCGATTGTTAAAGGTCGCTGGCGCTTGGGTACATTCAGACCAATAATCACCAAAACGGAATCACTCAGAAACTGTACAGCTCAGCGAGCTGAAATAAGATCTTTAAAGATGGCGCTTGAAAATGCCGATCGCGAATTCCCCACACTAATAGTGTGCGATTCGCATTACTGCGTCAAGTCTTACAATAATGACATGCAGACATGGATCAAAAATGGTTACAAAGATGACACAGGTGCCACAATAAAGCATAAAAAGCTATGGGAACAAGTAGTTCTTTTGCAGAAAGAACTACGAAAGACTCACGTGATACATACACTGAGTCATCAACGTGATGGCGTTCACGTTGCAGGGAATTCATTGGCGAACAGAGCCACAGCGGAAGCGGTTCAACCGGCTTCCGTAGCCACAAAAAAGCGTTCCAAAAAACACATAGACGGAGAAACCATGCTGGCGGTAAAAGCCTCATTAAAAGGCGACTATGCAGCATTACCTTGTGACTATCCACTCAATAATACATACATAATTGATGCAAACTCCGTTCCTTTTGCTCAAATCCCTGGAGTGGGGGATAGAGTAATTCCAAACACGAACAGGAGGGCTTACTTGATTCAAGAAGCACACATGGGAGAGGGTCTAAGGCACCAAGAGATCGTGAAATCTCTAAAAGAATTACAATCAGAATACTGGTGGCCGGGGATGAGCCTGCAAAATTACAAATTTGCAAAGGATTGTCCAGACTGCAACAGAGATCACAGTTGTGAACTGGACCAGACTATTGCCAGGACACCGTTATTAGAAAGCATCAGGCTATCTATACGCAAAAATCCAGCCGGAGAAATGCGTTTCCATAAATATTAAGACTAGATTCACTTAAAAATGTAGGCCCCAGCGCTCGGCTGACGCCAGAACTGTTATACAAAGATTTGCGAGATTTATCGGCACATACGCAATTGGCATGCTACATTCTGACCAGGGTCCTGCGTTTAGCTCTCGAGCTTACAAAGAGGCCATGACCAGCATGGGCATTGCCTTGCGGTACTCTTCCCCCTTCCATCCTGAGGGTAATGCGGTAGTGGAAAGAAAAAACCGTGACAAAGAAATCTATAAAGGCGAGGGTATTAGGTTCGGGTGATGGGTGGGTCAAACATTTAACGAGTGTCCAAGGTAGTCTTAACAATCTGCCAAGAAATTCTCTAAAAGGTATCACTCCATACGAACTATTGTTCGGCACTAGAATGCAAATCCAGGACTTTGATTGTCAGACTTCAGTGGTAGAAGAAAAAGCCTTTGATATCAAAGATCGTTTGGCTGTTTTACAGGACTTAAATGAAACAAGAAGAAGTCTGAGTAATATAAAGTTAAAGCCAACAGCCACTGAAGAGAAACCACCTGTCCCAGCAAGACCTGTCTGGATTCCAAAGATTGGGGATCTAGTCAGAGTGAAGATCGGGATGAAGAAGGAATTTGGGCCTTCTTACAGCAAAGCAGTACCTGTCTTAGCTGTCAGCGGAACAAGATCAGTAGTCCTACCGCCTCTTGCTGGTAAAAAGGAGAACAGAGTTGTATTGATCGACCTGATAAAACCACAATCATGTGGCCAATAATAAGTAGTAGGCCGAGTGGACTCCCAAGAAGTAGCAGAAGACTAAATCTTGCTACAATCCAAGAGGTTCAAACTGAGAGACTAATCACTTTTGATAAACCTGCAGTAAATAACAAGAATTTACAATGCAACGGTTTCGCCTTTGCAAAAGTTAGAGCTATTGGCATTGTAAATGACAACATTTTTATTTATGTGTTGGTTTTGAAAACAGATAAATAAATGGCTTTGTCATTTACAATGCCAATAGCTTAATCTCTCGCAAATGCCACACACACCCACAGTGAGCCCCCCCACACAGAGCCCCCCCCACACACACAGCCCCCCCACGCCCCACACAGAGCCCCCCACACACCCACACAGAGCCCCCCACACACCCACACAGAGCCCCCCCACACACAGAGCCACACACACACACACACACACACAGAGCCACACACACACACACACACACACACACACACATAGCCTGTAAGATCTGGAGAGCTAACACTGTTGCCTACGGTGAGATAGCCTGTACGAGCAGAAAGGACAGAGCTGTTAGCGATGGTGGAAGCCTGTAAGAGTCGGTGCGCTTTGACTGCTGTATGATCTGGAGGGCTAGTCTTTGTTCTCCACAGTGAGAGAGCCTGTAAGAGCAGAGACTGTAGCTCTGCTGTCTGTAGTGAGAGCCTGTAAGGACTTGAGTGATTTCACTGCTATTTCAAGAGCCTGTGAGACCCGGAGGGATAGCACGGTTGTATTTGGTTATAGCCTGTAAGAGCAGGAATGTGCATAACAGTTCAGCGTAATTAAGAAGTAATACGTTTGTATTGGGTAAAGACATAAAGCTACAACATAGCAACAATTTAATATGGTAAGGAAATGCAGCTCACCCAGAAAGAAATACCTAAAGATCATAGATATACTGTAAAGATATAGATTCTTGTGATTAGTGTTTATTCTTGGGGCTTTCCAAATGCACCCTGCCCCATCCAGGAAGGCATGGACCTAATCTCTGTCCATGACTAGGAACACATGTCTCCACTTCCTGGTGCTGGAGGTGTGTGCAGGCGCTGCACTTACCTCACACCTAGCATACTTGGCACCTCACCAAGCATAACCCAAGGCTAGATGAACACTACTACACCTTCCAGAACTGTCCAAAGCAGCTGTTAGTTCCCGTTAGAAGTGCTGGCACCGCCCCCCGCTGTGTGTGCATCCCTGCCCTGTGAAATAAGGGGCGATCTGAAGCTAGGACTGGTCCCACCACCCCAGCCCTTACACACACTTACACACTTACACACACACACACTTACACACACACACACTTACACACACACACACTTACACACACTTACACACACACACACTTACACACACACACACACACACACACACACACACTCACACACACACACCCCCCCCCCCCCCCCCCTCTGTTGGATTTCCCAGGCTCCTCCTGGGAAGAGCACAGTACAGGAGCATGTCAGCTGGACACTGCAGCGCGCGCCTGCACCCCCTCCCAGCCCCGCCAACACACGTTTTGAACCATTTTCCAGTCAGCCAAAAAAAATCAGTGTGCAGAGCAGTATTGAACACAATGGGCAGCCTCCAGCCCGGGTCACAAATGCAGGGAATGCAGCAAGGATCAGGGGTGAGGCTGGTCCAAGGGGGGGCTGACACAGGCACCCCGAGAGGGGGTGGCACAGAGGCCCATGCCCCATCCCGGTGGGGGCTCCCCGAAGCCCCGGAGGGCGATGCTAACCTCCTATCCCGGCTGGTGCTGGGGGGCTCCGGGAGGCCCTCGCTCCCTCCTCCGATGCCCGCTCCCTGCGGGTCCGCCTCTGCCCGGTGCCCCGCGGTGGGTGGGTGTCTGGGAGCCGCCGCCGGTCCCGGGTTTCCCCCGTGCCTCCCTATCCGGTGCACTCCTGGCTTCGGCGGAGGCTGCAGGGCCCTCCTCCCCTCATCCCGCACCGCGCTGCAGCCTGGGAAGCGTCATCCCGGGAGTGCACCTCCTCCCTCGCCCGGGCCTGCCTAGCGCACAACATTGCGGCGGCGGGGGCAGGACTGGGGTATCTGCGGGGGCATCTGGGGCTGCAAGGCACCCATCCGAGCACCCCGTGCGGTGAGGGAGGGTGCGACGCGGATCGGTGCCCACGGTGCCACCTCATGTCCACAGCACTCATCGGTATTTCTCATCCCTGGCAGAGCTCGGAAGCCACCTCGATTCCCTAAAAAAAAGTATAACAAAACAAATCATACCCAGGGTCATTTTTTATTTGTAAAATAACAGCACGTAATAAAAACACGTTTTGGTAAAGCCAATAGGCCTGGCTTTTCTATAAGGAAGAGTATTTCATCCAAGATTGGGCAGTGGATGAATGCACAGCTTATAGGTTTCGTATTTTGCCTTTTGTAATTTGTAAAGGGGGGTGGGGGGGGGGGGGGGGGGGGGAGACCGGGCAAGCTCCACACACATCGAAGTGGGCATCTGAGAGCTCTGTGCATGTTAGAATGAGGCAAATATTTGACGAGTGGATGGATGAATGAACATGTGTTAATTGTAGGTTTACATTGCACATGCATATTATACAGCAGGGAAACATCTTGTTCACGTACCTTTTCATGTAGAGCTGATGCAATACTGAAACATCTAGTATGCACACTCGTCAAAACTTTCATTCAGCCCTACCTCGCACACGTTTTACTCTTAACACATCTGGGATCTCATGCCTGTAGCAAGGAGCGGGCCCCCGCACCCCCGCTGCTCAGGACAACACACCGCAACTCCATCACAGCTCCTCACTCTACAAACAAGAAGCACGTGCATACGGACAGCGGGAGGGGGGAAGGGCTTGTTATGTATGTATTTTATCTTGTACTATAGGGCTCACGGACAGCGGGAGGGGGGCGGGCACACGGACAGCGGGAGGGGGGCGGGTTAACGGGCACACGGACAGCGGGAGGGGGGCGGGTTAACGGGCACACGTACAGCGGGAGGGGGGCGGGTTAACGGGCACACGGACAGCGGGAGGGGGCGGGTTAACGGGCACACGGACAGCGGGGGGCGGGTTAACGGGCACACGGACAGCGGGGCAGGTTAACGGGCACACGGACAGCGGGAGGGGGGTGGGAACGGGCACACGGACAGCGGGAGGGGGGTGGGAACGGGCACACGGACAGCGGGAGGGGGGGTGGGAACGGGCTCACGGACAGCGGGAGGGGGGGCGGGAACGGGAGTAAAATATGCCGCTTGCCTGCTAGCAACTCAATCGCGCAGCCCACCCCTGCAAGGCACACGTTGGAAATGAAACCAACATGGCGATACAAAAAAAAAAAAAACAACCGCCCACCGCCGGAATGACGTCACAAAGGGGCGGGATGTGAAAAATTCGACGGAAACGCCCACGAATTGCCTCGCAGAATGACGGACGCCTCTCTCTTCCAATAGCTAGCCTCCATTTATGGAGCTAGCCAATGGAACAGAGAGGCGGGACAACACACACATACTATTCTCAAAAGATTTCGCCTATGCAACAAAGCCATGGAACTTGTGCCTCTTGAAACCCAAATTGCAACAGTTCGTCAAGAAACACCTGTCTACAATGATGTAGCATCAGACTATACTAATGTACCAAAGAAAGATCCAAAGACTAATGAAAATCCGGAAGCAATTCCAACATTTGACAGAACTGCATCTGGCTACTTCATCAATTTCGATGACTTTTCTGAAGATCCAAGTGAGCATGAAGAAACGCCAGCAACAAAAACTTTCAAAGACAAAGTAACTGAACTTTTTCACCAACTAAAAGAAACATATCTGATTTCACCATGGATTGAATTTTGGATTGTGTTAGGTGTACTTTTCCTCCTGCTTTGGCTCATCATGGTTCTATGTTTGGGAAAATGTATTGAAGGAAAATACAGTACAATGGACACAGAAAGTCAGAACATCAACTTGGTCCTAAAGCCTCACACATCCTCTCACATCGAGAAAAGAGAACGGTCATCAGTGAACTTCACAGCCAATCCAATACCCGGTGGGGTAGCATGGGACAAAACGGATTATGAAATCTATGGCCCGATTGAGCTCTTGAAATATCCACACCAGTTTAAGGTTTCCTTAAGTGACTTTGTGACACCAAGTACTTTCTCTGATGATTGGGACTTTGAAAATATTAATAATATGATGTCAGACTTAGTAATGTCAGCTAAATTCACAGAACATGATCATTTACAGGGTTCATCAAATTATGAAGTGTTATATTGTTATAATCATTTTGGTCATCACTATTTGCATAAATCTGCTCAACCTAGAAATGTTTTTAATTATAACCAATGGGAACATTGTCCAACTCCGCCAAAAGGCTGTTCGAAAACATTTTATGAGAAATTCACATACTTCTCAGGGTATAATACAAGTGATCCAGAAACGTTTTATTTTAAATTGTTAAATAAGACTGGAATGAAAACAATATTGACAAATACTAAATTGATTTATTCTGAAACATTTTATGAAAAAATGTATACATTTGGTTTTGAATTTTGGAAAAACAACATTGAAACAAAAACCATCTGGGGTTCAAAAGACTGGCAGGTACAAGGTCTAGAAGCATTATTTAGAGCCTACATGATCCCAGAACAGATAATATTCCTGAATGACACAATTCAGCAAACAACCTGTCTTGGTTTAGCCAAGATAAAAGACTTAAATAAACAGTCTATTCCGAAGCCCATACCTGATAGAAATAGCACTACAGATGTGGGGATAGACGTATCCCATATCATATTTTAACCCAAAACAGAACAAATCCTGATTGGAAAAAATGGTTGATCTGGCCCACAGATACTAATAACTGTCAAGATAGATTCCTGAACTAAACACAGGGGTTCAAACAGAACAGGCCACACCCAAGATACTCCAAGAGACAACATCCAGAGATAGTTACAACATAAAGTGTAGGGAAACTATGCCTTGAGTGGCTACAGAAATCTACACTGGCTGAAATTAAGCAACACTTGACTTTACTTAAAGACGGTGCTGACTTGCGTGATTTCATACTGGGACCACGCAAACAGCGTCAAAAACGTTTCATATACGCCGGTATTTACGCTGCTTACAACGAGGCTTGGAAATTAACACAAATTGAAACTGCTGAAAAAATACGAGAAATTGATCGTATAAATTTGGAAAAATCACTTTCTGTAGTGGACAATGGGTTAACGACTCTGTCCTCCAGCATATATTCACTGGGCAGCATTGTATCATCTGCTATTGATATAATAGAGCAGGACTTACTAATGTTACAACATGGTCAGTCCCAATTGCGTTCTATTGTGCAGCTAGGCTGGACATTGCAAAATCTGCGTTCAGGCTACGTGCCATGGCGTCTAATCAACATAACGTCATTATTTTCTATCTTTAACCTTACTGATAAACAAATCAGTTTGGCACAAAAAGGAGCAGACTATACGATTCTGAGCATTGAAAAACTTGAGAGATTACCATTGACAATGTCAGAGAGACCTGTAATTGAATGGATAATACACGGAACAATTACAATTCCGATAACAACTTTCCAGTTTAAGTATTGCCAAAAATATATACCAGCAGGCCTGTATGAAAGGTTGGGTAAAGGATACATCAAGTCAACATGGAATTTACCTTATACACACAAATGTTATAGTGAAGGGAAAGAGGAGGTATTCCTTAGTGGTAACAATTGTAAAAAATCACTAAGCGGTACACTTCTGTGTCAAGGTATTAACTTGCATGGAGCCTGCGAAGGGTCTTCAAATAACCTTTCATGTCACCTGCATGGCACTCCTGCAACACAGATAGAGCCATTCTTTAGTCAGCTTTCCAACGGCAGCTACGTTCTAAAAATTGACCACAGCTGTTGTGGCATGGTGCCAGGAAAAGCCTATCTTGTGAGTGTTACTTCCATGGTCACTTGCTGTATGCAGGTATTGTATCCAAGCAGCAATCCAGACATGGAGGCGGCAATATGGCCTTCTTTGAATATCTCTTCTATTCGAATTGATACTTTAAGCAGAATGAAGTCAATTATTTTACAGACAACTGTGCCTTTAACCTCGTCCAAAGAGACGTATGATCTGCAAGTTGCAAGGACAGCTGCAGAGATACATTCCCTATAATCAACAAATTGCCCCCTGCATTTCGTAGAAATGTTAGGTCAAATCTTAAACATGTCTGATACCAGTGGCAGTGCACATGTATTTAAGGCAATTTTTTCGGGACTGTTAGCACCCTTTGAAACAGTTCTGGACATTTTCCCGAATTTTGTCCATTCGTTATTTGGCGGCCTGCCTCTTCTTTTGGGACTCGTAGCAGGAAATTTATTTTTGATCCTTCTGCTCCGATATGGCAAGCCAAGCCACAGACAAAACTCCAGCTACAATGGAAGAGACGATCCTAGCAATACGCTACCGAGACCAAATCACTAAAGTCCTCTAAAGAGATCTGAGTGCAACTTGGTTTCTTTCATTTAGACCAATCTGGCAAGATTGCATCTTACCTGTGCTTCGATGTCTGCTATGCGGAGAAGAATGCGTGTTGGACGTCTGTCTTACACTACCATCAGCAGTACCAATGGATATCGATACTTTGCTAGGTCCGGTAACGACTCATGCAACGTGTTGTCCCCAGCAGCTACCTATTCTGATGACGGCATTCGTTGAGACTTCACCATTACGAGTAGGTAGCGGTGAAGTACGAGAGGATAGCAGCACCAAACAGGTACAACCTTCTGTGAGCATTGCTGATCTAAACATCGATGATAGCAATCACTCTCACATATGCACTGTTTCAGCATTTTCGAACTTGGTCGAACTTTCACCTGATGTTGTAGACCAATTTTTCGCAAGCCTGTCTGATATGATGTTCTCTCCAGTCAACGAGAATAACTTTTAAAACAACGAGCACACAGCGTTCCCTGAACTCTGAATTCGGCCTTCAGTTTTTGATAAACAAAACTACTGAAAACATTTGGAACTATTTTTTCCCCTGAAAGCGAAATTATTTTTTCCATTTCCAAAATATTTACATTTTTTCAGGCACATGGTACTCTGCTTAAAGTAGAACTATTCTTAGACAACAGAGCTTCTATTTTTAGAGATACTAGAGACAATATTTTACCTCAGCCTCTAGCACATGTACAGTATTGTATAAATATGTGATGAAATGGTCTCGACCTTCTTTTCTGTATACAGAGCCATTTCATGTGTAATTTTCGCAATTCATTCAGCTAATATATATATGCATTTAACTGAATGATACCACTGCTTGAAAAACGTACAGTACCAATACTCATTTTCGTGTATTTACCATATACCATTTCAAATGCGGTTTATGTATTTTGGGGTGGGTTGGACACACACATGCATCGTTATATGTTTAATATTGCTTAGTATTTAGTAATGATGGACAATAATACGTGGAGTGGGTGTTGTGATTCTATCTAGGACCCTAATTCGATATTCCCGATTTATGCCCTTATATGGTTATAACAAATAATATCCTTATAAAGGCATAAGAATCATATCCATATTTAGTAATAGCCCATGCAGTCCAAATACGGCAAGGCTACTCCCATAGACTCCTAGAAAGCACAACGCGTTCTTTAAACAAACCAAGCCTCCAGCAGCCCGGGAAATCCCCCTGCTTTTGTTTTGATTTGCACATGAACTACTGGAGTCCAGAAAGAACTGTTAGTTCTTAGTGACGTCTTATGTCCAACCTTACGTCAAACCCAGCACCTTCCAGGTATAAATATACCAACGTTGCCTTAAGCAAACACACGGTGGTTTGGAGCAGAGCGGCTATCTACTTGCCCGAAGCCCAGCTGATGCGAGAGCCGAAGGAAGCCGACCCTACCATTTGACGCACTGAGAGAGACGCTGTCTTTTTCTCCAGCCGAGAAAATCCAGCTCCGGTGTTTCCAGTCACCCTTGCGGGTTGCTGGGAGATCGAGTCCTGAGAGAGAGATACAAGACCTCCTACATTCTATTACCAAGGTACGGAGCTGACTAAACCCTTAAGAGAATTCTTGATTCAGATTCTTGGCAAAAACCAACTTAACTTAAACTGCAACTTACTTACTCCTTCCCAAGTATTAGGCTTAGGTCAGGTACACCGGGGCAGGCGTATCTTAGAAGCACCAGTTGAGTACGTTAGTCAATGTTTTTATGTATGTATATATTTTATCGATTATAAAGTATCATATGGCTAAGAAACTATATCAATGCTTCTACACTATTATTTCATAATATTACTTTTACTGTACGCAGTTTACTTTATGATAAGTATTGCAATTGTGGCAACTCATTTCTCTTGCATGAGAAAGAGGACTGCTCAATAAAGAACACCTTTTATTGAAAACGCCCGTCTCTCTATTTCTCTGCACTCTGGTGAAACTAAGTATGCACGATTGACTGTGTGAAATAACTGTCTATTGTTTTCACACGACTCTAGAGATATACTCTTTATTCTGAGGGAGCAAAGTTGTCATGTTTATGCGGTTGTCAGAAACTAATCCCTTCTTGTCTAAATCAGGAGAGTTAACTCTTTCCTGAACATTCGAGAAAGTTTCTAGTGACCTCTGAGCTAGCTGGCAAAACTAATTAAGTCTAATATAGTCAGTAGAGACCTAGATGACCTCAGTCCTACGTCTACACTGCTGTTTATATTATTCCAATGCGCAGAGCCTATTGGGAATATAGGAACTACACTACAGGGGGTGCACGCTCAAGATAGCCACACGTAGGTGAGGCTCCTGCGGCCCAGACCCAAAAACAAACAACAATCCTACATAACCGCTGGAAAAGTGCAGCCAACTGTGTGGATTCCATGACCAACTAGACGAGAAGAAGCAGTTCCCGGTCCCACTGGCCTCTGATGCAGCAAAACACCTAGAAGTAAGCCGCAGCCCAGAGAAGGGCGTATGATGGATGGTGGCGCTGCAGGCCCTGAAACTACGCGAGACCGGTGCTGCACACGTGGCATAGGCCGCGCTCGCCGCTGAGGCTGGCGTAGAGGGCAGGACTGAGACAATCAGCAATCCGGCAGAGTACGACAGGGCTGTGAAAAACAGCACACCCGGAGGGACCTGCGGAGGCCTTACAGGCTGAAGTGATCTCGACTAATGTGACTCAAGAAAGGTAATTGGAGCGCGGGGAGTCCATCTTGACAGTTGTGGGCCAACAATGAGAGGCTTGTCCATTGGATTTCCCCCACCTCTGCGACCTCAGAGAGTATGAAATAAAGGCAATAACTGCCACTTGACTTCCTGACTGCCGCCCACTTGCCGACAAGAGCCACATTATTACATAGCGGTGAGAGCTCCCCTCGTACTCAAACAATGCAGAGATAGGAACCCCATGGGGAGGGCTGGTCGGGTCGTCGAGTATACTAGTCGCGTGCTACGACACCAGGCTCTCCCCGAAATAGTTGAAGTAAAGCTGGGAAGCAGAAGTGGGTGGCCGGGGGACCTGAAGAGGTGCGTCTATCAGGTGGCGCTGACTGCTGAGCGGGGGAAACTAATTTAAGCCTATCACAACGCAACACCATAGTGCAAGCCCACAACAGTAGAAACGGAGAATAGCACAAAGGCTTCCTGACTAAGGGAAATACACTGCAAATCAGCTTGAACCTCTGTGCTAAACAGAAGTAACCTTGGAGACTTACTAACCTGTTTGAGACGCTTTTAAAAGCTGCTAGAATTAGTAGCTATTTGGACAACCTGAGGAAAACAATACTCACAAATTTAGGCTTGTACCTGGCTCCCGATGTTCCGCCCTGGTCCCCTTCATTCGCCCATTCATATAACTTGCAAGATACCTGTGAGCAGGGTGCAGAGTACCAAGCACCAGAGACAATACTCCCCACTTCAACTCTGGACGTGTTATAAGCTGGCCACCTGGTACCAATCCCTCTCCTAAACGCAAGCTCACGCAGGGGACAGTGCCGGCTATCAGACTTGATCATCGAGTAGGAAAAATGGACAGAACTGAGGGCAAACAGTCTAAACTATCATTTGAGGCCTGGAAAACTACCTGTATGCAGCTGTAAGAGCAGACTGGGTCTGAGGCCCCGCAAGAGAGCCAAGGAGATGACTGGAAAGCCTTGCTCATCACCATGAAAAACAGCTTCACGTCCATAGTCTCTTAAATGGACACCATTGTACACAAGATCAAAAAACATGATCACGGGATCACGGAGGCCGATAATAGAATTTCCAAACTGGAAGCCACCACAGTAAGTAGCAAAGAACAAATCTCTCAAATGGATCGCCTGTTGAAGGTGATTGCGGCAAAGAATGAAGATTTAGAGGGGCGCTTGCGCCGGAACAATGTGTGCCTACTAGGATTGCCCGAATGTACAAATGCAGGCCACATGGAAGACTTCATCGAACAGCTGCTATGTGAAATATGTAATGCCTAGGCCTTTTCACCACAACTAGTAATTGAGCGGGCACACAGATCATTGGGGGAGCAACCCCCTCCGGGAGCACCACCCCGGCCTATCATAGCCAGATTTCTCAATTACCGTGACAGGAACACAGTATTTTGCCTAGCAAAGGAAAAAAAGAAAAGTGAATATGACAATACCACCCTCACGTTCTATCCGGACTTCACAGTGACAGTCCAGGAAGGTTTGTACAGGTGAAAAGGAAGCTCCAACAAGCCCAGATCGATTATGCTATGATGTACCCGGCGTGACTCAGGGTCACTCACCAAGGAAAACAATACTTCTTCAACACTCCACAACAGGTTGAGGACTTTCTGAAAAGACTTCATCGAGCAGCATCCAAAGCGAACTCCAACCAGTCCAGATCCCGATCAACTTCGCCATTATCCAAGTTAGATTAAGGACACAAAGAGGTTACAAATGCGGCTCAGCGAGGCTAGCTAATACACAGGGACCCAGAAAAGGCGCCCCATCACAAAACTACCTGGCGGAACATTGCAGGGACATAACAATATCTGGGTAGTTCCCTCAGTACATCCCAGGGATACCATCAAGCCCAGGACTGGACTACAGCGGATATGGTGACCTCTTTTCTATTCTATTTCCTTCCCCTGCGCTGAACTATATATACAGGTCCGGGCACCTGTACACCCCTACTCTTTGATAGACCCTCAGTCAATGGGTCAAAATGGGGCAGAGGGTCATCGCGGGCCCCCTAGCTGCACCTCCAAGGGATAACCACCTCTTTTTTTCTTTTGTCTTTCGTTATTATTGCCGCTAGCAGAATAGCAGAATTGTTGGCTATATTAGTTTTTTCTGTTATCAAAGGGTGGGTCATGTATTCTCAACAAGTTGGGGAAGACGGTGTAGGAAGAGGGAGGTCTGGGGCAGCATTCACAGTGTCAAGACAATCACCATCAGTTTACCAGAGAAATGCTAGACATTCGTTTTGTGTATTGTGGCAATACTATAAGTACTAAAACTCTTACTTATTAGATAATAGCAGGGTTGCAGCAATTCACTAATATTATATTTATGACCCGGAATGTTCAAGGGTTGTATATCCCTCGGAAAAGAAGACATGTTCTGGCGTACCTAGACAGGCATTAAACGCACATTGCATTATTGCAAGAGACACACCTAGACCCCTCCATTACCCTAAAAGTTGCCGCTCGATGGGCAATACATCGTTCATTTTTGTATTACTCCACATATGCCAGAGGTGTAGCGATACTCATTAAAAGAAATACGCCATTTGTTCTAGGAGGCTCTTTACAAGACTCACAAGGTAGATACTGCATTATATGGGCTGCCTGTAGTCCCACACGCTTGCAATAGTCAATTGCTATGGCCCCAGCGTAGATGACCCACATTTCTTGGCTACACTATGGGGTAAAATACTCACCATTGGGTCGACATATATACTATGGGGAGGGGATTTCAACACTGCCTTGGTACCCACACTTGACAGATCTCACCCGGCATCACAACATTACACCGCAGCACAGGAGCAGATGGTAGGAATCATAGCAGACAACGGCTTGATGGATGCATGGAGGCACCTACACCCCACCACTAGAGAAGGTACACATTACTCTGCGGCGCACTCAAAGTGGTCCAGATTGGATTATTGGATAATTTCTAGGGGGATGGGGCAATGGGTGGAACAGGTGGAAGACCTAACTAGGACATACTCCGATCACTCCCCAATAAAAATGTTATTAGCTTTCCCGAGGGGAGGGGTGCCATATGGCAATTGGAGACTAAATTCAACAGCTTTGCTGGATACCGCATTACAGGTCAAGATTTTTTTGAACCTACTACAGACTGTGGCGACAATTACGACGGTATGGGAAAGCTTCAAAATTAATATGGGGAGGCTCAGCATCCCTAAGGGGGAGACATTTTGAGAGACATCCGGAACCAACTAGTAAAGTTGGATGCCGAAATTTAAAACTCTAGAACAGGAACTAACTACATCCACTGCTGGAGGACTAGAAAAGCTGCCCTTAGAGATAAAATTACTGAATACAAAGACACAGCGGGGAGAGAATGTAAGGTTAAAGGTAAATAGTATAAGGCCCAAAACTATGGAGAGGGGGATCGCCCTGGGAAAGCCCTAGCAGACTAGATCAGACAACCTAGGTTTTCCAAATATGTGACTTAAATTTATGAAGCCGAGGGCACACTCCACACACCTTTTACGCATTTTCAAGACATTCTACTCTACGTTGTACACCTCACAAAGAAAGCAACCTCTTGACCTTCCTCAATATCTAGAGTACGTTGTGCTCGGCTAGTTAGGTGATTCCCAATTAGAGTTCCTGGCTGCAGATCTCGCAGAAGACGAAATTTCCACGGCCATTATGCAAATGACGTCAGGAGGACCCCCTGGCTCGACGGACTTCCAGTAGAGTTCTATAAAAGGTATGCAGTACAATTTGTCCCAATTTTTTAAAAAGTGTTTGACGAGGCAAGTGAGGATGGTATACTGTCATTAACCATGAGACAGGTCATGATAACCTCACTGCTCAAGCCAGGCAAGCCAGCGTAACACTGCAAATCTTACATACCACTCTCTTTAATCAACTGTGACACCAAGATCTTGGCCAAGGTTCTCTCCAATAGGTTGAATCTCTTGGTCAGTAACCTGGCGTTGCCAGATCAAGCTGGTTTTATACCAGGCCGGGCGAAATCACATAATCTCTGCACGCTGTTCGCAATTATACAGGACATTGACCCAGAACTAGATGTGGTGGCAGCTTTTTTTTAGACGCCACCAAGGCGTTCAATTCTGTGGAATGGGACTATCTCGCAGGCACGCTCCAACTTATGGGACTACCCCCAGGATTTATTAAAAGGATAGAACTAGTATACCAGCATGCCCTAGCTACTGTTCTCCTTAATGGCTCCCGTTCATTACCTTTCAAAATCACCAGAGGTATGAGGCAAGGCTGCCCACAATCTCCACTATTATGTGCTCTCGCTATAGAGCCGCTGGCAGCCAAATGGAGGCAACATCATAAAGAATGGGCGCTCGCATATCCCACTAGGCATATCCTCATATTGTTATGTGCGGATGACATACCCCTATACATTAGAGATCCTCAAGAGAATTTAAACCCAGTATTACGCAAATTCATCAAGTTTGGAGAACTCTCCGGAATACATATTAACTGGAGTAAATCGCAATTATTACCCCTTACCCATAAGGTTAGACCCCATGCATTAGATTATCCTTTGGAATGGAGCACTATGGAGGTTAAATATCTGGGCATCAAGATTACTAGAGATAAAACCAAACTCATGCGTATAAACTATGGCAGAACTTTAGATGCCCTGACAGATTCCATTACCCATTGGAGGGAGAGAGTGTCGCTAATAAGAATAGTGGTACTGCCCAAATGCTTTATCTGTTCACAAATATTCCTTCCAGTCCTGGGAAACCATATTTTGCAGCCTTGAAGACGCAAATGATTCGACTGGTGTGGGGAGGCAAGCAACCCAGACTAAAATGGGAAGTGCTGACTCTTCCTTTTTCAGAAGGAGGATTCGAAGTACCTGACCTGGAGCTATATTACCTCTGTGCACAGGCACTTTATGCAATATACTGGTTCCATCCACCCCCATTCATGCCACATCAAGTAGTTGAAATGGGATATATGGCCTCCACTTCCCTATCCAGGTTCATTATCACACAGCCTAGAAAGCGAGACACCGACCCCACTACGGTGGCATGTGCTACCACTGCATGGAGAACACACTTGCGCATAAATTAGACACCCCAATGCTATATTCACCCCGATTACCTATAAAATACCACCCGGAGCTGAAAGTTACCTATGAAGGGATATGTAGGCAAGTCATAGATAAAGTTCAGGTACAGACATGAGGAGACCTGTATGATGACAGGATATTCCTATCTAAAGAACAGTTCTTTCGTGATAATACACCCACAGCGATGGAGCTATTCATGTATGTGAGACTCAGGCAGACTGTTGGGGCTGCCACCCCAGAATTCCCCCAAGAGCTGCAGGTATTCCCGCCACTACATGAGATGCCGCAATCAGAACCACCACAACATATTACCTCTCTTATATAACACAGTACACAAAAAGAGTATAAGCCACCCCAGACACCATCACGCACACACTGGGAAGCAGAACTAGGCATGACACTATCGGGATGGGAATATTGCTGCAAACAACTCTTCCGGTGGGAGGGAGAAGCCGCTGATGGAGAGGTAGAGGCGGGTGTAGGGCGGCGCTGCGAGAGGGCTGGGGACGAGCAGGCTGTCCAGGGACCGGGAGGCGCACCGCTCTGTGGGGCTCGCAGGTTGGCACTGGCTACGGGCTCTGGATACATTAACCTCTGCCTGGTTGTGGAAGGAGAGTACGGGGAGAGGTGCCAGAGCAAGGACGAGAAGGGCACGGTAACGGGGACAGCTGCAAGGGCGGAGCACCGGGAGATTCCACTCTTAAATAGAGGGCGGAGGGGAGCGGGCAAGGGTGATCTATACCAAGAAGAGCAGCTACTTGTTCCAAAGTCTGTGGGCTGGATGTGAAGGGGACATGACGGCTGGTGGAAGGAGAAACTTACCAGATCACACGCAGGGTCCCATATGAAAACAAGACGGAGCGTGCCGCGCTTGGAGCGCACGTGCGCCTTACAAAAAGAAAGTGATCAAAATAACATGAAGCTACCGATGACGGAAGGGAGATGTGCACATGCGCGTGTTCATGGGCGCGTACACAGACCACAATCGCCTGCGCCTGCCCTGGTCTGTCTCCCTTGAGAGGCAAGTCGCTGACAATAAGTCTCGCTGGTGACAGCACTTCGAGCTGCGTCGCCAGGTGCGAGACCTAAAAACTGCTGAAAGCACCAGAAATGGAAGGGCATTTAGGAAGAAAAGAGGTGGCAAGGGGCATACTGAGTAAGAAAGGAAGATTCGACTTCCCTGATAGAAAGACTGAGCAGCATGGACAATGCACATGACCGGATGTGAGACACTCAGCATGAACAACATAGATCATCAGCTGCCTAGTAATTGTTATGTTATGTTTAAACAACTTAGAAAGCACGCAAATACCCATAGGTGTCTCTGCGCTAAGTGCTCCTGAAGGCAGGGCCATGGCCTAGATAATTGAGAGTCAACACAGTCAGCGGACTCTAGGACAGGCACAGGGCATTGGGAAAGCCTGAAGATGAGGCGCACACAGTCTCACATAGGTCACAGCCGGCAGCAAGGACACTGTAGTGTTATATTTAAAAAACAACACCCGCAAAGCTAATACAAATTACCCCTAAAGCGGTCTGCCCCATTCGGGGCACCACTAACTACCCAGCCCCACAGCCAGAGGTACAGATGAGCAGCCTAAAAGTACAGTTGGAGCTAGCTGGTTTAATGGGTCGGGGGTTCTAATAAAGTGATGTGTTCTCTACGTATTCACTGTGTCTGGAGTGGAATTATGAGGAAGATGACACCACATCTGGCAATCATGAGCTGGACATCAAACATTTCACTGTTGGCTGGCCGAGGGGGTGCAGTATGTCAGGCAAAACTTTAGTAACACCAACTGGCATGCAGCTGCTAAAAAGCAAATGTATATTACACTTCGCTGTCACAGTTTCAATTGCGAGGTGACAATCAGTTTATGGGCCGCCTCCTCAAACGCTCCTGGCTACTGCACATCAACTCTCTTTCTCTCTCTGTAAACGGGCATGGTGTGCCGGCCCGAGCATCAGACTCTACAGCAGCTGCTTCAGTGGGCATCAGCAGCCGCCGCAGACCCATGGGGTTGGGTCCGGCGGTCATTGCCATTAGTTTTAATTTACTGCCACGCGTCAGTGCAAGGAGCACTGATTTGCCACAGCCTAGCCACCAGAAGCACACAACCTTACCTGGAGCCAGCAGCAGGACGTGACGTCCTGTGGCACCTATGTCTGCCTCAAAGTGACATCTGTCAGAATAGGGCCGTGGGGTAATCTTACCTTCTGATACATTGTAGCAGCCAGTGAGTTAGCAGCAGATACTTGCTGAGCCACCCCCCAAACTAATGGCTTGATAGCTGAGGCGCTATGCCAATTATATACGTGACAAAATGCTGAAAGAGACATTGCACCAACTCCAGGTGGAGACGTCATTCGTGATCCGCTAATCATCTTCGGCTGAGTTCATCTGCTCTGGTATTCAGAGATCCCACCAGTTGCTACACCAACAAGGAAATGCCTTAACTTTCCAGCCATTTCAAGAGGCGCAGAGCCTCTTGACAAAGGGTCCATGACCCCACCCCGCTTTTGCAATACCACATGGCGGTAGCGTTGTATGTGAACACCTGTACCAGCCCTCCTTCGATCAAAGGAAGAAAGGCTTTTAATGCCAAGCAAGTCCCCCAAAGCTCTGACAGGTCTCCCAAATGGCCGCCCCAGCCCAGGAGTGATGCATCAGTCAACACAGTTAGATCTGGTTGGGGAAGGGAGAGGTATCTGCCACTGACAAAATTGTGGTTTGTTAGCCACCACTCTAGGTCTTTTGCATTCCCCTCCGAGATCTGGAGCATGTTGAAGATATTCCCCTGATGCTGCACCCACTGGAACTTCAGGCCCCACTGTAGAGACCACATATGCCAGAGGACATGTGTCACCAGCAGGAGGCCATGAGGCCCAACAGCGTAAGACTCAGTGAAATCAAGGATAGAGTCTGAAACATCATAGCTGAATATCCTGGACTCACCTATCGGGAAAAGAGACCATATACTCCACCTTGTCCAGAACAGCTCCGATGAAAGGGAGCCTTTGAGAGGGAGTCAGGTGCAACTTTGGCATGTTGCTAGTGAACACCAGCAACAGCAGGAGGTTCACCGTAATCTGAAGGTGGGTGACTGCCTGGGGCGAGCCCACCTACAACAGCCAGTAGTTGAGGTTAAGGGAAGACCGTAATCTTTGACTTCCGCAGATGAGCTGTAACCATCGCCATCACCTTGGTGAACACCTGAGAGGTACTGTAAAGCTGAAAGGTAGCACAGCAAACTGATAGTGGATTTGGCCCACAGTGAACCGCAGATAGCGCCTTTAGTCTGGCAGGATGAGGCAGTGGAAAAATGCATCTGGCAAGTACAACACTACCATCTAGTCTCCCATGTTTAGGGCACACCAAACTTAGGCGCGCGTGAGCATTTTGAATTTTTCATTTTCAAGCAGTGGTTGAGAAGGGCTAGATCCAGGATATGAAAGTCCTCCGTCCTTCTTTGACACCAGAAAGTAGGAGGAATAACAACCACAACAACTTCTCATGCAGAGACCCTCTCTATGGCTCCCTTGGCCAAGAGAACCTGCACTTCTTGATGGAGCAAGGAGAGATGGTCCTGCGTCAGCCGATCGCAAGTGGGTGGCATGGGTGGTGGGAGTGTCACTAAGGTGGAGGGAGTAGCCCTTTGGACTATCTGGAGTACCCAAAGGTCTGATGTTACTGAAGCCAGGGGGGGGGGGGTGATAGCGTATCCTGCCTCCCAATGGAAGTCCATGATGGTCTGGGGGCAGACTAAAGAGGCAGCAGCTTCTGGTGGAGGGAGCAGCTGACATGACAGCTGGGTGCCTGACCCACATATCCTATGAGACCCATGCCCTCAACCACAAAAAGGCCTAGAAGCCTGCTGACTGTGGTAGTTGGAAGGGTATGGGTGCGGCTGGAGGCCATTTCCATGGCCACGAAAGGCAAATAGGGGTTAAGAAAGGGCCATATACAAGCCCAAGGACCTGCCCTCAGCCCTGTTGTCCTTGAAGGGCTCCAGCGATAAACCCGCCTTGTCCTAAACAAGGCGAGAGCCATCAAATGGCATGTCCATGAAGAAAGCCTGGACATCCCCTGAACAACCAGATGTTCTCAGTCAGGGTCTGGTGGTTCCAGTGAAGGATCCTTGAGGCCCGACTGATGCCGATGGTGAACCAGCCGGTGTGGTCCCAGTAGGGGCCCCTACTGTGACAGTGGTGTCCGAAGGCACTCCAGAGGGGCCATGGGCCAGGCCACCCAAAGCAGCGGCGCATGGCCTCATTAAATTCTTTGTTAGGCAGGTGTCGCTCCAGCTCTGGGAAAATCGGGAAAGCGTAGAGGGGACCCAGAATCAATAGTCTTCGACTCGTGGGCCTGGAGTGACGACACTCCCTTGTATCGTCGGATGACTTTGATAGATACAGGGAAGTCGTAGAGTGTTTGGACTTCTTCAACTTCTTGTGTTTGTGGGACTTCCCCAATGACGTTGAGTGTGACAACGAACGTCAGGTTCTACGAACTGTCATGTGACCTTCCAAGAGAATGTGACCTCTAACATAAAGGAGTCGACCGGGGTCCAATGACGAGGAGCTTGAGGAATGACTCCCTCAGTGCCTTGGAGTGTATGGCGCAGTAGTCCTCACATGCCTTGGAGTTGTGTCCTGGCTCCAGGAACCACAAATACACCAAGTGAGGGTCTGTCACCAACATTTGCCTATGACAGGTCCCACATGGATTGAAACCAGCCAGTTTTCTTGAGGAGATTCTCACACCACGAGATAAAAACTCAAAAGGCTCGACAAAAGTAAAAAAAGACCTGTCAAAAAGCACCTGTAGGATATCTCAAGAAAATACGGACGTCAGTGAACTGAGGTGGTACGTATATAGGTACCACACAGGTCACTTCCGGCGTGGACAACGCAGACGCGAAGTCAAATGACACCACCTACTGGCACTCATGGATGCTGTTTGAAAATCTTCAGTATCAGACACCTGGGGATATTCAAGGGTAAGAAATCTGCAGATATTCGCTTTTTGCTGTAATTATAATGGTTGTTATTTAACAAACTGTAATGTAGTAAAGATTTATTGACCGGTTTGGTTTCTTTAACAAAGAAAAGAGGTAATTTGTGCAAAACGGGGAGTGCATTTTCTTCCATAATCAATCGCAATTTTTCCTATGTCGAGCTGTAGAGCAGAAAGGGACAATACTATATATAGCCATGGGGCCATATAATGAATGGGTGCACTAGCACCGTGCAGAGCTGTGTGCCCATTGTAGCCTTTTCAAGGCTTTGCACTTTCAAAGGGCACACATTTGTACAACTCTGTACTATGTAAATGTACACATTCTGAAATGTCCCTGGTGAATAAACAAAGAGTATATACACAAACTAGCCCTCCTCCTATCCATAGTAAAGAATTACCTTGGAATTTTGTCGCTTTCCACCACATCCACTTTTCACATTACAGTTATATGGAACTGGACGGCTGTTACCCCAAAGTATGCAGAAGCCACTGGTACTTATTAATAACCTTCCAGCATTAGCACTTCAGGGCTTAATAAAAAGTTACTCCATGCACCAGTGAAGCCCCAGCTGTAAAAGAAACTGAATGAGCGGGATCTAATGGTAGATCTTTTTAGGTACGCTTGTCCAATCCTGAGAAAAATATAAATATTAACTAGAAACAAGATTATTATACTCCAGATCCCCTCTACTGTCCGTCCTCTTTTTTTCTCTTCTAAGGCTCAAAAATATAATCGTTAAATCTACAAATATGCAAACCGATAAAAAAAAAAGAACTGTTTCTATCCAATCTGTGAAAACTCCCATTCTTTGTAATTGGGATCCTAAATGTTCTAATGATTAGTGTTAGAGTTTAGTTGCTTGTTAGAGCTTAGTTGCCCGAGGTTTTGGTTAAATATCCATGTCCTGGGAATATTACGCACAAAACCGGATTCAAAATGTGAGCTTGCTCCGCCTATAATCCCAAACATTTCAATAACATAGCTCACATTGGCCAATAACGACTTACCTACCATGCACTGCTGCTACTTTGGACTAGATCTACAGTTTTCAAAGTATTCTTTTGAATTACAAGGCGGCATTAAATGGCCCTGAAGTTTGTTTTGGAGCAAATGTAGCAGTTTCTTGCAAGAGGCAACATTTGCCTTTATAACTAATCGCCCTTATCACGATTTTACCCTGTTTAGCAATTTCTCCGTTTTAATGTTTCCCAATGTACTTCCTACAACCTGTGTTAGATTATCATTTCAGGATACAAAAAAGTGCATTGTAAATCTCTGATGTGCATATGTGTTCATTATGTGACAGATTAGCTGAATGAGGTACACATTTCATAGGGGTGTATGTTCCCACCTATGCGCAAATGTACAGGCAGGTCATTTTCCCATGGACAAAAATGCCCTTTGAGGGCACATTACATGATTTCCTCACCCCAAGTTATCAAGACTGAAATGAGTGGGTTCCTTTGTATTCTAAATAAATGTAGACATACTCATACTGCCTGTGCAATGTAATTTCCTTTCAACAAATAGAGAGAAGGTAACTGAGCCGGTAATCTGAACTTTTTCCACTGCTGTTTGATAAACTTTAATAAACCTTTCAACAAGTCCTCAAACCAGTGTCTGCCTTTCCATACCATGCCTTTATCTCAAACAACAGAGACGCATTTCTAATCTCATCACGTATCACTTTCAAGTGGTCATAAATGGTGACATGATTGCATTCGAGTCATAATCTTCTTCATACCTTTTCAGGTTTTTCACTGAAGAGAAAGCCATGGTAGAATTTGCTTTCTGTGAAGACGCAGCTGATCACTGCAATTGCACAGTTGTATGCAGCGCAATGGTACTGTCTTCTTTTATCCAGCAGCTGTGTCTCGCCAGTCATGTTTTCGGAAAAGGCATCGTAGCAAGATCTTAATAAAAATTGTACAAACATTGATGGCAACGTTAATTTATCTGATTACGAGTTCTTTTGTGTTCAGTAACAAGCACTAATGTATTCAAACTAAAATCATAATCATTTGTGCAAAAATAATATTTTGTAAAGAAAGCATGCTTCTGCAGGCATATATACTGTAACATCAAGTCTTATGCATTCTAATAAAGATAACTATTTTTGCCAGAGTTTCTGAATCGATAATTTGTTAATATTTACCAAAACTGTACATGAGGAGTGGAATAGGCAAGAAGTAAAAACGACGAAAATAATTCTTATACCAATTATTGAGAGTGCAATTCGCACATTTTGCCATCCACTGCTTTCGAAAATACACAGTTTTCAATGAATTCTAAGTTGTGACTCCTTTGAGTGCATGCATCCTTGCAAAGGTTTTCAAACTAAGATGATGGAAAAACAGCCTTTCATAAAAGTGCGATTCAATGTCAGTACAGCAGGCTCAGATTGTGCTAAACGTCTTTTCCTTTATTTTTTCTCAACAGCCAAACATTATCCTGACAAAACAATGTCAAATATAAAACTACAAATCCCATAAATCCTATCAGCAAAAAACTAATGTCCACCAATCTGGGATCACGACCACCATTCACATTTGAACATCCACAAGGAAATTCACTTTCACTTTATTCACTATTCAGCAGTCAGATAAGTGCCTTTCCCTCTGGATTTTCTTGTTTTTCATATTATGCACCACTGATCTGTCGTATAGTATGTACTTTGTGTCAGGTTGTTTTCCTTCCCATTTAGCAGTCATGGGCTTTAATTTGATGCACTGTTTCTGTTTTTCCAACTATAGTATTTATTGTGGAACCTGGAGCTTTGAAGCGCGAGGCCCCATTTTCCCCACCTTTTCATTACAGAAGCCTAGTGCCACTGAGGAAGAGCATTTTTTGCTGTCCGGGGGCATTCTGCACTGTGGGGGTAGGCTGCCCAGATACTCAGAGAAGCCACGCCTCCAGGGGCGCTGTGAGCGCGAGAAAGGCTACACTAGGCGTCCTGTTCTTTTCTATCACAGAGGAGACGGCCTCTGCACCAATATCAGGTTTTGCCTGCAGCGATTTGTACAGTTGTGTCTTTTTGCGCCCAACACTCTGCTTGATATCACCTGCACGCAACACAGCATAAAATAAAGGGGAGTGCGCAGTAGTGCTATGGGTTCCTATTTCTGCACTGAGCCCGATTTGGCCCTTGAAGGCCTAAATCAAGATTTGAGACGTTATATCAAAGGGTGCTCCTAAGCACAACAGACTTTTTCCGCCTACAAGAGGTGCTTAAGGAGGTCCTTATAAACAGCGTTTCCCTTGCCAGTTTAAACGCCTATTCTCCTGATCACCCTGTCAGGAGTAAGGAGGGAGAGTGATTGTGAAGAGGAGCAGTTCCTTCACTCCCATAGAGGAAGAATTTGGTGACGCAATAGAAACAATGTCTCCCAGACTCTGAAGCCCCGGCCTGAGCCGACAAATACTGCTGCTAGCTGTGGAGCGCACCTTGATTGTCGGGGAGCTCCAAGATCAACTGTAAGGTCAAGGCCAAGACATTGTCCTTCTGATGCCTTCGAAATACTTAGGGATGCATTTTTAAAATAGGCAAGCTAGCACCTTTGAGAACCTTACAAGCACAAATCCGTGGGAATACCCCAATGGATGGCAAAGTTTGCCTTTACCGGAGGGCCTCGATGTCTGGGGTCAATCTGGTGACCCTGACCAGTAAGAGGTCTCAGGAGATGATCTGGGTCCTAGTAGAGCCTGGAGACTGGAGGGAGGCCCCAAACATCCCAGGCGAGAAAGCTCTCCTAAAAAGGTAGTAGCAGACACAACGACCTAAAGAACATTTACCACCCACGCTCAGCGAAATGTGCTCCAGTGGCAAAGGTAGCTCAGCATGTGGGCAGTAGAATGAGGGAGCCTATGGATAAGAAGGTCAGGGACCACCTAAAGGCAGAATACCCAAGACTGTCCTTGAAGGCAAGGCGGCCCAGGCTCCCTCCAAAATCAATGGCAAAACTACCACTTTTATAACCAGATTCACAAAGGATCCCAACAAAAGGATATATCATTACGGGAAACTTTCACAGGACAACCTGCTGGATATTCCGGGGATCCTAACAAACATATAGGATGAGATGGAAGAGGCCAAGTACACTAGCAATTTGATATCCCCAGATATGTTTCCTCTCCTACTATTGCAAGATGGGTTTGTTGTGTCATGACATAAGCAGGCATTGATATTTCTTCCTTTGGTGCTCACTCTCTATGAGCACAACGACATTTAAGGCCTTCTCAGTTGGAAGGCACTTCCAAGATATTTTGAGGGGAGCTGATTGATCATCAGACTCAACTTTTAGAAAAAGGTCTATTTTAAACCAGTGATGGGGGTGGTATTATTGAAGCCTCCGGTCCCGATATAGATTATAAAACGTACTAGCTATTGTAAAGGAAAGTGTTAGTTCCATTAAGGAAACAGAGACCAGGATTATCCCACCCAAGAGTGAACGTAACTCAACTCTGCCATAATTTTACTCCCCACCCGATTACTGTAGTAGGTTAGGCCATATGGCAAAAGTATATAATTTTGATTGATTTTTTTTGTATATAGTAAATACTTATTCTTACGTTATATGAACTTGCGATCTCATTAAGCATTCACTTTTGTTACAACTGAGGAGTAATACATGCTTGATGAAAGTTATGTTCTTTAATGTTGTTGAACAAGTTACTTACCTTCGGTAACAATGTATCTAGTAGAGACATAGCACCACTTTGGAAGGGACCCCCGCAATTGTTAAGACCAAAACCTCCCCTTGAGGCAGAAGAAGATGCAGAGCATAGGCAGGATTCGAACCCTTGCCTGTGTGAGCCTGTGCCCCCAGAGGCACAAGACTTACCCTTGCGCCATAGCTCCTTGGTGAACCATCACAGCAGCTGGCAGAAAGGCTGCGACCACAATATAAGACAGTGAAGAACAACCAGTCGAGAACCCAGGAGTAAGGACAAACTACCATAAGGCGTCAACCAAAAAGGAGACGTCAGATCCGAATAAGAGACCTACCGAATGTAGCATTGCCAGAGACTGTAACCACTAGAGTGCAGGGGAGGCAAGAAACCTCAATCGGTAGAAGAAAGGATTTAGACTCACAATGGGCAACCCAGGGTAAGGGTTGTAAAGGACACATGGCATATGGGCCTACCGTCCCAATACAAGGATGGGTAGATCAGATCCACAAAACAGAATGTAGCATCGTGAGTCGGAGAGAAGAGAAGACATCACCCCGTAGAGGAATAAAGCACCTAAAGGGAGGTGAAGGCAAGAAGACCAACCTGAAAAGGTTGTCGCAGGATGGGGAGGACGGGCGGGTGTTAATAAATCTGCGGCTAGACTATGTCTCTACCAGAAATAGTGTTACCAAAGGTAAGTAACGTTTTCATCTGATAGAGACGTCTAGCTGCAGATTCCTTAACTTAGAATAGATACCAAAGCCATACCCATAGAGGAGGCGGGACTGCGACTAAACCCCACTAAGGTTCAGAGAGAACCTAGCCGTCAATAACATGACCAAAAGAGTGTCAACAACCAAAGGACGAAACACAGTGGGGACATAAATGACAGCGTATCCAACTATCAAACCCTAATGCCCTGAAGCGAACGGGAACCAAGGGGAAGCTAGGGCACCACAGCCCATCCAGAATAGCACGAAAAAAACCATGTGTAGAGGGTATGAGAGAAAGAAAACACCAATCCAGAACGCTTGTGCCTGATTGAAAAATTCCGACTTGGAAAGAAGACGAGCTAGAGGCATGAAGGATCCATAGGATCCAAGGTGTCGACAAAAAGCCAGAGCTAGCCCCAGCTAAACAACTCCAACAGCGCAAAGCACTGTTAAACCTGCTCCTGTAAAGATACGAAGGCAGCAAGATACCGACTCCTGCCCAGTACGGGCCGATATGGACCAAAATCACACCTAGTAAAGAAACTGGCTTGAAAAAGGCAGTTCAGCACCTCGCAGGTAGCAGAACTGAACCTTTGGCGTGAAAAAACACAGGATGCGGCAGTCGACAAGCCAACCCAAAAGACTGGTAAGTGGTATGGTGGAGAGAACGCAGTCCGCCCCCACATGTACCACAAAAGAAAAGTACTGCGGAGACCTTTCAGCCAGACATGTGTGAGAGCATTGAAAGGATGCCCATACACAGTCAGAAGGACGCTCATATGCGGCCAGAAGGAACACCAGGAAGCAAGACAGCAGGAACAGCTGAGATGCGCACAACAGCAAGGAGGCAACGGCCACCAACACCAGAGAAGATCTGGTGATGTAAGAGGACAGGGCCAATACCTAGGCAGGAAAGCCCGCACAAGCCATTATAAAGAGCATGGTGCAGAAACAGCCTTAAGGGGAGGCGAAACCCGGCCAAAACCAGGGACTAGGGTATGCTCAAAAGTACCCGTATTATACAAAAGGTGGGACTAGTCCAGGCTATATGCAGCGTTTGCCTCTAGTCCGGAAGAGACAGTAGTACCCTCGCAGGACAATTTAGAAGAAAAGTTGAGCCTAACAAGGGAGTACTCAGAACCAACTCACGGGTCCTAGACGCCAGGCAGAGCGGAGTTCAGGGAGAACCGGCTCTACGAATCCTCCACATTAAGAATGCCAGCAGGACGCAGAAATCCCTGCGTGGAAGGAGCTGGGATGTGGATAAAACTGCTGGGGAATAAGCCAAAGGGCCATAATAATTGTACAACAGAGAGGCCCACGGCAACTCCTCATTGGCAAGAACAACCCAGAAGGGACTGGAGTTAAAGGACGGACCATGTGACAAAAAGCATGATTGCAGGACATGCAAGGTAGACACTACACAGCAGAGACCCAGACCAAGAGTGGAAGCACCACAGACAATAGAGCGATGCGACCCTATGGGATGCATAAAGGGGTATATGAATCCCAGAGGGACACCCGCAATGAAAACTCCACAGGAGCGAACAAAGGCGAATGCAGCCATCTGCCACCAGCCAATACCCCACATAGGGTAAGGGTTACCCCCTGGCAAGAAGGGGGGCGTCCTCTTGTCAAAACAGACAGTCAGAGGACTGAAAACAAAACTAACCAGCCATACGGCTGTACAGACAATACAGAGACACTAACCCGTCTCTGATGAAAACCGGGTCGTAAGGAAAGACCCGCAACCAAGAAGAAGTCGGCTAGTGACAAAGCAGAATTACGGCAGCCTTGACAGAAGCCTGGAAATCGCTGAGTCTGCATGGGACCCAAAAAGATCTATACCGTTAAACGGCATGTCTAGGAAGCTTTCCCGAATATTATCAGGAAACCGACTGTCATGCATCCATGCATGGTGGCGCAAAGCCACCGACCGTGCAAGAGCATGGCCCACAGAGTCAGTGGTATCCAAGGAGGAGCGAATTAAAAAATGTGCTATCTCCTTGACGTGAAGAACAAGACGGAGAAGCTCTGAGTGCAATTCCTCCAGAAAGGAAGGAATAAGGTTAGCCACGGAGTCCCAGAGTGTGGAGGACGCATGTGCAAACACGCATGTGGTGGTTAAAGCGCGGATGGCTGTGCTAGAAAAAGCTGTCTTCCACATGCATACAACCAACTGGATTCCCGGGTGGGAGGAAACAAGGGAAAAGTGGATTAGTCCTGTAACCCAAAGGCCGCCTGAATCACCAGGCCCTGAGCAGCAGGGTGGAGGGATAGACAAAGAGGATCCACCGGAGCAGGATGGTGCCTACCGGCAATGGCCCGATCAACCGGGGCCCCGGAAGAGGGCCGTGCTGATGCGCCACGCAGGACCTCTAATAAAGCACACCCAAGGGGTAGCAAGGGCACCACGGTAATGGGCTCAAGATGAAGCAAATCCATTAAGGGATCCGGAATGAGGGGTACCACAGCAGGCTGAAAGCTGAGGATAGCAGCTGCCCGGTTGATTGTCCGTGCATAGGCGACCCCTAGCTCAGTAGTCACCCTAGGAGGGGACAAGAGGCCGTCTGTTGGAGACGGTTGGAGACTAATTCTCCCAGTTGCCATAAAGAGCGGGGCTGGGGAATGACCTGAAGGCCATGCCACACTAGGGACCTGCACCAGTGGCTCCCGACCAGAGTAAGCAGCAGCATCCGAAAAGGCTGTAGTGGATACCGGTATTGCCCGACCCCGCTGAGGGGACAAACGAGGAATCCAGAGGAAGGTCAACCCTATGCATGGACACCAGTGTGGATGAATGGATGGACACCGGCGGCGATGGAGGTGTTGGCAGCGGCGTCGGTGGGCGCAGTGTCTGAGTCGACTGGACATCTACGGCCTCCACGAGGAACGCAACCTCAACGTTGACCGGCGTCGGCTGAAGCGTTGCCCCAGACATGGGCTCAGGCTTGGAGCCGGGTGTGGGCTCGCACGATGTGGAGCCCAGCTCCAAGCTCGGCGTAATCGTCGCCGCCCCTGCCATCCGCGCAGGAAGCCGCACAGGGTTATGCGTTGACTGGCGGAGTGTGCAAGAGCGACCAGGACGGTGTGGGCCACGGCCCAACGTTGTCCCCTCGGCTCCAGAGTCTGAGTCGGTGCACACAACCCTGGTTGGGGAAGGATCCGCCGACGAGGGCCCGGCCTGAGCACCCTCCGCCTCTGTGGGGCCCGAAGGGACGTCAGGGAGAGAGGGGGGCTCAAAGTAGGCCTGAAGAGCCCGGGAGTAGGCTTCCATTTGGGCGCGCGCCGCTCCAACTCCTGGAAAAGGAGGGTATGGAGGTGACCTCCGGACGCAAGTAGCTGACCCCGTACAAGAGGAGTGGGCACCAGCAGCACGCCTACGAGAGGTGGACCTCCATGGACGCTTGTGTCTCCGCTTACCTTTTTTAGGGCGCCGGTCAAGGGAGCTGCCTCGGGAGCGAGCGCCTTCTGGAGAGGGGGAGCGGTGACGAAAAGAAGCTGGGCCGCACAGCCGCGCGGCCAACAGCTTCTTACGGCGTTCCCGGAGAGACTTCGGCTTCATCTGTTGACAGTCGCCGCATTGCTTGGAATCGTGGTGCACTCCAAGGCACCACATGCAAATAAGGTGCAGGTCAGTGCCGGACATCTGACGTGCACAGGCTTCAAAGGCTTTGAACCCGGAGGGCATTGCACACTGTTTCGGTACGACACCAGCGGTGTCAAGAAGGCCGAAGTAGGCCCGGAACTGCTGGTTTCCAGGATCCGCGTCATGACGCGGAAAAGAAGAAAACTGATGTCGGCGCGCCGGGGCGAAGCATATATGGCTCCACTGACGTCACGTCCATGGACGCCGTCAGGGCGGGGCCAAGCAGCGCCGCCCCCCGGCCCGCAGAGGTGCAACTGCGCATAATTTTCCAGACCAGTCGGACGCCTGGGGATATTCTAAGTTAAGGAATCTGCGGCTAGACGTCTCTATCAGATAGATACGTACAAGGAAGGTGTTGAATGACTAATGTAATTGTTGCACATCTTTTGTAGGTCTTCAACAGAAGCAAGATTACCAGTGATGGAAGTATCACATGCTGGACTTTCGCATGAAGAAAAAGGTAGTGCATTTCCTTGTGGTTGTTCTTATTGATGGTCATGATCCCTGATTGGTGGCCATTTGTTTTTTTCTGTAAGAATCATGGAAATTGTAGTCCTATGCTTTGATATTGTGTTTTTCAAGCTAACGATGGGCTGCTGAGCAAAATAAATGAATAGAATTTAAACTTTCCTTTACGACAGCTAGGAAATGGTATATTGCAGAAAAGTTTTGTCTACAAATTATCTCAACAGTACTTTATGAACATTCATAGTTTGGAAAACAGTATTCAAGAATATATGGAAATGATGCTTCCCATCCCCCGTTTTTTTCTGTCGCAATATCGCAACATCACTAACAGACACACTAGAGCAAATATTTCCTCCTATCTGTGAATATTTTAAGAAATTCATTTACGTATTTTCATTTTTCAAAGAGTTCTTTTGTCAATTTGCTGCTGGGAAAGTTTTCTTGATATATAATATACATCCAGCTCTTTTCCATTCCTAGCATTAATACAATTTCCATCCCACAACAAATCCCATCACTCTTTTTTCCCAGTTCTGGGCCTCATGATGGTCACATCCACCATCAAAAGTGATATCGTACTGTTACTTGAGTTTAGCTGATCTGTAATGCCATACACTGCAACTAAGAACACAGTCAACCTTGTATAGGATTCCTTCCAAAAACCCTTCAGTTTTTGACAGCTCCATCACATATGTACGTGCAGCATATTTCCCCATTGGCCATAGGCTCCCCATCACTGCCATTACTCTCTTCTTAAATAGATTTTAATATAGAGTGAACCAAATACTAGCAATTCTAAATACACTCAATGCTGAGTTTGTAGTCTGGGTGCAAATCAAAGAACGTGTTGCTCTTGCTCCGATTTATCGGTAGACTAATGCTTTATATCTTTTTCTTGCTCTCACATTCTTATGTATGGCTCAGGAGTTGTAATGTTCTATTAAAAATAACGAAGTGTTGGAAAACTCATGCTTCATGACAGTTAAGCAAAATAGAAAAAAACAGAAGTCAAATGAATGGTTGGCATCTGTAAATACCTGTTGAATGAACATCTAATGTTTTAGGTATTATGAGTGTTAGTCTTTCTGAGTCTGTCTTTTCTTTAAAGGAAATCTAGCATACTAGAGGAGCTTTTCTAAATAGAGATGCGCAATAGTTCTGGATGGAAACAAATGTGATACTTGTTTATAGTTACTGATGGGGCATAGGCTACAGCCTCTATAAACCTATTCTGACCAAATAAAATAATCTGAGTCAGCAATGAGCAAACTCCAATGCAACTGCTAATTGCTGAAAACTTATGAAACATACGAGTGACTGCAACTAAAATACCGGTGCAGCCTGTGATATAGACAGCAAGTGAAGGTGCATAAAATTCCCATGTAAGCCTTAACAGTTTTTAAAATGTTTAAACATCTAATATTCATGTTATTTTCAAAGTGCATTCCAAAGCAATTAAAAGGGAAAGAAGCATATATAAAATGGCATAAACAAGTGGGTACACGGGTTTAAAATTTAAAACAAACAATCCTATCAAGAGAATTGTTGTACAATGTGTCACTATGTGTTAAGAGTCTAAAGAAACCACATAATATAATATAATTAGGTGTTTTAAGTCTCTGACAAAATATTCACAAGTGTCACAAAATGTGATAGCTATACAAAAGTAGAAAACATTACTTGATCAGAGTCTTGGTGAGTTCATTTCCTTCTGTGTTTGAGGATCCATGAAAAGCCTGATTAATTCTGGACTCCTTTGTGTAGATATCCTCTTTAGGAAGACGTAAATATAGGACTTCAAGGATCCTGTAATAGCCCATTTTCTTGGTGACTTGGGTATCAAAAGCTTGCTCGTTTAACTTGATAGAAAGATTGAGAGAAACAAATTAATGCTTTCATTAAGCTTTAGACAAAAGATTTTATGAAGTATTTGATGATGTAACAAATGTTCACACCAAGTTTTTCCTAACCTAAATCACTTTTTCCATTCAGTTTTTACTATAAACAATGGGCAAACATACTTTTGCCAAAGGCAGACATCAGGACTACATACTAAAAAGATGAAGCCTGAAAAGAACAACAGGATTTGTTAAACAAAACTTGAACACCTAGTGAGCAATGTGCTTCCCCAGTTTATACCTACACTCTTCAAATGTTGAAGTCCACATGAAGGATAACTTACTCATCTTTGGAAAACACTCTTTCTGGTGGATTCTCTTGTCTAACCACAGATTCCTCACCTGTAGAATATCCCAGATGCCAGACAAGATCCAGAAGATTTTTCAGTATAGTCCCTGCTCATCAGCAGGTTGTACAGTGTGCCTCCAGGTTGACTCGTCTTCACTCCGGAAATGACAAGCGGAGCTGATGTCAGTTTCTTAGTGGACATCAGCCATGCACATGAAACCCAAAAACTAATTGCTTGTACTAGTGTGCAGATTTCTAATTTGGGACCCTTTTAGCTGTAAATAGTCCATTCTACAGAATAAGGGGGTGGGAAGGCAGTGAGAGATCTGCGGTTAGGCACAGTATCCACCAGAAAGAGCATTACCAAAGGTAAATAACTAGTTCTTCTGATGGATACTTTGAACCGCAAAATCCTTACCTATAGAATAGATGCCAATGAATGTGGAATCACTCAGGATAAAATGGCTTGTAGTACCAAATGGCCAAGATGCCCTTCCTATCAGTCCTGCCTCTAAGGGCAGTAGTACTTCGTGAACATGTGTACCGATGCCCACAATGCTGCCTGACAAAAACGCAGTACAGGCACTCTGCAAGCTAGCGGAGTTGTAGCAGCTCTGGTGGAATTGGCACTTAACCCTTTCAGGAGGCTGGTTTTTGCCCATCGCATGGCAGATCTTAATACAGACAGCTAAACATCTGGACAAAGTCTATTTCTGTACGCTTTTCCTTTCTTTGCCAAAGAGAACCCCACAAATAGATGATCATCGCCCTATCATCTTAGGTGATATCTATGTAAATGCAGAGCACTCTTAGGGTTCAGACCATGCAGTCTTTCCTCTTCTTTCGAGGGGTGAGGTGAGGCAAAGAACGTTGGAAGAGTGACTGACTGCCCGACATGAAAGAGTCATTTGTAAGTAAGGCTGCTCTAGTCCTCAGCATCAGTTTGTCTTTAAAGAAGATGGAGTAGGGTGTCCGGAGCTTGAAGCTTCCTCATGCGAAGTGCTGAGGTAATCACACTGAGAAAGACCGCCTTAAGACTTAGGAGACACAAGGAACAGCTGTGCTGTGGCTACAAAAGAGTACACATAAGGCAAGTTAGGACCACATTAAGGACTCACTGTAGCATCACAAAAGGTTTAGGCAGAACCATGTGGGCCAAGCTTTTGAAAAAACACATAACAGGTGATTTGACCAAGGATGGTTGGCCCAGTAAATGCAAAAAGTCCAAAAGGGCCAACAAATAACCTATAACCATGCTCACTGCAAGTTCTGGTTAAGACAAAGACTAATTAAACAGTAACACATCCGACAGTCTAGCTTGTAACAGTTCCATGTCATCGATCCAAACCAAGCCACAAATTTGTCTCAGCATTCTGAGTAAACAGATTTGGTAGGAATATGTATGCACGTCACCATGCATCTAATGCTTCTGGAGGCAGACTGAATGCAGCCAACTGCCGCCGCTCCATCTCTAGAATGAAGGTGTGGATTTGGATGGTCCAGGTCAAAGACCTTGCCCTGCTGCAACAGAAGATCCTCGCAGAGCAAAAGCCTTACTGGAGGACAGATGCTCAAGCCTAAGTTTCCAGGTAGCACACTCCTCTGGCCCAATCCAAAGGCAGTTAGATAACTTGGGCCCAGTTGTTCTTGATCTTGTTCAGGAGTCAGGGAGGGGATGGTAGATGCGGGTAGGTATATGAGAATCCCATGCTCCACTCTGGGTGGAAAGTGTCTCCAATAGAGAGCTTTCTTGGGAACACCAACATGCAAAAGTGTTGACACTGCATGATCTCAGTACAGGCAAATAGACTGAACTAGGGCTCTCCCTACTGCTGGAAGATGCTCTGCACACCCTCCGGGTGTAGCTGCAGTTCGTGATCCGCCAGGTGTTGCCACCTGAGTTCATCCACTTTGGTGGTGTACGACCACGGAAATGTCCAGACAATTCAGCGACGGCCAGAGCTTCAAAGCATCTTCGCAGAGAGTCCAGTATCTCACTTTTCTTGTTGCAAAAGCACATGGTAGTGGTGTTGTCTGTGAAGACCTGCACCACCCTTCACGTCATAGATGATAGGAAGGTCTTCAACATCAAGTGAACAGCCCGCACCTCCAGAAAGTTGATGTGGAGGCAGACCTACGTTGGAGACATGAGTACTCTGATGTAAACCTTTCCTGATAACCTCCTAAACGTGCAATGACGTGCCCTGTCAAAACAACCATCTCTGGGTGGGGTAGGGAGAGGGGTCTGCACTGGTCCAATCACGGTTGAGCAACCAACACTGCAGGTCTTTTGCAGTCTCCTTTGACACCTGAATGGAGCCTGAGAGGATGTCTTGCTACTGAGCTCACTGAGACTTCAGATCCCACTGCAGAGCCTGCATATACCACCTGGCATGGTCGGCAAGCAGGATGCAGCAGGTCATTAAGCCATGAAACCACTGAGCAGTTCTCATTGAAACCCAGGACTGAGGCTGAAACATCAGGATTGTAGCACAAATGTCCTGCACTCGATCTGGAAGGAAGGCCTGAAAGTGCACTGTACTCATGATTGCTCTGATGAAGGGAGCCTCTAAGAAAGAGTGAGGTGCGATTTCAGCATGTTGTTCATGAATCCCAACAATGCAAGGAGGTTCACCATTGCTTGGAGGTGGTCCACAACTGACTGTGACATGCCCCTCTTCGACAGAAAGTTGAAGAAGTAGGAGAAATATGGTACCACCAACCTCTGAAGATACGCTGTGACCACCGCCAACACCTTTGTGAACACCCATGAAGCTCTGGTGAGGCTGAAAGAGAGCACGGCTAACTGAAAATTATGTGAGGCTGCAGGACAGGGATATGGAACAGTTATCCCGCTGCACTAACAACACCAACCTGTCTTCAGGATTCAGGGCAGTTAGAACCTACAGCAGTAAGAGCTTTTTGAACTTATCCTGCCCTGTGAAGAAATTGAGGGATGGAAGATCTTTAAAACAATACAAAGTCCTTCTCCCTTTTTCAGCAGGCACAAAATAAATAACACCCCATTCAGTACACTGATGCTGGGACACACCCTATGGCTCCCTTCTCCAAATAACCCTGAACTTTCTGCAGCAGGATGGACAAATGGTCCTCAAATAGCATTCTAAAGTAGGAGGGAGAGGCAGCAGGGGTGAAGGAATGGCAGGGCATAACCATTTTGCACTATCTGCAGGGTATTTAAAACTAGGACATGTAGGAATCTAAAATAACCTGTCCTTGCAGTGACTAGCACTCAAAAGCAATTTTTCATTGTGGCAGGCCACACTGCCCTATTAGAAAATCAGAGAACTGATTAAAATCCTAATACTGTATTGTGGGAGTGAGACTAGCTAGAAAAACAATGAAACAACAATTCTTTTATGTTCAAAAGGTTTTATTGGTTGTTTAAAAAAAAAGGCAATACAGACAATATGAAATCATAATAACATAGGAGCAAGACATAGAAAATTTAAAACAATGAATGTAAAAATAGAATTTGCATGGGCAGTAGCAGACATTAAGAAACAGGAAATGACATATCGTATATTGTACAAGTAGCATATGTAGTATCAGAGCAATGACCACAGAAGGTGACAGCCGCTGACTTTGGCAGGAGAGGTGACCAGAGGATCAGCATGGAAAGACCAAGCAAAGACGTAGTGAACGTGTATTGTAGCACGGGTTCGTGAGTGTAAGGTAGGAGGTTCATGGTGGCTTGTGTGAGCTAAAATAGTTGTCGAAAGTATCCCACATACATCTGGTAGGAGATCGGCACGGCGAGTTCTGAAGTGAAATGTTATCAGCCCCTCTTAGGTTGGTGACCCAATTTAACCAGCAGACAAAGGAGGCTTTGCGGGTGTCTTTCCAGTTACTGAGAATAATCTTGACCACTGCAGTGAGGAGTAGATCTAGTAGGGCCCTATAATTGTCAGTAAGAGACCCGGATTTGAGGAAGCCGAATACCAGGGTCGATAGCTCTCTATTGTGGGAGTATGAGAAAATGTTGGAAAGAAAAGCGAAGATCTTGTCCCAAAAGGGTACCACGCATTCACAGTGGAGCAGGAGGTGTTCTAAATCGCCAACTTTATCCTTGCAATGCCAACATACTGCGTCCTCTCTGATGTTGTGCGAGTGAAGACGCGCAGGTGTCCAGAAAGCTCTATGAAGCAGCCAAAACTTTGTTTGGGAGAGTGCAGGGCTGATTTTGTGTCTCATGGTTGAAGCCCAGGTTTTGGACCAATCCAATTCTGATATTGGAAAAGAGGCGTGTGATTCCCAAAAATGTGTGAGTTGTTTATTGAGGGCTGAGTGGTTCGGGCGTATTCATTTATATAGCCATGAAACCTGGTGGGAGAGTCTATTTAGTTTAGAGAGGTAGTTTGGAAGAGAAGGAGGCTTTGCTTTAGTAATCGCTGACTTTATTTTTGAAAAATTATAGAATTCAAGTGAGTCAAGGTCGTATCTGGATTGGATATCTTTGAAGGAGAGGGGGCAGGAGTCACCAAACAACTGGTGGGGGAAGTAGATACCTTTTCCAACCCATAAGTCGTTGTGTAGTGGATTCCCCTTATAAAGGGGGATCTCTCTCTCCTCTAAAGCGCGCAGCGTAGGCGCGCAGCGGGCGCCCCGGCGGATCGCCGGAGGTGCGCCAGAGGTAAGCCCGTTTGCGCACAGGACGCGCCGGGCGCCGGACACTGCCTGTCAGGAACGTACCGTACCATTGTACTCCCGTGACGATCTTATACGGTTGAATCCCAGCACTCTCCCGACCCGTAGGCATAGATCCATCGGTAGGCACCCAGATTCCATATCCTGTGGCCTGTTGAATGTGAGATCGCTCATCAAGCACTGTGAAGAGATTGCGCTACTCATAGAGTCCTATGATCTAGACGCACTCTTCATGTCTGAGACCTGGACCACAACGGCTAGTGCGGTGGAATTGGGAACAGCTTGCCCCCCGGGTTTTAAAATAATACACAATCCCAGAGTAGGGGCTAGAGGAGGCGGAATTGGATTAATCTTCAGAGAGACATTAATCTTCTCTCAGCTCAACATCAAGGCTATCGCTGGATGTGAAGTACTTGGCCTTTCCATCAAGGTGTGCTATACACGGGGCTGTTATGTTACAGACCCCCTGCGGGTACGCTGTCCACTGTGCCTGAGCTCATAGATTTAATCTATGACTTGTCTCATTCCCATACTAGGCTGATGGTGCTAGGGGATTTCAACCTTTGGCCAAATGGACCGACTAACTCAGCTTTTGTAGAGCTGGTCCAAGCCTGCCGCAATATTGAGCTACAACAGCTAGTACTCTCGCAAACCCACTCTAAGGATCATATTCTTGACCTGCTTTTCGCCGACGCTGGTCAAGCGTCTCTGCGGGATGTCATACCTCAGAGTTGGACGGACCACGCTCTCGTCCTCTTTTCCCTCTCATGTCCAGTCGTCAAAGCAACGAAAGGTAGTGTGGGTGGTACTAGAATGGGTAGACAATGGTCTAGACATCTTAAACTGCCTACCCTGCTTCCTGACGGGTTCACACTGGGAGATACGGTGGACATGAGCTACGAGACGTTTTGTCAGCAAATTTGGGCCTCTCTGGACTCTTTGGCGCCGATGCCCAAAATTAGAGCTAGGACCAATCTGGCTATGCCATGGTACTCAGAGGAACTCCGGCAGCTCAAGCTTCAGTGTAAACAGGCTGAGCGTGCTTGGAGGAAACAGTATCTGGAACCATGTAGAGTCTGTTTTAAACAAGCTCTGGCGACCTATAAGGTCCAGATTAAGCTGGCCAAGGCCAGACACTTAGAAGAACTATTGCTGGCAGCTGCAAACAAGTCTTAGGCCTTATTTAAGTTCGTAAAAGACCTGGCCCATCCAGCTTGTACTAAAAACAACATACCGGCCTCCCAAGCTCTCTGTGACTCGTTGGCACAGGCCTTTGAGGACAAGATTGCCACCATCTTAAATAATCTTGCCTCGTCATCTGGTCAGCCTGTGCATTATTCTAACTGTACTGAGAACGCGGAGGAGGGCGTTAAGTCAGCTGAATTGAACAACTTGCCTTTACCATCGTTCAAGGATTTCTGCGCATTGGCCGACGGTATATCCTCAGGCTCACCGTCTGATCCTCTCCCACCAAAATTTTGGAAACTGTTTCGGAAAGAGCTTCTTCCACCTCTTTTTTCCATCTGCTGCCAGTCCCTTCGCTCGGCGCGGGTCCCAGATAGCTGGAAATTGGAGGTTGTTTCCCCACTACTCAAGAAGGAAAATCTGGATCCCGCCTGTCCAGCTAACTACAGACCCATCTCTCTGTTGCCATTTCCTATTAAGATCCTTGAGAAACTGGCCACAAAACATCTTTCCAACTTTCTTGAGGCCACCGACTGTTTGGATGTGGCTCAGTTTGGCTTCAGACCAGCGCATGGGACAGAATCGGCATTAGTGACTGTTCTCGATGACCTGCGAACGCGGGCCGACCAGGGTCGAGCGGCCTTTTTAGTGCTGCTCGATATGTCGGCCACGTTCGACACGGTCAGCCATGCAATTCTGATCAGGAGATTGGCGGAGGGTGGAGTATCAGGCTTGGCCCTTGAGTGGCTGGTGTCGTACCTCGATCATAGGCACCAGGTAGTGGCCTTGCCACCCTTTTAATCTAACTACAGGAGGGTTGGTCAGGGTGTACCCCAGGGGTCAGCCATCAGCCCCATTCTTTTCAATCTTTACCTCCGCCCCCTGATCACGTTGATTAAATCCTTTGGCATAACAGTCACCAATTACGCTGATGACACCCAACTCATCTTCTCCTTTGAGGGTAAGGATGGGGTGTCTCAGGAGGCCTTTCATCGCTGCATGAACACCACGGCTGAATGGCTGGGTAACAACTCCCTGCAGTTTAACAGCGCGAAAACTGAGGTGCTGCATTGCTCCCTGGACCGTATCCCCAGACCACTTCCGCAGGATTTCTGGCCTCCCGACTTCCACGGCGCTAGCTTGCCCGCTGAATCGGTTCGTAATCTGGGGGTGATGTTCAGTGCCAGCTTGCAGCTTGATGTGTCAGTGAATCGAACGGTGGCCACCTGTATGGCGCTGCTCTGCTCGCTGCGTAAGATCTTACCCTTGCTCCCTGCACAGGCTAGACCAGAGGCAGTGCGGAGCATAATTTTAAGTCGTATTGACTATTGTAACGCACTACTTCTGGGGGCTCCGGCTACCCTAGTTGGAAAACTGCAGCGGGTACAGAATTTTGCCGCCAAATTGGCCCTCTCACGTCGACGCCTGGATTCTTCTGCTAAAGCACTTAGGGACCTCCACTGGCTGCCAGTCTCCCAGAGGATTGATTTTAAAGCACTGTGCCTGGTATTTAGGGCTCTACACGGACAGGGTCCGTCCCCTTTGCAGGATCTCTTTTCCTGGTACACCCCTTCTAGATCTCTGCGGTCAGCCTCAGCTCATTTGGTGGCTGTACCTAAGATTTTGAGGTCTCGGACAGGCGGCCGGTCTTTCAGGTTTACCGCTGCAAGATTGTGGAACTCCCTTCCTTTGGGTCTGAGGGGTCTGGAAAATTTTGACTCTTTTAAAAAAGCCCTGAAAACCCACTTGTTCCCTAGAGCAATGTAAATGTATCTGCTGCTGGAAACATCATGTATGTGTAAGTGTCAGTACAGTCTAAGCGCCAGGATGCCCGTCGGGTGACAGAAATTGCGCTATATAAGTATACCTATACATACATACATACATACATATAGGAATTTGTGGGTATGCCAAAGCGATTCCATATTAGAGTGCCTTACACTTATGTCAATTTTCAGCAGAGCGATTTTTGTATTCTGGAAAATGGATTTTGAGCAAGTGACCGTGTTAAGGTTCGCAGTTAGGACGGCCACTGGAGCGAGGTTCCTAAGAAGAGCTTTCTCTATGAACAGCCAAACAGGGGTATAATCGACGGGTGGTGCCAGCCAGTACGAACCTTGTTTGGCAAGGAATGCCATCTGATACAGCTTGAAGTCCGCCAAATTGCCCCCTCCCAAGGACTTATCCAGGCGAAGGTTCTTTATGCTAATTCTTGCTTTTTCCCCTTCCATAAGAATTTGGAGAGTAAGACATCCAATTTGTGGTGGAAGTCTGGAGATAAAGTGAGGGGCAGCATCGCGATTAGATAGTTCACTACAGGAGAATTCATCATCTTGATGGCCTCGATCCTCCCCCACCATGTTATAAAACGAGGACACCATCCATCCAGGTGGGTTTTCATTTTTTCTAGGGTGATGGTTTCTTTGTGCTGGAGCGTCTCGAGAAGGGTGCTGCCAAATTCAATCCAGAGGTATTTAACAAAACCAGTCTGCCATGAGAGGCCAGAGTTACCCAGCATGTCTCTGGTGCCGTAAACGTTCAGGGGCTTAACTTCAGACTTGTTGCGATTCAGTTTGTACCCGGAGTGGGAGGAGTATCTTTCTATGGTGGTCATGAGGGCTCAATAGAAGTATCTGGATTCTCTGTAACCAAGAGGATATCGTCGGCGTATGCTGCAAGTTTCACCCGTGTACCTCCGAAGTCCACACCCATAATTTCATTGTTACGCTTTATATCGGTGATGAGAGGTTCGAGAGCCAAGAGAAACAGTGCGGGCGAGAGAGGGCAGCCCTGCTTAGTGCCCTGCTCCAAGCGAAATGGGTCTGACAGGGTGCCATTTATGGCAATCCGGGTGGACAGAGTGGAGTAGAGGGTAATTACCATGTCAGTATAAGTCTTCCCCAGGTTGAAAGATAGCACGCACTGTTTCAAGAAGGACCAAGACACCCTGTCGAACGCTTTTTCCACGTCCAGGGTGATGGCAACAGAGGGGGCGGCCGTTATTTTAGCTTTCTCCAGAACATGGCACAGTAATCTGGTGTTGTTGGACATGTGGTATTTAAGAAACCCCACCTGAGAGCTACTAATCAGTTTTGGGAGGACTGCATTGAGTCTGTTGGCTAGGATTTTTGCATAGATCTTGCAAACCAGGTTGATAAGCGAGATTGGTTGATAAGCGAGATTGCTCGATAATTTTTTGTTAAGAGGGGGTCTTTCCCTTCTTTCGGGATGACAATAATAGTGGCTTCACCCATTGATTTTGAGACACAGCCCTCCGCGGCGATAGAATTGAATAATTTTAGTAAGGTAGGGCTGAGAAATTTATAAAACTCCTTGTAGAAGCTGGCTGAGAAGCCATCTGGGCCTGGGGCTTTACTGCTTTTGAAGGATTTGATGGAGGATGAGAGTTCTTTGTTGGTAATGGGGGACCCTAATGTAGAGCTGTCTTTCTCTGAAAGTTTAGGAAGATTCAGTGAGTCTAGGTATTCAGAGCATGCCTCCGTGTCGAATGTCAACTTGTTTTTGTAGAGGTCTTCGTAGAAGGCTTGGAAGGTGTCTAGTATTTAGTTTTGCTTGGTATGGGTGGCATTAGTGGGATCTTTAATCGATACTATAGTAAATTGCTTCTGCTTATGTTTGATGTAGGATGCTAGCAGCTTCCCTGCTCTATTCCCCTCACCTAATTTGAGAGCGTTAAATTATTTATCCACACTCCGGCGCGTTTGCTTACAATTGTATTGTATTCCTATTTCGTTTTAACACGTTGGTCCAGTGTAGTCTTGTTGTCTACATTAGCAGAATGGGAAATTTCTAGTGATTTGATCTCTTTCTCTAGCGTGTCAAGTTCCAGATTCAATTTTGTTATTGTTCTGTGCTCTGATACCTATAATTATTTACAACAAGGGGTGGTGAGGGACAGAGTCTCTGAATTAAGCAGAATACTCTCATCCAGTCAAGAGATCAGGGCTAGATCCAAAACCGTTTTTTAGCTCATTGCACCATCCCAGTTTCAGAACCTGGCTGTATGCAAATTAGTCTGTTCCTGTCCCAGTGCATGATGGGAACAGGGCAAACCAAACTACAAAAGCCAATTCTTACACTGGGACGGAAACAAGCTTCCGGGGACCGGTTTCTGGCATTACAGCCGTCTTCGGCCGGCTTGCTTGAATCCTGATGGTGTAATGAGCAAGGGACTCATGTCTGAGTATACCCTTCCACACTTAGGGTGGACAAAATTATTTACAACAGGGGTGGTGATGGACAGAGTCTCTGAATTAAGCAGAATACTCTCACCCAGTCAAGAGATCAGGGCTGGATCCAACACCGTTTTTTAGCTCATTGCACCATCCCAGTTTCAGAACCTGGCTGTATGCAAATTAGTCTGTCCCTGGCCCAGTGCATCATGGGAACAGGGCAGACCAGACTACAAAAGCCAATTCTTACACTAGGAAGGAAACCAGCTTCCGGGGACCGGTTTCTGGCATTACAGCCGTCTTCGGCCCGGCTTGCTTGAATCCTGATGGTGAGATGAGCAAGGGACTCACTGAGTATACCCTTCCACACTTAGGGTGGACAAAATTATTTACAACAAGGGGTGGTGAGGGACAGAGTCTCTGAATTAAGCAGAATACTCTCACCCAGTCAAGAGATCAGGGCTAGATCCAACACCGTTAAGCGTGGAAGGGTATACTCAGATGTGAGTCCCTTGCTCATTGCACCAACAGGATTCAAGCAAGCCGGGCCGAAGACGGTTGAAATGCCAGAAACCGGTCCCCGGAAGCTTGTTTCCTTCCCAGTGTAAGAATTGGCTTTTGTAGTCTGGTCTGCCCTGTTCCCATGATGCACTGGCCAGGGACAGACTAATTTGCATACAGCCAGGTTCTGAAACTGGGATGGTGCAATGAGCTAAAAAACGGTGTTGGATCCAGCCCTGATCTCTTGACTGGGTGAGAGTATTCTGCTTAATTCAGAGACTCTGTCCATCACCACCCCTGTTGTAAATATTTTTGTCCACCCTAAGCGTGGAAGGGTATACTCAGATGTGAGTCCCTTGCTCATTGCACCAACAGGATTCAAGCAAGCCGGGCCGAAGACGGCTGAAATGCCAGAAACCGGTCCCCGGAAGCTTGTTTCCTTCCCAGTGTAAGAATTGGCTTTTGTAGTCTGGTCTGCCCTGTTCCCATGATGCACTGGGCCAGGGACAGACTAATTTGCATACAGCCAGGTTCTGAAACTGGGATGGTGCAATGAGCTAAAAAACGGTGTTGGATCCAGCCCTGATCTCTTGACTGGGTGAGAGTATTCTGCTTAATTCAGAGACTCTGTCCATCACCACCCCTTGTTGTAAATATTTTTGTCCACCCTAAGCGTGGAAGGGTATACTCAGATGTGAGTCCCTTGCTCATTGCACCAACAGGATTCAAGCAAGCCGGGCCGAAGACGGCTGAAATGCCAGAAACCGGTCCCCGGAAGCTTGTTTCCTTCCCAGTGTAAGAATTGGCTTTTGTAGTCTGGTCTGCCCTGTTCCCATGATGCACTGGGCCAGGGACAGACTAATTTGCATACAGCCAGGTTCTGAAACTGGGATGGTGCAATGAGCTAAAAAACGGTGTTGGATCCAGCCCTGATCTCTTGACTGGGTGAGAGTATTCTGCTTAATTCAGAGACTCTGTCCATCACCACCCCTTGTTGTAAATATTTTTGTCCACCCTAAGCGTGGAAGGGTATACTCAGATGTGAGTCCCTTGCTCATTGCACCAACAGGATTCAAGCAAGCCGGGCCGAAGACGGCTGAAATGCCAGAAACCGGTCCCCGGAAGCTTGTTTCCTTCCCAGTGTAAGAATTGGCCTTTGTAGTCTGGTCTGCCCTGTTCCCATGATGCACTGGGCCAGGGACAGACTAATTTGCATACAGCCAGGTTCTGAAACTGGGATGGTGCAATGAGCTAAAAAACGGTGTTGGATCCAGCTCTGATCTCTTGACTGGGTGAGAGTATTCTGCTTAATTCAGAGACTCTGTCCATCACCACCCCTTGTTGTAAATATTTTTGTCCACCCTAAGCGTGGAAGGGTATACTCAGATGTGAGTCCCTTGCTCATTGCACCAACAGGATTCAAGCAAGCCGGGCCGAAGACGGCTGAAATGCCAGAAACCGGTCCCCGGAAGCTTGTTTCCTTCCCAGTGTAAGAATTGGCTTTTGTAGTCTGGTCTGCCCTGTTCCCATGATGCACTGGGCCAGGGACAGACTAATTTGCATACAGCCAGGTTCTGAAACTGGGATGGTGCAATGAGCTAAAAAACGGTGTTGGATCCAGCCCTGATCTCTTGACTGGGTGAGAGTATTCTGCTTAATTCAGAGACTCTGTCCATCACCACCCCTTGTTGTAAATATTTTTGTCCACCCTAAGCGTGGAAGGGTATACTCAGATGTGAGTCCCTTGCTCTTTGCACCAACAGGATTCAAGCAAGCCGGGCCGAAGATGGCTGAAATGCCAGAAACCGGTCCCCGGAAGCTTGTTTCCTTCCCAGTGTAAGAATTGGCTTTTGTAGTCTGGTCTGCCCTGTTCCCATGATGCACTGGGCCAGGGACAGACTAATTTGCATACAGCCAGGTTGTGAAACTGGGATGGTGCAATGAGCTAAAAAACGGTGTTGGATCCAGCCCTGATCTCTTGACTGGGTGAGAGTATTCTGCTTAATTCAGAGACTCTGTCCATCACCACCCCTTGTTGTAAATACTGATACCTATAATGACACCCCTAATCATAGCTTTGAGTGCATCCCATAGGGTGGAGGTGTTTGTATCAGGGAGATCATTTAATGTGATGTATTCCTGAATGGCGTTCTCAATTTGCCGTTTGTTCTCTGGATCCAAGAGTATGTCTTCGTTAAAGCGCCAACGCTTCAGGGGTAGGATAGAGTGGGTACCTGCGAGAGTGGTGCTGAAAGAGGAATGATCGGAAACTAGTTTGGGCGCTATGTCTATTTCCTCTATGAGATGTGTGAATGAGCTGGAGAGTAAAATGTAGTCAATCCTAAAGTAGGAATTATGTGGCGCAGAGTAAAATGTGTAATCTCTCACATCTGGATGTTGGAGTTGCCAAGAATCTCTTCGATTAAATCTGGAACAGATACGTTTGAGTGTCTCATGTGAGTGGGAGGATTGGTATGTGCATTTAGATTGCCGGTCTATAAGGGGGTCTAAAGTGCGGTTGAAGTCACCACCTACTACAATGAGGTCGTCTTCAGGGTGATTCTCAATAGTAGTTGAGACAGATTTCCAAAAATCTGGATCGTCAGCGTTAGGCCCATATATATTTACCACGTGAATGGGGTCTTCATCTCTCATTAGGTGCGTGACTAAGAGCCTTCCATCCGTGTCATGAGTGTGTGAGGTGATGGTAATGTTGGATTTTTTGGAGATTAGGGTGATCACACCTCTTTCCTTATGAATGGCCGGAGAACAGAGTATGGTAGATGCAGTGATGTTTTATGAACCCTATATCCTCTTCCGAGAGTTTTGTCTCCTGAAGCAGGATGACGTCACCTTTGTGTAGGAGAGTAGGGTCTGCTTCCTATGTTCACCCCCACTTTTTGCTCTGATCCACTGGTTTTTTGACTAGTGTGGCTGTGGGCCTGCTAATCAGACCTACAGCCCAGCTGTTCTCTCTCTAAATTCACACGATGTACTTTAGGTACATATCCAATTGTTATGTTATGTTATGTTATGTTAAGGGGGTGCTTGTAAAGCGCACTGTCACCGTGGGTATCATGGCGCTGGTAGGGTGCTGAGAAGAGACAGAGGGAATTTAGCTACTTTGTGGAAAGAGCCAGGTTTTTAGTGATTTGCGGAATTGGATGAGAGTGCCAGAGATCCTAACTGGGAGAGGGAGGGAGTTCCAGAGTTTGGGGCCGAGGAAGGCGAATCTTCGACCACCAGATCTATAGAGTTTAAAGGAAGGGACCACCAAGAGATGTAAGTGAAGTGATCTAAGACTGCGTGAAGGACAGTAAGGTCGAATGAGGGATTTCAGAAAAGCGGGGCAAGAGCCAGAGAGAGACTTAAAGATAAGGCACCCAAGCTTAAAGGCAGCCCTTAGGCTGACAGGGAGCCAATGCAGTTTGATGAGGAGGGGTTTGGCAGACTGCCACTTCGGTATCCCGAGGGCCAGTCTCGCCGCCTGGTTTTGAATGATTTGCAGCCTGTAGATGGAACATTTGGGCAAACCATGGTAGATGGAATTCGAAAAATCCAGGCGGGAGAGAACGAGGGCCATAATGAATTGCAGCAGGGCATCGGGGGTAAGGAGGTAGGCCACCTTCCTAATCCTGCGTAGTTGGAACATGCAGGAGGAGACCACCGTCCCCACCTGCGGCCCGAGAGAGAGCCCAGCGTCAATAGTGACCCCGAGACTTTTCACCGAGGCCACCGGAGTGGGAGGGGAGCCAAGCTCTGCCGGCCAGAAATGTGGACCCCAGTAGACGGCGCTCTTGCCCGGCAGGAGGAGCTCCGTCTTTCCTGGGTTCAGTTTAAGCTGGTTCTGACACATCCACTGAAAGATATGGGACATGACTGCCTGGAAGGTGGGGATAGCAGAGGAAGAGTATAGAGAGAAAATGAGTTGTAGGTCGTCCGCGTAATTAAAGACGGTGACGTCCCACTGCCTCAAAGAGAAAAGAAGAGGGCGAAGATAAAGATTAAAGAGGAGGGGGGATAGAGAGGAGCCCTGGGGGACCCCGCAAGGCAGGTGCTCCCTGGGGGCCCTGAATGTACCTAGGCTGAGGGTCTGGGATCTCCCAGTGAGAAAGGATTTAACCCATGCCAGCGCTAGGCCCTGGATGCCGGCCTGTTCGACACGGTGGAGAAGGATGTTATGGTCCACCGTGTCGAAGGCGGCCGACAGATCTAATATTACCAAGGCCTGGGAGGTACCCTTGTCAGCTCCGTCTCTCAAGGTGTCCAGGACGGCCAGGATCACAGTCTCCGTGGAATGACCAGGACGGAAACCGGCCTGGTTGGCTTCGAGGAAGTTGGAGCCCTCGATGTGCCTCGAGAGACAGGCAGTGACATGGGCTTCTAAGATTTTAGAAAGAAAAGGTAGAAGAGAGATAGGACGATAGTTCGCCGGGACGGCCGGATCAGCTCCAGGCTTCTTCAACAGAGGCACTAGAACGGCCTCCTTGAAGGAGCTGGGTACCGTCCCGGAGAGGAGAGAAGAATTAAGCAGAGGAAGGATGCAGTCGGGTAAGGAATGGCAGATGTCCCGTAGTATAGAAGGTGGACAGTGGTCGTCAGGAGAACCAGACAATGCGAACGGCCAGGCTGGCTAGGGATGTAGGATCTAAGGGGGGGAACTGAGTAAAAGAAAGAGCATTATGAGGGGGAGTAGCGGAGTCAGTGCCCAGTGAGGTGACCGGAATGGTGTCCTTAATCAAAACAATCTTCTGTAAAAAAAAAGTGCTAAGTGCATTACAGGATTCCTGAGTAGGGGCCTGGGACAGAAGCGTTCTGGAATCGGAGGTAAATTCGTCCAGAACTCTGAAGATCTCCTTCGACTTGCAGGGGGCTAGTAAGATTCTCTCTGAGACATAGGCTTTTTTAGCTGCAGAGATGGCAGATTTGTACTTATTGCGGGCTGCCACATAAGTATCTCTGCTTGACAAGCAGTAGTCTTTTCTCCATCTACGTTCAAATTGGCGGAGTTCCAGCTCTAAGGCTTTGAGATGGGGGGTGTACCATTTATGTGAGTTGCTGTGTCGGGATCGAGGGAACTTGGTTAGTGGGGCAAAGATGTCGCTAGCTGACACGAGCCAGTTGGAAACTTGGCCATCTAGCTCGTTGATGTCAGGATTATTGAGGGTAGGGGGGCATGTGAGAGACAAGTGGGATAACAGTTTGGAGGGATCAACAGCCTTCCACTTACGGGCCATGCCACCCTCCCGCGGGGGAATCCTAATCTGACCAACCACAGAGATGGTGGTGTCAATAAGGAAGTGGTCAGACCACACACAAGGCGTGGTGAGCGGGTGGGAGGGCTTCACCCCATAGACCCAGATATGGTCAAGTGTGTGACCGCCACTGTGAGTGGGAGAAGTAACTAGTTGGCTAAAGTTCAGGCTAGAGAGACCTTCGAACAGTTCGGAGGCATGGGAACCGGCGTCCTTATGCTGGAACCAGTAGTTAAAATCCCCAACGATGGCTATACGTGGGGAAGAGGTAGCTAGGCTGGCAAGCTGTTCAATAAAAGATGCAGGGAAAGAGGGCATGGGCTGGGGGGGACGGTAGAGTACCATAAAGGTGACTGCGCCTACCTCGGTCCCAAGGCTGAAAACCAGATTGTCCACATCAGGAAGAGTCATAGAGGTGGAGGCGATGACCTGGATGTCCTTACGAATTACCGCTGCGACCCCCCCTCCAGAGCGGCCCCCTTGGCGGTTGGTGTTAAGCAGATAGTAGTCAGGAGGTAGCGCTGCCAATATGTCCGGAAGGGAGTCGTCCGTAAGCCAGGTCTCAGAGAGTAGGAGAACATCAGGCCTTTCAGTCAAGAGTAAGTGGAAAATGTCAGTTTGATGCCTGACAAAAGAACGAGTGTTTAAATAAAGTAAGCGGATCTGTGACTCAGGGGTGATGGGGTGGGGAGGGTGAGCGGGCCCATGTAGGGGGGTAGGTCACCAGCGATTCCAAGTGAAGTGATCCGTGTCCAAGTGTCTGACGATAGGGGACAGACGGCGGCGCGAAGGTGCATGAGGGCGGGAGAAGAATAGGAAATAGCAGTAGCAGCGTCCCTGGGCCCGTCCGGCCGCGGACGGGCGCAGACGGGCTTGACTCTGGTGCGACTCCGGCGCCGGCGCGCCCGCTGCGCTCATCCGCTGCGCGGCCGCATAGGGGACGTTTAAATAGGCGCGTGACGCAAGAGGTGGGAGGAGCCAACAGGGCGGGAGGAGTGAATTTTAAAAAAGTGAATGATGGCGTCCAGCGCTAGCAGTCAGCGGGACGAAAGGCTGCTCTTCAGTCAGCAGAGGATGAGGTAATTTAAAAGCAAAGTAAAGCGCCCAGCGCGCGCGAGCCCTCTGCCACAGGGCTGCTCGTCTGTTCACCCAGAGGAACAAAGGGGCGTGGCCTAAATAGGCGTGTGACGCAAGAGGTGGGAGGAGCCAACAGGGCGGGAGGAGTGAATTTTAAAAAGTGAATGATGGCGTCCAGCGCTAGCAGTTAGCGGGACGAAAGGCTGCTCTTCAGTCAGCAGAGGATGAGGTAATTTAAAAGCAAAGTAAAGCGCCCAGCGCGCGCGAGCCCTCTGCCACAGGGCTGCTCGTCTGTTCACCCAGAGGAACAAAGGGGCGTGGCCTAAATAGGCGCGTTACGCAAGAGGTGGGAGGAGCCAACGGGGCGGGAGGAGTGAATTTTAAAAAAGTGAATGATGGCGTCCAGCGCTAGCAGTCAGCGGGACGAAAGGCTGCTCTTCAGTCAGCAGAGGATGAGGTAATGTAAAAGCAAAGTAAAGCGCCCAGCGCGCGCGAGCCCTCTGCCACAGGGCTGCTCGTCTGTTCACCCAGAGGAACAAAGGGGCGTGGCCTAAATAGGCGCGTGACGCAAGAGGTGGGAGGAGCCAACAGGGCGGGAGGAGTGAATTTTAAAAAGTGAATGATGGCGTCCAGCGCTAGCAGTTAGCGGTATTGGGTCACCTTTGTGAGCCCCTGCATAGTGTACCATAGGTACCCAGGGCATAGGTGCATCCAAGGCCTACCAGGGGCTGCAGCATGTATTATGCCACCCCTGGCTGGCCATCCAAACTGACACAACTGGCTGATCACTCAGCTGGGGCAAGGTTGTGTAATCACCCCTTGCTTAAGTATAGTATTCCTATACCTACCATTATATATATAGACACATATATACCTATAAGTCACTCCTATGGCAGGCCTTAACAATCCTGGAGGCAGAGTGCTTGGTTTTATGCGAGATGGTGCTCTAGCATGAGCTGAGCCTGTTTGCAGCTTTCGGAACCATGTCCTTATAGCTGTTCTATGATCTAGCCATACCATATACTCTTAAGTGCATTATAATCCTCGCGGTTATTGCTAACTTTGGTTTGGCTTTATCAAAACATGTCGTGTTAGGTGTCATACGCTTTGGAATACTACCCCCCGCCAGTTCTGGCGGCGGGGGTAGCATTCCACCCTTCTAGAGGGAGAAGACATGTAGTTGTAGCTTTACCCGGTTAAAGTTAAACAGAGCCTCAGCATTACAAAATGGATGCTGCCGCCACAGACACGAGTCTGACCTCCTGCTGCTGGACGAAACTCCGGCAGGGGAGGCCCGGAAAATAGGTTTCCTGCCTTGGGAGGTGCGAGCACCTCCCCAGACAGGCTCTTGTGTATTGGGGCAGGGTGGGTTGAATGAAATGAGAAACTGCCTGGGGCACACAAGGGGCCCCATGCATAGCCCGGTTCAAACCAGTTGCTGGGGTACTCCAGCCTCAGCTCTGGCGCGAAACTGGACAAAGGGAAAGGGGTGTAGCCACCCCCTTCCCTGGTCCCACCCATAGGAGGGACCTAGCAGGTAATCCAGCCCCTCAAATCAGTATATAGGTAGGAGCTGAGTCTAGTGACTTTAGATTATCCTGAACTGAAACTCTGAAACGAAACTCTGGACCTTCGACATTCTACTGCAACTAGAAGACTGAAGAATCTCCCTTGCGGTCAAGGAGTGACCACCGTGTGCAAACAGGCACCACCAGAAACTTGCTGGTTTGCTTCGTCGATGCTCCAGCCGGATCCCGACGACCTAGCGACGCAGTCTCTGGACTTCCAGACTTCTCTGACTCCGACCCACATCCACAGCAAAGCTGAGACCCGTGGCGGACACGAGAGACGTGGGACCGGACATCCTGCAAAACCTGCTTTTTGCTAACTGGGCAGCTTCTGAGGCGTCCTCGAAGTTGTGCATTGGGGTTTGAGAAGCCCCAACCCCGAGCCGTAAGTGCACCGAAGCTCAGCCCTCCACACTCTACGAGTGTCGCGTGGGGCCTGTGCCTGCATTTCTCCTCGATGCGTCTTCGCGCTTGCTAGCCCGTTGGCTAGTGGCCCTCCTGAAGACATCACCTTGAAACAACACCGCTTGCCTGGTTGCTCTGGGCTTGCTTCTGCTTTCCTGTAAAGGGGAAGCTCCCCAGACCTTGCTGGTCTGAACCAGAAGCCGATCTTCCCTTTCTGCGTGGTTTGCCTTTGCCAAGGCTTGTTGACTGCAATCCGGAAACAGACACCGCCAACAGCGAGATCCTTCGTGGGACAGTCCGTATCCAGCTCCTGGTCGTCGCCGTCAACGCCTCCTGGTCCACGTGGCTGCAGAGACAAGCTTCGCATCTTCAGCTGATTGCATCTCGACATCGCCTGGTTCCTTCTCGGTCACTTGCTAGTGACCCAGACTCTGTCCCCTCTGCTTTCAGGTTCTTCTCGACTCCGATCTACCCTTGGATCCACCCGGACATCTTCCTCCTGGTCGCCTGCAGCATCTTCTTGCAGCTCTCCATAGGATTTGACGACAAAACCCGACACGACTTCGCACCTATGCACCCGGCTTCCCTGGGTGAGGTAACACGAGTACTCCGGTGCTCCCGTGGGTAGTAACTATCCAAGTGTCCTAGTTTAACTGGGTTTTCCCGTGGTCCATCCGGAAGGGTCCTAAATCAATTACTTTGTGACTTTTACGTTCCCATTGACTTTCTATGGTAACCCGCGTGTGTGTTAAGACACTGCACACGCGTCCTGTGGGTCTCCTACTCTCAATCCTTTGGTAGTCCTGTGTAGCCCCAGCGATTCTCTAGGCCCTAGGCCTATTCACCTTTCCTGCAGTGGTTCTTATACCACTTCTTTAGTATATGGTTCGTGAGGCCCCTAGGGCAGACTTGTATTTGTGCAACTTATAGTATGCTTATTGAGTAACTTGTGCTGTATCTCGAACTCTGACCTCAAAGAGTGCAGAGGGGTTGTGTTAGTAATAAATACATATATATTTGATATATACCTTGTGTGGTGTCCTTTCATCTGGTATTCAAGGGATTATTATTGGTAAAACAATGGGCTTCACATGCTCTCTGAAGTGTTAGCCTAAGACTGCATTGTCCATGCTACCACTAGGATAGCCGGTCTATAAGGTTTACTTTACAACCATCACCATAAGGGTTGGTTGGACTGGTGCAAGGTGCTCACTAGAATAGTGAACATCATATACCAGGCCAACTTCTCACACTTTGGACTTAGCTAAGTACTCAAAGACTTTTCTGTGTTTCACTGGGTGATTAAGGCCTTTGACGTTCAGAGAAACAATAGGAAGGTTTTCTGCCAGGGTTTTAATCTGAGCCATCTAAGTGTCAGTAATCGCTAGAGGCTTGAGCAGCATTGTGGTGGGAGCGGACGGGAAGGCGATGTCTTTGAACGTGTATTACTGGAAAAGTACCTGCAGCAGGGCATGGGTCCAACTATTTGTGGGTCACTCCTGTGGAAAAGTAAATTTTGTCATGTTCTGTGTCCCTACGCGTCATCCATCATATGTTATGTGTGCATGATTAATATGCATATGTATTCCCCATGTTTGATTATAGACGCAATTATAGTTGTGTCCACCTCTAGTATGCCAGTTTCCAGTTCTCGTGAATACTACGAATATCAGGCCCATGTAAAGCTACGTTGCCACGTTTCTCAGTGTGCACGTTATTTCATTATAAAGTCCCCGTTTCTAGGCCTCAAGAGGGCCCGGACACCAGATTCAGCTCCCGTCTCCTGAAGCCTCGCTGAGGAGCGATACAGCCCCCACCTGTATCCTCGACCCTTCACTTACTTCCTGCCTCGCAGTGCCCGGTTCAGCCTGGCTCTGCCTCTGAGTCCGCCAAGAGTATGTTATGATTCCAGTTATCAGTTCAGTCCTCCTTCTCTGCATTCCTAAGCTACTGAATCGCATCAATAGTTTCCGTCATTGTCTAGCTTTTACGTCTCCATGTAAGAGAAATACTGCATTTAATGGTTATTTAATATTCTTCATCACGCACTACATGTAGAATAATGCATGCTCCAGTCTTAGAATCAAGTTAGCCTTTCCCCTCCTGACTTATAGTTTATATCAACATGTTCTCTAAACATCAGATACTAGATACTGTTTAGGTACATGTCGCCCTGACTCTCCAGACTTCAGTCTCTACTCCTAGCACAGAGTTCATAGCCCCCAGCTTCTCCTAGTAACACGTCATTGCCAGTTTGCGCGCACCACCAGGTTAGAGGTCCCGGCTCTTTAGGTAGCCCCCTCCATGGGTTACACCCCATTCATGACATATTCTGTTACGTTTGCATCACATGTCCATGTATACGCCCTGTTACACCCATTTTTCACCCTTATCTTTCGCGACTGCTACGCGTCACGCCTTCTGCTCCACCCACTGCTACGCCTATTGCAATGTAATGCTATGTGTTTGCGTTATGTATATATGCTCGTGTACTGTTATTAAAAAAGTCATCCTTTTCCTGCTTTTTGCCCGATCCTGACCCCGGCAGCGCTGTCGGGCCCTGCCATCCTATTCCTGTGCAGGTCGTCCTGTTCCTGTCCTTATGCTGTATTAAACCTGCAAAACTCCTACTACCTCGAATCTTGACTCTTATTTATTGAGCTATCTGTTATTCATTTATTCATTCAAAAATAGGGTATTATTTATTTATTTACCACACTCCTCAGGGTGGAATACGTGTGGTGTCTGATTTTGAGCCTGCGTGCTGTATAAGGCATACGAAATACTACATTTGAGCTTAGATCAACAAATAGCCAAAAATGAAATCTGAACAAAACGGAAACAGCCAAAGTTACATTTACCCACAAACCCTGCATCCCCCCTCCCATCCTACCCTCCCCCTCCTTCTCTCCCCTTCCCACCCACCCCTCCCAACTCACCCCCCCCTCCCAGAAAAACTCTAAGACAGGAGTTGCGACGGCAGTACCGTCTAAAGGCAACACAAAGAGACATAATAGAACCGTGTCTCATCAGGAGACATGTGTATAACAGAACTACGCCACACCATAAGTGTAAAAGGAGAGCGTTGAAACTGGAACAATTAAGGCTCGAGGATACTCTAAAAGAGTGAAACTTATAAGCACATGAGTTGCTAATATCACTTAATGTAAGCTCGGAACGTGCATGAACATAGTGAACCATGGTAAGTTTTATAAACTACAGGGCCTAGAGGTTTCCAGTGATCTGCATTATGTAGTGGTCCATTAGGGCATGTAGACAACTTAAACAGAAGAACCAACAGTTCCCAACCTCTAGGGTTGGTGAAAAGCGACTGTGGGTCTGCATGGGTTGTAAAACAGACAGGGACGTAAAGCCAACAGAGAACCTCCGGTGGTTCCGAGTAGGAATTTCAAGTGGCTTGACCAATAGTGTCCGGAGGGTTGTTAGGCAGCACCTCACATTGTGACGTAACCCGTGCAGTAAAACAACTTATACAGTATTAGTGGGCGCGCAGGTTTTTTTTAAACTTTATTTTCCAGTTTTGCAAAAAAAAAAAAAAAAGACAATAATGATACAATGCAGTTGGATGAGCCAGCAGTTGTGAAATAATGTTATGACATAGCAAATAAAAACAAAGATACATAAAATGACAGCAAAGGGTAATGTGTCGTGGACAGAAAACAGCATACACACCCAAGGGCAAGAACAGAGTGCAGTACAATAAGTATACCAGCAAGATCCATACCAACCAGACACCAGGGATAATAACCATCTCGAATAAATAACATCATCGGGATACGAAGAGTAACCCCGTGCAAATCCCATCCCAGCGGCCGCAGAGAACTAGCCTACACCCTCAGGGGAATGCCGGTCTGCACCTGTGAGTCCTGCGCTGCCTTACACCGGGAGATGTAGTCCCTGTATGGGACCCAAATATCAATTCGTCTGGATGAGCTAGGAAGTAGAGTGCTGAATTCCTCACAATTTATATTACAGAACGCAAGGCTGTTCAACCAGGAGTGCAATGTGGGGGTGTGTCTACTGCCCCAAAGCAGCGCAATCTCCTGTTTGGCCAAGAGGAAACCTAGTGCAGCCAGCCTATGAACCTTCCCAGGGAATTTAACCACATAACCTAGAAGTGCAATCTCAGGAATAGGCAGAAGTTGCATGGATAATATGTCTCCCAATGTGGAGTGTACGCTCAACCAGTACTGGTGGATCTTCGGACATGTCCAGGTAAGGTGTGCAAAATCAGCAAAGGGTGGCAAACATTTCTGACAGTGGTGTGGTCTAGAATTGTCAATCCTGTGAGAGTGAACGGGGGTAAAATACATCCGGCGAAGGAACTTAAAATGAAGTCATTTATGTCGGCTGTTCAAGGAGACATCGCTGGTGGCCCTGCAGCAGTGCTCCCACTGGTCATCTAAGATCGGGCTACCCAAGTCAGCCTCCCAAGCCGCCCGATCCCTGGAGTCATCCACGGGCCTAATTGTTCCACACTGTCGATATAGTTTAGATATCAGATGTGCCCCGTCCGGGTTCTGAATCAGCAGAGTGAGGAGGGAAGCTTCCACAGGGGCAGCGGGAAAGGATGGAAACTTGGCCCTGAAGCGGAGCGCACCCGAGTCAGAGTAAATGTGTCCATGAATTATCGCTCACTGAAGCAAGCCTCTTCTGTCGTTGAAAATGCATGTCCGTCTGGGAACAGGTCCCAGAGTGTGTGTACGTGGAATTTCTCCAAAGTGCGATTGATCAAGGTTTCCCCAGTGATCGGGAGAAGGGAAGAGTTAGGCAAGGGTTAGGCGGGGGAGTATAATAAGTCCAGCCCTAAGAGTCTGCGTAGTCTGTCCCAAGCCCAACACGTGGTGGAGACCGTCTGAACATCCCGGGAAGCCCGAGGGAAGGATTGTAAGAAGCTGTCGCGGAAGTACAAGGTCCGCCTCCGGCTTTAAATATGGGATGCGCGCATCCTGGTGGAACCAAGCATTCGCGTAACAACACTGCGCCATCAAATAATACAAATAAAAGTCCGGGACAGGGCGCCTAGTATTTTTAATAGTTAATAACATTCAATTCAGTGTTATCAGTGTTATTCAGTGTTATCAGCAGTATTGGTTCACAGAACTCCATATATCAAAAAGCTCACTGCATTCTCCTGGGCAGCCATCGAGAACTTCAGTCTAGAGAAGAAGGACATTTTTCATCACAATCCGGGATCTCTCAAATTGACAGCATGGCTCGTAAATGGAATATTCCCTTTACATATCCTTTCAGGCTTTATTGCAATTCTTCCTTAAGCCAGAGCACCCTCAACTGTAAAAGCTTAGCAAGCCAGATGGAAGAGATTGTGCATTTGGTGCTGATCCAGAGAGCTGCACCCTCTTGCTTTGGAACCAAATCAAGTACTCCTGTACCTGTGGCAGTTGACGAAATTTGGCTTGAAATATTCCTCAACTGAAGTCAATTAGGGGGCCATCTCTAGTTTTCGACGCACCTCAGACTCAACTTCTTTACTAACCTCAAGAATCAATTTCTTTGAGGGTATTTAAAGGTGTTGCAGTCTATACATACAAGATTGCAAGTATATAATATGAAAAATGGACCGGATACTCACCTTCACACCGTCTATGACAGTAAGTGAAACACAAGTATTCACAATATAAGAGCCATTTTTGTAATTCCAAAAAGACAGTTATTGGGTAGACTAATCCAAAATTCATCCAAAAAGTACCGTAGGAATCTCATGTGAATGAGCATGTAATTCTTAAATCTTACTTCCAAAACCATTTGGTAATGGTGCAGTGAACTCTTCATTCTTTGGAACTTTGAAGGTTGTTGAAATTTTATACTGACTGAACAAAACATTGAAGAGATCAGACTACTTTTGATCCCCTTAAGCCTTCTAAAGAAAGGACAGCCTATTTCTAAGCACGGTGGATGGCTTTGGTTACTACATTCTGTCATTTTAAGGATTGCCAGACACTAAAAACATCAGAGGCTGCTCATTTCACAAGATGTTTACTTGCAACAGAGGCATTGTATGCTGGTGTTCCACTTACAATTGACCTATAAAGCAGCAACAGGGAAGAGCCGCTACACATTTGTGAAACATCATACTGCCTAGACATGGAAATATAGATTAGGTAAACCTCCGTAATCTGTTTCACTAAGGTAAGACTCCTGTTTCCTTCTTCTAGTAAGTTCAATCACTATTCTTAATAAAAATGCTCTATCACATTAATCATGAAATGAATACTGCACATTTAACACTGCTTGCTACTCCAGTTCTGCCATGTAAATCTATGAAAGAACGTGTGCTGAAGAAGAAGCAAGTTACTTACCTGTAACTGCAGTACTCCACCATTGGTTTTGTTCACAGATTCACCTGCGACCCTCTCAGTCAGAGGCTGCTATAATGTATCCATTCACACTCATGCTTTTAACTATCTTAGGTATGGTAGCTCTCAGGGAGGTGAAATATGTGTGCCTTCAATTCATTGGTTGAACTTTGGGTTATTTATAATGATGTGTAGGGGCTATTAAATCAAATGTTTTTCCGTGTATTTTTTATTTTTTAAAGTAAGACTTTATTTTAAGTATGCCAATAGTACAAAGTAGTAGTCAGCGAATCAACAATTACTGTTACACATGCAGTATCACCTCTATGAAGTTACACAGCTGTTTAGCCGACAACTCTCTGGTCCGGCAGCAAATTTGGATAGTGTACTTAGGCATTCCAGGAGTAGGTGCGGAGCATGCAATGTCTCATTTTTATATAAATCAAACAAAACTTCAGACTCTTACAGATCAAATAGTCATCGTTAACCATTACATAGCATCTCTATTGTCACTTGCCGGTGTAGGTGTTGCAGTATGTATCCCAATCCCCTCCTGAACTCCAGGCCGAGTGTTCCCCAGGGCACATGGTCTCTATCTTCCCTCTGCCTCTGTCCCACATCCCAATGTTCATTCATCCAGTTCCCCTTCATCTCCTGAACTGTCTTCCGCTTCCTCAGAAAGAGGTTCGCATAGTCCCCCTCTATATTTATTCCATGCTTTCCAGATCTCGTTCCATTTGCGAGGTTTGGCTCTCAGTTTGTATACTGCCCGTTCAGTTAACATGAGTTTGTCCATTGTTCTACACCACAGTGTCAACGTAGGTATGTCAGGCACTCCTTACCGCTGCGCGATGTCTCGCTTGGCCACCATGATCCCAATAGTTATCCACTGCCGTTTTCGATGCGTCAAGTCGGTTCCCTCCCACACATTCAGCAGACACACACGCGCATCTGGCGTCAATGAGGTCTCGAGGGTTTGGGAGATGGTGCGCATGATCTGCTGCCAATACGTCAAAATGAACGGACATTCCCAAAGTGTGTACAGTAGTGTCCCCTCTTCCCCACATCCCCTAAGACAATACGGGTGATCTGCCCTGTGCATTCTGTGTAGGGCGGTTCTGGTGTAATATACCCTGTGCAGTATTTTGAATTGTATCAGTCTGAATCGAGCCGAAACGCCCGCCTCCTGTGGCGACGCCAGTGCGGCGTTCCAGTCTGTCTCATCCATGGCCCCTAATTCAGTTTCCCACTTCTCCCTCAGCTTGAGCAGAGGGTCCGGGAGATTATTCAGCAATTTACGATAGGTGAGTGAGGTGGCGCCTGTTTGCATAAAATCTGTGAGCAGTCTGTCTTCCAGAGGCGAGGAGTCCGGGACAGTCGACCCTGGCTCAATTACTGCCATTAATGCATGTTTTATTTGTAAGTATCGGTATGTTTCATTGGGGCCCAACTCGTATTGCTGCTGCAATTGGGAGAAAGGGATCACACCCGCAGCGGTCCATAGATCTCCTACTGTCGAGATTCCAATGGTGTCCCATTGATTAAAGCCCTTGTATGTTCGAAGACAGCCTAGGCGCTTGGTGTCCCATAATGGAGTGAGCTTAGTTATGACCCCTTTCCATATAAGTCGCGTCATTGCCCTGTGCCACAGCGATACGGTATGTTTGGTTGGGCCGAACAGCGTCGCCGTTTGGCTAGAATTGTAGAGTGGAGCCAACATACTGTATGTTCCTAGTTGCGCTCTATCCGCTAAATATGCTGGGTCAGCATGTGGTGCGTGTATCCACTGATTAATGACTTTGAGCTGTGATGCCCAATAATAAAGCTGCATGTTTGGCAAAGCTATCCCTCCGTCGTACCACCCACGATTGAGTTTGGCATGTGCTACTCTGGGTGGGCGGTCTCCCCACAACAGGTCCGTCATCACCGCTGTTACTTTTCGGAAATAGGAAGGCGGTACTAAGACCGGAGTGTTTTCCAGTACATATAGAAGGCGCGGTAGAGCCATCATTTTGAATAACGCCGCGCGTCCCAGTAGTGTGAGAGGCAGGGCTTTCCAATGTCTCACATCCGCCTTCAGGCGGGCAAGTGGGGGCAACAGGTTCTTATCATAGAACACATCCGCATTACGAGCAACGTGTATACCCAGATATTTAAATGAGGTGTCGGCTATCATCAATGGCAGCTACCAGGAAGAGTTGGTTGCGGACCTTTCAGGACATAAATGACAGATTTTGTCCAGTTGATTGTGTACCCGGAGGTCAGACCATGAGCGTCACATATCGCCAATAACTTTGGAATACCAGCCATCGGGTCTGATAGGTACACCAACATGTCGTCAGCGTACAGGGAGACTCTATCCTCCCATCCATCACCCCATTGCAGTCCTTTCAATAATGGGGTAGTCCAAAGGGCGGAAGCCAGTGGTTCCAGTACTAGCGTGAACAGCAGGGGGGATAGCGGGCACCCCTGGCGCGTTCCCCTAGCCAGGGGGATCGTTCGGGAGACGTGGCCATTGGCCGTTACATGTGCTACAGGGTTCGCGTATAATAATTTAATCCAGGAAAGGAACTTGAGGCCGAAGCCCATACGAGCCAATACCGCGAACATGTACTGCCACTCCACCATGTCAAACGCCATCCTGGCATCTAATGACAGTATGGCCGCTGGCTCCGACAGTCGATGGGCTCGCGCCAATACTCCGTGCACCCACCGGAGGTTCAGTGTTGTGCTTCTATGTGGCATGAAGCCCGACTGATCCGGGTGGATTAAGTGCGTCAGGTACGGGAGCAGTCTGTTCGCTATCAGTTTCGCCAGAATCTTCGCCTCAGCGTTAAGCAGGGAAATCGGGCGGTATGACGTACAGTCTATGGGCGGTTTACCTTGTTTTGGGATGGCCACTATGGTTGCCACTCGTTGATCCAGGGGTAGAGTCCCCACCTCCCGGCATTCCGTGAACATGGCCAGCAGAGGTGAGCTCAGGGTGTCCGTCATAGCCTGGAACCACTCAATCGGAATCCCATTAGGGCCCAGCGCCTTGCCTGTGCGCAATGCGCTAATCGCCGCTCGAATCTCGTCCTCCGTCAGGTCTGCCTCTAGATCAGACACTGCCTCCGGCGGTAGAGTCTCGACCCGCGCATCCTGAAGCGCCGACATTGCCGCTTCAGCCGTAACTATGTCTCTAGGGGTGTAGACATCTTGGAAGTGATCAGCTAAGATTTCTATAATCTTAGTGGGACATGAGTGAAGTACCCCATCGGAGTCCTTCAATTGCAAAATGTGCCTAGTGCCCTCTTTTTTTTTATCTAGCCATGCTAGTAGTTTACTGGCCTTGTCCCCTATGTCATACACCCTATGTGTGGTCGCCTCAATATTGCCTAGTGTTTGTCGCCTGAGGAGATCGTCGTGTGATTGCTGGCAAAGGTGGAGTGAGTGGAGTGTGTCCTCTGACGGGTGCGCCATATGGGCCGTATTTGCTTGTTCTAGCTTCAGTTCTAGATTTAACTGCTCCTGCTTTTGTGAGCGCTTGTGTCCCGCTATTGTTGCGATCGCCTGCCCCCTGAACACTGTTTTGTACGCTTCCCAGAGGGTCGTCGGGGAGGCCACAGAGTCTGAATTCTCCGAAAAATAGTATCTAGTCGCCCTTTTCAGATCCTTATGGATGCGAGGTACTTTAAGGTACCCCGGGTAAATTGGGTAGATTCTCCTGCGGGCTATCGCCGAGCATGTCAGATTCATCGTCGAAGGGGAGTGGTCCGAGATACCACGGGGCCCTATCTTCACATCAGTAATCGTGAGGCGGCCGTCCCCCAGTGTAAGGAAATAGTCAATACGGGACAGGCAGTTGTGAACGGCTGAATAATAAGAGTATTGCTGATCCTCGGGGTGCAGACACCGCCATATATCTACCAGACCCTGTGCTTCTAGGAACTCACCGAATCGGGATGGACCGGATGTGGGCGCCCGAGCCGGGAACCTATCTCGCGCAGCATCAGCCACCGCATTAAAGTCTCCTCCCACCACTAGATCTCCGTCAGGGAGTTCTAACAAGAACCTTCCTAGGTCCGGAAGTGCGGCCGCATGTAGTGCTGGTGGGATATAGACAGACACCAAGTTAAGGGATGTTCCCTCCCACTGTCCACATGCTGCTGCAAAGCGGCCATGAGCGTCAGTCTTAGTAGTCTGTAAAATGAATCGGGATGTCTTCTTCATCCAAATGCCCGTTCCCCTGGACCCTGACGTGAAGTCTGAGTGCACTATCATGCGGTACCCTCGTCTATCCAGAGCCTTGCTGGCCGCTCCCACCAGATGAGTTTCCTGAAGGAGGACTAAATCGTGATTCATCCTTTTGCTACTCTGGAGCACTAACCCTCTCTTCACCTTGTCTCCCAGACCTCTGACATTCCAGGACATCAATCGCAATGGTGGCACAGGCCCCGTGTCAGGACTGTCTACTACGGTATCGGACTGTGACATATGTGCCATTGTGTGCCTACAAATACATACATGAGACCGACATGGTGTAGTGTCAGCGCAGCTGTGTTGCATTTACTCCCACGGATGCACTCACTCGCATGCAGAGATGGGCCTTCCCTCCCCGGGCCATCGCTGGCCTGGCCGGTGTGTAATCTCCGGCGTACTGTGACTATTGCTACCTTTTGTGCATTCTGCAGAGTCAAACATTTCAAACAGTTAAACCTTACCATACCCCCAAATCCCTCAACTCCCCCCCTCCCTGCTCCCCTGCTACACGGACTCAAAACTGCCCGCCACCCCAAATTAGCAGAGTGCCTAACCCCACCCAAAAGGAAACACAGAGTTACTTGCTCGTTGGGGGTGAAGAGTACTCCGGAGTCAGCGACCCCTCATACCCTCTGCAGAGGTCCACAGCCCAGTGTCCATGGCAGCTAGGGCAGCAAGCACATTAATAATAAACAAGGGGTGTCTTGTATCTGCCGGGTTATTAATCTTGTTCCTCCAGAGTCCCAGTCGCACTGTCTCTCATTGGCGAGCGCCGTTCGTCTTCCGGTCCCCCTCTGTTCGGACGTCTTCTTGGTCCCTTACATTCTGGCCCTTTTTTGTTCGTCCCACGCGGCGGGGTTGAGAGGCAGGCCGCCAGCCGTCCAGCCAGTCCCGGGCCACCTCCGGATTATCAAAAAAACACGTTCTGTTTTCCGCCACCACACGCAGTTTAGCCGGGAACAACATGGAATATTGGATCTCTCTCCTCCTGAGCTCCTGTTTTACGTCCAGAAACGTCTTTCTTTTCCGGGCCACTTCAGCCGTGTAGTCCGGGAAGAAGGCCAGTGTGGAGTTCTGAATCTTCACAGGGGGGGACACCCGCGCCGCCTGCAGAATGGCATCTCTATCCCGGAAGTTAAACAGTCTCGCTAGGATAGGCCTCGGAGGCGCCCCGGGTTTTGGCTGGCCACTCGGTACTCTGTGTGCTCTTTCAACCGAGAAGAACGCCGACAGTCCTTTGGGTTGGAGTTGTGACTTGATTACTTCTTCCACGAAGAGATCAGTAGCTCTAGTTCCTTCCCATTCGGGAACTCCAAGAAATCGTATATTGTTCCTTCTAGAGCGCCCTTCCTGGTCATCAAGCTTTTCCTTTAGCATTTTATTTTCTGCCGTTATTTTCTCCATCGCCGTCTGAAGCTCCGAGACATCCTCCACCAGTGATTTCGTAACCAGTTCCAGCAAACCCACCTTTTCAGCCATTTTGTGGAGATCCGCTCTGATAAGGGTTATTTCGGTAGAGATTGAGCCTACCGTGGTCTGGACTTGCGTAAGTGCTCGCATCACATCGTCAAGCGTCGCTTTTTTAGTCCCCGCGCCATCCACCGTTTTTCCGGAGGCATGTCTTCCGTCTGCTGGAGGGGACGCGGTTTTGTCACATGTGTAGCGTTCAATGCGTGTTTGCGTTGCTCCGCCTCTGGAACCTTTACCCGCCATGACGTCTAGTAGTGGTCGGTTAATTGTTTGTACAGTTAGCCTGTAGGAAGGACGGACTACGGAGAGGGAGGGGGGGGCGGACCAGTCTCGGTTGTGGTCCAGCCTGTGGTAAAGTTGTAGTGCTTAAGGCAGGCCACCAGTACAAATCAAATGAGGGTCCGTATCTGTGATTTTATGAAGCTGGAGCCTCGGTGGTCCGTCCCCTCCAATCGCACCCCCCCCCCGCGTCCCCGGCCCCCCAGAGTTGCAGCTGCGGCACTACGTGGAACCCCCGGGCTGTAGTATGCAGTGACCGGTTGCAATTGGGGACACTCACGTCCTTGGCCGCCTCTGGTGGTTTTGGAGCGGGCCAACGTTGCTCAGCAAGGCGTGATATCAATGATTCCCAGGCCTGGGGTCAGTTAAGGAACGGTCGGCGTTTCATGTGTCCCTTCATGCACCGCTGCCCCCCCGGTCCGTTTCACGGCGGTACCTCCAGGCTCCAATCAGGCGCGCTGTCCCTCCAGTTCTGGCATGGGAGGGGGGGGGGAGGGGGCTCTCCAGTCCGCCCGCAACCCCAGCTGGTCAGTCCCGCTCCGCCGGTATGGGTATGTGGCGCCTCACCTCTTCAATGCCGGCCGTTGCAGGGTGGCGTTCTAGCCGCGATCACCTTCACTGCCTTTCCAGACGCGCTGCGTCCGTCGGATCCTGACACGGGCACAACAGGGGAGATACCAAACGTCAGCTATGGCTCTCCCGACGACGTTCTCGGGCCTCGGTCACTTCCGGTCCTCTTCTGCCGTCCAGGGCTCACTTCCGGTCGGCGCTTCCGACCACTGGGCTCCCTGGTTACCGGCCCGTGCTCGGGCCTCGCGGACAGTCGGTCAGATCTCCGTCACCCGGTGTCCAATTTTCAGCCGGATACTTGCCGCTTGTGCCGCCCGGTCCCGGGCCTTCGGTTCCTCCGACTGAGGTCTAATTTAGCCACGGATAATGGTACGGATTAATGGAGAGGCCGCTTCGTCTGCCGGAGCTGGTATTCTAGGCTGCCGCCATGCTTGGCTGCTAGCCACGCCCCCTTTTCTGTGTATTTTTGATGATATTTGGCCTTAGTGTTCTTGGTAAGTCTCAGTAGGACTCCTAGCTTGATGAAAGTGAATTCAAATATGTGAATCCATGAAAGATAGCAACACTGGCGAGCGACAGTGAATTAATTTGTTTCCTACACAAAATATGTAAGAAATTCTTTAAACTGAATTTTTCGTTGGGCAATAGCTCCATGTTAACCTTTTAGACCAAATTCCCCTTTGAAGATAGAAAAACAAAATACAGATTGTAAGTGAAAGTGATTTAAGAATGCACTGTCTTTATGTTAAAAGCTGTAAAATAAAAAGGGTAGCATCAACAAAATAATGTTAATCAGTGTAATGTTGACCTGATAAAAGCCATAATTAAGGCATTTGAGGAAAAAAAAAACCATGAGATGTTAGAGAATCTCTCTGTCTTATCAGAATGCGCTTACCTTTGTAAACCTGCTCTTCAGTGTGTCCATTATGTTTAAAATGATTTTGCAAAAGAAATCTTTCAGCGCATCCAAGCTGCAGTGCCAAACCAGCGTAAGTAATGAACGATCCATGTATGACTGACGGGTGGTGTTAGAGAGAAGGTCATCATTCAGGAACATTTTGTGCACTGTATCAAGCAGAGCAATTTGCTTTTCACAGTTACTCCTAAAGAAAGTTGCATTAAATATAAAAGTTAAATTTTTTTCAATATCCTAAATCTGTCAGAAAAATGTTAAGCCGTTAATGTAAAATATTTTACAGCATCATGACTTCTTTGGTAATTAGTAACCCCCATATTAATGACACAAAAAAGGCTTTGAAGTGGCCATGCATCTCTTCTGTGCATCATCTGCAAGTAGAAGTATACACATATCCTTAGACAAGAAGTATCTACCCAACATCTTACATGGAACCCTCAATAATACGTTACTGAAAACCACTATGATACAGTTTGCTTTCCACCAGTTCCTCCTTCTGATGCTCCTCTGTTACCTAAAATGAATTTTTCATGGTCTGGGATCAAGGTTTCTGCGTGCCTCTGATGTCATTTGAGATGTCATCAGTGATGTCACTGACCATGTCATGAATGATGTAATATGTGACATCATCACAGTGCACTGCGGGGGCGCAAGTTTTAGTTAGCTCAACTAACTATAATGGCCACATTTCTCTGGTTTTGTATGAGTGAAATGTCCAACTAACTATAACGTCCCTAAAACCTATGATTTTGTAAGTGAATTTCCGTGGTTTTTTAAATGCTAATTTCCAACTATAACATCCCTGAAACCAATGTTTTTTTTCAGTGAATGTTAAAGGTATATTAAATGATAATTTCGAACTATAATGTCCCTGAAACCTATGTTTTTTCAGTGAATTTCTAAGGTTTTTTAAATGATAAATTCTAACTAGGACTATAGAGGTAGGACGTGTGAAGAAAGATGAAGAAAGGCACAGAAAGAAGCAAGATAAATGCAGAAAGAGGCAACAGAAGTCCAGAAAGATGAAGAAAAGTGCAGAAAGAAGCAAGAGATATGCAGAAAGAACCAAGGGGCAGATGTATCAAGTGTTTTTTTTTGTCGCAAACGCTGCGAATCGCAAAATAGCAGCGTTTGCGACAAAAAAAAGGGAAACGGTATGTATCATGCAAAAATCCTCGCAATATTAAGGAATCGTAAATTTTGCGATTCCTTAATATTGAAGAAGCAATTAAGAAATCGCAAATTGCGATTTCTTGAAATGCTACGTATGAAGCATTTCAGTTTTGCGAATTTACTCTAAGAAATCGCAAATTACCACCAACTAGTAGTTGGTGGTAATTTGCGAATTCTTTTACAAATGCACTTTTTGCAATTTGTAAAGGTGCCATGTGACGCTCATACATGCCCTTAGGGCATGTATGTGCGCCATATGCGCACACATGTCAATTTCAGAGGTGCAGCAGGGTGTCCTTGAGACACCCCTGCACCCTTGAAATTATTCTCAATTTGCGATTAGCAAATTGCGAATCGCAAATTGAGAATAAATTCACATTCATTCCTATGGGCCTCCTGGCCCAAAGAAATGAATGGGAAATTATTCCTTAATTGCGATTAGCAATTTGCTAATCACAATTAAGGAATTTTAAGAAATCGCTAAAAAATAGCGAATTTCTACATACATACCATTTGGCAATTCTCAAATAGCGATTCCTTAAAAATCGCTATTTGAGAATCGCAAAAGGGTATCTTGATACATCTGCCCCCAACAGAGGTGCAGGAAAAGGATTTGTTGCAAAGTCATCCTGTGCATCCAACTTTTTACTGACTAGTACTGTTGATAACTGACTCTTGACTAATCAGGCCCGGAGCCAGTGCTATGCTGAAAGACACTTAAAATACAGTGAAAACACTTACATACACAAGGGTACACTGTGGGTTGGGGTACCCCTGTGATTGGCATGACCTCCCCTATAAGGCCCTAGTACATAATAAGGCAGGGGGATTAAAACTATCTCTAAGTCATAGGTGCAAAAAGAGGCAAGCTAGGTGCATAAACATGCAGGAAAGGTGCAGAAACAGGGAACAGAGGTGCAGAAAGAGGCAAGCGAGGTGCAGAAAGAAGCAAGAACAGTGCAGGAAGAACCAACAGAGGTGCAAAAAGAGGCAAGAGGGGTGCAGAAAAATGTAGGAGGGGTGCACAAAGAGGCAAGAGAGGTACAGAAAGAGGCAGGAGGGGTGCAAAAAGAAGGAAAAAAGTGCAGAAAGAGGCATGAGAATTGCTGAAAGTAGCAACAGATGTGTAGAAAGTAGCAACAGATGTGTAGAAAGAAGCAAGAGAAGTGCAGAAAGAGGCAAGTGAGGTGCAGAAAGAAGCAAAAGGAGTGCAGAAAGAACCAACAGGGGTGCAGAAAGAAGGAAGAGGAGTGCAGAAAGAAGCATGGAAAGTGCAGAATGAAGCAACAGGGGTGCAGAAAGAGGCAAGAGAAGTGCAGAAAAGGCAACAGAGGTGCAGAAGGAGGCAAGAGAGCTACAGAAACAGGTAAAAGGGGCGCAGAAAGGCAAGAGGGGTGCAGAAATTTGCAAGAGAGGTGCAGAAAAAACAAGAGCAGTGCAAAAGAACCAACAGAGGTGCAAAAAGAGGCAAATGAGGTACAGAAGGAGGCAAGAGAACTGCATAAGAGGCAAGTGAGTTGCCGGAAGAGGGGTGCAGAAAAAGGCAACGGGGATGCAGAAATTTGGAACAGAGGTGCTGGAAGAAGCCAGAGCAGCAGGTTCTCGGAAAAACTTAGATTAGCTAAAGCCAAATGTAAAACGTTGGAGCGGAGGTGGAGGCAGGACTATGCCCCTGAACTCAAAGCAGGCTATAAGATAGAGATAAAAAAATACCAGAAATTGGTAAGATTAGAAAAGGGCATCTACTTTAAAAATAGAATTGAGTCAGCAGGCAACCCCACCAAAGAACTATTTAGTATATACAGAGAACTCACGACTCCATCCAGGCTCGAAGCTCAAGATATCTACTCTACTGAGCTATGCGATCTTGTAGCCGATTTTTTTGTGGATAAGGTGGACAAAATTCATGACACTTTTACTGCTGGTAACAATCTGTTAACCAGCCCTGGGGTTACTGAAGCTGTCTCCACACAAAGATCTCGGCGTACATGCTTTTTAACGCCTGAAAGAAATGAATTACTAGGAATCGTTAAGAGCATACAATCCGGATCTCCATCTGACGCATGCCCAGTGGCGCGGTGCAAAGGAGTTATGGAGAGCATGCTACTTGACCATATTAGCCACATGGTCACCTTATCTTTCCAGGAATGTCATGTACCTGAAGCGTGGAAAACTGCTCAGGTTATTCCCTTAAAGAAGAAACCCAACATCCCCATTTCACAACTTCAAAATCTCCGCCCCATCTCCCTTCTACCCTTCTGTGCAAAGATTGTGGAAAAGATTGCCAATAGGCAGCTTATGAAACATCTAGAAGAAGAAGCCCTTCTCCACTCATCACAATCGGGATTCAGAGCTGGCTACTCGACGGAGTCGGCCGTTCTGTATTCCACCGAGCGCATTAGGCAGATAGTGGATGAAGGCGAGACAGCTGCATTAGTTTTATTAGATCTGAGTGCAGCGTTTGACACCGTGCTGCACTCAACGCTGCTGTCTCGCCTGATGGAGATGGGGGTGACAGGGTCAGCGCTGGCCTGGCTGCAATCCTTCCTAGCAGACAGAAGTTTTCAGCTGCACTGTCCACCCTTCAGATCTTCCCCACGTAAGGTAAGCCACGGGGTTCCCCAGGGCTCAAGTTTGAGCCCCACCTTGTTTAATATCTATATGGAACCCCTGGCTCGCGTGGTGGAGGTATTTGGGGTGGACCTTGTTAGCTACGCTGACGACACACAGCTGGTGTTTAAGCTCACACCCGACCACAGTGAAGACGCCACCAACTTCTCGAACTGTATGTCAGCTGTGGCAGTATGGATGAATGACAACTGCCTGCGCCTTAACGGCGAAAAAACTGAGTTACTGGTGGTCGGGAGAGCGACATCAACATGGTCGAGGCTATGGTGGCCTATTGAACTCGGGGACCCCCCCCATTCCGAGAGAGTCGGTAAGAAATCTCGGCGTTATGCTGGACACCGACCTCTCGTATAAGACCCATGTTAACAAAGTCACGGGGAGATGTTTTGGTTTACTTAGGGTCCTCCGTAAGGTCTTAGATCTTCTTCCTGCCGCAGCTAGAAAAACTACTGTCCACACCCTAGTGACTCCGCACCTCGATTATGGAAATGCCATGCTGATAGGGCTAAGTCAAAAAGCACTTCACCAACTTCAGTGCGTGCAGAATGCTGCCGCACGTTTAGTACTTGGCCTTCCGCGCAGAGCTTCAGGGAAGTCCGCCCTGGCCAAGCTCCATTGGCTTCCTATTAAGGAGCGAATTAAATTTAAAGCCCTCTGCTACGCGCATCGCATTGCCCAGGACAAAGGTCCGGACTATCTAAAGAACCTCTTGACCATACATCGCCCTACTCGGAATTTAAGATCCTCTGGCGCGATGCTGTTTAAAATCCCCCGTATTCTCAGGGCCAGAATGGGCGGACGCTCATTTAGGTACTTAGCCTCCAAACACTGGAATGCTCTACCGCTGCACCTTAGGATGGAGCCATCTGAAATGGGATTCCGGAGGAAATTAAAAACATTCATTTTTCCCATTTTGTAACCCCCCTGCCTGATAACATCGGTCCTCTGAATAATTTATCAGTGGTTAGCGCGGGGACACACTGTTCTTTTGTGTAGCCAGGCGCTCTACAAATGATTTATTATTATTATTATTTAGTGCTGAAAGAACCAACAGAGGTGCAGAAAGAGGCAAGTGAAGTGCAGAATGAAGCAAAAGAGGTGCAGAAAGAGGCAAGTGAAGTGCAGAATGAAGCAAAAGAGGTGCAGAAAGAACCAACAGAGGTGGAAAAAGAGGCTAGAGGGGTGCAGAAAGGGGTAGGAGAGGTACACAAAAGGCAAGAGGGGTACAGAAATAGGCAGGAGGGGTGCAGAAAGAGTAAGAGAACTGCAGAAATAAGCAACAGAGGCGCTGAAAGAGGCACGAAGATTGTAGAAAGAGACAAGACAGGTGAAGAAAGAAGGAACAGAGGTACAGAAAGAGGCAAGAGTGGTGCAGAAAGAGGGAAGAGAGGTGTAGAAAGGCTAGGGAATTGCACAAAGAAGGGAGAGGGGTGTAGACACAGGCAAAAGGGGTGCAGAAAGAAGCAAGTGAGGTACACAAAGAGTCAAGAGAGGTGCACAAAGAGTCAAGAGAGGTGCACAAAGAGGCAAGAGAATTACAGAAAGAGGCATGTAAACTGCAGAAAGAGTCAAGAGAACTGAAGAAAGAGGCAAGTGAGATTCAGAAAGAAGCAAAATAAGTGCAAAAAGAAGCAACAGAAGTGCAGAAAGAGGTGAGGAGAGAGAAAAGAAGGATGCAGCAAGAAACAAAAGAAGTGCAGAAAGAAGGAATAGAGGAGCAGAAAAAGGCAACAGACGTGCAGAAAGACGTAAGAGGGGTAAAGAAAAGCAAATGAGGTGCAGAAAGAGGCAACAGACGTGCAGAAAGAGGGAAGAGTAGTGCAGAAAGTATAAGAGATTTGCAGAATGAGACAAGAGAAGTACAGAAAAAGAAAGAAACATGCAGAAAGAAGCAACAGAAAGAGGCAAGAGAGGCTCAGAGGGAAGCAAGAGTTGCTTGCACACCATTAGTACCAATTTAACACCCACATTTAGCAATAAGTAACAGGTGACCATTCTAGCTTTGCAAAGGGCTTCCCACCAAGCTGTAACACTTGTCACTGCATTTTTGTTAACGTTTGAGCCGTTTGAGCTAGAAACAAGGCCTTTTTTGTTCAAATCTGCAGATTAGGGTGCAGATGCTGAATTATGTGGCTAATGCAGAAAATGTATAATTGTGCGAAAGTCGGTGCAGCCAAACAGTCACATAATTCCAGTGGCTCTGCCCATAGCTCTGACTAGGTCCACAAGTGGTCCTGAGTGATTCCTTCTTTTTTTGTCTGACTGAGTTCATAGTTGAGCTTCTATGGAAACGAGGAAGCCTAAGTCTGCGGTTACCACTCCACAACACAGACTACTATACCACATAATTACTCTCCGTAACACATAATCCCACTCTACATAATTCTTATAAACTAAATACCACATACTTTCTATCCACATAATTTAATGGCACAACATACCACATATTTCCACTACACACAATATAAATCCACTTAAAAAAAACATTAGTAGAATTTTTTTGCATTTACAACGCCAATAGCTCGAATTCTCTCAACTGCGAACCCTATTACATTTCAAACACTTCTTTAACTAGTAACCGTGTTTGCAGAGTGGTGGAGAAAGGGTGCTGGGCCTCCGACCAGCGCTCAGTAATTCCACTGCGTAGGACTTACAGGAGGTACCAGGAGGGCTTCATCGCCCCCAAACAAAGTCCCTCAGGAGTAAATTGGACTTCATCCCCCATCCAGTAGTCTGGCAGGAGACGCGTTTGCAGAGCGGTGGAGAAAGGGGGGAATGGCCTCCGAAGACGTCTTAGCAATCCCACTTTGTGCGACTTACTGGAGGTAACAAGAGGGGTAGTTGGGCCCC